>NC_140071.1:84615036-85277712 GCF_964194135.1 Talpa europaea | reverse complement strand
ACAAATATGATTACAATAAAATCTCTCCTCCATTCAGAGTTAAAGTTCTTAAGTCAGCCCGATAGGCTGATTGTGTAAATAACACAAAGGTGGAAAAGCAGAATTAATATAGTTGGCATTGAACAAATACTCAAATATGAAAATTTAATTAAATCAAATACCTTGAAAGAATTATTGTAGAGTAAGTGATTTTCAGGCTTTTCTGTCCTCCTGCCATTAGGATTACACTGCCTGATTGGGCACCTGCATTTTGTTACTTTTTTTTTTTAAGTTTTATTTATATATGTATGCAATCACTGGGTACAGTCAGAAGCACGGGAGGGTGAGAGAATTCACCAGAGCTAGAGCAGGGAGCAGAACAAGCAGATGGACGAAGCACACTGCTGAGGGGAGCAGTGGGCAGCAAGAGAGGTCTGCACACCATGTGGGACCCTCGCCTGGTGGCCAGGGATGGAACAGGCATTGCAGAGGCTGCGGGCAGCTTCACAACCCAGCACTCAACTGCTGCGCCACCAGGGAGGTCCTAGTTACATTATTATAAGTGGTGGTGTTTACTTTTTGTGGGCCACTGCTGCATTATTTATATTTGCCACGGGAAACTTGTATATACTTATATGTAGACTGTATGGCAGAAAACCCTGAGGGGGTAAATTCTAGAGTAAATGATTCAGGCTTTTCTGCACTCCCCTTATTAGGATTGCATGCCTGATTGTGGGCAAGTGCATTTTGTTACATTGTTATTTTCAGCTGTGTTGTTTACTCTTCTTTTTTTTAATTTATTTATTTATTTATACAAGAACCAGGGTACAGGCCAGATGTGCCGGAGGGTGAGAGGATTCACCAGAGACAGAGTGGGGAACAGAATAGGCTGACTGACGAAATATACTGCTGAGGGGAGCAGCGGGTATGACAGGAGAGGTCTGCTGCTCCATGTGGGACCCTCGCTGGCCAGCTGGAATCGAACTGGCGCTGCAGAGGCTGCGGACAGTTTTACAGTGCTGTGCTCAACCACTTGCACCACCAGGGGAGCCCCAGCGTGTTGTTTACTCTTGAGACTAAGAGTAAGAGAGAGAGAGAGAGAGAGAGAGAATGGTAAACACAATTAAAAAAAAAAACACAAAATAGAGATGTTTAGTATAAGAAACAAAGAAACTGAGTGGACCAAGAGGGAAAGGGGAAGTCATCTAAAGAAAAGTCATCTAAAGAAAATGTAAATAGAAATACATAGAAAAAGAAACAGCAGAGATAAAACATAACCTCCCTCCCCTCCAAAAAAAATGAAGAATGATAGTAAATAAGCTTCATATATCAATAATTGCAGTGAATGTGAATAGATTGAACTCACCAATTTAAGTACAAAGAATAACAGGATGGGTAAAGATGCATTGTAAAATTAAAGTAATGACAGAGCAAGAAGTGCTGTTTTCATATTTCATAAACTCAGATGAAAAAGCTAATTAAAACTTAAAATGGTCAGTTTTAATGATTAAGGGGACAATGTATTAAATGATATCTGTTGTCTCTGTTTTTACACACAACACAGGTACACAGTATACATAAAACAACTATGAACAGAAATACAGCAGCGTACTAACAACTACCAAATTATAATAGGAAATCTCAACACATAACTAACATCAATGCACAGAGTATTCATATATAAGCCAAGAAATAGTTGCCTTAAGTGAATGTATGATCAGATGGATTTATACACATGTAGGGACTTCCATATAAAAAGGAAATAAGTACAAACTCTTCTTAAGCACACATAGAACTCTCTCAATTATAGACCATATCCTAGAACACAACACATTTCAAACAATGTATCAAAGTTAAACATCTTTTCTGATTACAGTGGTATAATTATTGAAATCAATCACACATACACACACACACACACATGTGAAAAGCTCAAAAAGCTCATTCATATAGAAACTAAACCAAGGAGTTATTTCAAATAAGTCTATCAATGACAAAATCAAAGGAGAAATTTAAAAAAAAAATCTGGAGAACAGGGCCTCTTCTGGTGGTGCAGTGGTTGAGCATTGGGCTGCGAAGCTGCTGGCTGCTGCCTCTGCAGTGCCAGTTTGATCCCGGGCCGCCGGCAAGGGTCCCACATGGCGCAACAGACCTCTCCTGTCACTCCTGCTGCTCCCCTCAGCAGTGTATTTCGTCAGTCTGCCTGGTCCGTTCCCCACTCTGGCTCTGGTGAATTCTCTCACCCTCCCAAACTTCTGTCTGTACCCAGTGCTTGTATAAATAAAATAAATAAATCTTAAAAAAAAAATCTGGAGAACAATGAAAATGAAGAGACAAGTTTCCATATTCGATGCTACGCTCTAATGGCAATATTCAGAAGTAAAGAGCAATGTGGGCCCATATCAATGAATCAGAAAAATGTGTATAAACAAACTAAAATTTCAATTAAGTAGGAAAAACAAACAAATGAAGCCCAAAAAATCAGGAAAAAGAAATCATGAAAATTAGAGCACAATTGGGGCCTCCCTGGTGGAGCAGGAGTTTTAGCGCTGCACTGTGAAGTTGTCCACAGCCTCTGCAGCGCAGGTTCAATCCTGGCCACCAAGTGACAATCCCGCATGTCATGGCAGCCCTCTCCTGTCTCACTTGCTGCTCCCCTCAGCTGTGTACTTCAGTCCTGCTGCCTGTTCTGTTCCCCGCTCTGTCTCTGGTGAACTCTCTCACCTTCCCGCACATCTGGCCTATACCTCGGTTCTTGTATAAAAATAAATAAATCTTAATACAAAAATAGAGCAAAATTGAACAAAATAGAAAGCAAAATTTCAAAAGACCAATGAGACCAAGAACTGAATGGATGAACAAAGCTGTTAAGCACTTAGCTAGGCGATAAGAGAAGAAGAAAGGAAACCAAAATAAAAAGAATAAGAAATGAAAGAGGTGAAATTACAAAATATATCTAAGAAAAACAAAGAATCATTATAGATTACTGTAAACTTATTTATGCAAACACACTGGGCAACTTAGAATACGCGGACAAATTCTTAAAATCGTAAGACCTTCTGCAACTTAACCAGGTGAAATAGGCTTCTTGAATAGACACGTGATGCATGCATAAAAAAGGAAAGAATAATCAAAATGCTGTCTAAAAACTGGACCAGATGGTATACCTACTCAATTCTGCCAGGACTTCCAAGAAAATCTAACATGTATCATTCTCAAACTCATCCAAAAATAGTGAAGAGGGCTGTAATAGCTCCTAAACATATTTTCCAAAACCAACATTACCTTGATCCCAAAACCAAACAAGACAACCAAAAAATAAAACCATTGACTGATATCTCAGTTGAATGTATATGCAAAACTCCTCAGTAATTTTTTTTAAGATTTATTTTTGCATATAAGAATTGGGGTACAGAACAGAGGTGTATGGGGTGAGAGAATTCACCAGAGACAGAATAGACGGATTGACTGAAATACACTGCTGACGGGAGCAGCGTGCAAGTCAGGAGAGGTCTGCTGTGCCTTGTGGATCACCTCTCTGGCCAGGGATCAAACTCGTACTGCAATGGTGTGAATAGCTTCATAGAGGTGTGTCTTAACCCATTGTACCACCAGGGAGGCCCATGATTTTTTGCAATTTTTTTCCAGTAGTGTATAAAAGAATCAGTTACCATGACCAACTGGGATTAATTCCTGGCATGCAATCTTGGCTCAACATATACAAAATCATTCAATATGTTTTGCCACATCAACAAAAAGAAAGCGAAAAATCACATGATCATCCCAGAAATGCTGAAGCAGCACCAGGTAAGAGTCATGTTTATGATGAAAATGTTTAATTAAATATGCATAAAAGGATCGTATGAATAAAAGGAACACATCTCTACTAAATAAAAACCATATATGATAAACCTACAGCCAACGTTTATGGTGAAGAACTGGAAGTATCACCATTAAGATCCAGACCATGAAAAGTATGCCACTCTCACCATTACTACTGTATATGGTATTAGAAATCCTAGTTTAGATTAACAAAAAAAAAAGTAACTTAAATTTGAAAAAAAATAGCAAAACTATGACTGTTTTCAGATGCCATGATAATAGGCAAGTAAAACCAAAACATGACCAAAAAAATCTACTAAAAATAATAAATGTGCATGTTATAGTGACAGGATAAAAATGAATTCACTAATATTTTAAACTTAGTATGTTCAATATATTCACACAATGAAGTTGAGAAAGTAATTCATAAAATAATCCTATTTACAAACACATGGAAAAAGGATGAAACAACTAGGAATAAATTTAACAAAGGAGGTGAAGTAACTATACACAGAAAACATATACACTATTAAAGGAAATAAAAGATGACAGAAAAGGAAGATATTTCATGTTCATGGATGGAAAGTGTAAACATTGCGAAAATGGCCATATTACCTAAAGCATCTACAAAATCCCAATGATATTTTTCATGGAAATAGGAGAAAGAACAAACAATTATAAAATTTGTATGGAACTAGCAAAAGAACTAGTAGCCAAAACAATCCTGAGAGAAATAAGAAAATTGTAGGCATCACAGTACTTGACTTCAAACTATAGTGCACAAGAAACCTAATCAAAACAGTATGGTATTGGAATAAAATCAGAAACAAAGACCAATGAAATAGAATTGAGACCTCAGATATAAACCTACATAAATATAGGGAGTGTATGTTCGACAAAGGAACTGTGCTCATACATGGATAAAGGTGTGGGATAGCTCATGTAACCTCATGCAATCTCATGCAAAACAATGAAATTCTATCATTAACTTCACACAAAATTTATTTCAAAATAGATTTAAAACTTGGGTATAGGACTTAAAATCACAATATGTATAAAAGAAAATATAGCAGATAGGCTCTTGGACTTGAACCATAGAAATATTTTGGGGGACTGAAATCTGTTGGCAAGGAAAACTTAATACAAAATAAATGAGACTACATAAAGCTAAAAAAATAATTTTCTAGTGAAAGAAAGCACAAAAAAATAAAGGCAACCACTAGGATAAGATATTTTTCATATCACATGTCTACAGAGGGATTTATTTCCAAAATGATGTAACAAAAAATAAAATATAAGCAATCAAAAATGTGTAAAATAACTAAATTGACACTAATCCAGATAATTTATATGGGTAGCTTAAAGACACATGAAACATAGCTTATTGTAAAGAATGCAAATCAAAAAGAGCGAGAGGTGTTATACCGTTTAGAATGGCCTGTATCAAAAAGACCAGGAATAACAAATATTGGTAACAATATGGAAAGAAAGGAACACTCCTTCCATTTTGTTGTAAACGTAAGGAAATATGACCCCTATGGAAAAGAACATGGAGATTCTTCAAAAAATATTAAAATGGAAATACCAAGTAATTCTGAATATCACTTCTATTTACTAAAATAATATGAAAATACTATTATAAAACAATTAATGCATTATATGTGCATAACTATACTATTCACAATAGCCAAGTGATGCAGCCATCATGAAGCCCTATCAAAAGAGGTTGCTATAAAGAATTTATAGGATCGGGCCTCTCTGGTTGCTTAGGGGTTAAGTCTTAGCCTTATCACTGCTATGGCCTGAGTTCAATCCCAGACCAGGGACCTAACCCACACATGGCACAGCAGACCTTTCCTGTCTTGCCTGTTGCTACCCTCAGCAGTGTATTTCAATAGATCTGCCTGTTCTGCACCCCACTCTTTCTCTGGTGAATCCTCTTACCTTTTGTACCTCTGGTCTATACCCCAGTTCTTCTAAAAAAAGAAAAAAAGAGTTTACAGGCTATATATTCATCATATATGTGTTTATTTCCCAATGGAATACTACCAAACTATTAAGAAAAAATTAATTTTGCCTTTTGGGAAAAAAAAATATGGGTGGCTCTCAAGTTGATTATACTAAACAAAATAACTCAGAAAGTGAATGACAATTATTAGATGGTTTTACTTATTTGTGGAATATAAATAACCAAATTAAAAGAAAAGAATATTTCTTAGTGTCTGAAATATATACTAGTTACCGGAAGGGGAATGGAGGGGAGGAGGAAATAGGGCAGGAATGGTGATAGGTTTGCGGCACTGAGGTTTTCTGGATTGTGAGTGAAGCATAGACATTTGTGGAGGTGTGAACTTGTACTTCCAAAATTTCATAGATATTTAAATGAATAGCAGATCAATAAAACTTGAGCCACAAAGATTAAAGAATACTAAAGGAAGAGAATACTTGCTAATTTACTCTACATCTAACATTAATGGCATATAATATGTTATTTTACAAAATTGTGTTTATATTATTTCCTAAATTCCACCATGTATTACTTTTAAAAGCCTGTGTTTATTTTTTAATTGTATATAAAATATTACTTAGAAAAACATGCTTCAGCCTTGGATTGTATCCTTGTAAGAGACGTTTTTACAGAATCTACCACATATATCTGTACGTGTTTTGTTTAACTGACACAGTCACAAACTCAGCAAAACAAACAAACAAACAAAAAGATGGCTAAAGTATTTTGTTTTCACAGAAATGTCAGATGAGTGTTTTAGTCAGTCTTCCTTTTTTACTAGCGTATTTTAAGAAGAATCAATCATTATTTATTGGAGAAGACATTAATTCTCTCCTTGCTGAGTAAGTATTACTGGGCTGATCAAACCAGGCTCAACACAGCAAAATATAGGTGCAATCTGATTTCTGAATGAGCTTAACAAGCTTAGGTCAGATGTCTGAATAACAGGATATGGGTGAAATGAAAATTGTGAATTAGATTGTCAACTTAACACCAAAATAATGAAAGTCATTTTCCACGGTTTTGAGGCAGACTTTTCAATTTGCTACAAGGACAGGGAGATAGCCAGAAAAAACACAAACACTTTAATAAATCAGTTAACAGGCTGCTCCTAATTTGTGTATGTGGTGTATAGCTGACACTTCTGCAAATTAACTAAAATATTTTCTAAGAATTTTTAGAAATATGAAAATTGCATATGACAATACATAATTGCTAAAACCTCATAACCCTTAATAAACTTTTTGATTGGCTATTTGAAAGAAGATTAAACTATATGAACCACAAAGGTAAATTCTCTACGTAATAACTAACTCATAAAATAGGATTACTTCCAAGTTTGTTTTTGTTAATATTGTGATAGTATAAGGCAAATATATAAGGGGAAAAGAAACTTCACAGATTGGTACAAATTTTGATTAATGATAATTGCAATAGGGACCTTCCTGGTGGTACAAGGGGTTAAGTTGTAGTACTAGTAAACAATCTGCAGCCACTGTGGCACAAGTTCAATCCCCAGCTGGCCAGGTAGCTACCCAAATGGTACAGCAGGACCTCTCCTGTCTCGCCCTCTGCCCTCCTCAGCAGTGTGTTTCAGTCAGTCTGTCTGTTCTGTTCCCCACTCTATCTCTCATGAATCCTCTCACCACCCCCCACACCTCTGGCCTGTACCCCAGTTCTTGTATGCATAAATAAATCTTTAAAAAATAAAAAATAGTTGCTATAGCCAATTTATATTTGGTTATAATGATTATAAATAATATTAACTAATGTTTGATATGTGCCAGATATTATTCTAAATGACTTGTACATACTCTACATTTAATACATACAATAATGCCCTGATTAGGTACATACTGGTTTTTTTGCCTTATTGTAAAGATGTAACCAAGATATAGGAGGTTTTAGTAACTTAGCCAAATTATAAATATAATAACTGCAACTGTGGCTAGGACACTTCATAAGATGTAGATCTAGATATTGAAGGCAGGGCACTGACATGCCTGCTACATATTACATATTCAGTCATTCAGTGAAGCTCAGTGGTTAGAATTAAAAAAAAAAGACAAAAACATAGATGAGACACGTGAGTCTATAAAAATTCCAATAGTGATATATTATTTCATTAAACATTCAATATAAGAGGAAAATAGCCTTTAGTTGGGATCTAAGTAGTAAGAAACTGCCACTATATAGAATGTTCAATGAAGACTTCTTGAAAAATTTTGAATGAATCTTAAATGAGAATTTAAAATGAGAGAAATTCAGTATTTTCATTACTGAAATAGTCAGAAATAGAATTAGAAAGTCAAAACTAGAACAGCATAATCTGGCATAAATTGGAAAGATACATTAAGATAAGGGAGAGTAAACCTAAGATTAATGTTAAAAATTATAGACCTATTTCAGTAGGTATTGTGATAGGTCAATTATAAAGAGGTACCATTTAAAGAAGAGTGTAGGGCCTCCCCAATGGTGCAGCGGGTTGAGCACAGAAATGTGAAGCTGAAGCATGGTTTCAATTACCTGCTGGCCGGGAGATACCCACATGGCTTGGCAGACCTATCCGGTCTTGCCTGCTGCTCTGCTCAGCAGTGCTTTCGTTCCATCTGCCTGTTCTGCTCCCCGCTCTATCTCTGGTGAGTCCTATCACCCTCCCTTGCCTCTAGCCTGTACCCCAGCTCTTGTATAAATAAAATAAATCTTTAAAAAAAAATAGAGTGTAGGTTAATCTTTTGAACTTTGGAGTCATGGACTTTGATCCAAGTGCGATCTCTACTACTTATTAGCTGTAGTGTTAGTCAAACTATTTAATATCATTATGACTTCGATTGGTTACATGTAAAATCAGGTTGATGAAAATATTTGCTTCACATGTCTTTACTAGGATTACATGGACAACCTCATATGGAGGTCTAGCAATGCTAACTGCCTTAAATTGAATAGTTATCAATTTATCAACAATTTACTGAACAAGTGTTTTTATTACTAATTTTATTGTTATTTTAATGACTACAAATACTATTATTATTGATATTGCTAATGCTGAGCAACTCTGAAACTATATAGGTGGACAAAAAAGGAGGAGAGAAGGTGAGGAAACTAGAAAATTATTTTAGCAGTATAAAGAGAGATGAAGGTGCTTAAACTTCAGATTTAGAATAGGGAAATAAGGAATTGGTGGAATATAAAATATTTATAATTCAATACATTTTATTTTTATTTTTGTATTTATTATTTATTTTGCACTTCTTTCTAAATGAAATGAATACAAAATTCAGGAGAATTAAAGGAAAAAAATGCAAGTTTTTTTTGAAATGGAAAGTATGGAGAAATAACTAAATTTTTGAAACCTCAGACCTTGTGCATGAGCCAGTATGTCATCTCTGCAGCATTAATTTTCTGTATTTCTCCATTTGACCTGTGTTCCTACATAATAGCTTTCTAAAAATTTCTGAGCCTAGAAGCAAAATTTGCAATTGTAAGATTAATAAGTGTAATGAAAACTGATGAAGTAAATAAGTGATATTAATAATAATGGTGGAAGCTGTGAAATCAACTAAACAGACTATGATAATGGGATCATATTGATACCAACTGTTTTTTTTTTAATATTTATTTATTTATGCATACAAGAACTGGGGTACAAGCCAGAGGTGTAGGGGGAGGGGAGAGAGGACTCACCAGAGACAGAGCAGGGAGCAGAACAGGAGGATTGACTGAAATACACCACTAAGGGGAGCAGTAGGCAAATCAGGAGAGGTTTTCTGTGCCATGTGGGTAGCTCTCTGGCCTGGAATTGAACTTGTACTGCACCAGCTGTGGTCAGCTTCATAGGTTGCATCTTAACCCCTTGTGCCACCAGGGAGGCCTGATTCCAACTGTTTTGACTGACTTCTAATCCACACATATAAATTTAACTCTACAAAATGACTGTGTATCCATTGTATAAATCCTATAAATTGTATAAATCCATTATAAAATGACTGTCTAGACATTCTATAATGATAATGATGGATAAACTAAATGTAAAAATTATTTTTCAATAATTTAGAAACTAAAACTCTGTGGACAAAATAAAATCATCTTTATCAGCCCATTGTAAATAATTTTTACTGTATATTTAAAAGTCCAGTAAATTTAACAATTTGTTTTTTGGTTTACAGGAAAAAAGAAAAGTAAATAGTACATAAGTATCATATTCCATATAAATTTAGTTTCATATATTTTCCTTTAATATAGATCCCTTGTTGTATAAGCCACCTTGCATCTTAAAGATAACATCTCATTTTGACTTAAAAATGAGATTAGTATTTATGATTGTATCTCAAAATACATGAAAGAAAATATGAATGAGTTGTCATGAAAGGTCTAAACATCTGTTTGGAAGGGAACAAAGATTTTTGTTAAAATGCTGCCTCCTAACTACATCGAATTATAAACAAAACAGTGTCATTGAGTTGTCACTGGGAGTGTTGTAAAAATGAAGGAAAAAAAAATTCTGTTCTTAAAGAACCTGTAGTATAAAGGGAAAAAGACAGGTACATCACAAAGCTTAACAAGCAGTAGAACGTGGTAAGTACAAAGATTTTTCGGTGTTTATAAGGGAGAAGAAGTCAGTGTACCTAACCAATCTCTCTCCCTCCTCTCTCTCTCTCTCTCTCTCTCTCTCTCTCTCTCTCTCTCTCTCTCTCTCTCTCACACACACACACACACACACACCCCTGCACATATACACCTGTTGACAAGGAAATTTACATAAAAGAAATAACATAGCCAAACAATTTCTAACAAAAATGAAAAAGAAAATGTGCTAACTTTATGAATTAACATGACCTATATGGTATAAAATAAAAAATATGGTAGTATAAATTATATTGCAGCAAAGATAACAAAAAATAAGAAACAGGTAAGGAAAATATATATATAGAGAGAGGTTATTATTTCTGACATAATGAACTGTGTCTTAACTGAATAGAGGGAATCGCATGAGGAGATATTATAAGACATGTTATATAACTAATAGTGTTTTAATACAACATATAGCAAACACAGTAGCAGGGTTCATATGACAGTTTTCTTTTTTAGTTTTGCACAAATTAGGTTATGAAAAAAACTGTAATCAACCTAGCTGTTGTACTCTAATAGATTTATTTTCTTTTTAATTCTTGAAAAAACTCCACAACTGGTAACATGAGGTCTACCCTAAACACAGTCTTCAGTGTGCAGAACAACATTGCTTATTCTAAGCACAATGCTGCACAGATCTCTGAGACTTTTTCATCTTGAAATATGATTTCCAAGGACTAACAGCTATCCATTTCTTTCTCCACTCAGACCCTATAAACCACCATTTTACTTTCTGCTTCTAAGAGTCCAATTACTTTAGATACCTCAATAAAATGGAATTATCCAGCATTCTCCTTCTATGATTTGTCATATTTCACCCAGCCTGATATCTTTAAGTTTCATCGATAATGTAGATTATGGCAAGATATTGGATTGTATTCATATTTGTTTGATCCTTGACTTTCATTCATTTCAGAATATTTTAGATCATTCTCTATTCAAATATTTCCTTTGCCTATTTATACCTCTCCTACTGAGACCCAATTTCATATGCATTTGAAATTGCCTCATAACATTTAAATGTGCCATTTTCTTTATCTTTTTTTCCTTCTGTCAGTTTAGATAACTTTTGCGGCATAGTTTCATATGCCTCATATGTATCTATTGTGTGATGAGCATAATGATGGAATTTTTGCTCTCTGATACCATAATTTGTATATATTGTTATCTGTAGGTATTGCCTGAAGGCTACACTTTCAATAAAGATATAATTTGACACAATCTGCTACCTAATTCTCCTACAAATTCTGGTTAAGTTCTCATCATACTGTTTACAAATAATCTATAAAATGGCAACTGTTTATTTCTTCAAGAAGCTTCTGTCACAAACCAAGAAAGTTAAACAACTTACCCACCAGGTTAATTTGAAATAGTTGAGATCCAGTAACAAGAAAACTTAGCTCTTCAGGGGCCTCCCTGGTGGCTCAGGAGATTGAGTTCCTAACTGTGAAGCTGTCCACAGCCTCTACAGCCCTGGTTCCATCCTGGCCAGCCAGCGATAATCCCACATGGCACGGCAGACCTCTCCTGTCTTGCCCGCTGCTCCCTTCAGCAGCGTATTTCGTCAGTCTGCCTGTTCTGTTCCCTGCTCTGGCTCCAGTGAATCCTCTCACCCTCCCGCACATCTATCCTGTACCCGGTTCTTGTATAAAAATAATCTAATTTTTTTTAAGAAAACTTAGCTCTTCAATCATTTCTTTACCAAAAGCTTTCTTCCATTGGGTCTTTTTGAGAAGGACTGGAGGGATTGCAGAACACCAGAGATAGCCCATTTTGTGGTGCAATTATTGATGGAGTAATTGGCTGCTGCTGATAAATAGCTGTGAAACTGCACCCACTTTTCTAGACTCACGTGAGCAAACAGCTGGGTCACTGGGAAATGAGAAATAAACTCCCTAGGGAAAATACAAAGCTTAAAATTTCTGCTGATAAAATATAAGCAAAATTCTACTCCCTCTGGGGAAAGAACAGGAAAACCTCCTGCTGTTGGGACTCAAGACTCAAATACCCATTAGTAGTAGGGAAGGGTACAAGAAAACCCCCTCTGCCCCATGTAGTGAAAACTCATCTTGGGTCCTGGAATCCTCACTATGATCAAGCAGAAATCTGTTAATCCTTGGGCAGGGGTGGCAAATTGTCTTCCATTCAAGAGTAATCACAGATAAAAGGGAAAGTTTGGTTTCTACTTGAGCAGTGATACAAATGCTAAGGAGTCACCAAGGGGATAAATTCATAAGCACAGGACTTATTTTTATACTGAAATTAAACTGGGACAACAGAAAATTCATCCAGTTTATACCACAAACCCATCAATGGTTCCTTTCTCATAGCATTGTTGTAATGACTACATGAGCCAGGGATATAAAACATCTGGAAGTGGAAGATCTCAGAAAATGTTACCAATAAAAATAATCTATATTGGATAATTAAATATCATATCATCACAAATAGTATTACTACAAGTAGTGATAATTAAGTGGGGATTCAGGAAGTTTAGATGGCACTCTAGTGTCAATAACTATGCAACTTCGGCCTCCCCGGTGGGTAGAGCACTGGGTTTCAAAATTGCCTGAAGCCTCCATGGCGCACATTCTATCCCCGGCTGCTCCCTGGCCACTGGAGGAGGATCCCAAATGTCACGCAGACCTCTCCTGCCGCCCGCTGCTCCCCTCAGCAGTGTACTTTGGTCCTTCTGCCTGCTCTGCTCCCTGCTCTGGCTCTGGTGAATTCTCTCACCCTCCTGCGCTTCTGACTGTACCCAGTGCTTGTATAAATAAATAAATAAATCTTTAAAAAACAAACAAACAACAAAAAAAACTATGCAACTTTAAAAAATAAAACATTGTATTTTAATTTAAAAAACAACAGAAATAATTATTTTTATTTAGATATTTGCGTGTATGTTTCTGTGTGCAGAGTATATTTTAATTTCTAAATTTATCTTTTATTAGCATCTTCTCACAAATCTAAGTGTAGAAGGAATAATGGAAAAATGTAGCAAAAATAAATTGAAAATATAGACTGTGCTAATAATTTGAATAGAGTTTTTAGGTTAAAGTCAGTGTCTTTGTGAAAATAATTTGACATTAAATTCTCCATTTCCTTTTGTTCCTCTCACGGTTGTCATTAGGGTCATACGGTAAAGACTTAAATCACATTAAGGCATTTGGGAAAAGGGAACCATCTCATCTTATTTTTAACATAATTCTTAGGTGTCTATTGTCAAATATTAGTAAATTTGGATCTAGATGAGGATGAACTTATTCTACAGGATTATTGCAATAAGGAAGGAGGACTGTTGTGATAGGAGAGGAACATTCTCTCAGTAGGGACAGAGAACTATTGAAATATGGAAAATCTGCAAGGGTATCAAATGGGATGGAAAGAAGTCTTTTCTTATTGCAAGGAGAAATAAACAGGCTAGGTATGGGATATGTGGCAGCGTGATAGGACGGTTATAAGCTAGTATTTTTACACTGAGGTCTTAGGGAAAGGATGTGCATTACTGTGGTCAAAAGTGAATGAAGGGGTCTGAGGAGGTCAGAAAACTTGTTTAAAGTTTGGTAGGGTTGGGCCTCCCTTATGCACAGGGGTTAAAGACAAAGCGCTATCAACCTATTACCAGCTACTGAAGCAAAAGTATGCTCCCCTGCCAGAGAGTAACCCACATAGCACAGCAGAACTCTCCTGTCTTGCCTGCTGCTCTCCTCGGCAATGCATTTCAGTAGATCAGCCTGTTCAGCTCCCCACTCTCTGGTGAATCCTCTCACCCCCTACACCTCTGGCTTACACGCAGTGCTTGTATGCATAAATAAATCTTAAAAAAATGAGTTTGGTAAGGTTAACTGGCATTTTGTTCAGATTGTACAGTGGTAACAAACAATTCAGCTATAATCGTTTAGGAGGCAAAGAATGGGAATTTATATTCTTTCCATAGGTAAAACAAAGCTACTGGTGATTCTCATTGAAATCATATAGAGAGAAGGGTGGTTCTTTGCATTCTGACAATTTGAGGAACACAGAAAGGTTGAGGAAATTTTTGACTGGTTGCATTTAGCAAGCAAGAACTCTGGTAAAAGCCAATTATCACTATTAAGTGGCACTTTGCTGGCAAACTGCAGATATCTCTGTAGGTGTCCATTTTTTTTTAACTAATTCAGGGCAGTGAGGCTGGCATTGCATCCCTATTTTTCTTTTTTTTTTAATAATTCTAATGTATTTATGCATAAAAGAACTGGGGTATAGGCCAAAGGTCCATTGGTGAGAGGATTCACTAGAGACAGAGTGTGGAGCAGAAAAGGCAGATTGACTGAAATACACTGCTGAGGGGAGCAGCAGGTGAGACAGGAGAGGTCCACTGTGCCATGTGGGTTTCTCCCAGTCCAGGGATCAAACTAATGCCACAGTGGCAAGCAATAGTTTGATAGCACTGAGACTTTAAACCCTGCACCACCTGGGAGGTCCTACATTTCTGTTTTCTAATGTCTGTTGTTAGTACCGGTGACTCCTGTGAGTCCATGCTGTATATTCTGTTGAATCTTGGTGTAGGTCATACTCTCTCCAATACATTGTTTCAGCCACAGAAAATTATAAGCCAGGTCTGTCATTTCCCAACTCATTGTACACACCATGAAGTAATTGTATGGTGTAAACCAGATCTGCTTGCCTGACTTGCTTGTTTACTCTCTTAATCCATCATGATCATGTTTCCCTGGAAATTGTTTTATACCCTGCCTGCAAGATGGGTGAGGACTGAAAAGATGATAATTCCATTTGTTTCCTGTTTTCCAGAGTTTCTTCACTAGCCAAGATTATATCAATTTTTTTCTGCCTGTAGTTTTGAAAAATCTTTGTTTCTAGGCAGTAAAAATGTAACATTGAATATGTTTTATTCGAGCAATATATGTTCCACTCTTAGCTTTTATTACCGGCCTCTAGATATGCGAGACTATAGTAGTGTGGCCTGATAAATGAAAATAGTATTTCTTCTCAAATGTTTAAAGAAAACTAAAAATTGTAAAACAAAACAAAAAAATAACCAAACAAAATGGTGGTGCTGTATCATCCTATTCCATGACATTGTCCAAAGTCAGGATTTTGGAGTGATCACAGCATCTTCTTTTATAAACATCAGAAGGAGAAAGACAAATACTGGATGATTTTACTCATAATTAGAATATAGAAAACAAAACAAAGGGACATACAAAATTAAACCATTAAATCTGACTGAGGTTACAAGAGAAAAAAGTGGGGAACAAAGTAGGAGCTACCCTGATAGATTATGGTGGAAGACCATGGGTGCTTCGGAGCTGGGTGTTATGTGGTAACACACTTCTGGAAAGGTGTGGTCCTATACATATACAGTGCTGTAAATCAATGTTAACCTACTATAAAATATGCAAAACACAATTTCACCTTACCTTTCATTGAGTTATAATTGATATGTGACATATTAATTTAAAATGTTTAACTCAATGGTTTGATATATGTATATATTGTGAAATGATAACTACAATAACTTAATATCATAATTTTCTTTTAGGATGTTTCTGCATTACATACTATTTAATGCATTGAAATGCATTAAAACCTTTTTTCGATATATCTGAAATATATTAAGATAATCTTTAGTCAAATTATCAATTTTGTATGAGACTTTCTCAAAATTGTTAGTCTATTTTGGCAAGTGCCTATGAGTATTTCTTTAGAAAAACAACACCAAATAAAACCAAATTATTGGAAGCAAAGTTATTTTTAATTAAACGCTGATGGAGTAATATATTTAATTTGTTCATCATTGAAACAAAATATTTTTTTCCTAAATAATTAATGTTGACTTAAATACATTACAATTTTAAAATTTTACCATCTTGGTGTTTTAGGAGCTATTGTTTTTTTTTTTTTTTTAAAGATTTATTTATTTATTTATACAAGCACTGGATAGAGTCAGAAGCACTGGAGGGTGAGAGAATTCACCAGAGCCAGAGGGGAGAGCAAAGCGGGCAGACTGACTAAGTACACTGCTGAGGGGAGCAGCGGGTGGCAAGAGAGGTCTACACGCCATGTGGGACACTTACCAGGTGGCCTGGGATCGAACAGGTGCTTCAGAGGCTGTGGGCAGCTTCGCAACCCAGTGCTCAACCACTGTGCCACCGGGGAGGACCTTTTTTTTTTTTAAGATTTATTTTGTTTATTTATGCATGCAAGAGCTGGGGTATAGGCCAGAGATGAGGGGGTGGGATGTAAGAGGCTTCACCAGAGACAGAGTGGGGAGCAAAACAAGCTGAAATACACTGATGAGGGGAGCAGCAGGTGAGACAGGAGAGGTCTGCTGCACCATGTGGATTAACTCCCTGGACAGGGACTGAACTTTTGCTTTAGTGGCTGCAGTAGCTTCATAGTGCTGAGACTTAACCCCTTACACCATCAGGGAGGCTCCTAGGAGCTATTTTTTGTATGAAGGAGAGTTTCAAATACAACTAAAAGACTGTCTTTTAGAATTAGTCACCAGGGTCACTAGTTTTCAACAAAATTATTTGACTGTGGTTTGGTGGGGAAATAATTTCATCTTGGAGTTAAAAATTCTGGAGCTCATGTTTCATAAAACAGATCATGTCATTTTAGTTTTTGACTCTATATTCTCTTTCTAGCTTAATTGATGAGATAGCAAATATATGGTAATTTATTCTACCTGCTTGTAGCCTTCATCATATTCAAAGTTAAAACATGCATTTCAATGGTGTGGGTTGTAGAGGATGGCAGGTGATCAGAATTAATTAGGAAGACACACACATGAATAGACAGACTTGCAAATTATAGGTATCTTCATTGATGATTGGTGAAATATGGAACACTAGCTTTCTTATGTGCTTGTAATTTCTGTTCATTTTATGGATCTATAAACAACATTCTGATCTGACCAGTTAGTGCCATTTTCTTAATATTTTATAAAGCAGAGTGACAAATTTCCTTGCACTTTTATTCAGGTGGACACATGCTGAACTTAGTAGGTTTTCAAGATGGTTTTGAGTTTCCTAAAATAATCAATAATAATCTTAAAAATTACAGGAAAAACACTAAAATTATCAATGAATGATTTCTCTTTTACACCATTAACCATAATCACCTACAATGAGTAATAAATCCATGTAATTCAAACATAAAATTCAATATTCTTTCTAAAAGTATTCAAAGTGGAATAAGAAGAAAATATCTTTGTAGTTTACTTTCAGTTTATCTTCATTCCTGATGAGACAATAATCAAGTTATATATGGGCATATCTAGATTTTCTACATCATTGCGTTTCAGATGCTTGATCTTGTTTCCTGATGAATTATTCAATAAATATTTGTGAACCACTATTTCTGAAAATAATCTATCACTGGCTGAAACATTTATTTTAAACTCTTTTAAAGAGCACTTTGTGAGTAATATGTCAATAGCATTCATGTAAGTGCATCTTGCATTACTAACATCTTGGTTTAAGCAGTCTTACACACTGTGTTCTATACCCATTTGTAATGGACACTTGTGAAGAATATGTACTTAACTATTTTGGGGTACAGTACGCTGTGAATATCTATTTGGTCTAATTCGTTTTTCAAGGCTGCTACTTCTTTGTTTACTATCTGGTTAATCTGTCCATTTATGTAAGTGAGGTGTTGAAGATCCCTAATATTGTTGTGATGCTGTTATGCCTGTTTAAGGTTTGCTAATAGTTGCATTTTATATTTTGAATCTCCTTTCTTTGGTGTATTTATGTTGATGAGTGTTATAACTTCTTCATGTGTCGATCCCCTAGTCATTGAATAATGTTCACCTTGTTTCATTACCTTTTTAGCTCGAAGTCTATTTTATCTTATATAAGTATGATTATTCCTGCATTCCTTAGGGTTTCATTTGCTTAGAAGTTTGTTTTCCATTCTTTTAGGATTAAGCCTATTTTTTTTAATAGAGGCATGTTTTAATTAATTAATTAATTTGTTTGTTTGTTTGTTTTGTTTATACATGCACTGGGTACAGTCAGAAGCGCGGGAGGGTAAGATAATTCACCAGAGCCAGAGTGGGGAGCAGAGCAGGCAGAAGGACCGAAGTACACCGCTGAGGGAAGCAGAGGGCCGCAGGAGAGGTCTGTGCGCCATGTAGGACCCTCCTCTGGAGGCCAGGGAGCAGCCGGGGATCAAACCAGCTCCGCAGAAGCCACGGGCAGCTTCGCAACCCAGCGGTCAACCGCTGCGCCACCGGGAAGCCCAAGCCTAAATTTTTTATGTTTGTATGTATGTTTCTCACTGGTATGTAGATATGTCTCCTAAAGCCAGTAGAAATTTGTGTTTATTTTTGGATCAATTACCCATGCATTCCTTTAATTGGTGAGTTCAGTCCATTATATTAATGTTGATTATTTAATATTTAAGAACTTGCCACTATCATTTTGTCTTCAGTTTTCTGGTTCTACCTATTTTCTTCTTCAAACTTCAGTGGGCATTCTTATAGGAGGAGGTGTAAGGTTGGCCAATTCCTTCAGATTGTGTTTGTTTGGTAGGCCTTCATTCCTCCCTCATATCTGAATAAGAGTTTTGTAGGATGTAGTATCTTTAACTCAAATATTTCTCTGAGTATTTTGAATATGTCATTGTATTTTCTCCTTTCCTGTAGAGTATATTTAGGGAAAAAAAAAAAAAAAAACAACTGATGAAAGACTTACTGGAGTGCTTTCATAGAAAAACTGTTTTATCCCCTTAGCTACCTTCAATATTTTTTCTTTGTCTTACTTTTTTTTAATAGTTTCACTACTATATATCTTGGTACAGTTTCTATTCCATTAAAATGCCTTGGTGTTATTTAACTTCATGGAGATGAAGTGTGAATGGATATGCATACAATTTCCTTCCCAGATTTGACATATTTGAATAAGCTCACCTAATTGAATATTGAATAAGCTCACCTTTTCCTAACTCTTCCTGTTATGGTATTATGTTGCCATGATTCTATGTTCTCTTTCCTATGGAGTTGGATAGATTTCAAAGTGCTACTTCATTTTATTTCCATCTGCTTTATCTCTCCTGCTACCTCTGTCATTTGTGTATTATTCTCTTTAAGGTCACAGATTCAATCGTCCCCTTAGTCTATTCTGCTTCTGTAGCTTCCTGTAGAATTTTAAAATCTCATTTTTTAAAGGTTTATTTATTTATGCATATAAGAGCTGGCGTATAAGCCAGAGGAGTGGGGTAGGGGGGCGTCATGAGAGGATTCACCAGAGGCAGGGTGGAGAACAGAACAAGTGGATTTACTGAAATACACTGCTGAGGGGAGCAGTGGGCAAGACAGGAGAGGTCTGCTGCACCATGTGGGTTATCTCCCTTGTTGTCTGGGTATAGAACTCATGCTGTGCTTCAGTGGTTGTGGATAGCTTCATAGTGGTGCAACTTAACTCCTTGCACCACAAGGGAGGCCCTTAAAATCTCATTAAATGTTGTATATCCTCAATTTGTGTTAATTTTCTAATTTAAATATTTGATTTCTACCTTCTGTTTATTAATTTTATTTCAGATAAATTCATTAGTTTTTTTCTGAATTCTGAATCTATGAGATTAATTTCTCTGAGTTCTGTTGATCTAACTTGCCCTACTGCATTTTCTTCTCTTTCATTTCAGTAACAGTTTTGAGTTTTCTATCTGATATGTAGAAATATTCCTTCAAGTCTTTTTGGTTGGTTCATGTGGAGTTTGCTCTCTTTTTGATACCATATTCTTTTAAGATTTTAAGGTATTATGTGCTATATTTTTATGCCTGCCCACTCTTTTGCTGTAAATATCCTAATTTTAAAATATATCTATAGCACTTAGAATATACCTAAGTGCTTTTACAATGCCTGCAGGTGACAAAGTGTTTTTATTTTATTTTATTTGACTTTGTTTATCTATTTATCTATTTATTAATATTTTTGCCATTTCTGGCTCCATATGTTTTGTGATCTGTTTTTATGTTTGATGTTTTAGCGGAAAGGGGTTAAGGCCTGGCAGGACACAATTGTTAGTGTGGAAAAAATTAGAGGGAAGACAAGACCTATGATTCTGGAACCACAATATCCATCCTCTTTTGGATTTCAGATCTGAGACTCTGAAGTCTCTGTGCTTTAAGTGTGTTTCAAGTGTTTATCACCAGTTTGTAGTATTGATATGCGGGCATGCACAGATGCACAATCCAGAACTCTGTCTCTGTTTTCTTTACTTGTGACCTGCTTTTGTGCAGCATCCTATATCTTCCACATGTTCCCCAACAGTCAAGGGCATATGCATTCAAAATGTTTCATTCTTCACATGCTGGAGCCCCACTATCTGTGTCTCCTTCCCTGCACTTTAGCATTCAGATATTTATTTCTACCCATTTCCTGTCCAGTGAAAAGTGAATTCCCTTTGTGTCTGCTTTGGGCAGTCTAGTGTCCAAAGGGTATTCTAGTTTTAATCTGTATGCAGGGCCCCTCTGACTAACTTTTAGATGTTGTTCCAGGAACAAAGCAAATAACCTTTGCTGTCTCCATACTGGTGAGATCCTAATATGATTCAAATCTTAGTAAGGATTTCCCCCCTGACCACATCTGCATTGTATTCTTATTATGCATTTGCTACAGGTCCCAATTCAAGTTATCATGAACTGGAGGATGCTTTCCCCAGTATTCTGGGCACACTGGCTGAGACAGCCACCTGTAAAGAAGGACATCATGCCTGGTGTCCTCAGTGACTTAGATTACAGAGGCTGCTTGGATATGTTCAGTGAGGAGCCTTACACCAAGCTGAAGAAACTTCTTTAATTTGATGCATTTTGATCTTTTAGCTATTTCCCATAACATCCAAAATATCCATAAATATCCAGAAAAAACCACATAAAGAAAAAAAACAGTTAAATATTTTTTTTTTCTCCAAAATCAGGAGCATGTGTTAAAAAAAAAAAAATCACATATACTAATTTAGCACCTTCCCAGTTTAAGTAAAAACAAAATACAATTTGGAAAAACAAAAATAAATATAGGGCCTCCCCGGTGGCGCAGCGGTTGAGTGCTGGATTGCAAAGCTGCCCATGGCCTCTGCGGCACAGGTTCAATCTCTGGCTGCTCCCTGGCCACCACCAGAGGAGGGTCCCGCATGGCGCACAGAACTCTCCTGCTGCCCGCTGCTCCCCTCAGCAGTGTACTTCTGTCCTTCTGCCTGCTCTGCTCCCTGCTCTGGCTCTGGTGAATTCTCTCACCCTCCCGCGCTTCTGACTGTGCCCAGATCATGTATAAACAAAAACAAAACAAACAAACAAACAAATAAATAAATAAAACATGCCTCTATCAATAAATAAATAAATAAATAAATGTAGAGCTAGGCAAAAAAAAATAAGATTAGGTCTCTGTACTTTATCTAATTTTAAAGTATATATATGATATATATTTTTTGACTATATACACTTCTCCCAAAGTAAAAAAAAAATGTTGGTATACACTTTATGGGACTCAGTTTTCTAAAACCAATCAGACCTGTCACTGAGAAAAATTCTCATAAATATTCTATACAGCTCACTCAAGATTTTCTTCCAGATCAAATGTTTTTTTATTGATATGGGCACATATATGTGTCTGTGGAGATGTGTGTTTGTTTTGGAGGAAGGCTTTTTTAAAATTTAATTTTAAACATATTTTCTTTATTTTAGTCCTTGTTGACCAATCTATTCTAGGGAAGAAATTTTAGCTGTTATGTATTGTTATTTGTATATTAGAGGGAGTTGTGTTCATAGAAATTCAGATCACTTGGAATAGAATTAACTCATAGAATGTAGACACAGATAAAAATTTAAATGTATTAGTTTACATGTTGCATGTAAAATAATATCAATTCTGATACTATATAGAAACGATAAAAAACAAAACAGGTACTATGAGTTAGGAACTGTGTTATCCTTATTTAATCTTCACAAAGCTCAAAGGGAAAGTTTACCCAATGTTACCCAAGATACAGTGATAAGTGCTGCAATCAAATTTGAGCCAACTGGTATATTTGCTGGCACTTACATTGTACTGAAATGCCTTTCTTATATATGAATTAACAAATGTTTATTATAGTACTAATTTGTTTTATTTTTATGCACATTTATATTTTTTATCATATCAGTTATACTTCTAATTATACTAGAAAAAGACTATGTGCTATAGCACTTAATAAATATAAAGTCAATTAATTAATATTTAATGAAAGCTGTGATTAAAAAATTCAATCTTATATCTTTTTTCAGTAGAGATATTGCTTAATTGAGTAAATTTAATGTGATAATTTGTAACATTTTATACACTTGACCTTGGATGAAACACAAACTAAATCACATAATGGGCAAAAATAGTAACAAATATCAAACTGTTTTCACATACAGAATGTGTGAAGATTATTTAAAAATAAGTTTTGTGGTAGTAAAGCAACGAGAACATTCACATGGAATCAATTTTATTTTAGAATGTGTTTCTAGTCAAGCAAAGCTAGAACTCTCCCCTTGAGAGTGTCTGCATCAAGAAACTAACTCTTGGACCTCCCCGGTGGCTCAGCAGTTGAGTGCTGGATTGTGAAGCTTCCCGCTGCCTCTGCAGTGCAGGTTCCATTCCCAGCTGCCAGCAAGGGTACCACATGGCACAACAGACCTCTCCTGCCATGCCTGCTGCTCCCCTCAGCAGTGTATTTCGTCAGTCTACCTGGTCTGGTCCCTGCTCTGGCTCTGGTGGATTCTCTCACCCTCCCGCGCTTCTGACTGTACCCAGTGCTTGTATAAATAAATAAATAAATCTTTAAAAACAGAAAAAAAAGAAACTATCTCTTTTTCAATTTTTAAGAGTTGTTGTATATAGTATATAAGTATTTATAGTATATTATATAGTATATATATAGTATATATTATGTATATATATATCTTGTTTGAAGATTTATATATATGCATGTATATGTATAGGTATATGTATGTGTATATGTATATGTATGTGCATACAAAGAACTGGAGTGTAGGCCAGAGGTGCAGGGGTTGAAAGGATTCATCAGAAACAGATTGGGAATCAGAACAGGCAGATCTACTGAAATACACTGCTGAGGGGAGCAGTAGGCAAGAAAGGAGAGGTCTGCTGCACCATGTGTGTCACCTCCCTGGCTGAAGATTGAACTCATGCTGCAGTGGAAGTTAATAGCTTCATAGTGCTGAGACTTTAACCCCTGTGCCAAGAAACGATTTCTTCATCATTAAAACCACAAACTATCCAGAACACAATTCAAGCTCCCCATGTCATATACACTATGTAGTGGTTTTATTCTAGTAATATCTCATTGTTGTTCCCATTATTGGGAAGAAAATCATCCTTAGTATACAAGTATACATAATTCATATGGGAGAATATTCAACACACAAAGTAAGAGTATAATTTCCTAATTATTAAACAAGAGAAATAAGGCTTGGGACCTCTGGTGGATAAATAGTTGATGAAAGGATTGTAAGTGACTGAGGAAATTGCAGGCAGAAAAGATGATAATTTCACAGAGCTATCCAGACAATTATTATAGAAGGATTGACATGCTTATCCTTTTAAGACTTGAGAATAGAGTGCTGGAACTTATACAAAAATTAAGTGATCAGACTGAAAAAAGAAAGAGTGGTTGAGATCAGAGTACATTGGCACGGTGAAGTATTAATAGGTGCCCATCAGTTTCACTTAACATTTATAATTGTTATTAATTTATGCATATTTATAAAATATAATTAATCAAAAATGAGACATTATAAAAGTACTAACTCATAGAGAGCTAAAAATCATCCTAAATTAAAATGCAACTATCTATGTGAAATAGTTATTACCAGATCCGAGTTCCTCCTATTAATCTGGGAAGGAAGGGATATCAAAAAACACATACTCTTGCTTTTCTGTAAGAATTTTAGATAGTGCTCAAAAAAGACACGTACAAATTCATGTAGTTATGCCTCCTTTTGGATTCAAATGTGAATCATCATCATGGCTAAATGAATTAAAAAGACATATGTAATTTAATATATATGAAATATTGCATTTTCTCTAAATTAAGAAAGAACTAAACTAATTTGTTCAATAAACATTACTCTGGGGCCTCCCTGTTGGTGCAAGGGGTTAAGCACCACACTATGAAGCAATCCACAGCCTCTGCTATATGAGTTCTATCCACTGCTTCCCTCAGCAGCGTATTTCAGTAAGTCTGCCTGTTGTGTTCCTCACTCTGTCTCTGGTGAGTCCTCTCACCCCCTGCATCTCTGGCCTGTACCCCAGCTCTTGTATGCACAAATAAATAAATCTTTAAAAAAATAAACATTACTCTGCGTCGAACACATATTTTTTCAGCTAGCAGAAGCTTACCATGTAAGTAGTACATATGTTAATATTAAATATTTTGAAAATAAATCTTTACAAAAGGAAATGCACAGTTTTTAATCTTCCACAATGGCTGTGATTGATACTAATTTCAAAATGACTCCTACATGTTGATTTTATGCACATGTCCTTTACAGTGTATGCCTTCTCTGTGAATGTGTATAGTCACTACTTCTCATACATCATTACATTCTTTCTACTTATATCCTCCCTGCCTTTGTGGATTTTAATCTATTGAAATATGGAATAGTCTGCTTCTTAAATCTTCTATAAATTAACAATAATGAATAACATAGATATGCCATAAAGTGAGTAGACTCCATGTACTTGATTTCAACTAAAAGTTCGATAATCAACACTAAATCCAAGCACTGGATGAAAAGAGAAGTTCAATTTATTTTGTTTCTGGTATCATTCCTGTGTTTACTTATGTTAAATGAAATTATTGGAGTTAAGTTTTAAAATTCCTGACTAATAGAGTATATGACTAAAGTGAAAGAAATGGTAATATAGTCATTTAAACTAGGATATTCTGAGAATGAAAATGAGTACTATTAATCAGCATATTAAGTGTTAAGTAGTATAAACTGAGACATTCTCTGACTAAATGGAATGGCTAATTTGGTCACCTTAACTGCAACTGATATCTGTATTAAAAAAGTCTCTAGTTGTATTTTCCAGTGAATTTTTATTTACATTTACAAATCATAATTTTTTTATTTTCTGCATCCAACATTGGTGTCCCTCATTCCCTTAGACTTATACACAAAAGGGCAAATACTTAACATATGACTTATTTTATTGCTGGAAGAGGAGCTGACCCTGTGGTCCCTCATCTGACCCCAATTTTCCCCATAACACAGGTGAATGAACTATAAGAGGACCACTGTCTGTGGCTCACCTGCAGGATGTCAGAAAGATTGTTCAGAGGGTCTTGCTCCAAAACCAGGGAAAGGGTTCTTGAGACCCCCTGGCACAATAGACTATGGTAGTGAATTATGGGTGATTTGGTGGTGGGTACACTATGGGGGCAAACTATGATGGGGGTGCCTTAAAATTACCCCAATTATTATTTTTTAATAATTGAAAAGAGGATTCCATGGACAACAGTGAGACCTTTGCATTTATTGGTTAGCTAAAGAGCAATAAAAGAGAATTCCAGGGAGTCCTCTGTGGTCATGGGATTTAAATATTATTTTCTGAGAAAGCAAGGAGATTGGACTTGTTTGAAGTCCATTTATTGTTGCTAATTGTGCATCTCAGGTGACAGTGCAGGATTCTGGCCTTCTTAAGGTGAACATCTCCTGGAGATCTCGTGGAGGCTCTTTGCCCCAAGCTCTAACTTGAACTAGTCTGTGACTGGTTGATAGACTGTGGAAAGAGAACTAAGGGCTGCCTGGGATGGAGAATGTTAGTAAAAACAAACAAACAAACAACAGCAGCAACAACAACAACAAAAAACAACAATGAGCCAAGGAATTTTATGGCAAGGAATTTTAGGTCTCTGGGCCTAATGTCATCTGTTTTTTAACCTCTTGTTTACCAGCCCGCGGGAACAGCAAAATTTCTGCAGTTTTCCCTTAGGTCCTGTCCTGGCCTAGCTCTACATCCTTCATGACTCAATGTTGGTCTTTTACATTATATGCCCATTAAGAAGTCTTAAACCCTTCTTAGTCTTTAGTTAACATCTTAATTTTAATGTTCTCTTTTTTACACTGTAAGACAGTAGTTTCAGGGGGAAAACTGGGTAAGACTGCCTTTCTAAGGGAAAAAACAATATTTTATTTTAGTCTTTATTGCCCACCTTAATGCTTCAAGATAATTCTGAGATTTCTTTGAGGACTTGAAAAAAGGCACTGCAGGTTTTCCTGGAGAATGCCACTTAGTAGGTGCCAAGGCATACTTAGCAGGTGGTAGCTAATTTTCATTTTAATGAAGCTAATCTTTCCAGAGTAAGATAACATAAGGTTTTACCATCTGTGTGTATTCTATTTAGTTTACCCAGGTTGGAAAAATATAAAAAAAAGGTCTTTGAAACATAAAACTAGCTGTTGTTCAACACCATCCTGAACTACTACTATTTTAAAAATAAAAAAATAGGGATATTAAGTATGATAATATACTATAATGTAGTATAAGTGATATATCATAAGTCAGTTTGGATAATCCTACAACTCAAAAGAATATATGATACATAGTAGATGGTAGTCTTATAAGGTAATATAAGGAGGATAATGTGATTTGAAAGTAAAAAGAATTATTAAATATGCCCAAAGTCAATTCATGATTGTTTGCAAAAAAAAATGAAATTCAGGAACCTATTTAGAAGAAAGTACTACTTTTTTGGAAATAATGAACTTTAGATATTAAAAATTTTTATATGTACAAATTAGGCATAAGTGACAGATAACAAAGCTTACTATGCAAAATATAAATTTGCCAAATAGATGAAAGGATTAAGATGGTTAAAATTAGAAGACTGCTTTTCAGAATAATTTTCTGTTCTTTTAAAAAATGCTCACATGATTTTAATTGATTAATTTAAACAAATTAATTTATTTAATTTAAATAAATTAAAATGATCATTAAATAATTAATTCATGTTCTTGGAATAAATAAAGCATGAGGAAATTAAACACTGTTGAAATTGCGAGCCTATTAGGTGCAAATTAAAACATCTCAGAGTATTGTGTAAATTAACAGGGAAGTGTAAGCCCATTGAAATTCAACTGATACACACTCTATTAGTTCTAAACATGTTGAAAACACATACTTTCATATCTTCTGTGACTTTCACGCATTTACTATTTACCTTTTTTTATTTTATATTTCATTGGCAGCCTTTATCTAGGAACTTAGTGATCCTTTTCTATTCTAGTTCAAGTTTTTGGAAGTCAACTTTGTTTTCTATATATAATTCCAAATATATAAAATAATTTCTATATCTGTGCTTTTTTCTTTCTTATATATCTTCCGGGCAATTTCCCGGGCAATAATTAACATGTCTATAGTGATGGTTCTTTTCCCAATGTATGTGTTAAAGTTGAAATTAAAAAAAAATACTATTATGTACATTTCTCCATAATGTTAAAATGTCTTCTGTTGGAATGGACTTAAATCTTATGAATACTTATTTTTTTTTCAGTCTGTTATCTTCCAAGACAATTCTGCTACATGTGGAAGTAACCTTTTTTGTGTGTTTTATTTATTATTCATTTTTGCCATTGCTTGCCTTCTGATATACCAATCTGATTGTTGGGATGCTTAAAGCATATAACTCTTGAAATTACTGGGCTGGTGCCTCTATTTCTGAAGGGGTACAAGGAGGAATCTTGTCTGCTCCCTGATTTTCTCCATTACAAAGATAAGCTCTTCTTCCCTTAGAATTATAGAAAATACTGCAAACTCCTGGTTAGGCAACTGCACAGGACTGCTGAAACCACAAATCTTTTGGTGAATGTTTCTTAAATGAGTGTTCTTTTTATTTCTTAAAAAACGTTGAAATATTAGTCAAAGGGAAAGGACAGAACTCTCTTTCTTTTCTAGGATTCATTCAAAATCGATTTCTTTTCCAAGTTTGGTCCCTATTATTTCATTATGGCAAATAATGACATACTTTGTTTTTTTCTAAATAGCAAACAAAATGTAGACTTATCTCAGATATCCCAGCCCTGTCTACAAATCCTCCCAGAATCTTCTTTCAGGAGAGTTGGTTAATTGAATTAGGTTAGGAAGAAAAGGACAGTCGAAATGCATTTAGACATTCCCAGTGATTTATTTTCAGAAGTATATTTTAATTTGCAGTAATTAAGCATGAATTTTCTTTTACTACAATAGTAGCAGATAATTCAATTCTGGGTAGCCAACCTATGGCAAGATGATGCTAATAGGCACATTCTATAAGCGATTAGTGAATATTTGCTCAATACTTAAAAGTGTGCTTTAGGGAGTCTCTATAAAATTATCTATGAGAAAAATTATGAATAAGACAAGGATCCTACTTTTGATTTGCTTACAAAACAGGGTTTGGTACAGGAGGTATGAGGTCAGTGTTGAATATGTTAATATATGGAGAATTGCAGTTTTATAGATTCCAAGAGAAATAATTACAAGGCACAAAGATAGTGTCCTACCAGCATCATCTCACCATGCCTTCTTCATCTAGTACCAAAATGCTACAAGCTTCTGGGCAACCTCTCTGAAATTTGTGTCATTTCACGCTTCAGCGAGCAAAGCAGCCTCTGCTCACACTCTGTGATTATTCTGGTTGCCCAGTTCTACAAACCACTAGTCTCAGTGGAACTACTGTGACTAAATATTGTCATCAGTATTTAAAATTTCTTCCTGGTATATGTTTTAAAACTTTACCTTAAGCTATAAATTATTGTTATAAATATTTAAGATTGAGATTACTATTACAGTGAAGAAAAATAACCAGAACATATATGTAACATATGTAACATTCTGATTATTTTTTTCTTAGATAGAATATAGAATATTTTCATGGTTAATATTTTTGAACTTATTTTCCTTCTTGGATCATAGTACTTTTTTTTTTTCTTTGCACTTGTGTCTTCTAAGCAGATAGCTATTACGTATGTATCTATTTTTTATTTTATTTTTTTGGTTATTCCTTTGGGAATTGGCTGCTGGGCAATTTTTCAATTAATAGTCAGTGCTTCTTTTATTTCTTTTTATTTTTAAAACATATGTATTTATTATGCATACAAGAGCTGGGGTAAAGGCCAGTGGTGTGGGGGGGCAGTGAGAAGATTCACCAGAGACAGAGTGGGGAAAAGAACAGGCAGATTGACTGAAATACACTGCTGAGGGGAGCAGCAGGAAAGACAGGAGAAGTCTGCTGTGCCATGTGGGTAGCACCCTGGCTGGGGATGGAACTCATGCTGCAGAGTCTGTGGACAGGTTCATAGGTCGCGTTTCAACCCCTTGCACCACCGGGGAGACCCTTCAGTGTTTTTCTTTTTTTTTTTTTTTGGGTTAATTTTATTTTTATAGTCCCCATACAATTGCAACCCCCTTATTTTGACCCCAATCCCTCCTTTCCATGTCCCCCACCCCCCATAGTGTGTCTTTGGTTCATAGTTGTTTGTTGCCTTCAGTGTTTCTTTTTAAAAAAAAACATAATTTGAGATCCAAATGATACCGCCACAAAGTGCATAAGCATTTAAAATATTTATCAATGCTTTTCTATTACACTGAATCAATTTCTATTTCTACGGTATAAATTCAATTAATGTTAGAAAGTATCACCTTGTCTACTGAAGTTACTTAGACATTACATTTAAAGTAAATGTTTAAAATGGTCATTTTAAAAACTAGTATCAATCATCCCATAATCCTCAGATGTTAAAAATGAAAATTTCTTGAAAAAATATTGTAGATATTTTCAACCTTAAAAATTTTGTCCCACTACAAGTGGACATTTGTAAAATATAATTAACAGGCCTCTGCGGCTGTGCAGCGGTTGAGCGCTGAGTTGCGAAGCTGCCCGCAGCCTCTGCAGCACCGGTTTGATCCCCTGTCGCTGGTGAGGGTCCCACATGGCACGCGGACCTTTCCTGACGCCTGCTGCTCCTCTCAGCAGTGTACTTCATCCATCTGCTTTCTTTGCTCCTTCCCTCTCTCTCTCTGGTGAATTCTCTCACCCTCCCGCGCTTCTGACTGTATCCAGTGCTTGTATAGATAAATAAATAAATCTTTAAAAAAATAAAATATAATTAACAACAAAAGTTCATTTTGATGACTCCTTATAGTTTTACTAAATATAATATTTATATTTATTATGTATCAACTTTACACATTAGAATGGGATATATTAAGTGAGAAGGTTGGTCAGGAACATCAAAGGTATAGTGATTATATAAATATGTTTAAAGGTGAATTAATTTTTCCTATAAAGTATGGGTTATCTATCCAAACTCTTGGGAATTTTTTTTCAATAGAAATGGTATTATTTTTCAGGAAATAACATTGATCCAATGAAATATGATTTAAAAAAAGAGCTAAGTGAGTCTTCTTATTAAGGTTGTTACAGATTCTTTGAAATGTGTATACCTTATCATAACTTTATTTAAATGCTCTCTCCTCTAGAACCTCAGGAGCCCTTTTTTTAACTATGTACACGCTAGCAACTAAGTATGACACACATGCTATCTTGCAGCTGAGTATGAAAGAAAACATTAGTAATACCTTCAAACCTCATATTTGGCAAATTCAGTATTCTAAAATTAAATTTCTACTTGAATTTCAGAGATTGTTATATTTAAGTTGTAGTTTTTTTCTGCTTTCTGAATTCCTACAAAATGAGTTTACTAAGGTCATTGTAGAAGAAAATGGTTACACAATTAAGATGATCATATCTTGATATTAGAAACTTAATCATACTTCAAATTTATACACCTCATCTCAAGGAGAGAAACAACCACATCTTCTAAGTCAAACCTGGGATTTATGGTCCCATCAAACCCCATCATTGAACTATCAGCTTTTATGAGACTTCTTTGAAAATATGTCTTTGCATTATCTGACATTAAATTGGAACTCATTTACCAGACCATAATAATTATATTTTTTCAATCCAATGTACATTTTTGTTAAATATCTACCACTCCAGAAAACTGTTTGATACCCAATACCACAGTGACATGACTTCCTTTATTTTGAACTTTCATAGCATTGTTTTTTACTTTTTTTTTTAATTTTTTAAATTTTTTTTTTTCTTTTTTTTTAATAAAGGCATGTTTTATTTATTTGTTTGTTTGTTTGTTTATATATGCACTGGGTACAGTCAGAAGCGCAGGATGGTGAGAGAATTCACCAGAGCCAGTGCGGGGAGCAGAACAGGCAGACTGACTAAGTACACTGCTGAGGGGAGCAGCGGGTGGCAGGAGAGGTCTGTGCGCCATGTGGGACCCTCCTCCAGTGGCCGGGGAGCAGCCGGGGATCGAACCAGTGCCGCAGAGGCCGCGGGCAGCTTCGCAATCCCGCGCTCAACTGCTGCGCCACCAGGGAGGCCCTGTTTTTTACTTTTTAAAAGAAAATAAAATATTTATACATACAAGAACTGGGCACAGGGCAGAGGTGCAGGGGTGAGAAGGATTCACCGGAGATAGAGTGGGGAGCAGAACAGGCAGACTGACTGAAATACACTTCTGAGGGGAGCAATGGAGAGTCAGGAGAGGTCAGCTGTGCCATGTGGGTAGCTCCCCGGTTGGGGATTGAACTCATGCTGCAGAGGCTGCATTCAGCATCACAGTGCAGTGCTCAACGCCTTGGGCCACCAGGGAGGCCAGGTTTTTGTTTTTTAAAAGACATTTACAGCTATAAGTAAATGTGAAGAAATAATTTATTATCTAACAAGGATAAGATCGACCTGTAAGAAAGTTTTAAGTACTTCATAAAATATCCAAGAATCTCTAACAGGTATACTACCTAGCAATCATGAATATTTATTGATCTCAATGAGATAAAGGGCATTGTGCTATGAACTTAGGAGTTCAGGAAGTGTAAACCATTTCCCCTGATATTAAAACAATAAAAATCTCATAGAAGAGATAATAAAAACACGAGGATATCAGTAAAAGATTCATGTATTAGTGAAGAAGCAGAAATATGTAATATGTGATATTGTCAGCTTTATTAAGCAGACCATAATTGCAGCAGTACTTCATAAGAGTGAAATCATATAGAATGTTGCATTGATAGAGGATTTTTATATAAATTGTAATAACAACAAACTACAGATGTGATCTCTGGGCATACATGGTCTATATACATATGAAAGTGTGCTGCTGTATTCCCAAAATTATATCGTATTGTAAATCAGTGGTTTAAACTTCAGCCTTTCCAACCTGAAAAGCACAACTTTCCTGATAGGATTAGAGGTATATCTTGAATATTTAGCAGGTGGTTTGAGAAAATCTTATGCGTGAGATCCATAGGTTCTTGAAATAATCATGCTAGCTGGCATCTAAGGATTCATTAAAGTCATGCCTGTTCTTTCTCTTTTTTTGTATGGATATTCTATCATAAAATTAGAAAAACTGAAAATTTACATGGAAACCACAAAAAATGTAAGTGCATATACAAAAGTGACTTATATTTAGAATTTTTTTTCCAGTATGGATATTAGCAAATAAGGGAATAAAATTATAGTGCTTTCATATAAGAATCCTTATCATGCCAGTAAAACTGATAATACTATTGTTATTACTATCACTATTACTATTATAAAAGAAAGGGGAGAAATATTTGGTAGTCAGTCACTAAATCTTTACTGAAAATATATTCCAATTGAATGTGTACATGTGTGGCACACATATAATAATATTAATACTAATAATAAAAATATATGGTAGATACAATAAAAATAAAAAGCAAAAAAAATTTCTCTCAGGTACATCACTCTTAAAATTTTTATCTTAACACTTTTCCTATGTACCATTAGTAGTGTTAACTGTAGTGATCATGGTTTACATTACATTCCTTGTAATTATTTATATTATAACTGGAAATTTATAGTTTTTAGCCACCTTTATCCAATTTACCTCTTAACTGAAACCCAAACATGCATTTATTTCTATGAGATATTTTTAATTGGATTCCTCACAAATGAGACTATACAGTATTTCTCATTATCTGTCTGATATATTTCACTTATTTCATTTAGTGAACTACCTCTGTTCCCATCCATGTTATTGTTTATGGCAGGATTTGTTTTTTTTTTCTTTTTGCCTGAACGATATTTACATTTTATTATTCTTTATATGTATAATTTCTTTATAAATTCATCTGTTAATACACACTTAGTTTAAATGCCATGGCTATTGTAAATATATGTAGGTAGAATTTTATATTAAAATAGAATTCTAAGTGAGTATTGCTTATTGAGAAGTTGAGTGTTAGTAAGTTAAATGCTGTACAAGTATTTCCTGAAGTATTTTCCTTACTTTGGAAACACAGTTATTAATTCTATTGACTAATAAGATTCATCCATCAATATTAAATGTAAAAATTCTAGAATAGAATGATATTGCATCTTTCAATTTGCTATTAGAAAATGTTGGTAGAATTCTTTTAAAAGATTCTGCGATTAAGAGTTAAACTTTTCCAGGAAACTGAATATTAGAACATTAAATCTATGGGTAGAGATATAAGGGTCTGTGTGGTAAATATCTGTGTGGTCATTATAACAGCATGATTAATGTTCAAAACAGATTGCATTAACTGAATTTTCATTAAATATACATGAAATATGAAAGATACTTTAAGTAAATATTGCATAGAATATTCCATTTGCACGAACAAAATAGCAAAAGAAACATTATTGTCAATTAATTACATTAATTACATTAGAAAAAACATTGTCATGACTATGGTGAGTACTGATTCTTGTTAAATTTGTAAGTACATGACAACTTACAAATTGTATTGTCTGTTTAGTTTAGGTAAAAATCACTGAATTTTTATATGTATATGATAATGCATGTCTATTCTTTTGTTTGCTGAAGGGTGTTATTGGGTATTAGAGTATAGAGCCTTAAGTTATTCCAAGCAATGTGCTTTCAAGTCTCCTGAGATACTGTAGTGATATGGAACATGTCTTCACATTTTAACTTGCTATATCAGAGAAACAAAACAGGGACTAGAGATTTGAATCATTGGTTTCTGAAAAAATCTTTCATGTTATTAAATATCCCTTTCTTTCTAATTTTCCTCTTGTTATTATGGTTCTGTATTCCTGTGATTTTATGGTTAAGTGGGTTTTTCCTTATCTTTGTCTCTTAGGCCACTGTATTTTTCCTCTATAATATCACTGCAAACCACCTTGAAAGAGTCTACACTCACTATTCCCTCAGCCACTTCACTTACTAATATAGTACAATGTGCCATCCTTCTGTCCCCCAAATTTTGATGTTTCTACTTTCAGAATCTCACACAATTAGCATTTTGAAAATCCACATGTACATAATTTCATTTGAGACTCTTTCAAAAAGTGTTATACGTATACATCTGGCAGTTCATATTCTGAATATAGAATATGCTCTTATCCTGTTCATATGCACCATCACCTGGAAATCCTGAAAATATCTCAAACTCAAGACATTAAAAATCTAAAATTATGTCATTTCTTATAGTTCATCTCATTGCTACAAATGTGTTTTCACACATATATTTTTTGAAGGACATTGTTCTTTTCCTGATCCTGATGATAGAAAGCTTTATATCCTCTTCCTTTTTCTGTATCTCATAATGCCTATGTAATAATGACCATTGCGTCTTACCTCACATTCTGGCAAGCAGCATATTATTTTTGAAAATGTGATCTCACATTTCTAATTTTCACTGAGTCACTTTCTTCAACTTGTCATACTGTGTACTCTGTTCGCACAGAACTGGTATCATTCTTCCAAAAGTCCTTTCATAATACCTCCATGACTGGGTTCTCTGGCTTCTGTTATGTATAATAAACTTCCCTGTTTTTCTTGTACTGTGAATTCCTTCAAAGAATAGTGTAAAAGTCCTCCTCATATACATCATTCTTATCTTATTCATGTATAATGTTATTAAATATGTTTTCTTGTGGCAATATATTTCATTAGCAGCTACTCATATTTATGACATTCCAAATAGACTGTGCTATTCCTAAGGACAATATTATGTTTTATTAATTTTATAAACAGTCTCTGAAAAAGTGTCAGGTACATGGTAGGTATTCAATAACAACTATCAAGTGAATACTTCTTCTAAAGAATTTATTGCATTGTGTGGCCTATTTTCCACCTAGGGCCTCTGCACCTGTGTGTGCATTGCATACATTTATTCAATAAAAATATTTAGTACCTTCCTTACACAATTCATTATGCCAATCCTTATGTTATGGCACTAAGTCCACAAGGTTTTTGATGTGAAGCTTACATTCTATAGGGGGATAAAGAATTAAAATATAATCTAATTTCACCTGGAGGAAATTTCTGTGAAGTAAGTAAAAAATGGAAACTGATAAAACTCAGGATGGTTTCAGAAATGGAGCTCACACAGGCCTTCAGTGAGAAATGAGCGAGATGGCTGATAATGTGAAGGAACAGTATCAGGTAGGACTGGGAAAGAAGGTTGGGTTTTGTTCCAAGTATCACAGAAGAAATTTGGAAAGTTTTAAGTAGGTAGTGACAGATTGTCAATTTTTTTTTTAAGATTTATTTTATTTTATTTATTATTTATTTATTTATTTATACAAGCACTGGGTACAGTCAGAAGTGCGAGAGAGTGAGAGAATTCACCAGAGCCAGAGCAGGAAGCAGAGCAGGCAGAAGGACCGAAACACACTGCTGAGGGGAGCAGCGGGCTGCAGGAGAGGTCTGCGCGCCATGTGGGACCCTCCTCCAGTGGCCAGAGAGCAGTCAGGGATCGAACTGGCACTGCAGAGGCCGCGGGGATGCCCAGGGGATGCCCAGATTGTCAATTTTTATAGATTACGCTGAGTACTGAAAAGAGGAAGGAGTCTAAAATAAGAGAACAGTTGAGATGCCTGAAATCCTTTTGGATAGAATTGTGGTTTGTACCATGGCAGTAGCCGTGGAGTAATGAGAACTGATTATCATCAGAATGTTTATCAAATGTACAGTAAATGAAAATAACTGGCGGATTGTATGTGGAGTTCAACATCTAAGAGTAATCAAGAATGATTACTGATTTTTTGTTGTTGTTGTTGTGAGCAAAAAGAATAACGGAGACCATTTAATATGAATTAAATGAATTTAATTATTTTAATATGAATTAATTGAGAATGGAAACCTAAACTTATTCTGTATTTCTCCAGTATAGTTCTTAGCAAAAGTAGGTTTTTAATAAAAAAAAAATACTTACTTCTGGATTTTTTTAGCACTTACATATCATTTTATTTTAAAAGTTTTTTTTAATTTATTTTTATATTCCCCATACAATTGCAACCCCCTTATTTTGACCCCAATCCCTCCTTTCCCCGAACCCCACCCCCCCCATAGAGTGTCTCTGGTTCATAGTTATTTGTTGATTTTGATTTTTACTTTCTTATAGTTTGTTACTTCTGGATCTTAATCAATAAAAATATATTATCCTACCCATATTCTTATAATTATTTAACCTATATGCTTTAAAAATATATAATGAAGTATCAACTAAATTATCTGAGGCAATAATGGTTCAAAAATGGATAAACCAGATAGTGTATTTTCAGGTTAACCATGAACTTACATTCCAGTGGAATAATTTATATAATAAATTGAATAAATACAAATAAAACTTATCAGATTGTAATAAGTCTTTCAGGAAAATTAAGTCCAAAATGGCAATTAGAGTGAAGAGTGCATTGCAAATTCCCAGAAAACACAAAATCCTTGAGAGAGCAGCATATGTGGCATGTTCTGGAGATGGCAAAAGCTAAGTTTAGTCGGATTTCATAGAAGTGCTGAAGTGGTAGGAGATGTGTTCTAAGAGGTACGGGAAGATCCAAATTGTGTACAGTCACCATATTGGTTAATCTAAGAATTTTCACTTTTACTGAGAAAAATGGAAAGGAAGTGAGAGATTTTCATGAGTATCATGATAAATACTTTAATAATATGTAATACTACAAACTATGAAAGCCTTTGGTTGCTATGTTAAGAAGCTACTGCAAAAATGAATGGGATCTGAGGAAAATAAATAAGCAAAACTGTTGCCACAATATCGAAAAGGTAAGTGGTGTCCCAAACCAGGGCAGTGACAGGCCATGGACAGTAAACCATGGTTGAACTGTGGATGTATTATGAAATCATTAGCTACAAAATTTGCTGATATAGAGGATTAAATAAAAAAAATATGAGGGAAATGAAGAGCTAAAAACAAAACAAAACTGTGGGGCAAATGAGGAATACATACTTTCACCTATCCATTAGAAATCCAGATGTAGAAAACAGGGAGGAGTTGTCTATAACATAGGAGAACAATCCATGTTAGAGGGATGAATTTCAGAGTCACTAAAGTTCATCTGCTTTTTAAGTCTAAAGTTTACAATGGATCATCAAGAGGTGGATAGAACTATACCCAGAGGTAGTTCAAATTAAGAATTTCTAGGAATAAAGAGGAAGCAGCAAAAGGGTACATTGTTACATAAATGAAAAACCACCAGTGTGGAACTGCAATATCTTAGGAAAAATAATTAAAATATTTAAAAGAGGAGGAAGAGACCATCTATATAAAATACTGATAATTTAGCTTACTGTAAGATTTTCACCCTAAATGTTAGACTTCTGAGAATGATAGGAGGCCATAGTTACATTTGAACAATGTATGAAAACCAATACTGATCCAGGCAACCTGGGATATGTTTCATTGTGAAGTGATATTTTAAGAATAATAAAGACTAAGAAATGATCATTACATCTCACAATGTAGAAGTCTTGATGACCTTGAATATAACATTTTTGTTAAATTATTAGGATTAAAACTCTAAGTAGGTTCAACATAAAATAGGAAGGAAAATGAAAATAGTAATAAACAAATCATTGGAGAGTGCTGCTTTAAAGAAAGAACAACAGGGTGAAGTCAGAAGAGATTTAGAATCAAGAAAAGTTACTTTTTTGATTGAGGTAAAATATATGCATCATAAAAGTTATATTTCAAACATTTTTAAGTGTAGACTTGAGTTGCATTGTGCAACCATCACTAACAGAATGTGTTCATCTTCTGAAACGGAAATTCTGTACCATTAACCAATAATTCCCAGTTCTTCCTTCCACACAGCTATTCCCTTCACTTTTCTCTTCTTCCAATAACTATTTTACTTTCTGTCTATGAATTTTAGATATTTAATATATATTTAGGTATTTTATATAAGTAGAATCATACTGTGTTTTTCTTTTTGTGACAGGATATTTAACTTAGCATATGCCTTGAAGGATCATCTGCATTGTAAAATGTGTCAGGACTTTTAAGGTTGAACAACACTTTTTGTATATACCACAATTTGTTTATCATTCATCTTTCATGGAACACTTGAATTACTTTCCCTTTTAACTCTTATGAATAATGCTCTGTGAACATGGTTATGCAAATACCTGTTTGTATAACAGCTTTCAGTTTTTTTATACAGACTATTTATTTTTGAAACAGAAGAAATTTGACATATTTGTAGACCTATTATTTCCCCACTGACCAGTATGAGATATGGAAAAGAGTGAGAGATGAATGATTTGTCTCTGTATCCAACAAATATAATTTGAGCAGAAAAAATACAAGTAATCAACCTTAAAAAGTGCTTTAAGTCAATAGTATACTTTGTGATCTTAGGTGTAGTTAGAATTATATTCTACATGTTATAATAAAGCATCCACATTGTCTTTCAAAATTCTGTCTAATAAGTTCAGTGTCTACATCCTACTTGCTGTCTCTAAAATGTCTGTGTATTAGCTATTTTAATTCAGAAAATCACATCATGTTAGAAATCAGAATGATAATATTTTGTATCCTTTAAACTAAAAAAAAAGACCTTAGCAATACTAGCATTAATGAATTTTATGATAGTTTATGTTTTTTAATTTTTCTTCTTTGATTTGACTTTGATATTTAAAATTATATGTATGATGTGAAATGTATTTGAGTCTCAGATTTGAACCTACATTTGGTTGAAACAAGCTGGGTTGTAACAATCATTTACAAGAATGTGCATATACTGTTTAGCACAAGTAGGGAATGTATAAATGGAATCACTCTCAGAGTAGCTGTAGTATAAATAGAACATTTGCAGATTTTTTTTACAGAAATAACAATGTCCCTAACAGGATATGAATATATATACATACATATAATATATATATACATAATATATATATATATATATATATATGGGCTACATATTATGTGTGGCCAATGATAATTGCAATATTTGTCATTAAAATTTTACTCTTTCCAATTTAGCCTATTACATCTTACTTACCAATGTTGTCAGTTGAATTCTTCATTATAGTTCAGTACAGAAAAGAATAGTCATCACAGTTGTCATGCAACCATCCAGGCTGGCTAAGTTCATTGTCAGTGCTTGCAGACAGAAAGAGAATTTTGAGGCTTTGGTAGATTTTGCGGGCCTGTAATGCTGAGACACAGGCAGGTAGAGAGAACAAGAGAAGAGTCCAACACTCAAAGGATAAACAGCAATTCTCCTGTCCAGCCCACTTTACACTGTTAAGTGCCCACAGCCACATAACCCATACGTGGTTATAAATGCAAGGCCAATCTGTTGTCTACTACATATTGGAATGATGGGAAACAGCATTTCAAGGTCTGAGCTGTCTATTGTGTGGAAGGCAAAAAATAACCTGATTCACTCATTTTGCTTAAAATGGTGTTCTGGCATCTTGAAATTGTTCAGGATAAGGTGTTTGGAAAATGTAAAATTTTGGCCAATCTTATGCACCTGCTATGTGCCATGCTCATTTATTTATGGAACTCTGTCTACATTAATGGGAGGAAGTTTTTCTTGCTAGAGGACTTCATGTTCTTATTCCTAAGTCTTTGCATGTTTAAAATGAGCTCTTTGTTTTTGCCTCTCCATCAATCATTGATTTCACAAGAAAAACTATTTTTTTTGGCTGTAACCTAAAGTCAACTCACTCTGTCACACAATATTATAACATTATGTAGTATTATTTCCTAGCAGTTCCTATTAATTTATTTTATATTCTTAATAATTATTTGAATAGCACTGCTTTACCTACCAAACTGCCACTTCGTTACACGTAGGATTTAACCTGCTTTCACTCTCATGCTTCCTCACATAATGTGTAACACTACAACAAACACTCAAAATATTTATGAAATTAACCAATGGGGGCCTCCCTGGAGGCACAAGGGGTTAAGCATTAGCACTCTGAAGCAATCGGTAGTCACTGCAGCATGAGTTCAATCCCCAGCCAGGGAGCTACCCACATAGCCCAGCAGACCTCTCCTGTCTTGCTCTCTCCCGCTAATTCCCTCAGCAGTGTATTTCAGTCAACTTGCCTCTTCTATTCCCCACTCTGTCTCTCGTGAATTCTCTCACCCCTTTCACCTCTGGCCTGTACCCCAGTTCTTGTATGCACAAATAAATAAAACTTTGTTTTTTTTTTAAAGAAATTATCTGGGCCTCCCCTGGTGGCATAGTGGTTGAGCATAGGGCTGCAAAGTTGCCCGCAGAGTCCCAGTGCGGGTTAGATCCCTGGCTACCGGTGAAGGTCCCACATGGCGCGCAGAACTCTCCTGCCATGCCCGCTGCTCCCCTCAGTAGTGTGTTTCATCGATCTGCCTGTTCTGTTCCCCACTCTGGCTCTGGTGAATTCTCTCCCCTTCCCTTGCTTCTGACTGTACCCAGTGCTTGTACAAATAAATAAAACTTAAAAAAAAAAAAAGAAATTATCCAATCGATGACTAAATGATAAAGATATATGGAGAATTTTTGAAAAAATGTGGTTTATGGAAATTTAAGGTATTATGGGGCTTTGCAATTAGGAGAATATTATGGATTAAGGAGTTGGACATTTATTTTTTCAGAATTTTGAATATGGAATGAACAATATTTATCGCAAAGCTGGTATCAGAGAATCAAACTCTCTGTCCATTTCATTACTTTGAATTGAAACTGTGAAACTCTGAAACTTAAAATGACTATTAATCAGCAAGAAATTTCTCCAGAGAGGACTAGAAATGAAAAGCCCATAAGCAGAATTGCATTTTCTCACTAACTATGTATGTGGATCAGCTGATAAGCGCACCTTTATCCATGACAGCTTAAATTTTACATAGCTTGTATTATTCTATTGTTCCTCACACTTCATTGTATTCTAATTGTCTCGTGTTTAATCCTCATGTATAAGTGAAATTTGACAAAATAGTTAGTTCATCATCATTTGGGATAAATGAAACTGTACTGATTATTATAAGCAGTTACAAGCTATTATTTAGTATATGAGCCAGGTACTGCACAAGGTCATTTACATATATTATATAATTTAATGATATTTCATCTGCATTAAACCAAAAAATAAATTTTCTATTTTCATGTGCTTTGGAATCTAGCTCGGCTTTATTCGATCAAGTTTTAAGTACACATATTATACTGCAACTAGCTACCATGCCCTAGCTAACCTCACATCTTGTCCCAATGAAGAATGGTCATATTAACATCTTAGATTTTTCTATGAAAAATGACACTTTTGTAGCAATCTCTACCCACTGTAGATTATGTGACAAAAAAAGACAGAATGGTCATTTCCACATTATACACCTGTTAGAAGTGTACTTGCCCTTTGCTGCTGCTGCATTCATAAAATGCAGCTCTGCTTGAATCTTTGCGTTTTAGTCACAAAGCCTGTCACACTCCTTTGATCACAAAGTCACCACATGCTTACAGTTATGCTCCACATTGAGCTGTTTGCTTTCTTAGCAGTGATATTAGAGACTGTGATGGAGCATGAGCATAAAATATCCTTCCTGCTTACTTTGTGTGTGACTACTCTGCCTCAGGTTTCCATCCAGCAGTGACTTGGGCTATTGAGTCTCAACAAGAATATGTGGAAATATCAAGCTGAAAGCAATATAGATTCTTTGTCACGGTCAATACAACATATTCTATATTTTATATAATCATAATTTACAATATACTTACATTTAAAAATTCCAGTACTGATTCCATGAAGATGAGAAAAGATATTGAGCTATGGTAAAGTTGTGCTATTCATGAATTTATTATTCTTGTCTTCATATAGAATATACCCTCCAATCAGGTTAACATCAATATATAATGTTATGATCACTGTAGTGCCAGACTCATTTTTCTTTAATTAAAGCTAATTTTCAATTTATCTGTCAACTAAAATAGCTATAATTGCCCTTAAGTTTCCATTTTTTGTTTATTAATTTATTACAGAAATGGTAGGTTTCAGCTGATAACAGCTTTGATAATTTATTTATAAAGGTGTGTTTCAAAGTGTCAAGAATTCCAAATATTGGAATGATTGAACTGATATTGGAATGATTCTATATAATGAGTTTAAAGTCCTTCAACTAGTTAATGAGAATATTTCATATTTGTTTTACTTGAAATCTTCCTTGGTTATTGTAGAAGTGTGACCATACAAGTGGTATTCCTATAGGATGTTATTATTTATGCAAACATATTTATTGAGTGTCTATTATGTATAAAAACATTTTCAAAATGCTTGGATACATCCTGTGATTACTAGACAAAATAAAAATGAAAAACAAAACAAAACAAAACAAAAATAAACCCTGAGCATTTGTTGATGTTGTCTACATTTTATGACTGGCGATGAGGTCTTCATTTACTTCAGTGTCTTTTAAAATTATTCTGATATTAATTATCAGTTTATGTGCATCCGTTTGCAAACAAAATTAAAAAAAATGTATGGAGATATTTTTTAAAGATTTATTTATTTATTTATACAAGAACTGGGGTACAGTCCAGATGCGCGGGAGGGTGAGAGAATTCACCAGAGACAGAGCGGGGAACAGAACAGGCACACTGACAAAATACACTGCTGAGGAGAGCAGCGGGTGAGACAGGAGAAGTCTGCTGTGCCATGTGGGACCCTCGCTGGCCAGCAGGGATGGAACCGGTTCTGCAGAGGCTGTGGACAGCTTCACAGTGCTGTGCTCAACCACCTGCGCCACCAGGGGAGGCCCTATGGAAGTATTTGTTAAAAAATAAATTATATTCATACTCCTACAAAAGAGAACTGTAGATTCCAATCCCCTGAATGTTTGCTTTCTTTTAACATTGGCACATTATGCTTTTGTTAGAATATGATGTTTCTACAGATGCAGTTAGCAAGAAAAGTACCAGAAGAGTTGCAGATGTCATCTTTGATCCTTTCTAACTGATATGTTATATTTGCAAATGATGTGGATAAAATGGTTGTAATCTATTACAGAGAAACAATTTAATTGATACAGAAAGAAAATATTAATTTATTTGTAAAATTCCATTTCATAATGTAGTTTCCTTATATTTTTTAAAAAAATAGTTTTTTTTTTATTTTATCCATGTTGTATTAAATATTTTTTATTATATAATACTCCCTAGAATACCAGGGAAAATTTGGTGATAAATTTATGAAATTCTTAAAACAACAACCAACAATGTTTTATGGACTTATTTAACAAAACACATTTAGTTATGGGCAACTAAGAAATTTTAGGTTTGACAAATTGTTGACATTTGTTCTCCAGTAACATCAACTCTATCTTTATAAATTACCAATATTTTAAAACATCATTGTAATGATATATTAAATATTTCATTTATCCATACTTTCAATTCTATAGCCTCAAAATTGATACGCCCTTCTCCCAATCACTCTCTGTATATAAGTGTGTGCATGTCTGTCTGTGCTTGTCTGTCTGTCTTCTCTTTTCCATCCATTCTCCCCCTCTCCTTTTCTTCGTTCAGAAGATTTTGATTCTCTAGTGAATTCTTTGCTGATAATACTTCAAGTTAAACATTACACTAAAGATTAATTCAATATACTATCACATTGTAAATTCAAATCTGCTTTTGCCATGTGACAAATGTTTAGATTATCTCTGCATCAATGCCCGACTTAATGTGTACAGATTTAGGAGGAAACTCTTCAAGATAGTGCAGTTGACTAATCACTGACAGTGATTATTGATGAAAGTTTAGGAATATTAAAAACAAAAAAAAGACAAAAAGATAAATACTGTGATTACATTTATGAGGTATATAAAGTAGTCAAATTAATAAAAATGGAAAGTGGATTTGTTATTGCCAAAAAAGTGGAGGAAAGGGACAAGGGGGGTTATTTAATGGATGTAAGTCTAGTTTTACAATGTATAAAAGTTCTAGGTTACCCAATGACATGAAGATATGTAGCATTATTGAACTTGATACTTAAACATGTTTATAATAGTAAATTTTAGACTACGCATTTCTTTTCACAAAAAAAATACAAAATAAATTAGAATAATTGTTTATTTCCTTGAAGTGCACTCATCTGTTAGGATGCTGCAGAAATCTTTTTACTTACTTTCATTTTTTCTGAAATTCAGCTTTGCTTTGCCACTTTATGAAGTAAGACATGATAAACTGTTATCTTGCAAGTAGAAATCAGATTTGAAATTAAAAGCCCTGTGGAGGAAAGTATGATAATTATCTGGCACAAATTTTTCACTAATAAATGGAAACTGATGCCCAGAGTCCAAAACTGAAGGGAAATCATGACTATGCAAAATAAGAGAAGAAAAACTTATTGTTTGGATAGGGGGAAGGGAAATATGCACATTAAAACAATTGTATTAAATTTAAACTTGCTTTAGTTTAATTTAGCTATTGTAATTAATTTTACATTACAATAACAATCAATGCATCTTGTAATGTCATGAATTAAAAAAAATGATCAAGGCAAAGGTTGAGAAGCATTTACATAAAAGTAACTGAAGAGGAGAACTATCTAATTTATTGAGAGGAAGCAATTCTGCCCAAGTGATTTTGTGGGCAGTAAATATGACAATATATACTATTTTGTTTTCAGTGTTTACTGTTATATCATCTACAAATTATTTTAGCTAGAATGTCTTTGACATATTATGCATTTCATACATAATTAAGTTAAAATTTCAAACTTATGCGCAACACAGAATAAGAGTCACTAAATAAACACACAGATCTCTATATTTCTCTCATTTATTCAAAGAGAGGTCTCATTACTAAATATAATTTAGAGTATATGTACTGTATGTGTATGCATGCACTACAGACTGATGATTTTCAGTAGACAGGATAAAGAGTTTTTGGACCTAGTAATGTTTATTTAAAAAATAAGTAGGGAGAAAAAACTATTTTTTATTAGATATTCAGAAATTCAAGTTATAATCTTAAAGCAGTGGAAAACCACTGGGGTATTTTAAGATATGGATGTATTCAGTTATGTGCTTGATGCTTTCTGATAGTTAGGTAACAGTAGTCTCTTAAAGAATAAAAGGTTGAAACAAAGAATAGTAGTTAGTAATTGATTGCACATGACCAGCAAGATGCTTGAGAAAGTAGGCAATATTGATTTTATAGGTAGAAAAGATTAAAATTATTTGAAGTATGTTTTAAATTAAAAATTACTCCAAAATTGAGTGGTTATGAATCTCCTAGACAGAGAAGGAATAACATGGTGTCCTAAATTTATGAACTTGTTAGATGTAAGTATTATATTACATCAAAGAGTAGAATCATGTTTAGGGGGGTAATTATTAAATTTATGTTGGCACTTTGACAGCTTCAATTCATGTGACTTGTTGAGGTAGAGATAATATGCAACAATAACATGAGAGTAAAATTGCTAAGGAACTTCAAATTTACATAAAAGGTAAATAAAATCTATAAAACTTGGGAGTAAATAACATTTTATTTATATAAAAACCATGAAAATATATGAAAGTTTGTTAGAGAATAAAAATGTAGTATTCCTGAGATATAAAACAAATCATTAAATCTCTCATATTTAGGTAGAGGATAATGTACACATAGAAAGATTGTTTGAATCAGGAGAGTTAAGTCAGGAGTCAGTGATGTTATAATTTTCATATAGTCACACTGTATGGTAAATACTATACTACACAGACTAGAAATGAGAAAAATGTTGACAGTTTCACTAAAGAATTGCAGATAAAAGTAGAGGGCTGCATGGATTGGTCGGATATAAATGGTGAATCTGAAATGCACCAACTAAGAGGCATGCTGTCAGTGAGTACCAAAGTATATGACCCAGCTCTAAGTTATCTACAGGAAACCCATTTCAAATATAAAAATACTTGTAGAATAAAAGTAAATGTATTAATCAAAAGAAAGACAGGGTAGCTCCATTAAATTCAGAGTTTAGACTTCAAAGTAAGAAACTTTACCAGGAATAATTAAGGGCATTACATGTTAATAAATGATCCAAAAATTTTTAGTAATTCTTTATGTTTTAGCATCTCACAATAGATTGTGAAAATACTTGAGACAAAAACTGATAGAACTGCAAGGCAAAATAGATGAATCCACAGGTAATGTTGGAGATTTCAAAAAGGTCTCAATAATGAGCAGGTAGAAAATCAGTAAGGATATTGTTGAACTAAACACCACCAGTCAACTGGATAAAATTAAATTTTTAGACTGCTTCATCTAACAACAGAAAAATAAACTTTTTTTATCAAGTTCTCATGGAACATTTGCCAAGATAGGCTAAATTCTGGGCCATAGAATACACTTGAATAAATTTAAATGCCTACAAATCATACAGTGTTGTCAGGTCACAACATATGTTCTAAGTTAAAATGATAACAGACATATTTATGGAAAACTTCCCAAAAATATGGAGAATAAACAACACTTTTAAACCACACATAGATCAAAGAAGAATTTCAAGAAAATTTAAAAACTAAATAAAAATGAAAACTCAACAATATTTACGGAGTGGTGATGAAAGTAGGGCTTAATGGGAAGTTTTTAGCTTTGGATGCTTATATTAGTAATGTAGAAAGATCTAAAACCCATCATCAATTTTTTTTTCTTACTGTTGGAAACTAGAAAAAGTAAATTAAATACAAAATAAGTGGAGGAAAAGAAATAATAAGAGGAAGATTTAATTAACTTGCAAACAGGGAATCAATTGAGAAAGCCAACAAAACCAAAAGCTAATTGTTTGAAAAACATTAATAAAATCAATAAGTCTCCAGTAAAGTTATCTAAAAAAAAAAAAAAAGAGCAAGGGCATTACTAATATGAAAAATGGATAGGGGATGGTAATAGTTATCTCATGGATTTAAAGAGTTAATAAAAGAACACTATGAACAAGTCTATGTCCATACATATAATGACCTAAATGAAATAGACCAATTGTTTGAAAGGTACAATCTGCCAACACTCACACAAAAAGATAAACATAATCTATATAGAATTATATCTATTAACGAAATTGAAAAAAATAATAATTTTCCAAAAAAAGAAAGTACCAGTTTAAGGTGAGTTTATAAACATTTTATGAAGAATTAGACCAGTTCTCTATAATCATGTACTTTATATAAATTTGCAGATTAAAATAAATAATGTTAAGGGAATCTATGTCTTATGACCAGCTATAGACTTCTCAGCGAAGCACTCTGTGCTACCTTTTTTGGCAAACACAGTGTACAAATTTGGAATGGCTGAAGAAAAAAAATTGAAGTAAGTCTTAGACATGGGGAAGTAAAAATGATAGGTATATTAGTTTCCTTTCACTGTTGTAACAAATTACCATTAATTTAGTGACTTTTAAAAATACCTTTATTACTTTACAATTCTGTTTGTGAGAAGTCTGACGTGGTTTCATTTGCTAAAATCAAATTGTTAATAGGGACACATTGCTTTCTATTTTAGAATCTAGGCCTCTTGTCATTGCAGTTTCTATAATGTACCCAGATGTTGTCTAAATTCCTTGAGTTTGGGGTGAGAGAACTCACCGGAGACAGAGTGGGGGACAGTACAAGCAGACTGACTGAAATACACTGCCGAGGGGAGCAGCGGGTGAGACAGGAGAGGTCTGCCACGCCATGTGGGTTTCGCCCTGGCCAGCCAGGCATCGAACTTGAGCTGCAGAGGCTTTGCATTGCTTCATATTGCAGTGCTTAACCTCTTCCTCCACCAGGGAGTCCCCAATTCTTAGTTTAGACTTGCAGTTTTGATGAAATAAAAAAATATTTCAGAAGAATGAAGTTGTAACGAGTGAGAGTGTGTTGCACAATGAACCATGGTGTCCAGCTTGTTAGAAGAAGAAATTAGAGGGAAAAAAAGGCTGATAGGCTGTTGGGGATGAGTGTAGGATTGAAATTTGTGGGGGGAAAAAGAATGGGTAGAATATGAGATGAAGACAAGACAGAAATAATATAATGTATTTCAGTTAGTGAACGAGTCATAAAGGTAATATTCAGAAAGTAGGATATTTGGATTGAAAAACTCAGATAAGTCAGGGTGATGATAACTTCTAGGTATAATTATGAAGACAAGAGGTATAAAACAGTAGAAATAATAGGGATTGGAATGGAGAATTTAATATATGAGTCACATTGTGGTGTTGAGAGGACCATTTATATGTAAAGTCATGTATGATAATGACTTTGCAACAGAAAGAAAGTGCATAAGATGGGTGATTATTGCTGAGTCACTGAAATTAGTGAATTATCATGGTGTTATACAGAAGCACAAGAAACAAACAAACAAAAAAAACCACAGAGATTTGTGCTTGAATAGAAGAAAAGTGATCACAAAGCAGCTTTAGGAAATCATGAATAAATTTTATCCAACTCCAGATCCTGAACTAGGTAAATACAATGAGAATAAGAAGCCACTCCTGGAAAAGACTACAGAGGAAGTTGAGAACTTTAAGTTGAGTTAGGTTTGATCAGGCATGAGTATGAATGTATTGTAAAGTTATGAAGATGCAGGGGCATCTCTTTATCATAGACCATGTAAAAAGATAGTGTGGAATGATTTGCAAGAAAGGCTATATTAGAGGGCTAGGGAGAATTACAAAGAGGTGTCCCATGCTGGTGAAAACATGAAAGGAGTTAAGAATATAGGGTATTTACCTTTTAAGTGATGACAAAAGATAACAGTAATGTGGTTTCAAAAAGAACACTGTGGTTGATTTATAATAGCGTGCATAAAGGCTAAGGACCTATAGATAATACGACGCTAATCAAGTTGAGTTGATAGCATTATTTGTAGATAGTACAGAAAACTCAGTAATAAGTTTGGGCAGGAAGAGAGAGAGAGGGAGCCAGGGATGCAGAAAAGGGTAGGGAGGGGAGAGAGAATGAATTACATTATTTCTGTGTTATAATGAGAGTGAATTCATCCTAAAGTGCTTTCAACACACTTCCTGACATTATCTTTTATTTCTGCATGAGGGCATTAAAAAAGTGAAAAACTTTGATAGCTGTGTTTTCAAAAGCTAAAATGCAAGCCTTAAATTAGGTCATGCAGCATTAAACTAAATTAAGCACCTACCCACTGGGCATATCAGCATATGCATATCAATATAAAATGCATTTGTCCCCAGAGATCTCCCTATTAAAATTGGTATCTGTCCAGTTATTCTAGGTGAGTACTTGTTCACATGGAGGAATAAAGATGTGATTGAGTGGATAAAAAAGACTTGCAATGTCACTGAGGACCTTCTTTGAAGAATGGTATGAAACAGTGAGGAATGCATTTCTCTTTGTAGTTAGTCTGTCACTCCTAATGGGATAGCTATGCATTTGCTATAGTGAGAAAGAGAATATTTCACGACCCCTTACAGTGTGATTAATGAATTATAAATGCCTCTGATCACAATGCACCAGGAAAAACGAACTGAGCAAGGAACACATTTAAAAATTATTTTCATGAGATTCGGAAAGCAAATTTGGAATCATCAGGGCGGTTTAATAAATTTGAGCATCTAAAAATTTGATGTAGAATAATTATATGGCAACTGATATGTGATATATATAAAACGCAATGCAGGCATCCCTGGTCCTGCAAGGGGTTAAGTCAGAGAACTATGAAGCTTTCTGCAGCCACTGCAGCACGAGTTAAATCCCTGGCCAAGGAGCTGGTGTATATGGCACAGCAGACCTCTCCTGTCTAGCCAACTGCTCCCCTCAGCAGTGTATTTTCAGTCAATCCTCCTGTTCTGTTTCCTGCTCTGTCTCTAGTGAATCTTCTTACCTCTCCATCCTGCACCTCTGGCCTGTATGCATAAATAAATAAATCTTTAAAAAAATAAAATAAATTAAATTAAAACACAATGCATGGTATATATATTTTGTAACTTATAAATAAATTTATACGCGTGTGTATATGTGTATTCTCTCTCTCTCTCTCTCTCTCTCTCTCTCTTTCTATATATATATATATATATATATATATATATATATATAAAATGCAAGAGGGTTTGGGCATACTCAAAATAACTTCTGGTGGTATATGGAAAGACTAGCTAGTGGGAGATACAGTGTTACAACATATAATGGAGGATGTAGTCATCCAAGGTACTAAAATAACTGAAGCACTAAATGAACATTTCCAAATACATTTACAAGGGAGAACATTTATGACTGTTTTATAACAGGATCATTATAGCAAAAACAATGAGAGAAAAATATTAGGTCTCTGATTTCCCTAACTTAGTTTGTTAATAGCATATGAAAAGGCTAAAAAATGTTTATTAGGTATAAATATATTTCTTTTAATTTTTCATGACTAACTGAAAATGAGTGTGTTAAGTTTACACAATGAACCTGCAGTCCCAGCCATCAAAAAAGGAACAGTTAATTCAGAAAACATTTTTTTTCACTTTATGTGAACATTGCACTTTTATTTTCTAACAACATAGAAATTGATCTGGTTTTTCAGTACAAAAGCTTTGTTAAAGTGATCTATTCTTATTCCCTTGCCTTTATCTATCTCTTATTGTAAATAGTGACATTTATAATGCTAAAGATAAAACAAAATGATATTTTCCCCATGATTTGAATCATTGAGTTTTACTACTAGCATAATATATGATGAGAATGGCTGAATAAATCCTCTCTGTTTAGATGGCAAGAGAGAAGAAGGAAAATATGAAACAGCATCATCAAAACCGTTGCTCTTAAAACACAACTTGGAGATTTTTCATGATCTCTTTTTTTATTATTTTTATTTTAGACAATTAAAACTCCTCAGTACCCTGGAAAAGATAATAAAGTGAATTAATTCACAAACAAGTATAACTTGTCTATTTAACTCTTCCTATTTGGGTTACGCCTATATGCATATTAACTGTGCATTTTAATTAAGACACTGTTAAGGATCATTTTTTTGAAGATTTATCTTTGTATTTTTTGTTCCAATATTTAAATAAGAATGATAATATTTAAATGTGAAATCAATACTTTTTAAGTGAGTGGAACAATATAATTATTATTCATTCAATGAGAGTATTTTTTCACTCATGCAATCATTTAAAGCCTATGCTATATTTAACACCATTTTCAATATGTATATGTGGTAAATGTTGGTAGTCATGAAAAGGTTGTACTTCCCTAAGCTGACAATGCATATATGCTTGTTGGGAAAAAACAGCTAAACAAGTGTTTGGCAAATTCTACAAACTCAGCTGTCACAGACTAAAAATGAAGAAAGGGGGCAAGCCTTTTAGGACAATCTCTGAACATGTTCCACTATAATTCATTATTGGTGGTAAACCAAAAATAATTTTATAAAAAGTTTTGCAGAATGGAACATATGCTTCATAGAGTGGAATGATAATAGTAAAGAAGTAGTAATACGCAAAATATATATGGGGATGGTTAAGAGGTTTTTTTTTTTTTTTAAACATTGCAGAGGAACCAACTTAATTAGTTTCTCAGAAGATGAGAAAATAAATAAAAGAAAATAAATCCATGGCAGTTGAGTCCTCATTTAGTAAAGAGAACAAACACCAACAATCAAAGCTGAACATAGAGGTAATCTAATTAATGGGCAGGGAAAAAAAAAAAAAAACAGCTAGAATGATGTGCTTCACATGACCTATGTTAATCCACCATTATCATGCACATATCATATACTGAAAACACTACCCTAGACCCTGGAGATTCAGCGATGATAGCAATGCCCTTACTTTTGAAGTTACTGTCTAGTGAGAGACATATACAAGTATGTAAATCATTTAGTCCTGTCATTGGTGCAGTCACAGATATTGACCAGAGGTGAAGGGAACAAACACAACATCAGAATGTCTTTTTCTTTCTGGAAGATGAGCAGAGACTTCATTGAATGGTTGATTTTTGAGGTAAGCCCAAAAGGGTGTATGTTTATTTGAAATCAGAAATAAAGGGGACACTAAAACTTTACCTCTCTGCCCACCAGGGAGGCTCTTCGGTCTTTGTTATCTTATTATTGAGTTGTATGTGTTCTTCATAAATATTAGCTCCTTTCTGAATGAATGACGGGCAAATATATTCTTACATGCAGTGGAGTCTTTTTAAATACATTTTTTACATCATTTTTCATTTTTTGCACAATGTATGTATTTTCATCTTGGTTATAGTCCCCATACAATTCCCATCCCCCTTGTTTTGATCCTACTCGCTCCTCTCCGCCTCCGTAGTGTGTTTATAGCAGTATTATTTACAATAGCTAAGCTTTGGAAACAACCCAAATGCCCAAAAATAGATGACTGGATCAAGAAGATGTGGTACATATACACAATTGAATATTACTCAGCAATTAAAAAAAGATAAGCTCATGCAATTTGCAGCAAAATGGACGGAGCTGGAAGGGATCATGCTCAGCAAAATAAGCCAGAAAGAAAAAGAAAAATACCCGATGGTCTCGCTCATAGCAGGAATTTAGAAAACCTTAATAAGGGACCAGGAAAAAAAAAACTAATTATAATATTTTTTAAGATTTATTTATTCATGCATACAAGAACTGGGGTATAGGCCAGATGTGCAGGAGTGTGAGAGAATCAACAGAGACAGAGTGGGGAACAAAACAGGCAGACTGAATGAAATACATTGCTGAGGGGAGCAGCGTGAGAGATAGAGAGGTCTGCTGCCCCATGTGGGTATCTCCCGGGCTGGCCGGGATCAAACCCACACTGCAGATGCTGCAGAGGGCTTCACAGTGCTGCTCTCAACTGCCTGTGCCACCAGGGAGGCCCCAGTAGAATGTTTTTTTGTCTTAATAATTTATTTAGTAGATCTGCCTGTTCTGCTCCCCACTCTCTCTCTGGTGAATCCTCTCACCCCCTGCCCCCCTGCCCCCACACCTCTGGCCTACACACCAGTTATTTTACAAATAAATAAATAAAATCCTAAAAAAAAAAAAAAAAAGGAATAAAGGGGGCTAAGATACCAGCCTAGAAATTTGTAGGTGCAAAAGGTATATGAAAATAGAATGAAATTCAGATTACATACTGACATAGCTAAGGAGAATTGCAGTCCAGGAAGTTTACTGGGCAGTTTAGGGAATGAGGTTGTCACAGTAATCAGAGATATATAATGGATATTACTTTTAGGTATTGCGGGGATGTTGAAGGATTTAAATACTTTAAATTGTACAGTAATGCTATGGGGATTCTGTATTTGCAACCAAACTTTGGTGTTTTGTAGAGGATTAGTAGCAAATAAAGCCCAGGATTTTAGAGTCTGCTTTGGTGATCTTTGATAAGCAGTGTTGAGCAGAGCATACTTAAATCATTGGCAATGAAGAAACAGAGAGCAATGAAAAGCTTTGAAGATACTTAACACCTGGCCATGTGGGTTAGGGGGTAGACTTGCAGGATATAGTTTAAGCTTTGACTCAGGCACTGTATTAAAAAAAATATATATATATATAAATATAATAAATATAAATAATAAATATAATATATAAAAATATAAATACATATTAAATGTGAATTATATATATTAAATATAAATATGTGTGTAAGGAGGATAAATGTAAGTTGATTTAAGTAGATAATTAAAGAGTAAGGATCAAGCATGCATCCTGCTATTATTGTATGAACAATTTTTTATGTGAGGAACGTTCCTTTTTAGAGAAGATTTCCAGCAAATGGAGAAAGGATAGTAGATTTAGAACAATCATAACTTTGCAACTTGCTGTGAAATAATCTAAGCAATCATCATCAATGGATACAGAAATCAGATGGATTATTGACATCGGATGGTTGACAACATCCGACCCTAAAAATAACTTTAGCAACACTGAAAGTAGTGAATTTCTTCATTATATGCCTCATGAAGTGATGTAATAGGAAATATACTGGATTCCAAATGAGGTATCATTCTAAGGAAACTTGAGTCAATACTTTGTCTAATTAGCATTTTGTAGGAAATACCAAGACTTGTGGAACAAGTTAGCCACCACACAAAGAAGCAATCAAAGTAAAGTCAGGAAAAGAGAAATGATCTCAAGATTTAGTTAGAATTAATAAAAGACCTCAAAGACAAAGTAATATAATGACATGTGAAATTTGGGTCCTGACTTGAACAAACTAACTTTAAAACTGAATCTTTAAAGCAATATGGAAAATTTAATTATGAACTTGTTAGAGTCTATTTAGGATTTATATTTAGTTGTAGTAGATAAATGTTCATCATAGTAGATAAATGTTCCTAAAATGTTCCTTATTATTAGACTTGCATGCTGATATGAGAGATATAAACAAATAGATTTTATTTCACATCAAACAGTATAAAATGCAGTGTTTGTGGGGTATGAATAAAATGTAGTTGTAAACTTTTTTAATATTGGAAATTCAATTTGTTGTATAAAATAGATGTTTGTTTGTTTGTTTTTTTCCTAGTAGCTTACGTTCTTTGTGTTTGAAAATGTCTAAAATTCCTACCTTTCCAAAGATGGAAAGCATTTTAACATGGTGCAGGTTAATTTTATTTTATTTTTATTTATTATTTTTTTTTATAGAGGCATGTTTTATTTATTTATTTATTTATTTACTTGTTTGTTTTGTTTATACATGCACTGGGTACAGTCAGAAGCGCGGGAGGGTGAGAGAATTCACCAGAGCCAGAGCGGGGAGCAGAGCAGGCAGAAGGACTGAAGTACACTGCTGAGGGGAGCAGCGGGCTGCAGGAGAGGTCTGCACGCCATGTGGGACCCTCCTCCGGTGGCCGGGGAACAGCTGGGGATCGAACCGGCACCACAGAGGCTTCGGGCAGCTTCGCAACCCAGTGCTCAACCGCTGCGCCACCGGGGAGGCCCTGCAGGTTAATTTTAAGAGGCCATCCGAAATGCGAGTATAGATGTTTAGTATAACCTAATACAAATACATATTCTAGACCAGTGAAATAGTATTATACCCTAGAAATTTATGCAAAATATAGAGTAAGAATATAGTCATCTTTGCTCTGAAGACCAGAGCATTTAGCTAGAGGGCAGAGGAAGAAAACCTAATAAAATTTACTAGAAAGGTTCAGAACATAGGAAGAAAACCACAGTAATATTATATTATAGCAATAGTCACCAATATGCCATATTTATCATGTAGGGTAAATATTAGATTTTGAAATTATAGGTCATTATTGGTGATTATGTTGAGAGGAAGTTTAGAGTAATGATCATGGAAAGAAGAGCAGAACTTGGCAAGCTAGACAGGAAAGGATTCCTGAGGTCACTGGAAAATATTATATTGAAGTTCTTTGTATCCTTTCAAAAGTATTGGTCATGAAAGTTTTATTTTTAAAAAATGTTTTCATTAGGGCCTCCCCAGTGGCGCAGCTGTTGAGCACTGGGTTGTGAAGCTGCCCGCAGCCTCTGCAGCACTGGTTCAATTCTTGGCTGCTCCCCGGCCACCGGAGGAGGGTCCCACATGGCGCACAGACCTCTCCTGCCGCCCGCTGCTCCCCTCAGCAGTGTACTTCGGTCCTTCTGCCTGCTCTGCTCCCCGCTGTGGCTCTGGTGAATTCTCGCACCCTCCCGCGCTTCTGACTGTACCCAGTGCTTGTATAAATACATAAATAAATCTTTAAAAAAAAAGCTTTCATTAAAATGACATCGGTTTATGACAGTGTATATGATTCAGAGGTATACGTTCATACCTCCTCAGATGTATGTTACCAAATCGCATAGCTAAGGCACCCTTAGTCTTCTACCAAAGTTTCCCCCCCAAATATTTATTTATTTATTTATTTATATTTTATTTATACAAGCACTGGGTACAGTCAGAAGCGCGGGAGGGTGAGAGAATTCTCCAGAGCCAGAGCGGGGAGCAGAGCAGGCAGAAGGACCGAAGCACACTGCTGAGGGGAGCAGCGGGCGGCAGGAGAGGTCTGCGTGCCACGTGGGACCCTCCTCTGGTGGCCGGGGAGCAGCCGGGGATCGAACTGGTGCTGCAGAGGCTGTGGGCAGCTTCGCAACCCAGCGCTCAACCGCTGCGCCACCAGGGAGGCCCTTGATTTATTATATAATGTTTGCTTTAGACTTTGCTTTTTACTTTGTTAGTAAAGAAATGTAAGTGGGGTTGGATGTTTGGCTGATGGCTGCAGAGGTAAATTTAGCATTATAGTGAAACTTAGTGTCCTGCTAGCAGATATTTTCCCAACTACCTAGGAGAAACTTACAATATGTGTACATGAACATAGCTTTTGTACAAAGTGAAAAAAAAAATAAGATAATGGCTAATACTACCTCAATTTCCATCATATTTTCCCTCAATTACAGTGTTGAGTAGCCACTAGCATTTTTGGACACCTACCAAAAGTACCTTAAATTGGGTATGCTTTAAGGTTCATGGGGACATTTTTATGTAGCAAATGGAGTTTAAAATATCCTGGCCAGGCCTCCCCGGTGGCGCAGCGCTTGAGCGCTGGGTTGCGAAGCTGCCCGCAGCCTCTGCAGAGCCTGTTTTATCCCTGGCCACCGGGTGAGGGTCCCACATGGAGCGCAGACCTCTCCTGCCGCCAGCTGCTCCCCTCAGCAGTGTATTTCGTCAGTCTGCCTGTACTGCTCTCCCCTCTGACTCTGGTGAACTCTCTCACCCTCCCCCACTCTGACTGTACCCAGTGCTTGTATAAATAATAAATAAATCTTTAAAATATCCTGGCTGTCCAGGTATAAGAGTGGCTTAAGGAAAGTTCCTAACTCCTGTGAAAACTGCAATGAAGGTGCAAGGTCATCATTTGCAAAAGGTGTAAAATTTCATAGATACAGAATTAGAAATATAAAATTAAAAGTGGAAGATTTGGTTCTCACTAATATCTAGTCAACATGGAATTTTACTTGTTGGGCATATAAGCCATATTTTATGAACTATATAACCATTAGTGTACCATGCAAATTTTCATTGTTTGATGTTATTAATGTGAAAATATAGTTTATCAGATGTGCTATGCATATGCAGCATCAAACTTTTATCACTGCAACAGTAATTTTGTTTATAACTGCTCATATGCAAAATAAATTTAAGGGTATTTTATTAAATTTGAAAATATATGCTCTTTAACCAGTGATATGGTCATGTAAAGATATACCCATAGAATCTGTAACAATAAAAGAACAGGGAAAATATCTTTATATAACTATGATGGACAGTTACGTGATAACAATGTTTCTTTTCTATATTGTTTGATATATTTAGGGTGTTTTGCTAATTTTAATTGATGATTCCTTTATTTTGTTCTAAATAAACTTCTTTTATCATACTTAATACTGCCTTCAAAACTTTTTATATTTTTTGAATAAACTTTTAGAAATCTGTATCTAAATCTATGTGGAAGTGAGGAGAAAGATAACCTATGCAAGGAAATTTAATCAACAATTATGTAAAAGATTTTTCATTTTTCATTGCCTGTGCCCAAGGGAGAATGGAAGCAATTGACTTTTAACAGTCCAGAAATAGTTTTCTTAAAAAAAAGATATCTTCAAAATTCTTAATAGCTTATATATATATTATATATTATATATATTGCATTATGTTTATTTCAAATCTGATTATTCTGTTCTTCCTTTATAATGTCACCCACCCCCACTCAGTAAGGGGATCTCACAAACTGTTCACCCACTTTGAAAGATTTGCTATTTTTTATTAATAAACCTAAAATGTCAAAGAGTTAGCTAATACATGTTTTCCTTTAAATAATTTTCCTCTCATTTAACCGCTCAGAACAAATATTCCATAATATTCTTAAGGTAAACCAAATATGATTAAGGTCAAAATCAGAAGACTTAGGTCAAGTAGTAATATATTATTAGGATAAGACATTTAGTTCATTGTGGATTGAAAGGACTAATCAATTTACAATAGATGCAACAAAAATTTTCAAAAGTATACTTTGTTTTAAATTGATAAATTTATATTTTGAAGAATATAAACCTTTATGCCTAATCACATGATGATGTAACTATTAGTGTTTTTTTTTTAAGTCTGACTGTTCTTCATATCTTTTTGATGGAGAGAAAAAAAGGAAATCATAGTTTTATAGTTGGAGAAAGAGATCTGTAGTAGTTCTGGGTTAAAAATCTTAATCAGTTGCTTATTACTCAGGTGAGCATGAGTGAAATCATTTGGTAATGGAGTGTTATATAGTAGCTATTATTAAATGCTTTATGTTTTCTAATAACTAGTAAGGATTAGCTGTTCTCTTGCTCATTTTCAGAATTATGGTATAATGATGATTGTATATTCTCCATGAATCCAAAATCTTCTATCACATCTGTGATGTGAGATGCTTGACAAAGAAACCTTAAATTATTAGTGCCAAAATAAAAACAAAAAACTAACAAACAAACAAAAAAAAACTTGGTTTAAAATAATTTTCATTCTTCAGCATTTATTTTAATATTTCCATCCTTTTGATGTTAAACATATTTATGAGTGAGCAGATTTTAATGAAAATACTTTTCTTGAACTTTTAAAAGAGTAAACAAATTCACTGTAAAGTGACCTAATAGCTGGCTCTAGTTCATACTGATTTTTTAATGAGAAAAGTTTTTAGCAAAATATAAGCTACAGATTTAGGCTTTAAATTATTAATAAGAATCAAAGTAGAGAAAGCATATTCTCACATCTTCTATATACAAATATTCTCATTTAAATATGAATATTACAGCAAGTTTTATGTGGCTAACTACTCAATTTTGACAGTGAACACACTTCTCTAGTCTAATAATTCATTAGTACAGTTCTCTGAATATATCTGTAATTTCCCTAATATGCTCAATACTTATACTACTAAAACATATATCTGCTGCATATTAAAACAGAAGGTTTCTGCTTTAAAAATTTAAATGCAAATATATAATTTTCAAGTGGTATTAGAATTCAATGTGAAATAACCATAACAAAATATTTCACTTTATTTAAAAGATTTATTTATTTATACAATAACTGGGGTACAGGCAAGAGGCATGGGAGGGTGAGATAATTCACCAGAGAGGACAGAGAGCAGAACTAGCAGATGGACCAAAGACTCTGCTGAGGGGAGCAGCGGGCGAGGCAGGACAGGTCTGCCATGCTATGTGGTTTTCTTCCTGGCTGGCTGGGAATCGAACCTGCGCTGCAGAGGCTGCAAATAGCTTCACAGCACAGCACTCAACCCGCTGTGCCACAAGGGAGGCCCATAAAATATTTCACTTTTTATGTGCATTTTTCTATTTATACTACAATGTTCTCCTTTCCTGTGTCCCAGTATTTAAATCTCTAGAAATAATCATTATCATTGCTTAATTTTATAATTGCAGAGATTCCAGGGAATATGATCTTTACTTTCAGTTTTGGGACCATATATCATAAGCACCATGTGACTGCAGTTTTGAATCAATGCATTAAATTATTATTGAAAAGAGTTAATTGGTAAAAATGGAACGAAGAGTTCATCAAGGGGCAAAAGTACAGCATGTGAAAATAACCAAAAGAATTAAGTAGAGCATTAGGTTGCGGATATATCAATGAAACCTCATAATTATTAAAGCATGCACTCAATGAAATAGCATTAGAAATTTAAATATATGTTCTATAGTACTAGAATTGATATTAATATCCTACTAGAATTAATATTAATATCCTATAGAAGCTCATAATATCTTTTAATTTTTATCCTAACTTAAAGAATAAAAAAGCAGAAATTAAGATGAAATTGAAAAATTGATTTACATAATTTTCTTTTATTTTAGTGCTTAGAATGTTACATCACATATAAAATTAATAGTGCTCAATGTCCTCCATTGCCTCATTTTTACTTTTTATTTTTAGAATTTGTCAAGCAGAATTCCAAATATGTCCATATACAAAAATAGCTTGACAGGTCTTTTATGTCCATTTTAATCTGTGAACATACACACAACCATTTTTTTCTCCCTGTAATTTATTTCTTGAAGAAACTGGTTGTTTGTGCAATAGCATTTCCTCACCAATAGTAGCCCCTCAACAATAGTTTGGATGTTGTAAGTATTAATGGCTAAAATGTGTACCTACAAAATTCATATCTTGGAATTCTAATTCCCAGCACCACAAAATGTGACTATATTTAGAAATAAAGTCTCTAAATAGGTAATAGATGATCTGTAAGTGTTGGATGGGAATTAGAATTCTGGTGACATACATCAGGTAGTGCACTTTGATGTTGATTTCGAAAGTTTGTAGAGGGCCTCCCCAGTGGTACAGGGGGTTGAGTGCAGCACTGTGAATCTGTCCGCAGCCTCTGAAGCGCAGGTTCTATTCCTGGCCGGCCAGGAAGATACACACACAGCACGGCAGACCTCTCCTGTCTCACCCGCTTTTCCCCTCAGCAGTTTTTTCAGTCATCTGCCTGTTCTGCTCCCTGCTCTCTCTCTGGTGAATTCTCTCACCTTCCTCTTCCTCTGGCCTGTACCCCAGTTCTTGTATAAATAATCTTTAAAAAAAAGTTTGTAGACATGAATCCTAAACCATGTTATGAAAAAAACAATTCCTCATTAAAAAAAAAAAAAAGATAGAGCAAAGCAGAAGAGAGTATCAGTGGCAGAGGGATTTGAAAATGTCTATTAGAGATCTATAGAGATTTCAAATGAAGAGATAGGGGGCACAAGCCACTTTGCATTCCTACATTCCTTTACTTTTCTGGTGCCTTCAGGAAGAATGTAGCCATATCTTGATTTTAATCCATTGAGATTCATTTCATTTCTGACTTCCAGAACTGTAAGATAGTAAATTTGCAATGCTAAAAAATAAGTTAAAATAAGGCCATTAATGGGGTTCACTATCCAATTTGACTGGTTTCCTCATGAAAAAAGAAAAATTGGAAGCACATTAATGTGCTTATGCCTAAGCACATTAAGCATAAATTTCCTTTCCTTCTCAAGTGACAAGACATTCCAGATTCAGTTTTGATTTCCTGCTCCAGACCTGGAATGAGTCATTTCTCACTTTAATGAGAATAGGCAAGGATTAGACACTAGTGTTACTCATTATAACTAAGTTGCTTATTTTTCCAAGACATTCTATGTCAGAGAACTAATTTTTTTATTAATGAAAGAAACTTTCATATATCATGAGTTTATATTGATATTTCAAATTCAAGACCATTTTTAGTTGTATGATGGATAAGAATTATTTCATGTATTGGCTTACTTCTTTGAAAATCAGGAGATAAAGGTAATATATAGTAACATAATAAAAGTCACACCTTACAACCCCACAGCTGGTATCATGATCAATGTTGAAGAAGTGAAAACTTTTCCACTAATATCTGGTATAAGACAAGGTTGTCTGCTCTAACCACAACTATTCAGGATAGTATTAGAATTCCTAGTTAGAGAAAATAGGAAAGAAAAATATATAACATAAATACTAAGTGGAAATAAAGCTATCATTATTTGCAGATGATATGATCATGCACATCGATAATCATAAAGACTCCATGCTAAAAATAATCAAAACAATAAATCAGTGGAGCAGTGTCAGGCTAAAAATTCAGCACACACAAATTGGTTGCCTCCCTATAAGCAAATAATATACTTGAAGAAAATGAAATGTTCTAAGTTCTTCCATTTATAATTTCACCCAAACTGATTAAATGCTAGGGAATAAATCTAAAAAAGGGGGTATAGGATCTATACAGGGAAACATATAAAACATTGCTAAAAGAAATATAAAACATAAAAAAATGAAAAACATGCCCTCTTCATGAATTGAAATAATCAATATTGTCAAAATGGCCTCCTCCATTAGTCAATTTAAATAATATAACACAATTTAAATAAAAATGTCAATGGCATTCTTCAAAGATATGGAACAGACATTCCTGAAATTCATATGGAAACACAAAAAATCCTTGAATGGCCAAAGCTCTCCTAACTAAAAAAGCGAAAATTGGTGGCATCACACTTCCATACTCAAACTATACCACAAAGTCATAAAAATAAAAATAAATGTCATAAAAACTAAAACAGTCTGGTAATGAACAGACACACAGACCAATAGGATAGATTGAGAGCCCAGAAATAAAATTACACATATATGGGCAACTAACATATATATCTTCACAAGGGAGTGAAAAACATATGCTGAAACAAGGAAACCCTTTCAATAAGTGGTGTTGGGAAAATTGAACAGCAACGTGCAAAAAAAAAAAAAAAAAAGAAAAGAAACTAGACCACCAAGTCACACCATACATAAAAATTCAACTCAAAACAGATAAAATACATGGATGAAAGACCTGGAACTATAAAACACATAGAAGAAAACAATTTAAACACTCCATGACAAAATTCAGAAATAATCTGTGCAGATTCATTCCCAGAAGGAATGAAATCAAAAAATATAGACAATTGGAGCTACATCAAACTGAGAATCTTCTGTGTATCAAAAGAGATGATAACCAAAATGAAGAGACACCCCATTAAATGGGAGACAATATCCACACAAGATACATCTAAGAAAAGACTTATATATGAAAATCTAGAAAGAATTAATGCAAATTAATTAATGCAAAGAATTAATGCAACTCAAAGAAAGAAAAAACGCAATCGATAATTGAGCACAACTAAATAGGCATATCTCCAAGAAAGACATACAGATGGTTCAAAGGTACATGAAACAATCTTCATCATTGCTTATTATTAGGGAAATGGAAATCAAAACTACAGTTCTCACACTAAGAGAGTAGTCCAGATAGAAACATAGACTTGTGTAACCCCTATGGAAAACAGTGTGGAAGCTTCTCAAAGACAACACAGTTATCTACTATATGACTAAGCAATTCTACTCTAAGTATTTACCCAAGGAACACAATCATTAATTCAAAAGAAAACCTGCATTCCTGTATCTTTCAAGATACAGAAAGATCCTCAATGCCTAAAATAGATGACTGGATCAAGAAGATATGTGCACACACACACACAAACGTACACACACAGCATGAAATACTACTCAGCAGTCAAGAAAGATAAACACATGCCACCATTTACGGCTAATTGGGTGGAGCTGGAAGAGGTTATGCTAGCTGAAATAAGCCAGCAAGAGAAAGATAAATACTGGATGTGTTACTTATATGTGGAATACAGAAAAACTAAACAAAAGGTTAAGCCAAGACAAATTTTAAACCAGGGCCTCCCTGATGGCAGTGGCGTAGAGTGTTGAGCACTGCACTATGAAGCTGTCCTCAGCCCCTGCAGCACGTGTTCAATTCTCGGCCGGCCAAGGAGATTCCCACATGGCGCGGCACACCACTTCTGCCTCACCGGCTGCTCCCCTCAGCAGTGCTTTCGGTCCGTCTACCTGTTCTGCTCCCTGCTCTGTCTCTGGTGAATCACACTCCTGAGCCTCTGGCCTATACCCCAGCTATTGTATAAATAAAAACATAAATCTTAAAAAAAAAAAAAAAGAAAAGTTTTAACCAGCTTTGGAAAACTGACATAGATCTGAGGGAGATCAAGAGAGATGATGAAGAGCAAGGAGAGAGAATGGGAGAAAATGGGGACCACAAAGATTGATGGTGAACTATTAGTGCTTTGATGGTGGGGAATCTATGATGGCTACATCTGAAAGGAGAAATTTTACCTGTGGAAATATTAACAAATTTGTAAAACAATGGTACTTCATTAATGAGAGAGAGAGAGAGAAGGAAGAGTTTGGCAAAATGCTTTGGCATAACCATTTTTCAACAAATATTGGAAATATTTGTTTCTTTGCCTTTGTTTCAGATGCCAATGACATATGATATTCAATGTTGCTATTTAAACAAAACTTAATGTAAGAACAATAACATTTAAATGGTAGAGATTTTAAAATACCTTTTGTCTTGTAAAACTAGTACCTTTTCATTGTATAGCATTTTGATATATAGGAAAGTATATAAAGGAACATAAAAGTCACCAGAGATGCTATAGCTGTCATGTTGTTGATAGGGTTTTTCATTGCTTTATCATTTTTTTTACAAAATTGAGGTACAATTGTTCAACTACCTAAGTTTTGTACTAACCAATATATCATAAATATACTCGTCATTTAACATTTTTCTAATTTTCAATAATTGTTCCCTTTATCTGAATATGTTATTCACTTTTTAAATCTATTTTTAAACATGTACGATATTCTGTTTTTCTCAATTACAAATAAAAATCTGATAAAATCCATTTTTCAGAAATCATTGACGAGCATTTACTTATAAGTTGGTAGAAGAGATATTTTTGCCACCAGAGAGCATGCAGACTTTCAAGAATCATTATATATAAATCAAATTACATGGACATATGCATATATGCCTGTTTGTTTGTGATGAGATCTCAAAAATGTACCAATTAATTTTCTTAAAAAAAGGGTTACTTTTCCATCTTATTCTTTATATTCTCTTTTCATGTTTGCTTATATCATGTAAATATGATAATACATTATAATTATTATTATTTAGTGCTTTAAAAAATAATTTTCTGCCCAGTGTGTTCCTCCCAAATACTTTATGTATTTCAGTATTATTTACAAAAATTCATACAGTTTGAGAAAACATGGATGGCATATAAATTTTCCCCCAAATTACTAAGTATGATAAACACCTGTTAAGGTGCCACTTTCAAAATTATCCTGAATTTTTTTTTCTGTATGTTTCCATATGAATAATCTAGATGAATAATTAGTATTTCTTTTTTTTTTTTTTAAATAGAGGCATGCTTTATTTATTTGTTTGCTGGCTTGTTTGTTTGTTTTGTTTATACATGCACTGGGTACAGTCAGAAGCTCAGGAGGGTGAGAGAATTCACCAGAGCCAGAGCGGGGAGCAGAGCAGGCAGAAAGACCGAAGTACACTGCTGAGGGGAACAGCGGGCGGCAGGAGAGTTCTGCACGCCATGTGGGACCCTCCTCTGGTGGCCGGGGAGCAGCCAGGGATCGAACCGGCGCCGCAGAGGCTGCGGGCAGCTTCGCAACCCAGCGCTCAACCGCTGCGCCACCGGGGAGGCCCAAATAATTAGTATTTCTTAATCAGTCAATGGCTTATATAACGTAGTGAGTTAGAATGGTAGATGTTTGAGAATTCTCAGTGAAAAAGGAGACCCTTGGAGTTCCTTCTATAAATAGGTTTGTTTCATGTTCATGTCCAATAGACTCAATCAAGCATTAATTTATATTCCTTCTCTTTATATGCAACAGTATATAATTTCAGTAAATAATTATAATGTTCTATTTTAAAATATTTTATATTTTTTATCATAACAACTTTACCATTGTTCAGCCATTATATATAGAAGTCTGGCAATTCACTTTAATAATGAACATGACATTTTATTGCATGTTTTTGTAGAAAGTTTCAGTAATTTATATTTATACTGTTATCTATTATATAAGCTTATTTTTCACCTAAACTTACAAGTTAATTATTTTATAAAGGTAGGGACAGATTACTTCTCTTCACATATCAGAAATAGTGAAGCAATTTGGTAGACATACTGATATGTTGCAAGTGAACTATTTGAATGTGTCCTCTTAAGTACTATGGTAAAATAAATTTATAATCATTAATTTTTCATGACACATTTTTATTTTCCTTTCGTAATCAGTGACAGGGTGAACTATTTAAATTTCAAAGTTTTTTATGCACATAAATTTCATATTTCGAAGAATCTGCAATTTGCTAAGAACAAACATTATATATGAGGAATTACACTTTAAGTGTTTTGTTCTGGATGGAATGAAGTAATCCTTGTTTTGTCAATAGTTATCATGGTTTGTGTATGCAAACAGTCTATTAGTTTTTTTGGAGACATTCCTTGTATACATATAACTTGGCAAATAACCTGCTTTCCAAAGAACTTGGATTCTTGGAATGTGGTGTGTATGAGTATGGGTGTGTGTCTATTTTAAAATAATGCAAGATGGGGCCTCCCTGGTGGTGCAGCAGTTGAGTGCTGGGTTGTGAAGCTGCCCACGGCCTCTGAGGCGCCAGTTCGATCCCCGGCTGCTCTCCGGCCACCGGAGGAGGGTCCCACATGGCGCACAGACCTCTCCTGCCGCCCTCTGCTCCCCTCAGCAGTGTACTTCGGTACTTCTGCCTGTTCTGCTCCCCGCTCTGACTCTGGTGAATTCTCTCACCCTCCCGCGCTTCTGACTGTACCCAGTGCATGTATAAACAAACAAATAAACAAATAAATAAATAAAGCATGCCTCTATAAAAAAAAAAGATTAAAATTATGCAAGATGACCAGGAAAATTAGAGCTAATTTATAGATATGAAATAAGATTCCATATCCTATATCTGCAATTTATTAAATGAATTAGTAAACCCTGTTCAATCTTTGTTAAAAATTTCTTTGTTTTATCCTAAATCTTCCCTGGTTCTTTTCTCAGAGATAGTCATAATAATTCTTGTATATAATCATAATTAAATCATGTTACAGCTCTCTTACATTGGTTGATAAATTCATCACTTAACATAGATCTTATATTCAGCACTTTATATGTCTTTTCTCATTATTCTTAAAAAAAAATAGTTCTTGAGACACAGATTATAATTTGTATCCAAGCCAGTGTGATTTTATATTCAATAATCCTGGCAATTATTCTTTCTCTTCTAAACTCTTTCCAAGATTTGAATATTTATCAATTTTAAGTGTCCTAAATTTCATCACAGTCTGATAAATGTGTATTTTAAATTAGTGTACTGGGATGATTCTTTTCATCTCAGAGATGATATTGTAGTTCAGCAATGTTCATGAATTAATAATGTGCTCACTGGTCCTGTTAACAGCTTGGAAAAAGATTGCAGGAAATGCATTTAACTACATAATAAAAAGCATGCCTTTTGTCCACAAAAAAAAAAAATATATATATATATATATGGTAAATGTTGTGTCCTGCAAACTTGTCTAACAAAGTTTTATTTTAAAGATTAAATAATATATGCTAAGCACTTGGCATAGTATTTGCTTCATAAAAAACTGTTATTTTGTCTGATCTATGAGGTTACAGATATACTCATCTAATACTTCATCTCTGTTCTTAAGAATGTGTCTCAGTACATGAGTCACAAAATTATGTGTTAAATCAATAATGTAATAAATGTAAGATATTGGAATACAGGAAAAAAGGAGTGTGGTATCATACTAAAATATTTATTAGGAGTTGAGTTTTGAGTGGAATCTTAAGTAATGAGAGTGACATGAACTGAGAAATTCATTACAAAGTAAGAGAAGATCATTTATCTATATCCAGATGAGAAAGGACTTAAAATTTAAGAAACACAGTAACAGGGTACTTTATGAACTTTTGGGTGATGCAACATTTCCTCAATTTTGTGCTAGTCTGAGGTTGAGTAATTACTTTCTTAAATTTATATTTAGTAATTGTTTTTGACTATATACTCATTAATATAAAATGGTGCTTTTTTTCCCTATGTGTTAATAGTGACTGAAAATGTGCCAATGAATAAAACACTATTCATATTCAAATTTATACTTCCAATATAGATACAATTATCCTCTGATTAAAAAAAAAAAAGAATAGTAATAAAGGGCCTCCCTGGTGGCCTACGGGTTAAGTCTCAGAATAATCACTGTTGCCGCCTAAGTTCAATCTCAGGCCAGGGAGCTGACCCATATGGTCAGCAGACCTCTCCTGTCTCACCTGCTGCTCCCCTCAGTAGTGTTCTTCAGTCGATCAGCCTGTTCTGCTCCCCACTCTGTCTCTGGTGAATCTTCTCACTCCCTGCACCTCTGACCTATACCCCAGTTCTCTGCATAAATAAATAAATCTAAAAAAATAGTAATTAAATTCTAACATTCATTTATGCTTGATTACATCAAGGATGATATTTACATTAATTGAATAAATAAAGAAGTTTGATTTTAGTTACCCTATTTGGTTAGTACATTGTAGAAAGAGGAGAAAACCCCTAATTGGTAATATGTGTTTAAATAACATTTTTCAATGATAAATAACAGAAACATTTTATAATGCAATACTATTTAAATAAAATTAATAAAACAGAATAAAGAATCTTGCATCACTACTAATTTAGTAGTTCTCACAATAGCAATATAATAATTGACATGATGATTCTTCTTTTTCAGTCATTCAGTGAAATATAGGTGAAAACAAATGAAAAATATATTTATAAATAATTTTTTTTGGTCAGAAAACTTCCCCACAACTTAAAGCCTTAAAAATAAAATGGTATATATTCCTTTTTAAAATTCTGGTTGTACTTTATAATAGAATCACAGCATGAAAATATAAATATAGTAGCATAGAAGATTTTTAAGAGTCCCAGTTGGCCAGTATTTTCAATTACTTTCACATTGACTGCTGTGATGTCCTTGGGTCTTTCTTTACCTCACAATATGTATAGAAATCACATCTAATGAAATGTAGGTTCATTTCCTCTGTTAGCTATAATATTAAAACTTTGTGACTATACTCTTTCAATCATCGTTGAAATATCTTTATGTTCTTTTAAAAACACACATTTTGGGCCCTCTCTGGTGGTCTAGGGGTTAGGTCTCTGTGTTATCACTTATATGTCTTGAGTTCAATCCCCAGCCAGGGAGCTAATCCTCATGTGGCTCAACAGACATCTCATGTCTCACTCACTGCTCCCCTCAGCAGTGTATTTCAGTAAATCCACCTGTTCTGTTCCCCACTCTGTCTCTGGCAAACCCTTCACCACTCCCCCACCTGGCCTACAACCTAGTTCTTCTATGAAAAAATAAAATAAAATAAAATAAAATAAAAAAGTAAATAAGAGCATACATTTTGAACTTTGATGAAGATTTTTTAACCAAAAGACATTATTCCTCTCAATGTAGAAGACTATTTCTGAGAATATTTAGTATGAGGAGATTTTTTTAATCAGATTACATAAATATATTTACTTTAATGTAACATACTGGCAACTAAGTACTTTATAAAAATGATGACGGGACCTCCCCTGGTGGCGCAGCAGTCGAGTGCTGTGCTGCAAAGCTGCCCACAGCCTCTGCAGCAACGGTTTGATACCTGGCCACCTGCGAGGGTCCCACATGGCGCACAGACCTCTCCTGCCTCTCCTGCTGCTCCCCTCAGCAGTGTGTTTCGTCAGTCTGCCTGTTCTATTCCCCACTCTGGCTCTGCTGAATTCTCTCACCCTCCCGCGCTTCTGACTGTACCCAGTGTTTGTATAAATAAATAAATAAATCTTAAAAAGAAAGAATGATGATGCATCTATAAGTAATGCTTTTTAAGTCAAAAAATAATTATTTTCTACATAGAGATAATGATGCCAATATATCAGTTGTATTAATATGGGATGACATTGGGAATTGTTATTAGTATCTGGAGATGGAACTGCTCTGGGAGTAGAAAACTCTTCATCAAAGTATATATTCACACATTAATTAGGTGAATCACTCTTGAGTTTATCAACAAAAACATTTAAAAATTGGATAACTACACAGTTTCATAATGTGTATGTCTAATTAATCATTGAATTATTCTGTGATTTCATATGAAGAAACAAAACAAAATATTGATGCACATTTTTATATATTTAGATATTTAAAATAACAGCACTTGCATGGTATGGTGATAATGACAATAATAATAATAATAATAATAATAATAATAATAATAATAATCAGTCTTGTTATAAAATTACTGTTTTGACCTGAATACAATGACTTTGTCACTGGTATTAAATATAAAAACAATGAGGTTTTCTAACTATTTTGCTCAGGAACATATCTTTATAATTACCTTTCCGATTCTTAAACAACCTCAGAAAAAGTTTGAAACCATTTTTAAAGAAGGTTTGAGATTTCAGGGAATGTGCTAAAAAAAAAATCACGATTTCACAGAAACTTTGTTCTTTTTTTTAAGGTTTATTTATCCATGCATACAAGAACTGTGTTACAGGCCAGATGTGCAGGGTAAGAGGATTCACCAGAGACAGAGCAGAGAACAGAACAGGAAGCCTGAAATATACTGCTGAAGGGAGCAGTGGATGAGACAGGAGAGGTCTGCTGTGCTATGTGGGTATCTCCCAGGCCAGCCAGGATCGAACCTGTGCTGCAGAGGCTGCATACAGCTTCTCAGTGCTGAGCTCAACTGCCTGTGCCACCAGGGAAGGCCCAAGTTGTCATCTTATTCAAGTTAAAATATGGGTATGCGCTGGGAATAGCCATTAATGTCTGGAGATGTGAACTTTATTACAAATTAAAAGTGAGGTTCTTAAAAACCTCAACATGAACAGATATGTAACAATTTAGAAATGTATTGAAAAACCACTTACACAACTTTAAACCACTTTAAACATTTAAAAACTTTAAAGGTTTTAAACATTTTACATTATCTTTCCCTAGACCAGATGTCTTTAGTTACGAAAGTTAAAAAATCTCAAGCTACATAGACAATTCAAATGTTTCTAGTTTAACAGGTAAAATTTAAGCATTAAGCATTCTACAACTTCAATCTTTGTTCATTTTTAATTGCTGGAATTTGGTATTCACATCTTTTTCTTGGGTGACTGTGTTGGGTGATGTCAGGGTGCTAAGCTAGCAATTATTCAGGCTGACCCTGCTCAATCTGAGGAATAGATGAACTCTCAGATGGTGAATCAGCTGTTTTTATGTTGTCACCATGTTGCCATGTTGTGGTTTTGGATTCTCTGGGTATCTTTAGAAGTAATTGAAGTTGAGAATATAGCCAAGTTGAGTTGGCTGTTGATCTTGTCCTCATCATCTTGATTTTTCTTTTTATCACTGTCTTCTCTAAGCTGTCTTTGTTGAGGAGGGACCATGAAGAATTGTGGTCTATACCATGAAACATATTTTGTCTGAGTGGTCTTCCTTGCTTTCCAATAGTCTGGTTGCCAGAACCCTCCATTATTTCTTCCTGCACCTGAGGGCTGCAATACTACAGTATACACTACACAATCTGCTCATGAAGTAAGGTGACAACTGTGGCCTTGTTAGGGTTCATGTTGTTTGGGATTGGCCTTTGAGAGCACTTTTCCATCCTTCTTTTCCCTACTCTCACTGTTTTGGTAGTTCTGGCATTTGCTTGGAAAACCCATACCAGCTGGGTAGCCTCCATATTGCTTACGATCTGCTGCATATTTACTCCCTTGCACTGGTGAAACTTTACCAGTAGCTATATAATATTTGATGCCTCCTACTCTTCATTTTCTCCTCAAAGGCATCAAGCCATGGTCTCTTCATCATTTTTGTCTGCAAAGGTTAAGAGAGCAAATATCAAGGTGATGTGTTCAGGTAATAATGCATGTATTAGTGTGTCATTCTTTTTTGTGAATAAATAATATTTAATTCTGTGACTATACCACATTTGTTTTCCATTTGTCAATTTATAGGCATTTTGGTTGTTTTTATTTTTTTGACCATTATGAATAATGTTGAAGCAATTATGTATGTATAAAAATTTTTGTGGATGCATTTTCTACTCTTTGGAGTACTGGAGTAGATCTGCAGGGTTATTACAATTCTATTTGACATTTTGAGGAACTGCCAAATTGTATTCCAAAGTACCAGCACCATTTTATATTCCTACAAGAGTTTTGAAGTTTCGATTTTCCAACATCCTTTCTAACATTCCTCATTGCCTTTTGGATGATAGATATCCTAGTAGATGTGAAGTGGTATCTCATTTACATTTCTCTGAAGCCTAATTTTGTTGCAACTATTTTTATGGCATCATTGGTCATTGCAAATTTGCTTTGGAAAAAAATGTCTATTAAAACCCTTAGCCTGTTTTTAAGTTGGGATATTTATCTATTTATTGTTGAGTTTTAAGTGTTTTTTATATATTCTGGATCCATATCAGATCATTTACACTTAATGCAATTATCTATGGAGTCTTAATTTTTTTGTATTTTATTTTATTTATTTTTAAAAATTTATTTGTTCATTTATACAAGAACCGGGACACAGGCCAGACTCGCAGGAGGGTGAGAGGATTCACCAGAAACAGAGCAGGGGAACAGAACAGGCAGACTGATGAAGTACACTGCCAAGGGGAGCAGTGGGCAAGACAAGGAGAGATCCGCAGCGCCATGTGGGACCCTCGTCTGCCATCTGAGATGGAACCTGCGCTGGAAAGGCTGCAAACAGCCTCACAGTTTGGTGCTCAACTGCCTCTGCTACCAGGGGAGGCCCTTTTTTTTTGTTTTTTATTTGTACATTATACAGTCTTTCTCTGGCTTTAAATAAAATTACAATCTGTAAATTATTCCTTAGTAGTATTGGACTCTCATTTGAGAAATGCATACGTAAAATTATTTTCCTAGTATGTGACTTTGAGTACCAGAGTCTCTGTACACCTCAATTTTCTCATCTGTATAATGAGAATCAAATTTGGTACTTAATAGGGCAGCTGAAAGAATTCATTAACATAATACATGTTGAATTCCAAACAGTGTCTGGTAAAATATAAGCCCTCATATTTGTTCCTATTAGTTACATTTGCTTTTCTTTACTTTTTACACATCCTTCCATACAGGACTTCATAAAAGCATTGAATTGAGAAAAATTTTGACTATTGAAAAAGAGATAAAATCTTGGAATTTTAAAAATACAAAGTAATTTTTCGGAAATTACTCCATAGGAAAAAACATACTGAAAACTATTCAATTTATCTTTTTTTCCCCATTTATCTTGTTTATCCTAGTTGCCAAGAGACGTAGATAAATCTTGATCTCATTCTATTGATTTGTCCTTTTAGCTAACCATGTAAAATTCACATGGATGCATTATAAAAGCCATTTTTATCATGACAATAACTTGTTAAAAGTAGTTGTAATTTTTTTTTAAGATTTATTTATTTATTTATTTATTTATTTATTTATTTATATAAGCACTGGGTACAGTCAGAAGTGCCCAGGTGTGAGAGAATTCACAGAGCCAGAGCAGAGAGCAGAACAGGCAGATGATGAAGTACACTGCTGGGAGGAGCAGCGGGTGGCAGGAGAGGTCTGTGCCCCATGTGGGACCCTCACCTGGTGGCCAGGGATCGAACCGGCACTGCAGAGGATACGGGCGTCTTTGCAGCCCAGTGCTCAAACGCTGTGCCACCAGGGAGGCCCCCCATTTTTATTTTTTAAATTGTTTTTGTGTGCATACAAGAACTGGGGTACAGGCTAGAGGTGCAGGGGTTGAGGAGTCACCTAAGAGAGTGGGGAATGGAACAGGCAGGTTTACTGTAATGCACTGCTGAGGGGAGAAGTTGATGAGACAGGAGAGGCCTGCTGTGCCATGTTGGTTGCTCCCTGGCCAGCTTGGTATGGAACTCATGCTACAGAGGCTGTGGATGGCTTCACAATACTGTGCTTAACCTCTTGCGCCACCAGGGAGTCCCAGTTGTCATATTTTTAAAGATATGTTTAGCAGATGAAAATATTAAAAGAAAGAGAAAAGATAACCAATTTAATTGAAATTCCCACAGCTTTTTCATAATCATTGACTAAATTTTGTTCAATGAGTTTTCCCAGTGTTCAGTTAAAATATATATTTTTATTTGCTTTTGGAGTGTAGAGGAATCTATTACTGTAATTTTAAATAAGAATGCAGTTCTTTTCATAATTTTGAACATAATTTTGTGAACATATATAGATATGTATCCCTTGCCAAGAGTGTATTTTGACAGTATTACTTTTTTTTTTGACTCAGAAAGACCTGCTAATTTTAGATAGAGAAATAATGAACTATTACATAAAAAAAAAGCCTTATCTAGTTCTCAAATTTACATGAAATTAACCACAAACTGTTATTTAAACATATTGTTTAAAAATGTGTTTGGATCTTTTACTCTATTTATTTAAAAAATGTCATTAAAATTTTGTTAGGGTTTCATTCAGACAATTCTTTGGATAGGATGACCATTCTGACAATGTTGATTACTTCTATATATGAGCAGGAAATCTGTTTCTAATTCTTTGTGTATTCTTCTATTTCTTTTAAAAATGTCTTATAGTTCTCTTTGTACAGATTTTCATCAACTTTGTTAAGTTTTCTCCTAGGTATTTAACTTTTTTTTATTGGTATTATTTTCTTAATTTCTTCCTGTTCAGCTCATTGTGTATAGAAAGGCAACTGATTTTTGAGTGTTTATTTTGTAATTGGCAATTTACTTAACTGGTTTATTGTTTCAATTAATTTTTCAGTAGTGTCTTTAAGGTTTTCATGTATATTATTATCATGTTATCAGAAAATAATGATAGCTTTGATTCATCTTTCTCAACTTGGATTCCTTTTATATTTTTTTCTTGTTTAATTACTGCAGCTAGGGCTCTAATTATATGTTGAATAAGGTTAGAGGGAGGGGCCTCCCTAGTGGCACAAGGGAGTTTAAGACACAACACTATGAAGATAATGGCAGTCACTGTGTTACAGGGCAAACCCCGATATAAAATGGGGTTGCCTGACTGTGGGTCCTAACCCACGCGCTTAAAGGGAACTTATTAATGTCAAACTGCAGACACACAAAAAAGATTGATTAAAGATTTATTTACAAGGGAAGGGGAAATGGAAAATTAATAACTTAGGGGAAAAAAGAGGGAGATAAGTTCGTAAATGCGTCCTACCCGTTCTGCTGACCTGGAATCCCAATGTCCCGCCAAGCTGGCAAAAACCTAGCACACTTCATGGCCAAGCCCATGACCCCCCAGGCCACATGGACAGTTAAATACTGAAACCGACAGCTTTGTTGCTTAACTCTGACCTCAGGTCCTTGCAACCTTCCCTTTGGTGATCAGGGAATTTGTAGTTCCCAGTGTCCTGGGGGTGGAGCCCACAAGGCCTGTAAGGAGTTTGCTCAGGACATCCTTTCCCCCTATCAACTGCAGCATGAGCTCCATCCCAGGCGAAGGAGGTGACTGACATGGCCCAGCAGATCTCTCCTGTCTGGCCTCACCACTGCTCCCCTCAGCAGTGTATTTTAGTAGATCGGCCTGTTCTGTTCCCCTCTCTATCTCTGGTGAATCCTCTCACCCCTCACACCTCTGCCCTGTACCCCAGTTATTGTATGCATAAAATAAATAAATCTTTTTTTTTTAAATGGTGAGAGGGAATGACTGTATCTTATAACAGATTTTAGTGGAGAATCTTTCAGTTTTTCACCATTGAGAATGATATTAGCTGCAGTTTTGTCATATATGGCCTTTTATTATGTTAATATCTGTTATCCCTGGTCTTTTGCATGTTATTCACATAAAAAGGTTGTTGAATATTATGAAATGTTTTCTAGGTATCTATTGATGTTATATATTTTTCTTATTATTTTTTGACATTGAAGTTCATTTTTGTACAGTATTTTGTTTCTCCCCTCAGGTTTATTTCTTGTAGTTCTTCTACCACCATATCACACATGAACCATCGCCTCACTCACTTATGCTATTCTTTCCACTGTTTTGACCCCTTTACCTCCCCACAATTTGCTGCGTGCCTCAGATCTATGGTCAGCTCACACATTTTATCTATTTTTTAAATTTGTTTGGTTTCTCTATATTCCACATATAAATGAAATAATCCGATATTTATATTTTTCCTTCTGACTTACTTCACTTAGCATAATCCCTTACAGCTCCATTCATGTTGTTGCAAATGACATGAGTATATATATATATATATATATATATATATATATATATATATTTGTTGTTGTTAAGATTTATTTATTTTTAGACAAGAGCTAGGCTACAGGCCAGAGACACAGGAGGGTGAGAGGATACCAGAGGCAGAGCAGGGAACAGAACAGGAAGACGGACCGAAATACACTGCTGAGAGGAGCAGCAGGTGACAGGAGAGGTCTGTTGCACCATGTGGGAATTGCTCTGGTCTGCTGGGAATCGAACCTACATTGCAGAGGCTGGGGACAGCTTTACAGCACTGCGCTCAACCCGCTGCGCCACCGGGCAGACCCAGTTTATTTTATTTTGATGTCTGAGTAATATCCCATTGTGGACATATACCACATTTTCAATCCATCAAGCTGTTTTGGGGAAGTTAGTTTGTTTCCATATTTTAGCTATTGTAAAATAGTGCTGCAATAAATATAGGCATGCAGGCCTCCTTTTGAATTGGGGGTTTTTGTGTTCTTTGGTTAGACGACTCCTAGTAATAGAATCACTGGATGATGTGATAGATCCATTTTGATTGTTCTGAGAAAACTCCACACAACTTTCCATAGTGTTTGGAACAGTCTACATTTCCACCAGCAGTGGAAGAGGATTTCTTTTTTACCACAGCCTCACCAGCATTTGTTGCTTATAGTTTTATTAATGTGGGCCACTCTTTTGGATGTGAGGTGGTATCTCATTATGATTTTGATTTGTGTTTCCCTGTAATTAGTGATGAACATTTTTTCATATGCCTGTTGATCATTTGCATTTATTTTTTGGAAAAGTGTCCTTTTTATTTATTCTGCCCATTTTTTGACTGTTTGTATTCTTAGTTTTTGTTGAGTTAGTTTTTGTTGATAAATCTTTGATAGTAGTCTTTTATTCATTGTATGCTGTGCAAATATTTTCTTCCATTCAATAAAATATCTCTTAATTTTGGTTACTGTCTCTTTTACTGTACAGAAACTTTTTAGTTTGATTTAGTCACAGCTTTTTATCTTCTCTTAAACTTTCCTTGCTTCTGGAGATGAGTCCTCAAATATGTTTTTGAGGTTTATGTCATTTAGTGTTTTGTCCATATTTTCCACTATATATTTTATGGTGTTAGATCTTACATTCAAGTATTTTATCCTTTTTGAGTTAATTTTTGTATAGGGTGTGAGATAATAGTCTATTTTCATTCTTTTGAATGTGGCAGTCAAAGTTTCCCAACACCATTTATTGAAGAGGCTTTCCTTGTTGCAGTGCATATTCTTTGCCCCTTCATCATATTTAGGTGACCATATATGTGTGGTTTTATTTCTGTGCTTTTAATTTGATTCCATTGGTCTGACTGTTTTTGTTCCCATAATATGCTATTTTTCATTATTATGGCTTTGTAGGGTAGTTTGAACTCTGGGAGTGCAATATCTCTGGTCTTATCCCTTTTAGTCAAGGGAGTGATTATTTGGTCTTGTGTGTGTGATTCTATATGAATTTCAGTAATATTTGTTTCATTTCTTTGAAGAATATCACTGAGATTTTTATTTGAATTGCATTATGTTTGTAAATTACTTTTGGAAGTTTGGTCATTTTGTTAATCTTAATTCTTCTTATCCACAAACAGGGAATGTTTTTCCATTTCTTTGTGTCTTCTATTTCTTTTAAGAGTATTTTACACTTTTCCTTGTATAGGTGTTTCACTTCATTTGTTCAGTTGATTCCCAGTTGTTTTTTGATGCAATTGTAAATGGGATGGTTTTCTTGATTTTGTATTCTTCAGACTTATTGTTTGCCTATATGAAGGTTACTGATTTTTGTGTATTGATTTTGTAACCTGCTACTTTATTAAACTTTTATTGTTTTAATTATTTTTTTCTGTGGATTGTTTAGGGTTCTCATATGTTATAATGTCATCTGCAAATAATGGTAGTTTTACTTCTTTCCCAATTTGGATTCTGTTTAATGTCTTTCCCTTCCCTAGCTTGTACTTCTATTACTATATTGAACAGCAGTGGTAAGAGTGGTCATCTTTGTCTTGTTCCTGATCTTAATGGGCAGGTTTTCAGTTTCTCATCACTACTAATGGAGTTAGCTATGGGGATGTAATATATGGCTTTTATTATATTAAGATATGTTCCTTTCAGGCCAGGCAGTTGAGGACCACACTGTAAAGCTGTCTGCTGCCCCTGTAGCATGGGTTCAATGGCGGCTAGCTGAGGAGAAACCCACATGGCACACCAGACCTCTCCTGTTTCATCTGCTGCTCCTCTCAGCAGTGTATTTTGTCAGTCTGCCTGTTCTGTTCCTTGCTCTGTCTCTGGTGAATCCTCTCACACATCTGGCTTTTACCCCCATTCTTGTATAAATAAATAAAAAAAAATATTAAAAAAAAATATGTTTCTTTCATCCAAAGTTTTTCAAAAGCTAGCATCATAAATGGATGTTAGACTTTACCACATGTTTTGTCAGCATTTATTGATATGGCCTTTTTTCTTTTCTTTTCTTTTTTTTTTTTTTTTTTTTGGTTTGGTTTTACCTTTCTGTTGATACAGTGAATTACTTGATTTTTAGAATTTTTTAAATTTTTATTTATGCATACAAGAGCTGGGGTACAGGCCAGAGATGCGGGGGGTGAGAGGATTCACCAGAGAAAGAGTGGGGAGCAGAAAAGGCAGATGGACTGAAATACACTGCTGAGGGGAGCAGCGGGCGAGTCAGGAGAGGTCTGCCATGCCATGTGGGTTGCTCCATGGCCGGCCGGGGATCGAACTCGTGCTGCAGTGGCTGTGGACTGCTTCACAGTGAGGTGCTTAATCCCTTGCACAACCAAGGAGGCCCCTGATTTTTAGATATTGAACCACTCTTGTGTCCCTTGTATTAACCCCTATTGGTCATGGTATATAATTCTTTAATGCATTGTTGTATTTATTTTGCTTATATTTTATTTTTTTTTACATCTGTATTCATTAGGAAGATTGGGCTGTAGTTTTCTTTTTGCATGTGTTTATTTGGTTTTAATTCTAGAGTAATGTTGGCTTCATAGAATGTTTTAAAACATTTTGAGGGGACTGAATTTCAAGAAGGGACAAAGCACTGCAAGGAGGGCTGGTCTTAAACTCAGGAATATTCCAATGTGTAGCACCCAAGTTATTTTCAATATACATATTACCTTATTGCAAATTAGCATGGTTTAATAATTATAGAATGAATACAAGTATAGCAGTTCTGAGTATAGTTTTTATACTCCATTACCTTGATATATAGCCTTATGAGTTTGAAGTCACTAAGCCTTTCCTGAATATGCTTGAAAGGGACAACATTGTCTTCACAAAGGTGTGAAGAAGATAATTAACATTTGAATACATTGAAAATGCTGAGGTGACTATACATACTAAAGTGCTAACTCAGCAATTCAATCATTAATTACAGTATGACAGATTTCGATTATCTTTGTCTTTTAATAATTTTACTTTATCTATGAAATTATTTTTTATATTTTTCCAGAAATATGTTATCAGCATATAAATTGGTGCCAGGAGAGTATCATGGTTTTTGAAACTCTTTCATTCTACAAATTTGTTGACTATAAAAATATGCAAGTTATTTTGTTAGATTGTGAAGAAAGATAAAGGAATCTTCTTGAACACTTACAGAGTCCAAGAGATAAGATGAGACCTGTGCTATAATACTGCTAATACTAATCATGTATGCTAAACAAAGTGCTATGTTATTTCTAATTCCCTCAAAACTCAGCACAAAGAGCATTATAATCTTCATTTTGCATGTCAGGAAATTGCCCAAGATCACACTGGTAATAAGGAAGCAGAGCTGAGTGAACAATTTAGCGAATAATAAAGTCTATTGTCTTTTTAATATAGCACTGGATATCCCTTAATATAAAAAAATAGTTTCAATATAGAGAGCACTAAGCTCTATAACAATTTAATAGCACAAAAATGCATAACCTTTAAGAATTAACTGATAAATATTTTATTTGTTTTTAGAATACTCTATAATAGTTTTAATAAAATTTAACTTTCTAATCATTACATATATGTTTTATCCACATATCAAATACATTAGTTTTTTTACCAGAAATATTGTTATGTTTGTGTAACCTTAGGAAATTATGAGAGCAATTCTAAACCAAGAACAGAATCTGAATAAATGATGAATGAATTAATGAGTAGATTACTTTGGGAATGAGGTATTTTTATAAAATAAGTTATCCGTTTTTTTTCCTTTTTTATTCCTTATATTTTCCTATAATTTTAATGTTCTGAGTACAGGAGGACATTTCATATTTGTACATAAAAGCAATTAGAACCTTAAAAAGGATAATTAGAATCAAAATGAAAGGTAATAATAAAAATCTTTCAATTTGAATTTTATCATAAAATTATGGGAAAAAATCAACAAACTGTTTTGTTCAATGATTCTCATAGGGATATTTAGGATATGGACAGTATTTTTGGCTAATACATCATTAAGTTTAATTTTTAACCAATTTTGTAATAATTTCCAATCTCAAGGACTGATTTCCACTCTGCATGCATTAAAATCATGTTGGTAGCTTGAAATAGGCCATGGTGTAATATTTACACTAAGTGAATGAACAGACACAATGGAGTCTTGCATCTTATTTTATGTTTGAAAGAGACAGAGAGAGAGAGAAAGCAAGGGCAAGGCATTTTCGCATAGCAAATTATTACTTTTTATTTTTACAATGACCTGAACTTAGACCAACATTCATTTACCATAAAAGGAAAATTTAAAGTTTTCATGGTTTTGAAGCATTACTTTTCTAAGAATGCAATTTGTCAATGATTAAAAATGTTTGATCAATAGCTTAGAAATTTGCCTTACTGAATGAAAGTTAGTTATGGTATTTGAGTCCTTCGACTCGATGTAAGGTTTTATTTACTACTTTATCATTCAGCTTTATTTCATATGGGTGTATGCATCTGTAGTTGAGCATAGCCTTCAGTGTAGTTGTACCAGAGTGTGTGTGTATTAAAATATATATAATTCTATCATGTTTTGTTTTTATTATTCTCTATAATATAGTCAATGCATTATATTGACTTCTAAAGGTGATTGTATATAGGTTGTGACGTCATATATGAACTCCAATTTAATCTACTAAAGCCTTACTGAGCCTTTCAACCTCCTCATTTTACATCCTGAAGATGTAAAATAACATGACCAAGATAAGAAACTCTCTGGCATTCCAGGCTTGGTGAATTTATTTGCTTTTTCATCTAGTTTCAATAACCAAATACTTTATGTATACCCTAACTTGTAATAATGAACACATGCTATTTGTGAAAATGCACATGTATTCTCCTATCTCCTAATATCTAGCCAAGAGTCTTTGGCAATATGCTCCTGGAATATGAGCAATATAATTTCATTTCAATCATACCACATTCTCTTTTTCAAAGACATACAATCTGTTTATCAGGAACAAAATCCAGTCATGATGTTGCTGCATTTAGACTTTTATTACCTTTTTTATGGTACCCAGAAATATATCCTGATCTCATACTTCAAATTACTTGTAAGCTTAATGCATTTGGGAAACCAGTTACTTTGATTTGAAGCACCTGGCTCATGCAACCACCGAGACAGCAGACTCTTACCTGAATGCTTCCACTGATGTGACTTCTGCACATTAAGCTGACTTTTAACTTCAGATTTTACCTATGTGGTCAAACTGAAAAATGAATGAATTAAAAAGTTTTTTTTTCTTTTTTTTTTGTTAAAGCTGTAGTGTCAGCTAAAGATGGTGAAAACAATGTGTGGTAAATGCAAACTGCAGAGGAAATGAGGACTAGCCATAGAACTTCAACACTCACAATACAGGAAAAAAATACCTTTGTATTCCAGGTCCCCATGGACAGCTGCCTATGAATATCATAACACTGCTATCCTAAGCAAGATAATACTTCTTACTCCAGTTATCTCTTACTCAAGGTCACATCTAAGAGTGGAATGAAATTAGCATAATGCTTTAATATATAGGTCTAGTGAATTCAGGTTAAATTTAAAACCTCAGATCAAAATTTTTTAAGCTTACTTCTAGATTTTGGCATGTGGATGAGAAGATGTTGCCTGAATACTTACCTGTACTTAAATCAGCATCCTTTAGAGTTGCTGATGTGAATAAGATGAGTTCAAGTTCCAGAATTTAAAAGTCTTGACATTATAATCACAAACGTGAGCAATGTTTATTGAAATAGTTTTGGTTATTGAAATGGGATCTTTTACATTATTTCCTATAGTTCCATTTTTTGATAGATCCAGTAATAATATTCATAAGATATGACTTCATGTATTATTTCATGTGCAGTTTATGCTATTGTTTATTAGTATTACCTAACACAATATTAATGCATTAAGCAACTATTTTTAACCTTGTTTCAGTCTTCTGATGTTTACTTTTTTCCATGCAATTTGAGCATCTTTAATCTATCTGCAATGTGTTATTTTGAGTATGTTGCTTTTTAACCTGATTTGTATTCTCCTGAATTTCAGGTTATAAGGCAGGTTAAAATGAAATAAAGAAAAATTAATACAGAGTGGTAGAGGAGACAGAAAGCAATTTGGAATAATAAAACACTCCGGAATTTAACTTGGTCACTTGAAGTATGTAGGAACAGAAAATACAAAAGTGGGGAAGTCAGGACTTCCCAATTAAACAAAATATTTAGTATGTAGAGTTAGGTTACTGTGCCTGAAGGACAAGGTCTGTGTCTTCTTTATGATTTCATTTCTAGTCCTCTTAATTACAAACACTGTTCATCATGTAACATACAGTCAAGCCACTTGAAATTAATTGAAGGTCATATTTTGAGGCACTGCAACAGAACTAATGATAGATGATGCTTGGACCTTCCAATAATGACACCTTAAATAACAGAGAATAGATTAGCTCTAATGAGAAAATGTCACACTTATTTTAAACTTTAAAAATATCCAAAACTTATTTTCATCAATGTGCTTTTAAAGTATCTTTGTAATCTCATGGCATACTTTTTTCAATCACATGGAATAATAGACTGACAAAAATTATTTCACTGCCAAAGTCACTGTGGAAATGTCAATAATCTTTGGGTAGTTTTGAGAATTTGAAAATAAAAAGTGTAGTAGGGGAAATTTTAAAACATTAAATTCAATTTTGATAAAATACACTATTTAAGACAATTTAGACAATTCAAAAATGCATTATTCACTTGCATGTTTTATAAGCATTATATTTTATTATACTTATTTAATTTTATTTAAGACAAAATTTTTTGAAACACCAGGATTATATAAAAAATATATCTACATTTTGGGCAAAGTCTTCTCTTTATAGCTGCATTTTTTTTCTTAACCATTTGGCAATAGGGAATTTTGTTGTTATTGTTATTACTAAAGTTTTTGTTCAAAAGAGAATTAATAAGTAATATTTTTAACTAATACTGATAAAATAAAGTTGTAGAGGAGTGGTAAAGAATTATATCCTCAGTCATAATTATTGGTATTGGATGATACATATTACATTGTGGGGAAGAGAACTAGTCTCTGAAGTCCTTAGTGTTTGTATGTTAGAAAATCCTAATGGTGGCTTGTTTGTCATATAATGCCTTTCACTGACAGTACATGTTATCACTTGTTATGATTATGGAGTATTAAAAATAAAGCTTTTCTTTATCCCTATGTTTACTAGAAGAATAAGAAAAGCCTTGCCACTATATAAGGATAGGTAAGGGGACTAAGTCTTATTAAGTGCCATCATACTGAGTCAGACTTAAACTTTCTATTAGAATATAGGGGAAATTTCCCCTACCTCATTTGGGCTCTGCTAAAGCTAGACATGTGAAAATGCCAACATTGTAGAGCATATTAGGAGAAACAGTCAAAATTTAATAACATCCATGGATAATTTGCATTACTGCATTTTTTTAAGATTTATTTTTATTTATTTATACATACAAGAATTATGGTGTGGGCCAGAGGTGTTGTGGGGGTGAGAGGATTCACGAGAGACAGACTGGGGAGCAGAATGAGTAGATACATTGAAAGGCACTGCAGAGGGGAGAGGGGAGCAGTGGGCAAGACAGGAGAGGTCTGCTGTTCCATATGGGTTAGCTCCCTGGCCAGGGATTGAATTGATGCTGCAGTGGCTGTCATTTATAAAGTAAAATGGAGCAAACTAAAGGTACAAAACCTGTGTAAAGAGACATGCAGTGTCAGGAGAAAAAAGGGGCAGACTTCATATGACAAGGAGGGTATGGCTTCCTCTTTACTTTGAGAACAAAAAGATGAGTTTCTCAGATGGTGAGGGTCTGGGTCACTGGTAAATCTGTACTTTAATGATACTGGCCAAACTGCATTCTCCTAGGTCATTAAAAGGAGGGATAATGGTTGATTTTCTAATTTAGGAAAAGAACAAAGATCTGAAACAAGGAGTTGAGCCTCTCCTCGACTTTTAAGGTCTCCACTGCTTCTAACTCCAGATATTCTGCATTATTTAAGTAGTGACACATAGCACTTCTTTGTAATGGATTTCCCAAAATCATCCTGGCCTCAGTTAACCTTAGTTCCCCATACCTAAGTGACCTACTTGGAAGAACCTTCCTTTGGGCATATTGAGAAAAGCTTATCTGACCATTTGGGGATACAATGAGAAATAATTTCCACATTATAGTGAAGTCAAATGAATCTTTATTCACTTAACAGTGTAGGGCATGCTATTGTTCTTTAGCTTTTTTAGGGTAAAATTCAATAATACCCTGCATAATATTGAAAATTATCATTTAAATAAATTGAAATATTTGTAAATGGTATTAGGTTGTTGGAAAAGTCATGACATATTTTTGCTTGAAAATCATAAAAAAAATACATCATGACTTTTCCCATGAACCAATAAATTCCTAAAGGAACCATCATGAATCACAGTGGAAACCAACCATTTCTTTATTTCATATGAATTACCAGAAGACATGGATAGATATACAATAATATCTAAAGAGAACTATGATTTTACCAAGCAAAGATACGGATGACTTTCAAAAAAGGTTCATTTCAATAATTCATAATTATTTAGTCCTTATACTCTTAGAATGTCTTTTTCTAATTTTTGAACAAAGAATTTGCAACTCTAAAAATAAACACATAAAATATATTTTGTGACTCTAAAGTATTTATCAAATATGTAACAAACCTGTGAAGTGTAGAATAGTTCTCATTACAAAAGGAAGCACTTTGTAACACATATTTAGTTTATGAGCTTATGTTAATAGCTGTCAACTCATTGCATATTCTACAAATGTTCATTAGACATCTACCATTAAATTTTAACAATTTTTTTCTCTAGAAAATTGAATAGAGTTAGAGGTAATACCTTTTTTATTTTTAAACCTTCAGTATAATCTGATTTTCATGTGTATAAATGTAACTCATTTAATCATTTTATTTGTTCTAAAATATTCAGACTAATATGATTGGGCTTTCTGTCTGAGGCTATGAAGAGTTTGTTCCTTGATTTCTCACCTCTCTAATTGAGGGCAGCATCACACTTTCAGGATACTATTCAATCCTAATATAAAGTTGCTTTTCAGGTGTCATAGTTATGATTAAATAAAAATAATAAGTTACACCACAAAGTGACAAAATTTGGAAAAACTGGCAGAGTCGTGACTCAAATAGTCTGTTGCTTTATGTTGTTTCTATCATTCATTTTAAAAAAACTCTTAATATTTAAACTAAATTTATTATAATAAGCTATATTTAACTATAAATTACAAAATCAAATTGTTTAAAAATTATGAGTGCAGTTTAATGTGTAGGCACTTAATATTACAGACACGTCTAAAAATTTTAAAACTTCATGTAAAAACACTCAATACACATAGAACAATTAAAATGAGTTTATAATTATACTTGATTGTTTAGTTTTCATTAGCAAAATGGAAATCACTAAAAGTAAAGTTTTACAATACACTGTGAATACTGTTTTGTATCTTAAACTTTCATATGTCAAATTTTCCTTCCTTGTAAATGAGGAAATAAGAATGACATTTTTATTTTATGAATGATGACATTCAGAGAAATTAAGAGATTAACTTTGTTATTTGTACTCCTACAAATCTACTACAAATATTTGTGTACCTTAATATTAAAACTTAGTATTGCTAAAGGAGAAATACATATGTAAATATAAATATATATGTATATATGTGTGTATATAGAGAAAGATATAGCTATACCTATATAGCTATACCTATATACACACACACACATATATATATATACCATTATAGCTATACCGATATACACACATATAGCTATACCTATATACACACACATATATATATCCCATTACATATGTCAAGCACTAATATTATGAAATTTTATTTTAAAATATTGAAATTCAGTATCAGAAATATTGTATGTAAAGGGATATAAGATATTGTCATACATTATGGGATCTATCTCAGATTCTACTCCTTAATAACCTGTATCACTCCTCATTTAACATCCCTAAAATTCTCTTATGTTATATAAAATGCAACTAATAATACCTGTGTGATTTCAGTTATAGACAAACTGTATATTTCAATAAGTTAAAGAACTAAAATTAATATTAACCATTCATATATGTATTCATTAATTCATACAACAAATATTTACTGAATGCATAAATGTAAACACACTAGTATGGATATCCAAGATAAATCAAAGGACTATTTCAGTTATAGACAAACTGTATATTTCAATAAGCTAAAGAACTAAAATTAATATTAACCATTCATATATGTATTCATTAATTCATACAACAAATATTTACTGAATGCATAAATGTAAACACACTAGTATGGATATCCAAGATAAATCAAAGGACTTACATTTCATGAAAAAAATGTGTAAATCAAGATATTTGTGCAAATAAACATCATATTCCATAGTATCAGACAGTTAATTTTTGCATTGGTAGGTTTGGAGGATGAACTATTCTTTAGTAATAAAAGAATGAAATGAGAAGGGCTTAGACTGGAAGGATGCTGATTGGAATGGAGATTTAATAGCTTCAAATAACACATTTTCAGTGAGAAAGATTGCTTTCTATCTCTCTCAAATTGAAAGGAATAAAGGAAAAAATTGAGAAGAACTTGGTATGATTTTAATCCTGAAACCATGACAAAATCGTGTAGGAACATTAAATGGTGGTGAGTTTTAGAGAAGAAGTGCCAGTTTTAGTTTGTCAGGTTGATTTTGATGTGATGGATGAACACAAGTTGAAAGAAGTTTCAAAATTGGAGTTTAGAAGAAAGAGTAGTGTCATGTATTTACAAGTTAGTACAATTTATGAAGAATTATAGGATAGCTGATGAAATACTGAAAAGACCAAAGACTGAACTTGAGACAACATCTACACTAAATTGCAGAATGGGCCAAAAAGAAAAATAAAATAGAAATATATGAAACAAAGGAAAATATAAATATATATGACTATAAATATATATAATAAATATATACATATTTAAATATATTTATATATTTAAATAAAATATATAAATGAATATACACACACTTACATATATGTGTGAGTGTGTGTATGTGTGTGTGTGTATGCCATTGCTAAAATTGGAAGAAAAGCAAGAGGTTAGTAACAGCAAAACTTTGGTTATAGGAGAAACCTATAATCAAACCTTTAACCTTCCTTGCAGTTGGTCAAGGAAGGGGCTGCTGAAGAGGGATCCAGCCAAAATAGAATTTTCATAGTAAAATGGTGTCAGGTAGCTACAAGGAGTTGAGATTCAAATGAGGGATTTGGTAATCTAAATGTAACTGATTGGCAAAAAGAAGAAGAGTGTGAATCAAAGATCGAGAACAGGTGTTACTATGAGAGGATATATCTTTAGATAAAATGAGTGAAATTATTAAACACAGCCAGAATGAAGACTTTTAAAGACTTGGGAATGAGGAAGAAAAGGATGAGAAGTCCTATAATAACTTTATAGGGAGCTGGGAAGCTTGAGGGAGCAACACATTAAGTGGTAGGCAAATAAAGACCAAATTTCATCTATATTACTTATAGAAGTTGACTTGGAGAACTCGGGGCATTGCTTAGATTGACAATCATAGTCAGCTACTTAATTCTTTGACTTGGAATTATACAAACTTACATCTCACAATAAAAAAAAGAATCTAGTCTTTCTTTCTCTACACACAACTAAGTCTGTTCCATAAATTTATAACAGGTTAGATCAGAATGTGTGCTTCTATGCGCAAATGTGCTTAAAATAATGAAAACAATGAAATAGAAAGAGGGACAAATAGTGCAAGAAAAGGAGGGAGCTGAACCAGAGTGATAATTTCCTTCTGTGAAATCACTGACAAAAATCACTTCTTTTGAAAGGAAGAAGATAGCAGGTCTAAGATCCCATACATTTCTTTTCTTCAGGACTCCTTCCTTTTTTGGAACTAAGAATAGGGGATATCATTTGTACCTTAATATCTATGGCTTTAAGATTGTTCCAAGAAAATGTATGCATTTGGCCATACATTATAGGAGTCAATTATATGACAGAATTATTACTTTTATAATATATTTAAATTTTCTTTTTCTGATTGAATTAAGATTCTTTGAAAGCATATGGAAGAATATTTTCTAGTTGCAATCTCAGGACTGATGATTTGTGGTGTTGAACTGGATGTGTCATGAACAAAAAGTCTTTTTGATTCAATTATTTCTTTAATTTCTTTTTTGAGACATCCATGCATGAATCTTGCATGTGTGTTTACCTTTCTAACACTTGGGAACATAGAAATTGACATTCAGGTACTTGTTTATACATTTTATGTAAAATATTTTAGTTCTCACTGATTCATTAATCCAACAAGACAAAGTGCTCCTTTGCATCTATTATTACTGGCCTAGCCACTCAAATCTTTGTCATTAACATTTTTTTTTTTTAATAGAGGCATGCTTTTTTTTATTTATTTATTTGTTTTTTGTTTTGTTTATACATGCACTGGGTACAGTCAGAAGCACGGGAGGGTGGGAGAATTCACCAGAGCCAGAGCGGGGAGCAGAGCAGGCAGAAGGACAGAAGTACACTGCTGAGGGGAGCAGCGGGCGGCAGGAGAGGTCTGCGCGCCATGTGGGACCCTCCTCCGGTGGCCGGGGAGCAGCCGGGGATCGAACCGGCGCCGCAGAGGCCGCGGGCAGCTTCGCAACCCAGCGCTCAACCGCTGCGCCACCGGGGAGGCCCTGTCATTAACATTTTTTATCCATGCTGGAATCTCAGTATCAGAATATATTGAATTGAATGGGTATATCAAACCTTCCTTAAAAACATATTTAACAAGGTCCTCCCAGGTGGCACAGCAGGTTGAGCACAGCACTGTGAAGCTGTCCATAGCCTCTGCAGCACTGGTTCGATTCCCGGCAGGTTAGGGAGATTCCCACATGGCCTGCTGACCTCTCCTGCTGCCCCCTGCTCCTCTCAGCAGTGTACTTCATCAGTCTGCCTGTTCTGCTCCCTGCTCTGTCTCTGGTGAATCCTCTCACCCTCCCATGCCTCTGGCCTGTGCCCCAGCTCTTGTATAAAAATAAATAAATCTGTTTAAAAAATATTTAACAAAATTATACTAAATATAAAACTAATGAAAATTACAGAGTCACAAATATAATGAAAAACAAATAACAAAGGACAAAGTATAGAGAGAAAATATGAGTCAGATAATATAGGCAATCATTAGTCCTTGGAAGGGAAGCCGATAATGAGAGAAGAAAAGTACACTCACTATTAGTAATATTCTAGATTTAATATAGTTTATGAATGTTGGGGAAATTGGTAGTACAATAGTTTGTGAAACAAGATACAGAGAGATGGAAGGAGTGGTATAACATAGAAAATAAAGTATAAAATATAAAGTATAAATATCACATGAACTCTGACTTCCACATTTCTCAAGCCATGGAAATACATAAACATCAGTCTAAGTAAAAAGGTTTACTAAAAAAAAAAATGTTTCAGTTGTAGGCAAACAGAAAAGGAATTGGGAAATTGTCATTTAGGGAATTTTATGCTTAAGACATCAAAGCATATAAGTAAATGTGATATAATATAACCAAGTAAACAGTCTAAAACAAAGCGCTTCTATATTTTCTAAGATGCATTTATTTATGTATACAAGAACTGGTGTATAGGACAGAGGTGTGGGAGGTGAGAGGATTCACCAGAGACAGAGTGGGGAGCACAACAGGTACACTGACTGAAATACACTTCTGAGGGGAGCATCGGGCAAGACAGGAGAGGTCTGCTGCACCATGTGGGTAGTAGCCACCTGGCTGTTGGGGATCAAACTTGTGCTGCAGAGGCTGTGAATAGCTTCACAGTGCTCTTCTTAACTCCTTATACCACCAGGGAGGGCCCTAGCTCTTAGATATTACTTAAGCTATTATAGATAATATACATTTTCTTCCTTTTGTTTACTGAGGCAACTGCAATTTATAGCACTGTATAGGTTTCAGAAGTACATTTTTCATCTCCCCATTTCTGTATGTCTCCACATACTGAGTAACTATCCACCAGCAGCTTGTTCTCTCTACACATTCTACCTTTTCCCTCTGTAACTACCATTCTGTTTCCATTGTCTAAGTGCTAGTTGTTTTTTAATTTTGTTTTATTTGTTTGTTCCCTTTGTATTCCACAAGTAAATTAATTAATAAAAGTGCCTGTCCTTCTGATTTCTTTTACTTAGTATAATCCCCTCAGGGTCCATCTCTGTTACCTTGAATGGCAAGATTTCATTTGTTTTTTCTATCTAAGTAGTATTCCAGTGTGTGTGTGCATGTGTGTGTGTGTGAGTTTGTGTAAAAAATTCTTTATCCAGGGCATCCGTGGTGGGGAGTATTGGTCTTAATCCAAGACCAGTACTATGTAGCTATACCCAGCCACCACAGCACAAGTTCATTGCCTGGCCAGGGAGGTGACCCACATGACACAGCAGACCTCAGACCTCTCCTGTCTTGCCCATTGCTCCCCTCAGTAGATCCACCTGTTCTGTTCCCCACTCTGTCTCTGGTGAATCCTCTCACCTCCCCAAAACCTCTGGCTTTTATCCCAGTTCTTTTATACATAAATAAATCTTAAAAACAAAAACAAAAACAAAAACAAATTCTTTATCCATTCAGCTGTGTTTGGGCACTGTGTTGTTTTCATATTTTCACTGTTGTGAATAATGCCACAATGAGCATAAGGAGGTATATATATATATATATATATATATATATATATAATCAGAATGAGTGTTTTCATATTCTTTATGCAAATATTCAGAAGTAGGTTTGCTGGATCATATTGATAGTTCCATGTTTAATTTTTTGAGGACCCCCTATACTATTTTCCGAAGTAGCAGCACCAATTTAAATTTCCACCAAAAGCATGAAAGGTTTCCTTTTTCCTCTCCATTTTGGCCAACACTTACCATTTCTTGACTTTTTGATAATAGTCATTCCAACTGTTAAGAAGTAAAAAAAAATCTGTGGCTTTGATTTGCTTTTACCTAATGATAAAACAATGTAGAACATCTTTGTGTGTGTCTATTGTTCATCTTCTTCACTGAAATGCTTATTTAGATACTCTGCCCAACTTTTGGTAAAATAAATACTATTCAGTGACATTTTTCATTCTTCATATGCAAAATGTTTTGTTGAAGTGGACTAATGTGCAAAAAAGAAGGTATTGTCAAAGTAGAGATACTGGCAATAACTGCTCAGATAAATGACTAATGTAAATTTTCTTCTTAGTCTCTGAATAATATCTTCCTCAAGAGGCTGAAGATTCAAAATCTTCTAGATCTCCCATTATATTTATATGCATTATGCTAGACACTTATCATACTTTTAGTTCTCAATTTTCTCACCTATATATTGTGCTTTGATTCAACCAAATTGTGGTATAAGTTTTTATTGACTGATCAAAAACTAACAAAGGCACCTATGGGTAAAAACTAATAAAAAACTACCTATGATGGGCCTCCCCTGGTGGTACAGCGGATGAGCGCTGGACTGTGAAGCTGCCTGAAGCCTCTGCAGTGCCTGTTCGATCCCCGGCCGCTGGCAAGGGTCCCACATGGCATGACAGAGCTCTTCTACCATGCCCACTGCTCCCCTGAGCAGTGTATTTCCTCGGTCTGCCTTTTCTGGTCCCTGCTTTGGCTCTGGTGAATTCTCTCACCCTCCTGCACTTCTGTCTGTACCCAGTGTTTGCATAAATAAATTAACAAATCTTAAAAAAAAAAAAACTACCTATGAGAAAAAATGACATTAAATATTAGCTAGCAAGGACATCCCCTGGTGGCACAGTGGTTGAGCAAAGCTGCCCACAGCCTCTGCATTGACGGTTTGATCCCCCGCCACAGGCGAAGGGCCCACCTGTTACACAAACCTCTGTTGCAGCACCCGCTGCTCCCCTCAGCAGTGTATTTCATCAGTCTGCTTGTTCTGTTCCCCTCTCTATCTCTGGTGAATCATCTCACCCTCCAGTGCTTCTGATTGTACCCAGTGCTTGTATAAATAAATAAATACATACATACATACATACATACATACATACATACATACATACATACATATCTTTAAAAAAATAAGTAAAATAATCATCTGCACTTTAAAATGAGGAAGCAGAAGTGAGAGATGCTTATTAAAAAATGTTACCTAGTAATTGTTTTATAGATTAAAGTGGGTATTTTTTCAAAATCAGAGAGAGATGGGTAATTTTGAGGGTAGGAAAAAGTTATGAATGTTGCTTGGGGGGAATTTTTTGAGAAAATTACCTTAAAGAACAAATGAAGAAGAATATTGGATATAAATTGAAGAGCTGAAATGGGTTTTATTTTAATGGTATGGAAAGTATGGTTTGTCTGAGAGATTGAAGTGGGAAATAAAACATGATAGTATATCCTGACATATATCTGTATTTGATATTTGAATTGAAGTAGTCATAAGATAACATGATTTGAGGTGTAGGGTGATAATTTAGATAATGCAAACTCTAAAGTTGGAGGAGAATGAAATTATAAGAGGGAAGAAATAGTTTTAGTGTCACAAGTACAGACATTCTAAGCATTATTTGGAAGAGAAATAAGCTTTATTTTCTCTGAAAACATTGAAAAGCCCTTCCTGTAGTGTTCAGAATACCACCAGATTGCAAAAAAAAAAAAAAAAAAAATGGAGGGAAAAGATGGTGAGAGAATAAAATGTCTGGCATCATATTTTCTAAGAGTTTGGAAATTAAGAAAAATAGAGAAAAAACTTCTTAAAATATTGAGATGGATTTTACTCAGTCACATATTGGCAAGTTTTCAAGGCTTATCTCCTCATCTGCAATTTGTCAGAAATAAACATAGCTTTTCACATATCCACTTTTCTCAGATTTGGTTTCCAAGTCATGTTGATGATGGAATTATCTTCAAATTTCAGGGGTGTGATGTTACATATTAGATCACATATGTTCCTCACTTCTGTAAAGCCTTTTATTATTTTGACTTTCTTCTTCAAAAGTTTGTATTTCAACCATTTCATTTCCCTTTAGTTGTCAGAGGATGCCGTACTAAGTTCTAAATTCTCTGGCTGATGGTCCTCATTGCTGATTGCTGGAGAGTTCATAGGTTACATGGATCTAGTTCTCTTTCCTAGAGCATTTCAATAATTACATTTCCTAACGTTCTTTGATCTATGACAGTTGAATCTGAAGTGGACACAAATCAAAATTGAGATTTCATCTACATTAGAAATTGTTTCAGTGGGAGAAGCTCGGTTGTGGACCAGTTTTATGTTCTAAGATAAGAAAAAGGACTACTGACATAAAAAACATTTTGAGCAGTATTTCCCCATATTTCATCAAATTTTAATAAGGAGAAAAATAGATTGGTCTCTGTATGTGCTCAAGGTCTTCCAAAATCTAGTGTCATTATTAGCCTTTATATAATTAAGGATTTATTTCTTCTTTCTAAGTTACAAGGAATTTTTCATGAAAGAGAGAAAGAAAGAAAGAAAGAAAGAAAGAAAGAAAGAAAGAGAGAGAGAGAGAGAGAGAGAGAGAGAGAGAGAGAGAGAGAGAGAGAGAGAGAGAGAGAGAGAGAGAGAGAGAAGAGAAAGAAAGAAAGAAAGAAAGAAAGAAAGAAAGAAAGAAAGAAAGAAAGAAAGAAAGAAAGAAAGAAAGAAAGAAAGAAAGAAAGAAAGAAAGAAAGAAAGAAAGAAAGAAAGAAAGAAAGAAAGAAAGAAAGAAAGAAAGAAAGAAAGAAAGAAAGAAAGAAAGAAAGAAAGAAAGAAAGAATAGGGAGGTCCAGATAAATGTTTCCTCTAAATATCACTACAGAAAATATAAATTTTGTTCTCTGGAAATTTCACCAATGTAATGCCAGCAATGAGGAAATGGATTGTGGATATCTAACTTTGAGGAGGGTGGGTGTCCAATGGCTTGCAACAGGGGGATGATAAAGGAGATGCAGCCAGGGTTATAACCTAACATTTAGGGAAGAACCTAAGAAATAGGCACAGACTGTGTGGGCACAAAGACTATATATGGTGAATTTTTTCAGCTAGTGTATAGTGCAAATTTATCTTTGCATGGTTTCTGGGGCTGTAAGCTTAGCTGTGATAAATCTGATTGTAGCACATACAGTGGAGCCCCTATCCTTATCTAAGGGACAGTCCTGTTGTAGGCCAAAAAAGAAGAACTAAAAAAAAAAAAAATGACAGGGAAATGGAATTTGCTTCTGTGAAGGAGCAATGTTTGTTCTTCAGAGCAAGAGAAGAAAGGAATATAAATTTGTCTACTAGGAATGACTCTGTTCCCCACCAAGATTGATAATCACTGGACTCCAGTACACCCTCCATCCATAATCTGTTACCAAGTTAAATAAGGAAGATAAGCAAAATTCAAGACATAATGTCTCAAAAAAGGAATTAAGGAAACACATAACTAAAGGCCAAATAATATTTGAACATAAGTTGGAAATGCTGACAGAGGAAACTAGTCCAGAGACCTATAAAAAAGGGCAAAGTATTCATGGATTTGGTACAAGCAGATTTTATAATAACAAATTTAAAGAAACTGAATTAGATCATAGAAGATCAATCAAACACATAGAGGAAGGTACAAGATCTTATCAAAGAGATCCATGAACAGACAAATTTTTACAGAAACACTGAAAATATTAAATATAATGTGAAAAACAAAGATACTGAGTTCAATGATCACAAATGTGGGAACCATTAAATAGACTTAAGCTGGCAAAAAGACAGAAATGTGGAAATTGAAGATACAAATATACAAATGACACAAGGAGAAGAAGAGAGATAAATATGATTTGGAAAAAATGGAAAAACACTACAAGAAATATCAGACTCTGTTCAAAGAGGAAAAATAAAATTATAAGAATTTTATATAAAAGGTGAAGGGACAGAGGAGGGTTCAGAAATGCTATTAAAATGAAAATGCTTGACAATTTCTCAAACCTAAGGAAAATATTAAACATGAATATCCAGGAAGTGCATAGTTCACCTGTATTTTTAAACACATAGCAACCTTCACAAAGCCATAGCATTGCTAAATTATCAAAAGACAAAGATAAGAAAAAAATCTAGAGGCTGGCAGGGAAAAAATGAATTTAATATTCAATGTTATTTCAATTAAACATTAATCAGATTTCTTATAAGACACCCTGAAGGCTGTAAGAGGGTGGACTGACATATTTACAATTCTAAAGACAAAAAAGCCAGGCAAAAATACTATAATGTGCAAAATGATGGTGCAAATATAGAAAAAAATAAAGGTTTTCCTAGACAAACAAATGCTAATGGAAGTTACCATAACTCTACAATAAATGTTGAGTGGCGTTACTCCCTATGGGGAAAAGAAAAAAAAAAAAAGACATGCTTGAGTTAGGTGATAAACAGTAACAAGGAATCAGAAGCATAAATGAGAATAGTATTAGACAACACAACCTTAAAAGGGAGGAAGAAAAGGACCTCCCCTGGTGGTGCAGTGGTTGAATGCTGGGCTGCAGGGCTGCCTGCAGCCTCTGCAATGCTGATTCGATCCCAGCCACCAGCAAGGGTCCCACATGGAGAGACAGACCTCTCCTGCCATGCCTGCTGCTCCCCTTGACAGTGTATTTTGTCAGTCTGCCTGTTCTGTTCCCTGCTCTGGCTCTGGTGAATTCTCTCTCCCTCCCCGTGCTTCTGACTGTGCCCAGTGCTTGTATGAATAAATGGATGAATCTTTAAAAAAAAAAAAAAGGAGAAAGAAAAGACAAAATCATTAAAATGATGAGTAGATACCAGCACAAGGAATACTTTTTGTTTTTTATATTTTTTTAAGATTTACTTATTTATGTATATAAGAACTGGGCTACTGGCCAGGGGGGTGAGAGTATTCACCAGAGACAGAGTGGGGAGTAAGGATAACAGGTGGATTAACTGAAATATAGTGCTAAGGGAGCAGGAAGTGAGACAGGAGAGGTATGCTGTGCCATGTAGATCATCTCACTGGCCCGGGATCAAACTTGTTCTGCAGTAGCTGTGGATTGCTTTATAGTGCTGAAGCTTAACCCTTACACCACCAGGGATTTCCCCACAAGGAAGACTTTTTTTTTAAGATTTATTATTTATTTATTTATACAAGAACTGGGGTACAGGCTAGATGTGCGGGAGGGTGAGAGGATTCACCAGAGATAAAGTGGGAACAGAACAGGCAGACTGACAAAATATACTGCTGAGGGGAGCGGCAGGCATGACAGGAGAGATATGCCCTGCTGCACCATATGGGACTCTTGCTGGCTGGCCAGAATTGAACTAGCACTGCAGAGGCTGCTGATAGCTTCATAGCATGGCGCTCAACCACCTGTATCACCAGGGGAGGCCCAAGGAAGACTTTTTTAGATATAGGAAGTTTGATAGGATCCTCTCGGTAACCACAAAACAAAAACTTAGAATAGAGACACTTGGAAGAGGGAAGGGATAAACTTAGAGTATTAGGAAAATCCTTAGAAACAAAAAATGTAAATAGGAAAACATGGGAAAAAAAAAGAAGAAAGACAAAGAAACCAAAAATCTAAAGAAAGAAATCAAAGTGAATAAGCCTTATATATTAATGGTCACCCTAAATTTAGATGGTTGGAGCACATGCAGAAAAGGCTACAGAGTGACAAATTAGATAAAAAGCATGAAATATCTACATTCTGTATACAGAGACAACTCACCTTAGATCTAAATACAAACATAGACTTAAAGTGAAAGACTGCAGCAAAATGACTCAAGTAAATAACACAAAGATAAAAGTAGGAATTGCTATTCTCAGATAAATTATACTTTCAGCCATAAAAATTAATTAGGGACAAAGATGGACAAGATAACATGGTGAAAGGGATAATTGAACAAGATAAAACAGCCATCTGTATCTACTCACTCAACACAGGTGCATTTAAGTATTTAAAACAGCTATTAACAGAATTTAGAAACTACCAGAAATACACATTAAGTACAACACAACAATTGTAATATCTCTGAACACACTGCTTACATTAAGAGATAGATCATCTAGACAAAAAGTGAAAAAGGAAATAATCAGGGCCTCCCCTGTGGCGCAATGGTTATGCACTGGGCTGTGAAGCTGCCAGCAGCCTCTGCAGTGCAGGTTAGATCTCCAGCCGCCCATGAGGGTCCCGCTTGACGCTCAGACCTCCCCTGCTGTGCCCGCTGCTCCCCTCAGCAGTGTACTTCGTTAGTCTGTGTGTTCTCCACCCCGCTCCAGCTCTGGAGAATTCTCTCACCCTCCCAAGCTTCTGTCTGTACCCAGTGCTTATATAAATAAATAAATTTTAAAAAATCTTAAAAAAGGAAATAATCACCTAAAATGAAGTTATGGATGACACAGAGTTAATATATGTCTTATGTCTACAGAGCTTTCCATCCCAATTTAATATATATATAAATATATATATATATATATATATATATATATATATTCTTCTCAAGTGCACAAGGAACTTTCTCAAACATAGATTATGTGCTGGGACACAAAACATTTCTTAAAAATTATATCAAAGATCAAATTATATGAAGCATCTTTTCTGATCACTGTGTTATGAGGCAAGAAAGCTAAAATATTCCTATTGAAGAGAAAAGTTTGTGTAAAAATAAGGAGAGATTCTGTTAGCAATAGCTGAACCCCTGAAGTCTAATCATAACTAACAAGGATTGTATAGGGTGCTAGTGAATATGGAACACTTTCCTTGATAATTATTTTTAAATTTTTACCCAAATTAAGATTTTTACAGTACAATTAAAAGTCAAAAAGAGTCAAATAGTCATAACTCTAAATTTACTTTAAAGGAATTCTTTTTGTGTTTTAATATAAGGGAAAATACAACCAATCTAATAGCCAATCTCATGATGTTTACTTAGTCCCCCAAAGCTGATATTTTCACATGTAACAAATTAGAAAGTGATTCATATAGAATAATTAACACAAGGGCCTCCCCTGGTGGCACAGGAGGTTGAGCACAGTGCTGTGAAGCTGTCTGCAGCCTCTGCAGCGCTGGCTCAATCCCCGCCTGCCAGCAAGGGTCCCACATGGTGCAGCAGACCTCTCCTGTCTTGCCCACTGCTCCCCTCAGCAGTGTATTTCTTCAGTCTGCCTGTTCTGTTCCCCGCTCTGTCTCTGGTGAATCTTCTCACCCTCCTGCGCATCTGGCCTGTACCCTGGTTCTTGTATTAAAAAAAAAAATAACACAAAAGCTTAATATATTTTTCTACATTGTTTTCGTTAGACCCCTGAACTATGTTGTTTCATAGAGTTTAATGTATTCCCTTTATGAAAATGGAAATATTTTGTATTAATCTTTTACATAATTTGCTATAATTGTTCATACTCTCAGTGTAGGAAGATTGGTTAAGTCTGAGCAAAGTCTCATGATATAGCTACATTAGTGTCTTTAAATTGAATTCTTGATCTAAAAGATATATAACTATTAAATTCATTGGAGAAAAAAAAGTGGTTGCACTGTCCCAATTTTGAATGTCCCATGTCACTCTGTTTTTCATTAACCATGAAGATGACAGTTGATGGCTTTGACCTTGTTTATATTACCTTTCAGATGTATACAACTTCAACTATTTTAAATGTAGTGATTGTGTGTTTATTATTATTAATGCATACCTAGAAGTTCACAATATCCTTGCGATTACATGACTTTGACAGTTTGATAATTCGAAGAACTTATAAAATTTTATTGTGAGAGAATCTGTATATTCCAGAAGGTTGCGTGGTCAGGCCTAAGGTATACCTTAAAATAAATAATGAATTATCTTAAATACATATAGTCATACCTATAAATAATTTCATTTCATCTAAATACATACTATTTATTTTACTCTCACAAAGTTTAGTTTGTGGTTTTCAAAGAAGATTCAGAGGCTGTGAATAGCTTCACAGTGCTGTGCTTAACCCCCTGCATCACAAGGCAGGCCCTCATTATCTACTTTACAAAATTTTAGTACAGGCCAGAATAGGTTATACATAACATAAAATAGTTAAAAAGTTACCATAATCATGATTGATACACAGATACTAGAAGGATAGATTGATAGATAGATAGAGAGATAGATAGAACGCTCATGGAGGGAAATTATGCTGAAGAAAGAGTTGAATGACTTATATATATCAATTTATAGATACCGTGCTTATATTATCTGTAATTTTAAATTATCCAGTCTGTCTTTCCCATTTTCTTGGCTTAGAAAATTGCAAAGTTTACACTTTTCCCGTGATTTCGAGATTTTTTATATTTTTTAACTATCAGTGCCCTTTGTGGATTAAGAAGTATTATAATGATTTTAATAGAGAATTAAATTGTAATATCTCCACCATACTCCTGCCTACTTTTCAGTTTAAAGATTAAGTCATTTAGGGTTTTTGTGCTTTACTTAAACCTTTAGAGACTTCTAAAATGAGAAGCAACAAAGAAATGAAATGAGTCCTACTTGCTGATTGGTAGAAGCACCACTGCTTTGTTTGAGGTATCTTTCAAGATCTGGTAGGTTTATCAAAGTTTCTGCTTCAGTAAGGTGTGAGTAATACATAAACTAAGGAATCCCTGGGATGGAAAATTGATTTTATGCTTACAATGGGTGAAAATTTCTATAAGCCTAATAATAGTAAGAATTTTTCTTTCCTGTAAGAGCTACTATTTTTCTTTGAGAAAAATATGAGGGGAGAATCATATATAAGTCTAAACATCCCCAGAACATAAGTCTTCTAGGAACACATACTCAAACTTCAGAATTGTCATATAAATCGATATGTGAACTTGGATGCTTCTTATGTCTAATTTCTCAGGATATGCTCCCATTTTTATAAATCTCTCCCTTTACTGAATATTGAACATATAATTAATGGGTAAAGTCAGTGAAATCATATTATTTTGTTTCAGTGTTTTATGTAAAATTAATTGTATCCCAAATATAATTGTGTCAAGACCCCTTAGTATAACAGTAGCGCATCTGACTTCAAATGTAGTTGAACCACATTCTGCAGATAAATGGAATATTCTTCTGTCAATGCAGATTCTACCTCTTCCTACTTCCATGCCTTGCTTGTTCTGTCCTCAAGTTATTTGTTCTTTAAATGGCTTAATTCTTAAAGAGCTTTTGCACAGCAAAAGAGACAATAACAAAAACAAAGAGAAACCCCACCAACTGGGAGAACATTTTTGCACCCAACACTAATGATAAAGGACTGATCACAAAAATCTGCAAAGAGCTGATGAGACTCAACAACAACAAAGAAAATAATCCAGTCAAAAAATGGGCAGAAGAGCTTAAAAGAAACTTCTCTGAAGAGGAAATGCAAATGGCCAACAGGCATATGAAAAAATGTTCAACATCACTTGTCATCAGGGAAATGCAAATCAAAACTACCATGAGATACCATCTTACACCAGTGAGAATGGCACATATTAAAAAAACTAGCAACAACAAATGTTGGCGAGGGTGTGGAGAAAAAGGAACTCTTCTGCACTGTTGGTGGGAGTGCAAACTGGTCCAACCACTGTGGAAAGCTGTGTGGAGATTTCTGGACCTACTAAACATAGAGCTTCCATATGACCCAGCAATTCCACTCCTAGGTATTTACCCAAAGGACACAGAAACATCAATTCCAAAGAACACCTGCACCCCTATGTTTATAGCAGCACTGTTTACAATAGCTAAGCTTTGGAAACAACCCAAATGCCCAAAAATAGATGACTGGATCAAGAAGATGTGGTACATATATACCATGGAATATTACTCAGCATTCAAAAAAGATAAACACATGCAATTTGCTGCAACATGGATGGCGTTGGAAGGGATCATGCTCAGCGAAATAAGCCAAAAAGAAAAAGAAAAATACCGGATGGTCTCACTCATAGCAGGAATCTAGAAAACTTAAATAAGGGACCAGGAAAATGAATAACTATAAGAAAGTGAAAATCAAAATCAACAAAAAACTATGAACCAGAGACACTTTTAGGGGGGCGGGGGCGGGAGGGGAGGGATTGGGGTCAGAATGGGGGGCTGCAATTGTATGGGGAATATAACAATAAAATTTATTAAAAATAAAAAAATAAAAAAAAATAAAAAAAATAAATGGCTTAATTCTACCTATTCTTCAGAGTGTCGATCAATTGTTTCTTTTCCACTTAATATTCTTTTGAAGCTCTGTAATATTTAAATTCAAATATAGTGTCTGGAATTTATCATATTTTATTATGCATTTCAGGATTAGTAGTTCTGTCCAAACCTTACTGCTAGACTATAAATTCAGTAAAGGGAGAAATTATATCTAAACCCATATCATCTAATATTTAGGCTTTCTTCCTTATGGGGAAAAATAAAACTTTTTACTGGTTAAAAAAAAAAAAACTAAAACCTTTTTTAAATTGGGTTAACTTTAATGTAATTTCATTAATATGAGTAAGAATATAATATGACTTTGATGCAATGTGCTTTAGGTACTTACAAGTATCTATAAGTAAATATTCAATACACAACTTGATTAAGAAAACATTGTTGACCTAAGGGCAGACCTATTAATGGAGAGCAGACACATAACCACCACATTAGTTTGTGGTAAGATATGATAATGTAGGTTGAAGGAGACTTGATCAAGTGCAGTCAGGACACTTGATGAATGTAGAGAGGTGGACCTTTTTTGGTAAAGATTTATTTATTTATGCATACAAGAACTGGGGAACAGGCTAGAGGTGTACAGGGTGAGAGGATTCACCAGAGACAGAGTGGGAAACAGAACAGGTGGATTGACTGAAATACACTGCTGTGGGGAGCTATGGAAAAGTCAGGAGAGGTCTGCTGTGCCATGTGTGTAGCTCCCTGGCCAGCCTGGGATCAAACTTGTTCTGCAGTAGCTGCAGATAACTTCATAGGTTGTGTCTTAACCCCTTGAGGCACCAGGGACACCCAAGAGAGGTGATTTTTTTTTTTTAGAGATTTATTTATTTATTTATACAAGCACTAGGTACAGTCAGAAGCTTGGGAGTGTGAGAAAATTCACCAGAGCCAGAGCGGGGAGCAGAGCAGGTAGAAGGACCTAAGTACACTGCTGAAGGGAGCAGCGGGCGGTAGGAGTGGTCTGCGCGCCATGTGGGACCCTCCTCCGGTGACCGGGGAGCAGCCAGGGATCGAATCGGTGCTGCAGAGGCTGCAGGCAGCTTCGCAACCCAGCGCTCAACCTCTGCTCCACCGGGGAGGCCCGATTTTTTATTTTTTTTTTTTTTTAGGATGGAATGCATTTTTATTTATATAGAAACATTTGTCTGAAGCAATTGCAGGTTGCTGATTGTAACATTTAGATTCTAATATATTTAATTGTATTTTTATATTCCCCATACAATTGCAACCCCCTTATTTTGACCCCATCCCTCCTTTCCCCACCCCCCACTCCCCATAGAGTGTCTCTGGTTCATAGTTGTTTGTTGATTTTGGTATTTTCTTTCTTACAGTTATTCTTTTTCCTGGTCCTTATTTAAGTTTTCTAGATTCCTGTTATGAGTGAGACCATCTGGTATTTTTCTTTTTCTTTTTGGCTTATTTCGCTGAGCATGATCCCTTTCAGCTCCATCCATGTTGCTGCAAATTGCATGTGCTTATCTTTTTTGAATGCTGAGTAATAGTCCATGGTGTATATGTACCACATCTTCTTGATCCAGTCATCTATTTTTGGGCATTTGGGTCGTTTCCAAAGCTTAGCTATTGTAAATTGTGCTGCTATAAACATAGGGGTACAGGTGCTCTTTGGAATGGATATTTCTGTGTCCTTTGGGTAAATACCTAAGAGTGGAATTGCTGGATCATATGGAAGCTCTATGTTTAGTATGTCCAGAAATCTCCACACAGCTCTCCATAGTGGCTGGACCAGTTTGCACTCCCACCAACAGTGCAGGAGAGTTCCTTTTTCTCCACATCCTCGCCAACATTTGTTGTCGCTAGTTTTTTTAATATGTGCCATTCTCACTGGTGTAAGATGGTATCTCATGGTAGTTTTGATTTGCATTTCCCTGATTACAAGTGATGTTGAACATATTTTAATATGTCTGTTGGCCATTTTTATCGAAACAAAAAAAAATCAAATACTTGGGAAGAAATAAAAAAAATAAGATGAAGAGAGGTGAATTTTGATTGGATGAATGTGAGGTAATTTGAGATTATAATTTTATATTGGGGATTTCATTTGGACTGGTAGATACAAACTTCTTATTAGAATTTGATTCAATTATAAGTGTTCTGAGTCCAATATTTGGAAGTTCATTAACAGTAAGGAACATTTAATTCACACTTAAATGAAAAATATGGCTACTAAATTAGTTTACTTTCTAAAACCAATTCTTGTCAAAGTAATTTGTACATATGTAGTTCAAAGTTAATATCAGATCCAGAAACATAAATGAATCATTACAAAGTCAATATTTTAATGGTTATCACTTGCTGTTTGAATTATAAATGTATTCTGATGAGTATACATATTTTAGCATAGGAAGGCCAAATGTATTACATCATTTAAAACGTCCCTTTCTAAGTAAAACTGAGGAGGGTGAGATCTTTATTGATGGAATGGCATTTATTACTGATTGACAAGTAAAAATAATGTAATTTTAAGATACAAAAGAGTATCAATTATTAACAGGACTATGGAAACTTCACATAAATTTATCACACTAACACATTTGAATGCATACACTAAGTTGTGAGATTTTGGTAGATGAACTCATAAAGTCAAACAACTCGAAGCTTCAAATCTTCTTATAAAATATTCATTTTTGCTGCTACCAATCCCAATAAATAGTTTCTTCCCAGGCTAAAATATACCCTGTGTTGCCAGGGTAGTAAGTGATTAAGTGGTATTAATTAAGCAGGAAAGGTATGTCATGCCAGAATACATTTATTGTTCAAACAGCAACTGACAACAATTAAAATATTGACTTTGCAATGATTCATTTCTGTTTCGGTTCTGTTATTAACTTTCAACTACAAATGTAGAAATGATTTTGACAAGAATGTGGTTTTGGAAAGTTACCTAATTTAGAAGCCATTTTTTTCATTTCTTAAATATATATATTATATTTGGGCTACTTGTTACTTTCATATCTATTTTGTTAACAGGAAAATTAATTATAAAGTGATACTTTTGGGAGGGATTCTCTGAAAATTAAGCCTCCTTCTAAGAAAAAATTTGAGAGAGGAACAAAAGAAGTCAATCTTGTGAAATATGTGAATTAAGGCTGTCAGTTGGTAGTTTTCATCTAAAATAATTCTCAGTAGATTTTCTATTTATTGAATTCACATGTTTGCAAGGAAATAGAACTAGCTTTAAATATTTGTCTACTTTCTATGGAAGTTTAAGGAGACCCAACATTTCATGCCTCAGAAAAAGTTTTTTAAACAATTTAAAAAATATTACAGGTTTTTTTCATAATATTTGTTATTTCTTAAATATAGTTCTTAAGCCATTATAGGGCCAGTTATTATCTATCTACCTAGCTAGTCTCTTCTATAATTAGACTGTAATGTCTTTAAGACTGACATCTGAGTTCATTTTCTCCTATTAGTGACTAACACTGTGGTATGTACTTGGCATACGATCTTACTCATGTGATGTGTGTTAAAAATTTAAAAAATGAGAAGAATTTAACAATTTTGTGCTCCTATGCTGTGTGTGCACAATACAGAGCTGCTCTCCGACACTAGGTAATTAGACATTATTGTTCATACTTTTTTTAATTTTTTATTTATTTTTATTTTTATTTTTTATTTATACAAGTGCTGCAGCACAGGCCAGATGTGCAGGAGGGTGAAAGGATTCACCAGAGACAGGGCGGGGAACAGAACAAGCAGACTCACGAAATACATTGCTGAGGCGAGCAGTGGGCAAGACAGGAGAGGTCTACTCGCCATGCGGGACCCTCACCGGCAGGCTGGGATCAAACTGGCACTGCAGAGGCTGCGGACAGCTTCATATTGTGGCGCTCAACCGCTTGCTCCACCAGGGAGGCCCTGCTCAAATTTTAAAGAGATAACCGAGTACATTAGTTTACTGTTGTAATGTAACATATTACCACAAATATGACTGTTTGAAGAAAAGAAAATATATTTAGTTCACATGCTGCGTGACAGAAGTCTTACATGGTATGACTAGGTTCTCAGCTTAGTATCACAAAACTGAAATCAAGGTGTCAGGTGTATGGAATTCTTGTGTACTGACTGTAAGAAAAAGTCTGCTTCCATATTCATGCTTGTGGTTGGCAGAGTAGAATTTTTGTGGTGGAATAATAAATTTTTTCATTTTCTTGCTGCCTGAGAGATGGTCGTCTCTCTTAGTTCCTAGAAACCGCTAATGTTTCTTCTAAGTATCCCCACCCACCTTGAAACTGCAATGTTATGTCAAATCCTTCTCATGTTAGAATCTCTGGTTTCTTCTGCTCTTATGAGCCATAGTAAGCTTCCTGTTGTTAAAAGTCCATTGTTTATTTTAGGCACACAGATAATATGTCTAATTTAAGAGAAGTTGATTCAAAACATGAATTGTATTTAAATACTTCTTTCACAATAACTCTGTGTTAACATTTGAATAGTTGGGAGAGTTTTAATGAACACTAGGTACCCAGAATCTTGGGGGCCGATCTTAGAATCATGTCTTCCATATGATGGATAAAAAAGAAAGGGTGACTTTTCCAAGGTGTAATATGGAATTAAAATGTGAATATAATATCATCTAAGTATTAGTTCACCATATTATATGCATGTGACACATTATATATCAAATAATAAATATACCTCTCTTTATTTAGCATATAAAATATATCATATAGTATCATATATAGTATTTATCTCAATTTTTACAAAATTTACAATAACCTAAGTATAATATTACTTTTCTCCAGATAAAGTCATCTGTTTCACTTGAGATATATTCATTTATTTAAAATAAATTTGTGATTTTGAGGAGTTGTGAGTGAAAATTAGTTGGGAAATTGAATTCATTTAGTGTCTTTCGTTTTATCCAAATATCCCATATACCTATGAAAATGACATGTCTATAGTATACTCTGTTAAAGTGACAGATATATTAAAAATTCTAAAATCAATAGTTGCATAGCATATCTACCTAATTTTAAGTGCATTGAGGTCAGCAGATGACTTATTTTTAAAAACAAACATGAAAAATTTCATCCAAATCCAAACTAAGAAAGCAATATGGCATTAGTTATTTTTGACCAATTATATGAGTAGCATCCTATATATTTTCTAAGAAGACTATTAAGATCAAATGCTATAATACATGTGAAAATATGCTTGTAAAATAATAACTTCTCAAAAATAAATCATTGGCATGTTGTCTGTTATTCATCTTTTACCTATAAAATCCCTGTATATAAACCAGGCCTCTTAGGAAACATTATGGGTTCATGTATTCTTTGAACCACATTTTTGTGGTGAAATATATATTACTTTGGGAATATTATGTGTAATGCATGTGAAAGGAAAAAAAAATATTCAAGGGACAGCATCTCAAAATGCTGTGATGGCCATAACTAGAAAAAAATTCCTCAGGAAGTCAGGATAAATGTTCAATACAATATAGTAATATTCTGGATTTTTAAATAGAAATAACACAACAGAGTAATTGTTCTTCATAGCACGTAACTCTCTAATTGCACTTAGGGGAACAAAACAAAGTTTGCCAACAACAAAAAAATGGGGAGCACAAAACTTGTTGACAGCATACCCAAAAAACACAGTTTTGGACAATAGGATGGTTAGGCCTGATTGAATCTTTTCATTCTCCTGTCAACAGCTGGCATACCTCCTTCAAAGTGGCAGAAAAGCTCCAGGAAGTTTTTCTCTTTTGAAAACATGTAGAGCAACTTCCTTGGCCTCCTATGATCTTTTTGCACAGTGGGGTGGTTTACAGAGTAAGTGAAGAAATTTCACTATTAATAATGAATCATAACTAATCTATGTGAACAACCATACAGATATTGTGTTTGTTTATGCTAAAAACAAAAAAATGGAAGAAATTATGTGTAACTCTAAAAACATGGCAATTGAATATGCTAAAATATGCCAAGAAAATACATAGTTTTGGTACATACTACATAGTTTTATCCAAAGTATGGTCAGTCTTCAAAGAGAAATAATCGTGAAATAGTGGAAATGATAAAGGAACTAAGGTTTCTGAAGTTTACTGGGAAAAAGATCCAAAGTGGCATAAGGGAGGATGAAGGAAAACAAACACCAAAGTATGGTCAATTTGTTTAAAAAAGCCTCAAGTAACTCCAAAAAGCTATTGGATCAAGTAGCCTTCAACTGGCATTAACAAGTTACTCACGATGCAATTTCTTCTTTTTCATTCCTTCATAATTCCTTCATCATTCTTTTTAACACACTTAGTTTCTAAAATTGTATTTATATATTTTTTAGATTTATAGAATCTGTCCTATTTCCTACTACATATAAATGGCTTATGTACACACTGGCTTTCCTTGTTTCCAAGTTAGAGAAACTTTTTTACTTTTACTCTTCAGATTATAATCTAATGATTTCCAGATTTAACTAAAAAAATCTACAAAGTTTAGTAAATGTATATTTGTAACTTTTATAGAACTTGCATTCTCAAACTCACAGCATATTTGAAAATGTATTAAGCATTGCTAAATTTTGAATATTCCTCCTGCTTCATTTATTGTATCTCATTCAAAAACCACCTTTGGAATTTGGGAAATATTTATACAAATAAATTCTAATTGAATTTAGAGTAATAAAACAATGTATCATTGAAGAAATGAGAATTTAAAGTCTCTCTTAATCTCCTCAGAACATTCTTTTAAAAATGTTCACCATATTATAAAAGCTATAGAAATGGTAAAGTGGAAGACAAATAAAGCTGATATGTGGATTTACAAATTAAAATTTTCACTTGGAACCTTAATATATGAAGTTTAAATAAATGTTTCACAAATATTATTATGCTATGAATATTATGATTGGCAATAACTTTTAAGATGTTGAATCATGCAATCGTTTTGTTTAATAATTTTTGTCTGAGTGTAACAGGACTTTGCTCCGATATTTTTTTAAAAAGTGTAGCAAAATACATTGTCTTTTGGAACCAATATTGCAGAAAGAGGGAGAAAATAAAAATATCAAATAGTTAAGGCATGTACTTATCAGATAATATATGAGATATGCCAAAAAATAAACAGGTAAGGAAGAAAGGGATTGAAATTATAGGCTGAGATTTTTAATTGGGTGATAAAAGATGGTCTCACTAAGAAGGAAACATTTGAACAAAAACCTGAAACAGTTGAGAAGCCCAGCCATGTATTTGCCTGTTGGGAAAATCATCACAAGCAGAAGGAAGAATATGACCATGATCTCTGACATGCATGTGCTTTGTTTGTTCTAAGAACAATACATCCTGGGCACTGAAATGTCAGTTTTGCCAAGATTTTAACTGTTTCTACAGATGTGTGGAAATGTGTTTCCTGGTTCCCACTGACATTCCAACTACTTTTTATGTCTACCATTTGTCTCTTGCAAGTTTTCTCACAGTTTTGTGTTCGTGTTTTCAGATACATTCTACCTTTATTCTTCTCAAGTTTTTTCATACTTGATGTCAGTGTAGGAATCTGGAGTCCAAAAATAGTTTGTCAACTTGTCATAGGCTTGAAGTGTATCTTTTTTTTTTTTTGAAATACAATTTGAGAAGTAAACATTTCAGAAGAAGTAGGGCTATTAACGTTGCCCAGACTATCTTTGTGTAATACATAAGTTCTGATGTTTTGTAGCCTCTGTAATTACTACCAAATTACAAGAGATAGCACTTTTCGGTTTTGGACTATTAGAAGAAAAACTTTCTTTGTTCTGAACTTTACATTTTCTTTAAAGTGTACCCATTACATCTATAGACACATATAAATGAAATCTACAGGTTACAGAATTGTGACCTGAAAAAGGCATTGAAAGCTACCACTTTTAACTTTTCAGACTTTCAACCTTTGCTAAATATTGATAGCTTGCAATATTGACATAATACTATAGCTTTTTAAAGAGGTGAGTAGCCATTTTGGACTGAAGGAAACAGGTATTCTCTAAGTCTAAGTGAAACTTGGCTAGAAAAACCGTTAAAGAATTATAAGCAACACATGAAAATTCAAGTTTCTTTAACTATATGCAGAAGCCCTAGAGAAAAATAATTGCAGAACAAATCTTAATGAATGCTAAGTCCTTCAATATAAGATGATCACTCTCCAGGGTGTTGGGTCTTTAACTTTTTCTTTAATTGCCCTCTTTTGAAACTGAGTGTACAATATCTGCATTTAAAGCTGTAAGAGACATCGATAAGATTAAAGGAATTACAAATCAGAATTCACACTGAATGAAACAGTACAAAGTTCATTAGGCCTCAGTTTGTAGTTAGCACAGGACAAAGCATAGCTGTAAGTGCTGAAAACATATATCTTTTTATGCCAGTGGTTCTTAAATATGAGTTTGCATTAGAGTCATCTGGAGGACATATTAAAAACATCCTCCATTTTAGTTCATAGGTGATAATGATGCTGCTTTTCCTGCTTTCCTCATTTTTTGAGTACTAGGCATTCTTTTTTTTAAAGATTTATTTATTTATGCATGCAAGAGCTGGGGGACAGGCCATAGATGCGGGGGTGTGAGGATTCACCAGAGACAGAGTGGGAAACAGAACAGGCAGACTGACTGAAAAAATACACTGCTGAGGAGATCAGCAGGTGAGACAGGAGAGGTCTGCTGTGCCATGTGGGTTTCTACCTGACCAACCAGGGATGGAACTCATGCTGTGGAAGCTGTGGATAGCTTCATGGTGAGGTGCTTAACCCCTTGTGCCCCCAGGGAGGCCTAAGTAATAGGGATTCTTAAAGGTAATTTTTCTTAGGGAATCACTCTCAATGCAATACAATCCTAGGTGGATAACACATTTTTTTCACCTAAAACTCCAGGGTTCTTCCAACCTTTGACCTTACTGTCTTGTAAGTAGAGTCTCATGTGCATCCAAACATCAAATAGAGACAAAGAGCATGAATAGACTTATTTGGTACTTAACCCTTTGTACTGAAAAGCTACCTATCCCACTTTTATTTATAATCTTTTGAACCAAATCAAAGTGTAAAACAAGCTAAAAAATGTTGTCAATTCAACCCCAACTATGTAAACCAGAGATTTTGATACAGTTTATTTGGGGGGGCATATTTAATGTTTTAAAGCTTAATCAGGGGCCTTCCCGGTGGCACAGCGGTTTGAGCACAGTGCTGTGAGGAAGTCCGAAACCTCTGCAGCACCAGTTCAATTCCTGCCGGCCAGCGAGATTCCTACATGACACAGCAGGCCTCTATTTTTTTGCCTGCTGCTCCCCTCAGCAGTGGATTTCGGTCTTTCTGCCTGTTCTGCTCCCTGCTCTGTCTCGGGTGAATTCTCTCACCCTCCCGTGCCTCTAGACTGTACCCCAGTGCTTGTATAAATAACAAATAAATCTTAGGAAAAAATAAAAGCTTAATCACTGAGTTATATCACAAAGTGTATAATGATGAATCTACTATTATAGTTAAAGAAATGTTAAGTCTATTACATGAAAGTCACTAGTCTAGACATTGGTGAGTAGTAACTTTGATGAAGATTAAAATAGTAAACCTGTCTTTTGGGACATTCTACCAAAATAAAGAGAGATAAACATAGGTACTTTATGCCAGGCTAATTCTAAATTTATTGAAATTCTGTCTCTATTTCCTTAAATCACATTCTATAAACCATGTCAAGTGGCTTCTACTCTCACCAAGTCCACTGAACTTGATTCTTTTAATTCAATAATGTTCATGTTATCAAACACAGAGTAATAACACTAATGTGTCCTCATGATTAATTTCATGTAACTCTTCAAACTATTGACCATTCACAATTATTGACAAACCTATTATCTTATTTTATGTTAATATTGCTTGTTTGTTCTCCTGTACCAAAGGTAGTGATTTCTAAATCATCCCTGGTAGTTTATATTGTCCTAATTAAAACTAGATTCCCTCTGGAATCTCTTTGGTCCATTCTTTTCATTTGTGTGATTTCCATATGTGATAACATATGGTCACAGGCCTTTAATTTTCCAGAAGTATGCTGATATCTCAAAATCAGACCTCTTTCTATGTTCCCTGTTTTTTATTAAGATAATATTCACTTACAACACTGTATACAGTTCAGAGTTATAAGTTCATATCTATTCAGATGTATGTTACCATACCATACCCACCACCAAGGCACACATAATCCTCTACCATAGTCCATTAGGCCTCATTCCTTCCTTACTCCTCACCTTCCCCTCCCTGCCATAGTATCAATTTTGCAGTCAAATTTCTAGAGCTTCTTTTTAATTTTGTTTTGGATAACACTTGTTTGGCTTCTCTATATTACACATATGAGTGAAACTTTTTACAGTAGTAAAATTATGAAAACAACCTAAGTGCCCGAGGACACATGAGTGGATGAAGAAGATGTAGTACATATACACAATGGAAGTACATATACACTGTAGTACATATACACAATGTAGTACATATACACTGCACATCTATTAAAAAAGATAAAGTTTTGGGCCTCCTTGGTGGCACAAGGGTGTTAAGACATAGCCTATGTAGCTGTCCACAGCCTCTGCAGCATAAATGTGATCCCCGGCCAGGGAGTAACCCACATGGAACAGCAGATCTCTCCTAGCTCGCCTGCTACTCCCCTCCGCAGGGTACTTTGGTTGATCTGCCTGATCTGTTCCCCACTATGTCTCTGGTGAATACTCTCACCCCCCACATCTCTGGCCTGTATCCCAGCTCTTGTATGCATAAATAAATAAATCTTTAAAAAAAGATAAAGTTTTACACTTGTAAAAATACTGATGAAACTGAAGGGTCTTATGGTAAGTTAAAGGAGCCAGAAATACAAAGAAAAACATTAGATCCTTTATGTGTGGGATATCAAGAAACAAAACAGACCTCTTGCTTTTAACTTTCATTTCTATATATTCAATTGCTTATATGCATTTTAATAGACATTTGAAATATACAAAAATAAGTTTTGATCCACCTCCTATTATTCCACCATTTATCATTTCTTCAGTAAAATGTCAAGACCTTTGATTCAATGGTCAGTTCATTGGAAGTCTGTCAGTGACTGAAGAAAAAGAGTGAATTTCATTTTTCTAGAAAAACTGCAGAAAGTGAGATATTCTTATGAAAATTTCTCACTCAGAATATGTATGATTTAGCAGCTAGTTACTAGTCATAGATTTGCTGGATGTAAAGGACATTTGTATTAAGAAATCCATGAGCTGTGTTAATATGACAGAAATTTTTCAACATGCTTGTCTCATGTTTAGGCATAAACATGTACTTAGTGGATCATTCAGGAGGAGTATAGATATTGGGATAGATGGAAAAAAAATTCACATTCACTTTTGTGCAATTAATTGGTTGATTGATGATTACCTTATCAGCGACAATTAAGATGTGATTTTACTCTGTCGTGGAAGAGTAATTAATGGCTTGGAATTATTTTAAGGACTAATCAATGTTAAGTTTCCATTTCTGGTTATAGATAGATGTTCTTGGTATATGAAAAAAAGCATAAACCTCCAGTTGAGCAATGATTTCTATGAAAACTAGAATTCATCAGAAACAATTCTTCCATAAAAAGTTGGATATAATCAGGGATTGTGATCACCATGGTATGAGGTGTCAGAATGGAGAAGAACTGCGATTGTGTAAAGATATAGGAGGCATTAGTCCAAAGAAAAATTTAGGGAGAAAATGAGGAGATAATAATTTGATAAAGAGATATATAGTTTGGATGGTAACCAAAGATGCCTGAAACTGAGATTCATGATCTGATTAACTGGCCTCAAAGTCTCAGAAAAATCTCACATGTTTGGCATTTTCCAAGTAGAATATTGGGATGAAATTCTAAACAGCTTTAACATATAGCATCTTAATTTTTATTCAAAATGAGTTCATAAAAAATATGTTTAATAGTGGGCCTCCCTGGTGGCACAGGGGGTTAAGACACAACTTATGAAGCTGTTCATAGCCACTGTAGCATGATGAGTTTGATACTTGGCCAGGGAGCTACCCACTTGGCACAGCAGACTTCTCCTGCCTCGCCCTTCCCCTTGGCAATGTATTTCAGTCAATCTGTATGTTCTGTTCCCCACTCTGTCTCTGATGAATTCTCTCACCCTCCCACACCTCTGGCCTGTACCCCACTTCTTGTATGCATAAATAAATAAATCTTTAAAAATATATGTTTAATAGCTTCTCAATTACAATTGCCTAAAGTTTGGGGGTGCTGACTCTTTACCAAATCAGAAGATAGAAAGGTAATAATATTTTAAAATACAAAGTAGCATTTTCTTCAGAGATGTGTAGATATCTGCAGCATTCTCATGATTTTGAAATATACATCTAGTATTTTATTCAAATTGTGTTTAAAGAAATTAGCTTTAAATTTCTTTATTGTTAAATCATGAACAATTTTGTAAAATAATGACAAGTGCAGAGCTCAACATATAAGAAACATCTATATTTATATATCCAAATTAGAATTAACAGATAACTATTTTATGGATTTATTTTATAAATTATGTTAAAGGAAGGTAAACTTGTTTACAGTTTTATTGGGAAACATCTGTTTGAAGTTTAATGTGAAGATTTAAGGTATGACAATAGTAGTTAGTAGTAGTAGACCTCAAGGAACCTACTTATGTTTTCTTTCTACACTTCACCTAACGGTCTTCAATTAGTAATGCAGTATTATTTTTTCCAAACTTGAATTTTGTTTTAACTTGGTATCTATAGTTAATACCGTTTTTTAATTGTTTATTTTATTTTATTTTTTTTTTTGGCAGAAGAATTGGTGGTTGGCCAGAGGTGGGGAGGTAAGATGATTCACCAGAGACGGATTGGGGAGCAGAACAGGCATATTTACTGAAATGCACTGCTAAGGGGAACAGTGGGCAAGACAGAAGAGGTCTGCTGTGCCATATGTGGGTTAGCTTCTTGTTCAGGGATCAAGCTCATGACATAAAGGTGATAGCAGTGATACTTAACACCTAGGCCACTAGGAAGGCCCTGCGTTTAATCACTTTATACTGAATACCATAAATGAATATTTTACTGGACATATCTTGACATTTAACTTCTTTTTTCAATAGGCTAATAAAAGGTCATGCAATCTCTGTTATATCTTCTAATGTAGCTCATTGCATGTTTAAGTTTTATCTCTTCCAGTTGCTGTTTTTTTTTTTTTTTTAATAAGGAATGCTACATCCATGCAGTTGAGTCAAACTGTCTAAAAAAAAAAAAATCAATAAATGGAACAGTTTGAAGATATTCTCTGTCTTGTTATTTTAAAATAAATAAATAAATAAATAAAATAGTTTTTGTCTCAGGAATGGATGAGCTGTAAGAATAGATTTTTTTAGTATAAAACTATAGGCTTTTGGGCCTCCCCGGTGGCGCAGCGGTTGAGCACTGGGTTGCGAAGCTGCCCGCGGCCTCTGCGGCGCCGGTTCAATCCCCGGCTGCTCCCCGGCCACCAGAGGAGGGTCCCACATGGCGCGCAGCCCTCTCCTGCCGCCCGCTGCTCCCCTCAGCAGTGTACTTCGGTCCTTCTGCCTGCTATGCTCTCCGCTCTGGCTCTGGTGAATTCTCTCACCCTACCGCGCTTCTGACTGTACCCAGTGCATGTATAAACAAAAAAACAAACAAATAATAAAAGAAAGAAAGAAAGAAAACATGCCTCTATAAAAAAATAAAAATAAATAAAAAACAAATAAAACTATAGGCTTTTGAAATTACAAAGTTCTACAGTGAATCTCTAGCTCATGTACTTTCTCACTATGTGATTGGTTAATTGACCTGTCTTGTCTGATTTTTTATATTTATAAAATGAGGGATCAATGGGGCCTCCCTGGTGGCGCAGCGGTTGAGCGCTGGGTTGCGAAGCTGCCCGCAGCCTCTGCAGCACTGGTTTGATCCCTGGCTGCTCCGCGGCCACAGGAGGATGGTCCCACATGGCCTGCAGACCCCTCCTGCTTCCCGCTGCTCCCCTCAGCAGCTTGCTTTGGCCTTTCTGCCTGCTCTGCTCCTGGCTCTGCTCTGGTGAATTCTCTCACCATCCCGCACTTCTGACTGTACTCAGTGCTTGTATAAATAAATAAAATAAATAGATAAATAAAAATAAATCTTTTAAAAAATAAAATAAAATGAGCGATCAAGATGTTTATATAACAAGGATGCCAACATTTAAAAATATTACACTTTCCTTAAGAGTTAAACTTTTAGGGGCAAGTAGACACAACATGGACCGTTTATGTAAGAATTGTTTTCTGGGGCCTCCCAGGTGGCACAAGGGGTTAAGACACAACCTATGGAACTGTCTGCAACCACTGCAGGCCAGTTAGAGCCCCAGCCAGGGAGCTACCCACATGGTGCAGCAGACCTCTTCTGGCTCGCCCACTGCTCCCCTTAGTGTATTTCAGTCAATCTGCCTAGTCTGTTCCCCACTCTGGTGAATCCTTTCATTCCCCATGCCTCTACCCTGTACCCCAGTTCTTGTAGGCATAAATAAATAAATCTTAAAAAAAGAATTATCATCTAGCAAGTCACTACTAAAAATAACACTTGAATTTAATTTTCCAAAAGTGTTTGACTGATATCCAAAAACTTTTTATAATAAAGGACTTGACAGATGAAAGAATCAGATCCATTTTGAAACTACTTATAACTAAAAAATATCTAGAAATATTGCATCCCCCTGTAAGAACTCACATCTCATTTACTGTTATCCAGTCTACAGTTATAATAAAAATACTGCTTTCTCTCATTTTTATAAATATATTGTAGGGCACCTCCCTAATGATACCTGTATGGTGCTTTCTGACTCTATTCCTTATTCAGTATATGAAATAGCACAAAATAGGATATGTTAGGAAACAATTCTCAGTGAATTTCTGTATATCTTTAGTTTTACTTTAGATGTTTTCATGTAATAAAGAATAAAATTGTAAGTGAGATCAGGGTTATTGAATTGATGATATTCGAGATTTATAACAAGAAGGGCTTTTCTTTTCCTATGAGCAATATGCTTTGTGATACATTCTTTTCCTTTAAAAATGGAGACCATCATTTCCAGTTCCAATATTTAAAGTGACTTTTCTCCTTAACTAGAATTAGAAAAATGATGATTTTATCTCAAACAGTGTGTTTTTCCTTATGTGTAAAATTAGAACTTTTACTAAATAAGAGATAGTTTAAGCTAAATTATTTGTGTGTAAATGTGGTTGACTCTGAATAGCATCCACATTATTTCATGTATTTCTTTGACACATGATTTTACTTAAATAACCTTATATCATTTCTCACACGATTTTAATGGTAGTTGAAGGTAGTATTAAAAGGATCTAGTGAATTGTGACAGGAGGGAAAAATTTAAATCTGATGCATTTCTAAAAATATCTGCAAGTCTTTTTAGTAAGTGCTTTTCAAGAAGCTATTATTTTACCTTCTTTTTTAAAGTGCATCATTTCAATTTGTAAAGCGTTTGAATTACTGTGCAATGTATTAAAGATCTTTTTTCACAAACCACTTATTTCTGTTCTTGTCATGGCAGTTAAGTTTGCAATAATAAGACATTACTTCAATTGAGTGTTTGATATGGAGAAGAAACTGAAACAAAGGATATAAAGCTCTATATTATTTCACAGATTCAATATGAAAATATGGAAAATAATTAAAGGAGTTAAACAGTGATATTTGTTCCAATTCTAAAGTGGAAAAATGCAAGGTAAATGCAATAGTAAAATTTACTATCTTAACCATTATTAAGTGTAGTTTAGTGTTACCTAAATATATCAACAATATTGTACTAATATCACCACACCACCATCCATCTTCATTGCTCTTTTTTATTTGTAAAACTGAAAATTCATACTCATTAAACAATAACTCCCCATTCCTTTCACCTTCCAAACATCTGTGATTTTGATAACACTAAATATTTCACAGAAGTGGGTTCTTACAGCATTTGGATTAGTGTGACTCATTTTACTTAGCTTTATGTCTTCTTAGTTCACCTATGTTACAGGGTTTATCAGAATTTCCTTCCTTCCTAAAACAAACAAACAAAACATGTATTTTATCTATTAGTCAAATTTTGTTTATCCATATATTTATATATATATATATATGTATATATTAGTGAACACTTGGATTGCTTCCATGTTTCAATGACTGAGAATGTTCTATGAGCATGTGTGGACAAATGTCTTTTAAAGACTCTGCTTTCAATTTTTGGAGGTATATACTTAAAGTGGAATTGCTGGATCACATGATGATTCCACTTTTTCTTCTGAGAACTGGCATGCTGTTTTCCACAGCAGCTGCACCATTTTGCATTCATGCCAGTGGTACACAAGGATTCTCTTTTCAACATCCTTGGAAACACTTGCTATTTTCTGTTGTTTCAATAGTATCCATGAAAACAAGTGTGAGGTGGCATGGCAGTATCTTACTTCCATTGCCTTAATGATTTGTGATATTGAACATCTTTTCATATGTCATTGGCTAATTTCTAGTTCTTTGGAGGAATGTCTATTTAAGTTCTCTGCCTATTTTTAAAATGGTTTTGTTGCTATGGTTAAGTTTTAGAAGCTCTCCATATAGCTGGAAAGAAATCTCTTTACAATCACATGATTTACAAATATCACCCCTCATACAAGTCTCTTATAGACGATATACATTGGGCTTATGTTTTTAGTCATCCTACCAATGTTTGTCTTTTGATTGGAGAATTTATCCCATTTATTTCTAAAGCAATTCCTGAAAAGGAGGGATTTCTGCCATTTTTTTTTGTATTTTTCCCATAGGTTTTATACCTTTGTTGTCTCACATTTTCTGTATTATTGTGTTCCTTTGTGATTGTTGACTTTTTGTAATGAAATATTTAAATCCCTTATTTCATGTTTGTATATTGTGTAACTATTTTTGGTGGTGATTATATTAACATCGTAAATTTATAATACTGTAATTTGAATTTACAACAAGTTGACTTCAATAAAAAAACAAAGCTATGATCCTTTACACCTTTACCCCCGACCCTTTCATTGATGTCACAAACTTACATCTACAGATGATCCTTGAACAACATGGCTTGCACTATGTCATTTCCTTTTTACATGGGTTTTATTGTAAAACCTAATCATGTATATTTATGTTATCTGAAAAACAGTGTGGTACTGAAAATGTATTTTTTCTTCATTATGATTTTCTTTATGACATTTTTCGCTGTAGCTAAACTTATTGTAAAAATAAAGTATTTAGTACATATAACACACAAAATATATGTTAATCAAATGTTGATGTTCTTTGTAAGACTTCCAGTCAATAGCAGGCTTTTAGTGGTTAAGATTATAGAGGAGCCAAACATTAAACTTCAATTTTCTTCCTTCCTTTACTCTTTTGCTTCAATTTTTCACCTTAGATTCTACTTTATTTGCTATAAAATTGTCAAAGAAAGATATTATTATTTTTAGGTTATAAGATAAATTATATAAAATGGGTGCTTTAGTCATTTTTATTTTTCAAGCTTATCTTAACCCCCAAAGTGAAAAATCTATCTACTACTTAAGCCATAATTCTTTCCACAATGGTGTCTTGGTCAGAATCAAATTATTTTACCTTCACAAGTAGCAAACATATAAACAGTTGTTTCATTCCATCTATTGAATTATGAAATACCCATAATAGTCCCTGACCAAGGAGATTTCTCTCTCTCTCTCTCTCTCTCTCTCTCTCTCTCTCTCTCTCTCCACTCCTCCTCCTTTCCCCTCCTCCTCTCCCCTCCCTCGCTCCCTCGCTCCCTTTCTTTTTTTTGTTTTTGCAATTTTACCACCACCATCATCATCCATTATAGCCCCTTGTCTCCTCCCCCTCATCTCCCTCTTAACCTCTGAACCTCCAGGATGTTTGTTGAAATCCACTGGTTTAAATTATCAAATAATCTGATATGTCAATGTCCAGTATCTGTTTTTAATGTTCTTACTTACCTTGATGCACACAATTCTCTCAAACTTCTCTACGTCATTGAAAAAGGATGCATCTCATCCTTTCTATGGCTATATTATACAGCATTGTGATGGTATACAACATCTTCTTAATCCATTTGTCCAGACAAATAGGCTGCCTCTATGTCTTCGCTATTAAAAAGAGTGCTGCTGAGAATTTTATGGGGTGTTTTGGACTTTTTGTTAATGGTGTCGTATTCTTTGGATCCAATTGAGATTGATGAATTGTAAGGTATGGTTATTTCTGCTTTGTTAAGATAAATTTAAACTGTTTTCCATAAAGGTTTCATCAGTGTACATCCCTAGAAACGATGTAATAGGATTCCTTTTTAACATCCTCTGGAATACTTTTTGTTAGAAGTCTTTTTATTATGTACCAGAGATGTGAGATAATAACCCATGATAGTTTCTCCTTCCTCTTTCTTATTACAAATAACAATGAACAATTTTCATATATCTTTTGGCCTTCTGGGTACACAAATTTGTTATATTGCCATTTCATGTGTATTGCCCATTTATCAATTGGGTTGTTTATTTTTTATTTTTGAAATGTATGAGTTTTTCATTATCTTGGTTATTAATCTCTTATCAGCTATGTTTTATGTAAATATTTTCTCCCATTTGATGAGGTATCTTTTTAAAAATATTTATTTATTTATGCATACAAGAGCTGGGGTACAGGCCAGAGGTGTCTAGGCAAGGTGAGAGGATTCACCAGAGACAGAGTGGGGAACAACACAGGTGGATCGACTAAAATACCCTGCGGAGGGGAGCAGTGGGCGAGTCAGGAGAAGTCTGTTGTGTCATGTAGGTATCTCCCTGTCCGGGGATTGAACTCATGCTGCAATGACTACAGATGGCTTCATAGGTTGCATATTAACCCCTTGCACTACCAGGGAGGACCAATGAGGTGTCTTTTTAAATTGTCATTTATTTTCCTTTGTTGTATAGAAACTGCTTAAATTGAGGTAATCCCAATTGTATTTTTAAGGATTTTTTTATGCATATAAGAACTGGGGCACAGGGCATAGGTGTGGGGGCTGGGGGAGCGTGAGAGGATTCTCCAGAGACAGAGTGGGTAGCAGAATAGGCAGATCTTCTGAAATACACTGCTGAGGGGAGCAGTGAGTGAGACAGCAGACATCTGATGCACCATAGTGGTCAGCTCCCTGGCCAGGGAGCAAACTCACCCTGTAGTGGCTGGAGATAGCTTGATAGTGTTGAGACTTTAACCCTTGCACCAGCAAAGAGGTCCTCATCCCAATTGTTCATTTTGTTTTTCATCCTGTTGCCATTGGGGTGGGATCACCAAAAATATCTTTGTTGTTATTAAGGAAACTATTGCCAATGTTTTCTTCCATGTATTTTATTGTTGCAGGTCTTATAGCTAAATCTTTAATCCATTTGGAGTTTATTTATTTGTTAAGGGTTAGGGAAAGTTCCAGTTTCCTTCTTTCATATGTGGATTTTCCATTTTCCTATCATTGTTTATTAAAGAACCTCTCCTTTTCCCCATTTTATGATCATTGTCAATTAGTAGTTGATACTACATTCACTTATCCATGGACTTTCAAATCTATTCTATGCATCTATTTTTTGTGTCACTATCATATTGATTTTAGTACTGTTGTTTTATAGTAACATTTGCGGTTGAGAAACATGATACCTCCAAATTTCTCATTTTTTCTCAGGATTGCTTGAAGATATTTTTGGTTCTATATAGAGTTCATTTAGTCAGTTTCTTTGAAAACATGTTGCTGTTTTCATTAAATGTGTATATCATTTTAGACAGGATAGTCACTTTGATTTTGATTCTCCCATCCATGAACATGGTATATTCTTCCATGTCCTCATGTCATTACAGACATTCTTTAATAATATTTTGGAGTCCTCTCTTTATGGATCTTTTACCATATTAATTGAGTCAATTGTGAGTATTAGTTACTATTTGAAGCAATTATATATGAAGTTATTTTCTTAATAGCTTTTTCTTCTGTTTGTTGTTTACAAATAAGGTATGTAGTTTGGTGTGTTAATTTTGTAACCTGAGGCTTTCCTACAATCATTCTTTTTTCAATAGTGTTTTGATGGAGTCTTTGGGATTTTTTAAATATCATGTATCATTTGCAAATAGCAACAGTTTCACTACTCCTTTTCCATAGTGAATTACTTTTATTCCCTATTTTTTTCTAGTTCTGGTCAAAATCTTTCATACTCTGTAAACATAAGTGACAATGGGCATCCTTGTGTTATTCTTGATATGAATTAAAATTTTTCACTTTTTTAACCATTGGATACTTTATTGGTTGTTTACTTGTGAGATATGAACTTTATTAAATTGAGTTCTAGTCCCATCTGGCATAAATTTCTTTTATCATAAATAGGTACTGACCCATATCAGATGCTTTCTCTGCATCTTTTTGTATTATATTTTTATATTGTACATTACATTAGTTGCTGTACATAAATGAAAACATCTTAGTTGTCCTGACATTCATCCCAACTGGCCATAATGAATAATCCTGCAATATACTGTTGAATGCAATTGGTTAGTATTTTTTTTTGTTTTATTTATTCATGCATACACAAATTTGGGTGTAGAGAAGTGGTATGGGGAATGAGAGGATTCACCAGAGAGGGTGGGGGGCAGAACAGGCAGATGTACTGATATACACTGCTAAGGCGTGTAGCATAGACAAGAGAGGGTAGCAGCACAGACAAGAGAGGTCTGTTGTGGCTGGCTGGCTGGCTCCAGATAGAACTCATGCTGCAGTGGCTGGCAATAGCTTGATAGTGCTGTGTCTTTAACCCCTGACTCACCAGGCAGTCCCTGGTCAGTATTTTGTTGAAAATGTTTGCATTGATGTTCATTTGGGATATTGGCCTATAATTTACTTTTATTGTATGTCTTTGTTTGGTTTCTGTGTTAGGGTAATGTTGAAATCAGAAAATGTATGAGGAAGCTTTCCTTGTATTTTTTTAAAACAATTTGAGTAGGAAGGACATTAACTCTTTTCAAAGATTTGAGAAAATGCATTTGTGATATCATCTGCCTCTGGACTTATTTTTTTTAAGATATTTTATTAAAGTTTCAGTTTCCATTATTGAGATTGATTTGTACAGTTCATGAATCTTCCTGCATTAGTCTTGGTAGAATATATTCATGTAAAAAGTCCATTTCTTAATGGTTATCAAACTTTTTGACATATAGTTGTTCATAGTAGTCTCACAATCTGTTTTCTTTCTATGTTATTTATTGTGATTTCTCCTTACATTTTTATTTTATTATTGATTTTTCTTTTTGTTAAGCTAAGTATGGGCTTATCTGATTTGTTAATCTGCTCAAAGAACCAGGTTTTAGTTTAACTTCTCTTTCATATAATCTTTTGTTATCTCTATTCATTTATTTCTTTAAGTAAGATATTAAGTTATTTCTTCGGGATTTCTTTTATTTCTTAATGTGGGCCTGTATTGCAGTTATTTTCTGAAGAACATATTTTCTGCATTCAATATATTACTTGTCCTTGTTTTTTAGTACATTTATTATAATGTGTTTTGGTATACTTCTATCTGGTTTTATTTTATTTGGAGCTCTTTGGACATTTTCAGTAAATATTTCTTCAAATATATTTTCAATGCCTTTCTGTGTGTCTTTTCTTTCTAGCACCCCAATTATATGGATGTTAGTTCTCTTTAATTTGTTCTCAAAGGCTGTTTTATTTTTTTCATTATTTTATTCTTTTTTTCTGTATATAGTTTTGTGCATGTGTTCTAAAACATTGTTTTTGAACTCATAATTCTATCCATTGTTTCTGGTTGCTACTTTTCATGCTATCAATTGTATTTTTTTTTACATCAGCTACAATAATTTTTATTTCTGGTATTTCTAATTGTGGCTACCTAATATTTTATTTCTTTTTTCTTAACATTTCATGTCTTCCATTTTCTTTCTTTTTTACTCCCTCAATTTCCATAAGTGTTGTTAGAACTCTTACCATGAATTGTTCTTTTGTCATGTTCTGTGGTTCTTTTGGTTTCAGTTCCTCAAAGAGATTGTGTTGTTTTTCCTATTCTTAGCATTTGTGGTGGTTCTTCTGTCTCCTCATTTTTAATTTTTTATGGGTTGTAATTTGGATAGCTTTTCAGGTTGGTGTATTTACATAGTAATCTCATCACTGGTACTCTTGAATGTTGAGGTATAGTAGGCATAAAAGAGGACCAGGGCTGTTGTTTTATAAAAAACATTTAAGTTCTTTTATATCCAGTTTCTTGTTCATAAATTCTTTTAAATTTTGGTTTTATGTGAAGCTCCTTACCTTTCCTTGTGCCTTAAATGGTAATCTATCAGTGAAATGCATTTAAAGTAGAAAATTGTTTTTTAACCATGGTAAATATCTTCTGCCATTTACTTTTTTGCCTATAATCTTTCTATTGAAAAGTCCAATGACAGTCTAATTAGTGTTCCATTATAGGATGCCCTTCTGTCACTGACTTTCAGCAGTTTAATTATGAAGTGTCTTGGTGTCGGTTGATCTGGTATTATTTTGTTTGGAAGTCCTTGGGACTTCTAGATCAGAATGCCTGATTAATTTCCCAAACTGAGATGATTCTTAGCAATTTTTTTAAAATAAATCTTTATGTTGTCTTCTTTCCTGAAAACCCCATGATGTGGATTTTAGTAATCTTTAAGTTATCTCAAAATACTCTTACATTATTTTATTTTTTCCCTTTGTTTTTCTGTTTTTGTGTTCTCAGACATCACGTTTTCAAGCTAGCATTGCTAGAGTTTGTGTACTGTTGAGTCCTCCTACTTCAATTATAGATTTGGTTATAGTATTGTTTTAGATCCATTAGTTCTAGTCATAGCAGTCTCATTTTTTTCTTACTTTTATTGTGTTCTTTTTTTTACATCATGCATTGCTTTTTTTTATTTAATTCAGTAAGCTTAGTTATAACTGTTAAACAATTCTTCAGTCTTATTTCGTGTTTCTGCTGGATTAAGACTTCTATTACTTTTTGTTTTTTCCTCCAGTATTTGTGATACATTATTTTTCTTGTTTTTTTTTTTATTGATTGATTATAATAGGGAGTTTACTTTTCTTACCTTTGTAAATCAAACTTTTGTCCCTCTTATAAAAGTCTGGGCATAAGTTGAGGCCTTTAAGCACTGTCTTTAGGTGTCTATTATTACTTGCCTACTGTGTTTGCACATGTTCAGATGAACAGGGCAGTGGTGCTAGCAAGCACAATAGGTAGAAAGGAAATGGGGCAGTATGTTGCTAAGTGGTTGCCTCCAGTTAACCTAAGGATCAACCTTTCTACTGTGCTGCAGGTATCCAAGTTGTGTGGCGGTTACCAACTGTGATCCCCTAGGCCAATCCCTAAGCCAGAATATCTCATACAAACTGATACCAGCCTCATACCTCATACCTCTCATACATACTCATACCTCAACCTCCATGCCTTGGTTAAATCTTATATATAGTGATGCATGAAAATTACAGTTGAGGGCATCCCTGGTGGCACAGGGGTTGAACATAGCACTATGAAGCTGCCTGCAGCCTCTGCAGCACTGGTTTGATTCCTGGCTGGCCAGGGAGATACCCACATGGCATGGCAGACCTTCCTGCCTCACTTGCTGCTCCCCTCAGCAATGTTTTCAGTTGTCTGACTATTCTGCTTTTCTCTCTGCCTCTGGTGAATTATCTCACCCTCCCACGCCTCTGGCCTATACACCAGTTCTTGTATAAATAAACAAATCTTTAAAAAAACAAAGAAAATTACAGTTGAGATGCACCAACAAGTTCAGAATTGAAGCTTGAATCTGTAGTACTTATGCTTATTATTAAGGTACACTGTGCTTTAATTCTTATTATTAATAACATTCAGATGTTCTTTTGGTTTTGGTCCAGGATTGATGAAGACAGTTATTTCACATTACACACTTTCAGGCTGTAAGTAGTAGCCTGATCCTTGAGGTGACTATATAATCCAAGCTGTCTTCCCCCACTAGTTTGGACTCCAGCTGTTCTAGATTTGCTCCTTTAAGTTCAAGCCAGTAATTGTCATTCTATGCTCTTATTCTGGTTTTCTAGCAGTGAAACTTATCTGAAATAAACTCTAATGCAGTGCCAGATTTTCAGATTCTCCGGTGTTAGCTTCTGCATCTGAGTTAATAGCAGCAGAGGAGTTGCTTACAAAATTTAACACTCTTGTTTCATGGCACAGCCATAGTTTAGCAGTATAGCTACAAACACAGTCCAATTTGTTCTTCTTACCCTCTCTGTCAGATAGCTGTTCCTTATATATGTGGTAGATGTCTATTCGGAGTGCCAATTATTCAGAATTTGTTGACTTTATTCTACTGCAGTTTAGCTGTGCAAGAAATGAACAACTGGAGGAAATAACTCAGATAGTGTTCCTCTGTTGCCATCTTGGTTGACTGTAGTTGTGAGCTTTATAATTTAAATTATACAGTAGTTTATTTATGTCCAATTAACATGAATGCACTAATACTAGTACCTATGCTCCTTTATAATAACTAAAAAATTAAAAAAAGCATGTTCTAATATTACTATAAAAGTAGTTATTTCCTTTCTAAAATGTGTGATATGAGAACACAAGCAAACATGTTATAGATTATGTTTACAAACATATGTATATACTACATTTTATATGTCACTCTTTTGTATAAGGGCAGTCAAATGTTTTTCCCCACCTATAAAAAGACCAAATCATCAACATCTAATCATGTAAAGGACAATTAAAGTTGGTAAAATAGGAATGTTTAAGGTGTGCTAATTTGTGGCTTCATTAGTTGGTTAGTCTTTCGTTAGGCAAATGTGAAGTGTCTACAGGAGAATACTCTGTTGATCAAGTACTGTGTATTTTTGTAAATGGTGCAATAATTATTTTATTTTGACAACACATTGAATCTACTTTCACCTGTATAATAAAACTGATAGTAAAAATATGCCAGTAAAAATAGCTGGAAAAGAATGATGAATTGTGATACTGTGTTTTTAATTACATGTTTGTGAATGCTGCAGTTGAGGAACTTCATATACTTCAAAAAAGTTAGCTTAAGATGTTTGGTAGTCAATTAGATAGGCAATATATGTATTAATACAAATAATAAATATAAAACATTGCTGTAGTGTTTGAAGTACATTAAATGAGAAAGAAGCTTCTTTCTTGGTATCCTCTATTGGAATTCAACAGGGCATTTTCAGCACACTTGTGTTTCAGACAAAGTACCACATGTACTCTTTTGGTAAAAGAATCAAATTTATGTTGAGATTTTTATAGCTGAAGAAAAAAGTAAGACTAAATAAATTACTGGCTTTGAAATATTGACTAGGATCTCCTACCTTTGGTTATGTTGTTTGCAGTAAGATGTACTGTTTCTTCTGTATATTTTCTTGCTGTTTGCAGAAAGATGAACAGCTACATCTGTGCATTTCCTTTCAGTATCTTAATTTAACACAAAATTGACTAATTTGCTATCATTTCTGGCGGTTTCTGTCATTTATTACCAATACTCAATGTAAGTCAGTAATAGCACCTCCTTTTAAACAAGGGTTATTAGAAAACTCTTATGTTTTTAAACATGCCAGTGGTAACGTTTTTTTTTAAGATTTATTTATTTATGCACACAACAGCTAGAGTACAGGCCAGAGAGGTGGGGGGTGAGAGGATTCACAGAGAGTGGGGAACAGAACAGATAGAGTGACTGAAACACACTGCCTATGGATCAGAGCGTGAGACCGGAGAGGTCTGCTTCACCATGTGGGTTGCTCCCTGGCCATCTGGGGTTCGAACTCTTGCTGCAGAGGCTGTGGATTGCTCATAGTGTGGTGCTTAACCCCTTGCGCCACCAGGGAGGCCCCAGAAACTCTTCTTTCAAAAGACCTTTTTAAACTTCATGTCAAGCTGAAATATCTCTCTATAAACATACATAATTTCTTTGTAAATAGACATTTAAATTATATGGTTTAAAATTAATTGGTTAAGTTAGCTCTGGTTGTTTTACATTTATATTCCAATGCTGGACAAATTGCTAAATAAATTTGTATATCTGAATCTGATTGCACTTCAATGTAATGCTTAGTCAAGATTTTCATAAGAATCTAGCTAAAGTCATCAAGGTGTCTAACATATATTGTCTAAATATTTTCATATCTACTTTGTTTCTAAAGTAGACTTCTATCTGACTCAGAAATGGCAGGAGTGATAAAAATTGTACGATTATTATATATTTTTTGTTTTATTGTTATTATGTAATTACTGGATAACTTCTATATGTGCCTATAATTAGGAATTATTTATTTATTTATTTTTAGAAATATTTTTATTTATTTATTTACACAAGAACCGGGATACAGACCAGATTCAGGAGGGTGAGAGGATTCACCAGAGACAGAGAAGGGAACAGAACAGGCAGACTGACTGAAATACACTGCTGAGGGGAGCAGCGGGTGAGATAGGAGAGGTCTGCCACGCCATGTGGAACCCTCTCGGGCTGGCCGGGATGGAACGGGTGCTGCAGAGGCTGCGGACAGCTTCACAGCGCTGCGCTCAACTGCCTGCACCACCAGGGGAGGCCCTAGGAAGGATTTAATCTACAAAAATAAAGAATATTCTTTAACTTTTTCTTGTTCTTTCATCAATGGGCAGATATTCAATGTATGTAGGTAACAGAAGTCAAGAGTTCAGAGAGGGTGGTCAAATTTGTCAGTACAATTACAGCGAATATAAATGATCACTGATAAGAGAAAACTAAGATCACATTGAAGCTTGTTAAACATTTTTGGTGGGAGTGCAAACTGGTCCAACCACTATGGAGAGCTGTGTGGAGATTTCTTGACCTACTAAACATAGAGCTTCCATACCATCCAGCAATTCCACTCCTAGGTATTTACTCAAAGGACACAGAAACATCAATACCAAAGAGCACCTGCACCCCTATGTTTATAGCAGCACTGTTTGCAATAGCTAAGCTTTGGAAACAACCCAAATGCCCAAAAATAGATGACTGGATCAAGAAGATGTGGTACATATACACCATGGAATATTACTCAGCATTCAAAAAAGATAAACACATGCAATTTACAGCAACATGGTTGGAGCTGGAAGGGATCATGCTCAACAAAATAAGCCAGAAAGAAAAAGAAAAATACCGGATGGTCTCACTCATAGCAGGAATCTAGAAAACTTAATAAGGGACCAGAAAAAAGAATAACTATAAGAACGTAAAAATCAAAATCAACAAACAACTATGAACCAGAGACACTCTAAGGGTGGTGGGGGGTGGGGAGGGGAGGGATTGGGGTTAAACTAAGGGGGTTGCAATAGTATGGGGAATATAAAAATAAAAAAAATAAAAAAATGAACTTTACACTAGGGAAAAAAAAGACATTTTGACTTCTTAGCAAAATAAAAATGGTGAAGCCACTTAAGGTGAATGGTATGTGTAACCTGTCATGCTTGTCAGTAATGGACATAGTTTCACCCTTGTTTTTATCATGTATTGACATTAACAATGCATTTTTAATATCCCGATGTGTCTTTCACTAGCCCCTTGGAACTTCAGTCACAGAGGTATAAAATGAACAAAGTCACAGATTTGATGTCTTCTTCTATATATACATTTACGTGGATGCATTTATATGCAACCATGTGCATTTGTGTATGTCCATATAGCCTGTTTATTTTTTCATGCAAATACAATATCTGTATTGTATTTACATATAGGAAGGTCATGTTCACATATACAACATTTGAGTTTTTTATTCAACAGTACCCAAAAAAATATAGTTAAACTTGTATTATATGTGTATGGATATGTATATGGATTTTTATATATAGTTTTTTCTCTGTTATGTCAATTATCCTGGAGGATAGTTCTTTTTCTTTTGGGGAGTGTTAAGAAGTAATTCAATCAATTTATTTACAAATATAAAATTTACATTAGTTCAAATGTTTATAATACTGTTAATTATTTAAATATACACACCTATTTAGAACTGGAAGAGCCTGAATAAATACAAGTAAAGCTTGCATGGAAAGATGAATGTTCCAGATTTGCAATTAAAGTTAAGATCCCCATAAAATTAAGTTTGTTTCTTATGGGTATAATGCTGGAGGGATATAGCCCATAGTTTTTTAGGCATATTTCTTGCACTGAATCTTATTTTCATAACTATATTTATATTTAGTATAATATGGTTTACATAATTATTTTGAGGGTTAAATGAATTACTATAATATGAAAAATAGTATAAAATAGCATTTAAATACAGTATCTAAATTTTAGTATCTAAAAATACTGTCATTTACTGGGAAATTTTATTTACCCTAATTTACTTATATTTTGCATGTATTACTTAATTTAATGAAGCTCACAATCCTTACAGATATTATTGTTATTGTGTTTATTATGGTTATATTTTACAAATGATGAATGTGGGGTTCAAAATTTTAATTTCTTGCTCAAGATCATATACTGAACTAGTAGTAGAGTCAGGATTTGAATTGGTTTACTTTGAGAGTTGGTGTTTACAAATACACTATTGAAAAACAAGCACTCAATAAAAGTTAGCCATGACTCTTATTCTCATCATCACTATTTCATATTAATGAAACATCATAAAATTATTATATGCTAGAACTAAAATTTATTCTTTAGGAAATATTTCTCCATTATTCCTGTTTAGAGATTTCTGTATCTTTATTATTTTTGTAAATATTATAGTTGTAAAAGAGAGTTTTTTCAAAAAAAGAAAGGATAATGAAATGATAAATGAAAATATATTAACCATTATAAGAATAAAATTTAATTTTGATATTCTTTATGAATATGCTTTCAGGAAATTTAATGATTTTATCTTCAATTATTTACAAAAAAAATTAAGCTATGAATTCCTAAAAATCTCATAATATGAGAGATCTAATATATTAGCTACTTTGTCCTGCAAAAGCTTTTGTACTTATTATATTGTCTTTCCAGTGTTCTCCCTGTAATAACATTTTGATGTATTATTCATCATTTCCATTTGGAGAAGTAACTACTTTCCTGCTTAGCTCTCACATTGTATTCAGTATAATGTGTTTCAGTAATAAATAAAGTGCATGCCTTAAGTGAAAGTGTACATTTTTCAAATATGTGAGTTCTCTTTGGTATATTTCCAGAGGGCATGACAGAATACTTATGTTATTATTTAATGTCAACACTCACTTCTTTCTAGGAGCAATTTTTGATGAATCTGCCAAAAAGGATGATGAGGTGTTTCGCACAGCAGTTGGTGACCTCAACCAGAATGAGGAAATCTTACAGACTGAGAAAATCACATTTTCGGTGACATTTGTTGATGGCAACAACCCTTTTCAAGCAGTTCAAGAAGGTAAAGTCCTCATATCACTTTTTATTAATTTTGTTGTTGGTACAGAAATGACAATGCAATTAGATTGGTACAATGTATTTGATCACTGACATCATTTTTGCTTTGTTTCTCTTGAGAAGGTTGTTTTATAGTTATTGATCTTGTATTGCACTTCTGAAAAGGCAAAGTATGGAACATTATTGTTTAATTAAAATAGAATTTGAAAATGTTATACATATTTACAAATAAAATATGTATACCATTTTAAGACTTCAACGCAAATGAAACATTCCTTAAAAATGATTTTTATCTGAACTTTATTTTTTAATTTTTTGAGGTAACTGCTAACTTAAGCATTAATAAACTTGTGATGATGTTTTAGACACTATTAAAAAATCAAACATTTGCATTGGGATCCTAACATGCTGATCTAGACTGTACATTCTGTAATTCTAGGGGTTACCAAGTGTGAATAAATGTGTACCTAACACCTGTTTTTCTATAATTTGAAAAGCAACATTAATTTTTTTACCCCTACAGTGTGCCAAATATTAAAACAGCTTTCTTTCTGTGATCTCAAATAAGTTCACATTGGTCATGAAATCAGAGTCGCAGCCATAGAATTTATTTACAGTGTTCTGAAATGATTTGCATGGATGAAAGCTTTTATTGAAAGATTTTAGACTAATAGAATTCTATTATTTCAATGAAATATTTTGTCTTTATTGACAAAAACTCATTTCTCATGAAACTATTTGTTGCTGATGTATTTTATATTTTATTGTGTTTATGTGTTTAGAATAAAATGCTAACATGAAAACAATTTAGTCAAGTGAGACATTTTTTTCATTAAAGATATGAAGAGGATTTGACAGAAAAAAATGGGCAAAGCATTAAATGTAGTTTGGTAAAAACCTTTAAAGACAAATGAAGAGGTAAACAAAATAGGCATAAGTATTCTTGAAAAGTTCCTTTTTCATTTGATGCATATGCGTGGTATACATGTAAGCCTTATTAGAATATATTTTTGATCTGTAATGATGGTTGCTATTGAATTTTATATTTACCTTCTGTAGATTTTACGAAGAATGGATTAATAATGTTCATAATAATAGGTAGAATTTCATATTTTTATAAGTAGACATAGTAAGTTAAAAGAATAAGCATTATAAAAGTCAAATTAATATAAACATTCAGTTATTCACATTTTAGAATCAAATCTATCCTAGGAATTTAGGCTTTAAATTATGAATATGTTGATAAATTTCCTATATATAAAGAACTGCCTGATCATTATTATAATTCAGCAAGCAATCTGGAAAATAACTAAATTATTATTTGAGGAAAATAGCCAATAATGTAAGGAAATGAATGCGTTAAGTAGAATGTTATACATCCTGAAGAAATCTCTGTATTTCTTTTCAACACTTAGTTTTAACGACAGGAATGACAGCAAGGAAAAGTGAGAACTGATTTGCTTTTGTGACTATCTTGTGTGTAAGTACATATCAAATATTGTAAAGCTACTGTTAAGACATACTAAAATATTTATGTTAAAGTATATCCATTTTGACATAAAAAGTGAAGGACACTAAGAAATGAAGAGAACAGAGTGTGTGAAATGGAATTACAAAGTCTGGATAAATGTGCACCTCACACCTGTTTTGGAAAGTATACTTTTTAATATGCCACAATTAATCTGTTTATATATGCTTTGGGTAATCATTCTGCTGTCAGCTAGTTTCTGGAAACAGAAGTATCTCTCAAAAGAACTACTGTGATTTGAAAGAATCTGTGACATGGAAAGCAAATTGAGATTAATAATACGTTTTTAACTTCTCACTCCATATTTGTGAAAAAAGAAGAATGAATTTATTCATTTACCAATGATTTCTGAAACTAACAGGATGTTCTGGATGAATTGTTTTCATGGTCAGCTCTAGCCAATGATATTGAACTAAGTTCAAGGAAGCTCTCGAGCTAATTTAGATTATGAGAATTTTGTGAAGAAAAATACTTTTTCTAGAGCTTTTTTGGTAACTGATTGGATCAAAAATAAATGGAAAGTATTACACTAAATGAGATCAAGAAAAAAATCAAATTGTTTTTTAAAATATTTTGAGGATGTAATGTAATGTAAGAAAAAACAAATAGTGCCGTCAAAGATGCTTATTTTTCTATGATCGCATGTTTTTAGCAATGACATTAAACTATACCTCATAGGGTCTTAAATTAATTTACTTGTTTTTTATATTCAGAAGAAACACAAAAAAATCAGTGTTATAATCATCACTGATTACTTATACATTAAAACTCTTGCTGAGCCTCTAAAAGTTCATGGTTTCTCTTTCTCTTGCTCTTTCTCTTGTTCATTTGAATGTGAAATTCGGATCATTGAACAAAGAACACCATCAGCATATGGTTAATATGATGATAGTATATTAGGGATCAGTCAAGGGATAAATAAATTAAATCTAATAATTTGAAATCCTCAATTTATTTTATTGATAGAGCTTCTTTTAACCAGCCAGATTTAACAAATGATTGTTTTTCTTAGAAATTTATGTTTACCTTATACTTCTACTATCAACATTTGATGAGGGTAGGATCTGGAGATATAAAGACTTTTTCACTCATAAGCAATAATAAAAAGTATATGTTCTTTTTTAACTTTGGTTATAGTATATTTTTCTATATAATTCATAATTGTTTTTAAGGCTCATTTCTAGAAAAACGTCTCTTTTATAACACAGAGTCAATATTTATTTCTGTGGAGCCTAATATTTACATTTGATCATCTTTATTTTAGCACTTTTAGATAGGTGGCTATTAAGAAATTTTTGTTTTCACAAAAGTAATCTGGAGATAAATCATATTCTTGTACATTTTTCTTTTTTTCCATTTTTTGAATGTGTTCTTTGTTAAACACTTGTTCATCTTTTGTCTATTGATTCATGGGATGTTAATGATGGACAAATACCTTTTCATGCTCTAATTCAGGATGTATTTTTTAGGTTATTTTTTGTTGACTCTTAATGACTGGAATAAATCTTTCTCCCTTAAAGTGATATGCAAAAGAAAGAGAATGAAATGTGGATATTTTTAAAATGTAGAAAATTATATAAGTTGGAATTTATATGAACCACGATTAATCTATAATATAGATTAATCAATTAGGACTAGGTTGATTACTTCTGAATACTTCAAGTGCGGTACAGAGAAAGAACTAGACCAAAACCCTCAGCTCATTGCACAGTATTTTCCTTGCTATGTCTGCTAGCACACAATGATATATTCGCAGACTTCAGTAACTACTGTGTGGAATGACATTTGACAGCAGACTTACATGTTTTGATAGGTGCTAGTTATATTTATGGGTTTTAGATACCATGGAATTGTAGAAAAAGTGAAATTTAGGTGAAAAATATCCATTGCATTGTATAAGTTATTTTTATTTTTTAATCCTTTATTTTCCTTATCTATAAACAATAAAGAAGTTGTGACATAGTAAAACATTTTTAGGTAAATTTCATCTCTATAGGTGAGCTGTTTCATGACTCTTTAGAATACTTTCTCAGATTTACAACCTTACAGGATTATAGGAATTATGATTATTTATTTTGTTAAATCGCCCTGTAGTTTTATTTATTTATTTATTTATTTTTGTGCTAACTTCAACATAAGTTATAAGGACATAAAGTACTCATCATTTGTTGGGTTACCCATCCAAATATTCATTGAAATCCAAAAACTTGTTATTGCCATCAGAATCCAGGAAAGGGCTTGTGCAGTTCTGTTAACCTGGATCAAAGTAGCAGTTGTTACTTTGCTCTCCTTACTGTACAATTACAGTTGTTTTCTCGCTAGCACAAGCATTTAATGTAAAATTGTTGCAGAAACAGGTGGTATGAAAGACAGTGTTGTCTCTTATGAATTATATCATTAACTCTTAGTTTAGACCAACACCACTATGAACCATGAGGTATGGGAATTTATGAGAAAACAAGGTCAGGAAAAACAAGGGGGGTGTATTTGTAAAAAAATTACATTGGCAGGTGAATACATGAATAATTATTGAAGGCACTGACTGTATCAGGAAAGATGATGAAAACATCATACATTGATATTGAATGGCAAAATTCTGCTAGATCATTTTCAAATAATCATTATTAGCAAAAATACCTATAAATGAAATGTACACTGAAATGTACACTGAAATGTGTAGTGACAGAATTATACCGCAAAGTCAAAAATGATTCTATTTGAAATAAAAAGGAGTATCTTTTTATATTTAATATTATTTTGTCTGCTATATCCCAAACCATTATAAACAATATAATTAACAACACCAGAATTATAAAAATAATCTAGTGGTTTTAAAATATGAAAATTTGAATCAATATTTTAAATTATATTTCATGGAAGTAAACCTCCTTATTGTAGTATATAGCAATGTTTTGTCATAGCTAAGCTATTATAATCTTGGTAATATTGAAATAAAGCCATTTTTAACATAAAGAACAATGTTGGCTAAAATTGCTTATCTTCTAAATTTCATCCTGGTCCACTTTCTATTAGTCTTTTTGATACCACAATATGAGTATTTATTGCTCCCAAAGAGTCTTATAGAAAGTAGACATGCCATTTAATTTGCCACAATTTCAGTTGCCTCATATATCTTCCAAAATAACATTATTGTAAATGCAAAATAACAGTGCTTTTGATTTATGTGTCCACCTTATTTGCTACTTTACTCAAGAATTTATACACCTTTCTGTGTTAGTTTTATATTATTACTATGGTCAGAAAATAATTATGAATGCCAGAATGGTTAGGTTGGGCTCTATAACTTCTCCAATGTGAGATTTCAGTGTGTATGCTTCATCAACCTGGACTGATGTTAATAGCTCAAATTCCAGTTTATTTTCTGAATTGCCTGACAACAAATTGTACTTGAAAATGAGTGGCTCCATGAGTCAGAAAATATTCTGAACGTCATGTAGGCATCATTCAGCTCATTCTTTCGTTTGTCCATTGTCTTTTTGTTTTTTTTGTTTTTTTTTTTCATTTCCCCTTTCCTTCTCAACTCAAGGCCAGTATTTGCTTTGAATCACAGTCCCTAGGCCCAGTTCCCTGTGTAATTCTTGCACAATTACTAATGAAAAGGAGTGGTAGGAGTAGATGATATAGGTGACTGGCCATCTCCAAATACCCACACACGGAACAAGAAAAATATCAGATGGCATTAAGTAAATGTCTGGACCATCTGCTTCTCTCCATGAGTCAGGGTTATGTAGTTTGGTCATTTTCCCAGAAACTTCCTGCCTACTCCAGAACTGTTTTTCCTCCCTACCTCTCATATTCCTAAGGATGTGCCTAGTAAGATCTGGAATCTGATTCTGCCAACAGTGTGATCGTCAGTACCCAACGCAAATGTAGTTCTAAAGTATAAAGGATTCTCTATCTGTTCGGTACAACACCAGCATGAACTCTTTTATACATCGTCTTTTAAACATTTCCACTGAAGAATTGCCCACTAAGAAGAATTAAAATAACATAAATTTGGACTCCAAATTTAATAGCAAAATCAATCTATACAAGTACTTGCTTGATGTGTTGTAATGTTCAAGATTGGGCCAAATATGATAACAAAATGACTTGAAGATATTTTCTGAGTGCTAAAAGCTTAACAATTTACTTAAAGAAAGACTGGATTTTCAAAGCATGAAAAAACATTATGCTGTCACCTTCTACCTAGAAGTTGGATTTACAATTGTGTTAAAACCACAACAGAAATGAGCAAGATATTTTAGCTTTTAAAACCATTTACTTTTTAGAAAAGAGATAGATTTTTTTCTTTAAAAAATCATCATAACCACCACCAATATCTTAGTGTCAGTCTCACTACCAAATGGAGATATGTATGTATATATGCATATATATGTATGCATATGTGTATATGTATATATATGTATCTATATATATAGTGGCATGAAGCTGTAATCCTAGATACAGTTTTATAAATCAATATTAAATCAATGTACTTCTATTTCAGAAAAGAAGTTCATTGCTTTATCTTTTAATACAATATTACTGAAGTGACTAATAGCATAAATTTTTGTTTCTTTGTTTCTGTGTGATTTTATGTTATCATATTGGTAGGCACTTCCCTTATCTCATCCAATAGCATACTCTTAAAAGTAACAGGTTTCTACTACTACACATAGATTGAATTCAGAATTTATAGACCGCCCTATGCCATAAACTTGTAGCCTTTCTACTTTTAGACTTTTTACTTCATTATCTACAAGTGTGTACTATGAAGTTGCCATGTAAAATATATTTTAGTAAAATGTGCTGCTCTAAACCTTGTTTTATTTAGAATCTTTAGCAGCTTTCTATGAAAGTTGTGTTTAGCACAGGTAAAATTTTTTCCATATGTTGTCCCTTAAGTATTCTTTCTTCCTACCAAATATTTTTTTTCTCATAATAATATCATACCACTTCCTTCTCTTCTTTTTCTGCCTCTATAGACAAAATGTATGCTTATGGTAGCATAATTAATAATTAATGGTCTTTTATGATATTGACTTTGTAAAATGTCACCTTTCTGTCTTAAAGTAACCCTGGATATTTAGGTTATTAAATTTAAAGCTATACTTATCTACTCTTAGTAGCTGTAATGAAAATCCCATAATTTAACCATGCAACAGCTTATGTTGAATAATGAAAGATTATTTACAATATTCAGAATATTTAAACTGTTATCAATATTAATGATATCTAAGTTTCAAATGATCCCATTTTCTTGCTTATTTGGGGAACAAAGAATAACTTGGCTTTATTTGTTAACATTTACCATCTATTTTTATGTGTACTTGGCAAGTGTTAGTTTTATAAGAATCACATTGCTCGTTGTCTTACGGTATTCATACAATATTTTGTTACCTTGCAGTTTTCAAAATAATGGATACTGAAACCCTTCTTTTTAAATAAAACACAGACACAAAGGCAATGTGCAATTAGAATTTGCATATTCTGGTAAAAAGAAAAAAAAACAGAATCAGCCAGTAATTGTTGATGCCTATAAGCATTCAGCCTTGAGTTAATTACTCTATACAATGCTGTACTCTCCACTGGCTTTTCTGTACTCCTGATGTTTAGCTTGATCTTTATTATCACGTGATCGATTCTAACTTATATGTGCCACTCTACCTTTTGCCCTCTCATTATTGGACTCTTTTTTTTTTTTTTAAATTGGTCATCCATGTCCTTTTAGTCTTTGACTTTCCGTATTGCATTGTATACATTTAGAATATAACATTTAGCCCAACACAGAAGTATTAAATATGATGACATTTGTGCTGTTTTGAAAAAAATTATGGAAAGTTACATATAGTTCAAAGAATTAGATTGATCTGTCTTTGCAAGAATTCTGCTCCATTTCTGTTTTCTGCTCAACTTTGAGCACACTTAATATTTCTGGGACTCAGGTTCTTCATATGTGCAATGGAGTTAAATATACAATACTTGTGACTACTACTATGATTTTGTGATTATTGTGTAATGATTATACGACGTTGTAACTAAGGTAGGTCAGTTGCTTTACAAATCTTAATTCATGATATTAATGGAACATATGATGGTATAGTACATATTATGTGTCCATTAGTTAATTTTTATCCCTCTCTGACATTTCAAATATTAGTTACCACTTGTCTTTATGGTTTTTATGGATGCATCAGATAATACTAGATTTGCCTAGTTAATGTCGATTTTTTTGCTTTTTTAATATTTTATTTTATATAATTCTTACATCATTTTTCATATCGCACAATGTATGCATTTTCATTTTGGTTATATTTTTTGTCTGACCTAACAGAGTCTTTCCTTACTAAGAGTCTGAATGCTGTAGCTGTAAATACATTACAAAATTTAAAGCCTTCTGTTTCTCTTTTCCTGGGATAGTTCTGCTAGTAAGTATAGGAAGATGAGAATTATATTTGCAGTGTAATTTATTTGGCAAATAGTAGTGATGTTACAACATGTGTACTTAAGGTTGGGAGGATTTAAAATACCTTGTTATCATTTCTGGGAAGTAGAGAAAGCCCCTGGGGACTGAATTAGAGCTTTCCGATGATTTGTGTGGGCTTAATACAATCAGTGAAGTAAATAAGGCACTGAGTCATAACTAAACGGAATTCAGTTGTAGGGAATCATAATGTTGTAGAAAAGTGTTGTATGTGAAAGCTGAACTAAAAAATGAATTCAAGGAAAGCTTTACGCTCCAAGAATTGCATCATCTCTGGTATTTTGAGTTTATTTCTGTCATGATTTTTTAAAAGGTTATCTTTCTACACTCTACACATTTTCATTCTATTTCTGTACAGGGAAATATTAACTATAAAAAGTTGATCATTGGTTCCTTTGAATTTTCAGTATTGTTATTCTTTGATATCATGCTATTTTCTCAGGAATTCATGATTTATTCCAAAGCACATTTGTTCTTTGGTCATTGTAGGCATAATGTGATGGCAAAATTGGCTAAGCTCATTTCTTAACCTATACTTCTATATATAGAATATTCTTAAAACAGAAACAAAATATTTTAAATGCCAGTATACTATTATATGTGGCAAATATAATTCAAAATGAAAATAAGTCTTTTCTCAGGATGTGTATTTTTTGGGGGAAACGTGAAGTCATAAACAATCCTAGCACAGAAAGGAATTTTTCATAGAATGAGTTTGACTATTAAATCATAATTTTGTCTTGTACTTTTGATTTATACTTACATAAAATTTAAATAGAACACTTTGAGATGAGTTTGTATGCATATTTTATTATTTAACTGAACAAGATTTGGAGCACTCAGTGATAGAAAGTAACTAGGGATTAAGAAAAGAAATCGTACCGGTCAATGAAAAAACCTAATATATAACCTATATTTTGCTTCCATAATTTGCATTTTTTAATTTGTTAGTCAGTAACCTTTATTGTTTGGGAATTAGTGCTTTTTCCTTCTTATTACATTGTGTATTTTAAGTGTTTTTTTCCCAGTTCTAAGGAATACTATTGAAAATGTGCTAAAACAGTGTTATATACGGTCAAAGGACAGTGCCCAAGGTGGGAGACAGGTCACCATCAGTGGGTTGCACACAATTACAAAACCACTGAGGCTAAGGGAACAACAGTGGGGCTTATTTAACAAACAGGAAATTGTGGAAACAAAGTTTCTAAGGCCACAAGAGACCAGCTATTTCACCCCAAATAGTGTCTTGTGTTCAGATGTCCTTAACAAGGCTGTTGGTGCAAGATGGTGCTGTTCCATCAATGAAGACCTGGAGCTGGAGGCATGCTGGCAAGTGGTGGCCCAGAATCCAACTCACAGTGGCAGCTGAATGTGCTCACAGGTTGGGTAATTTAGGTTACACCTTAGGTGCCTACAGCTACAGTCTGAAGTCCAGGCTGGACAGCAATAGACAATGGGAGGTACGCTGGGCAATTAGAAGCAGTGGGCATCTCTCAAAGGTACTCTGTTCCTGGCCACCTGTAAAAAGTGCTGGACAGTACTGGCCAGTAGTACCCATCACTGCTGATCACTAGGAGGTAGAGTCAGACACACCAGTATTTACAGCTCTTTGTGAACTCTTGTTATGAACCTACACCTCTTTGAGACACCAGCCAAAGCAAATGGTGTTCCTTGTGGTGATACCAGAGGCAGGGCTGGAGGCAGGTGCAGTGGCCAGGTCTCTGTGAAAGTCTGCAGGTCTATGGAGGTCAACTGCTCTATATTTCTCCTCTTCAGAGATGGCTGCTGAGTCCTTCTCCTTTCTTTGGATATTGGTTACTGATCCTTCTTTTTAAGGAGGCCAGGAGAATGTTTCACACTGGCTCTTGCTCTGCATTATATCCTCTACAGGGTCCCTCAACCTACAAGCCTGATTGGGCCACTGTCAACCCTAAGTGTCTGATTGGACCGTTTAGCACAAATCCTTTCATTTTCCATTTTCAATCTGAATATTTAACTCATGAAATGAACTTAAACCTGATTGGTTCATTTAGCTTGCGACTGATTGATGCATTTTATGATCCAGGTGCTATTAATAAAAAAGAAAACCTGGTGACTGCACAGATTGGATCAGAGCAGGTTTATGGGCTGGAACTGGCCTCAATGGGGCCTGAGACTTACTGTACCTAGTACCCCTTCAGCAAGGCTGGGCGTAATTAATAATGCAACAAGGGGAAGAGGCTGCAGCAGCAATGGGACACAGGACACATTTCTGTAGGGTGGGATGTATTGGAGTCTGCCAAGTGGGCCCAGGGCTCCATGGCCCTCTTCTACTTATGCAGGCAGCTGCAACACAGGAGCTGGTCGAGTGGGACCCTGCATTCCTTCTTAAACGCCTGAACCAGGGGCCACAGGGCTTGGGGCTTGCTTCTGCAGTTCTAGTGGGGCTGCATTCTCTGGGTGGTTTGGCAGGCAAGGGGAACAATGCACCTGCTACCACGGCCAGCTTCTGCTGGCAGGCTGAGTCCTAACTGACTATAAGCTCTACAGGCCTTGGCTGTTAGGGAAGCCTGGGTACTGCCCAGAAGCAGGGGGTTTGGGTGGCAGCAAGGTATTTCTCACAGGTGCAGGGCAAGCAGATGCTGTCCGAGTGTGCCTCCAGGCTGGTGCTACAGGAGCTTCTGTCTGCAGGTGGCATGCTCTGGTGGTGGGTGGGAAACTCCTACGGCTACTGCCACAGGCTGCTTTGGGCTGCCTATACTGTCCCTCCTTTTGCATTCACTGGGGCTTGTGGCACCAACAAAGCCAGCATGTCATGAGACTTTAGTGGCAAAAAATATTGGTTTTGCCCTGTAGCTTGTGCCACCAGCATGTACTTTCATAATGATTATGTAAACATATACATGTATATATGCACAATTACATTATGTATGTGATAAACTATAGTATAATATGTATTAAAAAGCATGCTTATGTGAAATTCAGACAGTGTGTATATGATATATGCATATGTGTATGTGTGTATAAAGTAAAATAAATTCACCAAGCAACTCTTTTGATAGTCCCTCCAGTGCTTATTCTTACTTTTTAAGGGGTAATTTTAAACTTCCATTCACTATGTCTGTTTAAGCAGAACAGGGGCGTTTTGCTGTCAAACCATCATCATTTATTTCCCAAAAGTCATGTCAGGACTCTATGAGAACACAAAATGACTCACCATTTTACATTCCTTTGGAATAGCTTAAAATTTGGAATAGCTTAAAATGTAAATATATGAAAGGTAGAAAATCTGGCAGAAAACTATGAATCACCAAGACCAATTTGTTATTCTTTCAAAAATAAAAATTATAATTTTCACTTGTTTTCTTAATACACCAACTACATACTAAATTATGAATTTGTACAGATGAATGAAACAAATTTAACTCAAGTAGCCAAGGAATTTATAGAATAGTAGGAAATATATACAAACAAGCTACGCAAGCAAATAAGTATTTTTTTGAAGGAGGAAAAGAGTGATTTATAGTAAACTAAATAACACTATTATAGAAATGAACAAGTGGGGTTTACTGGGGTGTAATTTAAAACAATTAGACTATTTTAGATAGTGTGATTATGGAAGATGCAAAAAAGTAACATTTGACATTGCAGAGCCAGGCATGCAAAGAAAAGATGAAATCGTATTCCAGAACATTGCTTATGGAAATATCCTTGGAGATATGAGCTCACTGATTTTAAAGGGTTAGATTATTTTTGGAATATACTTTTTTAATGTTGCTTTATAAATGTTTATTACTATGATCAAAGTCTTATTGTTGGGTATCAATATCAGTGATGAATGTGTTATCCAAATCTGATGCACAATTTTACTTTGGACATGAAATATATTTCAAAGGAAAGTCTGGTCCTGCATATTTCACCAGTATCTGAGGCATGAGGATATCATTCTGGGATTTTTTTTTTTTTGAACTTAAAAGTTTCCTCTGTGTAACTTTGATTTTGAATATAGTTGTAGAAGCACTTAAGCTTTTCATGTAGGTGTTATTCCTAGGAAAAGAAATGAAATGAAATAAGCTAAAAAACAAAGAATTTAACTCAATTTTCCTCATCTTTCAACACAAACTAATGCACACAGATATAGTAACAACTAAAACTAGTAAAGGAACAACATTTTGTGTATTTTGTTTTGTTATACAATCTGACTAAGGAGTTTCATTTGAAAAGTCTAGTAATGATAAGCAACATTTATTTATGCAAGCTTACTATATCCCACAAACTAGTATCAGTTTTTCATTTCCCCCACCTTAATCTTTGTAATATCCTTTTAACTATAAGGTAGTTACTATTATTATTAATATTTTATCCTTGAGCAAACTAAAGTACAGCTTTGTGGAGTAAATTGTCACAACAGAAATCTTTGGACTAGAGCCTAGAATATTCTGGTTTCTCTGTAAATCTGTTAGTTGTGAGTTCCAGATAGAATTGGAACTGGGAGAGAGAAGACTGAGGACAAGGTATATATATTCTTTCTCCTATGTGAAGTCACTGTGGGCTGGTTGTGTATTTCAAACCAAGTTCATACTTTTCAAAGTGTAACCTGCCTTTTATGAGTCCTCTGTGTAGGAATTCCCCTAATGCATATTTTCTCCATCTTTTTGGCCTTGGACTGGTTTCCACATTATTGCTGCTTGCTCTGAATTCTTATACTGTTCATATTTCTGCCACACCCCACCCACACCTGTGTAATTCACTCCTTTGAAAAGAAAGCCTTTTCAAGCTGTCATTTTATGAGGGTGCCGTTGTTTTCTATTGGGAATTTTTTCTGGTATTATTGTTAACCACAACACTTTTGCCTAACTGGAAAGCTCATCTTAGGTCACTGTGACTATTGATTTGTCTAAACCCAATCAGGAAATGTTATGTGTTGGAATAATTCAGACTTAATTCATGCATCATATCACAACACTCAGGAAGAACAACTCATACAACCTTTAACTCCTGTCTTTTACAAAGTGTGAAATCTTCATGCTGGTGGATATTTTTAACTGCAGCAAAGGCTGACTTGATGTTAAAGATGTTGAGTGGAAACCTCCCTTTGGAAAGACTATGCTTTAACATAAAGTGGACAGGTTTCTAATTAGTCTTCCCACATAGCTGAACAATCTTTAAGTGAACATGATTGTTAAAATAGCTTAAAAATAGGGGGCCTCCCTGGCTGTGCAAGGGTTAATACGCAAACTGTGACACTATTTGCAGCCTCTGCAGCAAGGATTCGGATCCCCCAGCCAGTCAGGGAGCAACCCACATGGCACGGCCAACCTCTCCTGTCTCGCCTGCTGCTCCTCTCAGCAGTGTATTTCAGTCAGTCTGCCTGTTGTGTTCCCACTGTGTCTCTGGTGAATCCTCTCAGCCCCCACACCTCTGGCCTGTACCCCAGCATTTGTAGGCATAAAGAAATAAATCTTAAAAAAATAGCTTAAAAGAACTTAAAATATTAATAGCATGACTAATGGAATGGTATTTATGAAAACTACTGTTCCAGTAGCATTTTTTTATGTATTTAAATTGGCATTAGATTTATTGAAGTAATGTTGGTTTACAACATTGTATTTGATATGGGTTCACCCTTCAGATGTATGTTACTACACTCTTTTTCACCACCAAAGCACCCATAATCCTCTACCATAGTCCATTGGGTCTCCCTCCTTTTGTTACCCATCCCCCACTGTCTGGTAGCCTCAATTCTACAGTTGTATTTCTGGGGTTAAATTGGTTTATTTTTGGTTGTTCCTTAGTTTTGTTTTCTATATTCTACCTATAAGTGAAACAATGCAGTATTTGTCTTTCTCCATCTGACATATTTCACTTAGTATAATCCCCTCCAGCTCCAGCCCTATTGTCAGAAGTGTCATTTTTTTTCCCCTAACATCTTCGTAATCCATATTCATGTGTTGTTGGGCACTTAGGTGTTTCTATAACTTGGCTATTGTAAATATAGCCAATCAACATAACTCCAATGAATATAGGAGTGCATGTATCCCTTCAAATTTGTGTTTTTGCATTCTTTGGATAGATATCTAGAGTGGAATTGTTGGATCATAAAGAAAATCTCTTTTTAATATTTTGAGGATCCTCCCACTGTTTTCCATGGTAATATATTGAAAATGCATGTTTTGGAAAATCCTCTCCTTTGGTTAAGGAAGATGATATATCACTTTTTCAAAAATTCTTACTTATTTTGTTGTTCTTTCTATGAAGAAAAACTTCCCCATATTCTTTCTATATTTTCCCCTTTTTACCATTCTTTGTAGGAGTGTTTTATTGTGAAAACTGGACTAATTAAGTGCTGAGGGAAAAACAAAACACTTTCTATTAGTGAGCAAATAGTCCAGCCAAGATTTTTGTTACCTAATAACTTGTAATATAGAGATGTTAACAAATTACAAAAAGACTATTTTCATTTTTATCTATTATTTTCCAGACCCATAGTCTAATAGATATTAATGAACAGGATATGGCCAAACATCAGGCAGCAGAGCAAGAGTAAAAAAAGAAAAAAAATCCACAAAAATTCTGGAAATAAATGCATTATAACTCCTTTTTATGTTTATTCATCTAATATTATTCAATGTATCAGTAAAAAGCAGTGAGTTAGAATTAGTGGTGAACACAGAGGTAACTGCATATTCAAGGATTTTTAAACTACTAGTGAAAATTAAATATATGTGTATAGATAACATAATTAGTTGGTTGGCAATTTCATGAAGGAGACAAATTGAAGTTCAGTAGAAAATGAGATGATTTATAGCTAGGCATAGGCATGACAAATTGAAGGAGAAGGTGAAGATAAATTTTAAAAGAGAATATAATAAACTATACTTTCTGGTCCGAAAGGAGAAAAGTTATAATCCAAGAATCAGTCATATTCAAAGCTACATTGTTGACCATATTAAATGTATGATCTGGGAAACAGCCAGATCATATGGGAATCAGGCCACAAGGACAGAAATAGTAACTTTTTGTAAAGGTCTGATCCCTTTCCAGTTTCATGGCCATCTCTTTCTAAAGCCAGTGATACAATAGTGAATTTGGCATGGACAAAGTCATGAATCAGCAAGTAAATTAAAACACCAATGAAAGCATTATTAAAAGTGCCAGACTTCATATAGAAAAGAAAGTCTTAGGATTTATTTTAAAATTTGGTAAAAGTACTGAAAATGATTTAAACTCAAAGATGCTGCTTCAAAGGCACACTGTTTTCTCCGTTTTAAAAATAATGATTCCATCTCTACAGCAAATAAATTGTTTTCCCTACAAAGGAGATATAAGAACCAAAATTTTACATTATGAATTGTTACTCATATGCATTAACTAATCATCTCCAAGGATTTTTACTACATGTTTGTCATCATGTAGTATAAGTCAGTGTTGTGGCATTATGATCTTACATTAAAGCATGCATTTTTTTCCCTGATTTAGTTGGATAGAAGTAGATAACCAATAATAGTGGTCTATGTTGTGATTCTCTAATATGCATAGTCTGTGATTTTATTTTTTTTAGTGCCTGTCAAATACTTTCATTAAGCACTACATTAACAAGGTCATCTAATCTGCATAATCTTCTGCTTATTCTTTTTTTAATTTTAATTTTATTTTATATTCCCCATACAATTGCAACCCCCTTATTTTGTCCCCAATCCCTCCTTTCCCTACTCCCCACCCCCATAGAGTGTCTCTGGTTCATAGTTGTTTGTTGATTTTGATTTTTACTTTCTTACAGTTGTTCTTTTTCCTGGTCTCTTATTTACGTTTTCTAGATTCCTGCTATGAGTGAGACCATCCAGTATTTTTTTCTTTTTCTTTCTGGCTTATTTCGCTGAGCATGATCCCTTCCAGCTCCATCCATGTTGCTGCAAATTGCATGTGTTTATCTTTTATGAATGCTGAGTAATATTCCATGGTGTATATGTACCACATCTTCTTGATCCAGTCATCTACTTTTGGGCATTTGGGTTGTATCCAAAGCTTAGCTGTTGTAAATTGTGCTGCTATAATCGTAGGGGTGCAGTTGCTCTTTGGAATTGATGTTTCTGTGTCCTTTGGGTAAATACCTAGGAGTGGAATTGCTGGATCATATGGAAGCTCTATGTTTAGTAGGTCCAGAAATCTCCACACAGCTCTCCATAGTGGTTGGACCAGTTTGCACTCCCACCAACAGTGCAGGAGAGTTCCTTTTTCTCTACAACCTCGCCAACGTTTGTTGTTGCTAGTTTTTTTATGTGTCATTCTTACTGGTGTCAGATGGTATCTCATGGTAGTTTTGATTTGCATTTCCCTGATTACAAGTGATGTTGAACATTTTTTCATATGTCTGTTGGCCATTTGCAACACTGACCAATGGAATCAAATAGAAAATCCAGAAATGAACCCACAGATTTATGGTCAACTAATCTTTGACAAAGGAGCAAAGAATATGCATTGGAGCAAAGAAAGTTTGTTCAATAAATGGTGCTGGGAAAACTGGTTTTCTACATGCAAAAGAATGAAGCTTGACTACTACCTCACACCATACACAAAAATCAACTCAAAATGGAATAAAGAACTAAACATAAGACCTGAAACCATAAGATACATAGACAGAAATAGAGGAGAAACACTACATGATATGCACATTAAAGACACTTTACAGACACTTTACCAAAGCAGTGATAGTGAAGGCAAAGATAAACAGCTGGGACTACATCAAATTAAAGAGCTTCTGCACAGCAAAAGAGACAATAACAAAAACAAAGAGAAACCCCACCGACTGGGAGAACATTTTTGCACACACCACTAATGATAAAGGACTGATCACAAAAATCTACAAAGAGCTGATGAAACTCAACCATAACAAAGAAAATAATCCAGTCAAAAAATGGGCAGAAGAGCTAAAAAGAAACTTCTGTCATTATTTTTATCACTTTGATAGTTAATATTTTATCTTATATTCATCTTTATTAGTCTCATTGTCAAAGCTGCCATTGAAACTTGTTTATCTAAATAAAAATGTTCTCTGATTTATGAAAATCAGCATTGCTTGTTAGTTATTGATCTAGTTTTTTTCATACAAATATATGTATTATTGAGAGCTTTATAATTTGCAAATTACTATAAGTGATAAAAGAGATACTAAGATATGCCTATGTGATCTCTAGCTTCAAGAATATTATGTTTAGCAAATAACAAAGGTAATATTAACAGATATGAACAATCATGATACAAAGTAAAATAAATTCTAAATCCTGAATCACAATGAAAATGTAATATTATGGGATTTGTGTTACTAATGATGATAACGCTCTAATTTTGCTTTTCCTTCTTTACTCATAGCTAGGAATATTTTCTTTGTCCTCTGAGTGTTTGGTCTAAACCCAATATTTGGTCTGAAATAAAATAGCCTGTCCAAGGTAAATTGCCTTCATCTCAGCTTTGTGGCTGACTTTGCTATATCACTAATCTATGTTCATTCATTCAATTAATACAACAAATATCTATCAACATGACAGGAATCATTCAAAAAATTCATGACATAGTAGTGATAATACATATACTGTTCTCTTGGACTGTGTCTTCTGAATGAGGGACTACCAAATATAATTTCAGGTTGAACACATGTGGTATACAAATGAAAAGTGAGGCAGCTTAAGAAAGATAAGAGATAGTAAAGGTTTTATACCATTACAAATATAACTGTCTGGAAGAGAGCTTTCTTTGAAGCTGATTTTAGGTACAACCTGAAAGGTATTTCTGATGTCAATATCTGGGGAAAGGCAGAATATATGGTGAGTCCTGGTAATGTTATTAGTATCTAGATTTCTCTGTCTGCTCAGGTCCATATTAGTTCATGATTTCCATTAATTCTGTACTTATCTTTTAGAGTATCTGATAGTACCTGTCTTCACCTATATTTCCAGGCTTGACTTTAATTCTGTAAATCAACCCTGAACTCCAACCCTAAAGTTGATGCCCAGTCTCCTCTTCCCCTGCACTAAAGAGGCAGCCTGTCTGACTTTCTCTTTGTGTGTGGAGACCTTGTTATCAGAACTATAGTTTCATTGTTTTTACTAGTTACTTAAGTTTATTTATAGCAATGGTTCATGGGGAATGCTGCTATTATCAATTGATAGTACCTAATATTTATAAACTCTTCTCATCCACTGTATTCAACATTTCAAAACAATTCATGTCTTCCACACCAAGAGTTTTAGCTGGCTGCAACCCTTTATTCCCACAGGACTACATTTCCCAGCAGTTATATCTTGAAGGCAATGGAATATGAGTAGAAGTTTGGACAACATATGAAATAACCCCTCCTTAAAGCAAGTTACTGCTCCTTTACTAAGATTCCCTCTTTTCAATCAGCAGGGAAATTAATGTGTGCACAACAGAGCTGTGACCATGCAGATAAAGACAGTGCACTAGAAGGAGGTAAAGCAACAACAGAGAAGGAACCTGACTGTGCTGTAGAGCAGGGTGCTGTGATGGGTGCTGAAAGTGAAAGAAATACAGCTGTATTTTACTTAAATTCTATCCTTTAAGTAGATTGTCAGTATAGCAATTCTACATGCTTCTATAAACATTTCATTATATAAAACAGTTCTGCCACTGTTCCAAACACTCCAGTAAGAACCTGTACTATGAGAACCCAGACTTTTGTTTTTTCCACTTTTAATTTTTTCCTGCCACCTTTGTTGTTATCTTCTTTTTTATTCTTTTAGTTTATACTTTATTTATAATGCATACAAGAACTGGGGTACAGGCCAGAGGTGCTTGGGGTGAGAGGATTCACCAGAGACAGGGTAGGGAAAAGAACAGGAGGATTGACTGAAATACACTGCTGAGGGGAGCAGCAGGCAAGTCAGGAGAGGTCTGCCACACCATGTGGGTAGCTCCTTGGCTGAAGATCAAACTCGTACTGCAGTGGCTGCTTATAACTTCATAGGTTGAGTCTTAACCCCCTGTGCTATGAGGGAGGGCCATTTTTATTTTTTTCTTTACCATTACTACTCTTGTTACTAACTACTACTAATAAAATAATAATTACTAGCTATTACTAACAACTATAATTAACACTGATAACTACTACCCTCTACCACTGTCAATTACTTTCACTACTACTGTGAACAACTGCTACTACCAATATTTCTTCTCCCTTTCCTTATCTCGTTCTCCCTGCTTCTCCTAAACTGGTTTATTGGGTTTTAAATTACATACCATGAACTCCATATATTTAAGACAAAATCCTTCTTTTTCATTCCCACAGCACCCCAGCACAACCAAAATCTGTTCCTATAGATTTACCAATTCTGGGAAACTCATATAAGTGAAATTAGACACTGTATAGTCTTTTGAGTCTGCTCATTTTCATTTGTACTTAGTTTTGATGTTACCCATTTTTTTAAAGATTTATTCTTATTTATTTATACAAGCACTGGGTACAGTCAGAAGTGCAGGAGGGTGAGAGAATTCACCAGAGCCAGAGTGGGAAGCAGAGCAGGCAGACTGAAGTACACTGCTGAGGGGAGCAGCGGGCAGCAGGAGAGGTCTGCAGGCCATGTGGGACCCTCCTCCAGTGGCCGAGGAGCAGCCAGGGATTGAACCGGTGCTGCAGAGGCTTCGGGCAGCTTCACAACCCAGTGCTCAACTGCTGCGCCACTGGGGAGACCCGATGTTACCCATGTTGTAGCATGTCTCAAGAATCTACTTCTTCTGCAGAGTATATTTCCATTCAGTAGTTGAGGAACATTGGATTTTCCATATTTTGACTATCAAGAATATTGATGCACATGTTTATGTAAAAGTCATTGTACAGACTGGATAACTTAAATGATAGAAATTTATATTTTATTTTTATTCTATATTCTTGGACACAAGTCCAAGAGCAAAGAGCCAGCAGGTGTGGTGTCTGGTGGGAATAATTATATTAGGCTTCAAAGTGCTGCCTTCTTACTGCCATAACCTCTCCTTGTGTACTCTTGAAAAAATGAGAAACCAGGGTTCTGGTGTCTCTTCTTATAGGGACACTAATATTATCAGATCAGAGCCCCAGCTTAATGGTTTTGTTTAACCTTAAATAATTCCTTGGAGGCCCTGTCTCAAAATACAACCACATTGGTTTGTTAAGGCTTCAGCACTCAAAATTTGGAGGGACTGAAACATTCCATGCATAATGTTTTCCTTGGCTAGGTATATAAGAAAGGAATTGTTCAATTATTTTACAAATTATTGTGCAACTACTTGAGTAACCATACTACTGTTTCCAAACAGAGTATGACATTTTATATTTCTATTAACATTATGTGGGGTTTCCAGTTTCTTCACACCCTTGTAATTTTTTGAATGTGTGAAGTAGTATCTGATTAAGTTTTTAATTTATATGTCCCTAATGATTGATGATGTCAAGTAAATTGTCCAGTGATTATGTTTTTTTAAATTACATTTCAACATACTGATATTTAAAATTAAGTATTATTTATGCATTGTTGATAAAAGTTCTCTATCAATTATGTGATTTACAAATATTTTCTTTCAGTATTTTTTTTTCATTTTGTAAATGGTGTCTTTTGAAGTACAAAATTTAATTTATTCTTGTGAAGTATCATTTTTTGTGTCTTACTTTAATCATTGTACCTAAGTACTATGTAAGTAATCTAAGGTCATTATCATTTATACTGTTTTTCTTTCAAAATTATATATGTTTTTCTTTTTTACTTGCATTTTTAAAAATTTCTTTGGATTCAAGTTATTGTCTGATTTTCTTTCAGTTCAGCCTGAGGAATTCTCTTAGTATTTATTTTAAGGCGAATCTGCTAGCAACCGATATACTCAGTCTTTTTTCTCTGGTAACATTTTATTTAACTTTCAATTTGGAGTATAGTTTTGTTGATATATAGAATTTTGGGTTGACAGTTTCCATTTCAGAAGTCTGAATATGTCATTCAGACTTGTGTCCCCAATTGTTTTTGATGGAATATCAGTTGTTAATTTATCATTATTTTTTTGTGTGTGTGTGTGTGTGTGTGTAGAAGAGCTGGGGTGTGGTCCAGAAATTTGGGGTTGAGAGGATTCACCAGAGACAGAGTAGGGGAACAGAACATGTGGATCTACTGAAATTCACTGCTGAGGCAAGACAGGAGAGGTTTGCTGTGCCATGTGGTTTAGCCCCCTGGTCCCGGGATAGAACTCAAGCCCTAGAGTTGATAGTGCTGAGACTTAACCCCTAGGCCACCATGGAGGCCCAATTTATCATTATTTTGGTAAGTGATGCATTGTGTTTTCTTGCTCAGTTCGAGAAACTTTGTCTTTTAGAATTTTGATGGTGATGTGTCTAAGTGTGGAGGTTTTTGTCTTTATACTAAATGTAATGTATTGTGCTTCATATATATTGGGATTAATATTTTCAACAAAGTTTGTAAGTTTTCAGCTATGATTCCTCTGGATATATGTTGTATTCCATTCTCTCTCTCTTATCCTTGAAATCTTATTTCCTATATGTTACTGTGTCTGATGGTACCTTGCATGTCTCCAAGGTCCTGTTCATCCTTTCTTTTTTTAATTTTTATTATTGAGGTAACAATGGTTTACAATACTGTGTATGACTTGTTAATAAGTTGACATCTCAGAGATAAATCACCACACCACAATACCGCCAGAGCATCCCCATACCTTTAAAATACACCATTGATACTTTTTCGCACATTGTTTCCACCGCCCCCCTCATAATGTTTTCTTTTTTAAAGACTTATTTATTTATGCATACTTGACCTGGAGTACAGGCCAGAGTTGCAGGGGGTGAGAGAATTCACCAGAGACAGAGTGGGGAGCAGAACTGGTGGATCTACTGAAATACACTGCAGGAGAGGTCTGCTGCACTATGTGGGTTGTCCCTGGCCTGCTGGTGATTGAACTTGTGCTGTAGTGCCTGGTGATAGCTTGATACCTATGTGTCTTTAACCCCTAAGATGCCAGGGATGGCCACCCATAATGTTTTCTATTCCTTTCTAATTCAAACTCAGAAGGTGGCATGTTTCTAATATTTTTTTTTCATTTCTTCCTGATTTTCCAATCTTTTGGAAAGAAGATGTCTGTTAGTAGTCTCTTATAATCTGATGTCTGTTGTAACTTCTGTCAAATCGTATTCTAATTATTTGCATTTTTCCAGATTGTTTTTTTCTTTCTGAGTCTAGCTAAAAGTTTTATGTTTTATTTATTTTTTCAGCGAATCAGCTTTTGATTTACTTGGATCTTTTGAACTTTCTTATTTTAAATTTCTGTTTCATTAGTTCTGCTCTCATTTTTTTTTTATTTCTTTCCTACTATTGGCCTTGACTTCACTTTTTTCCTGTTTGCTTAGTTCTGTAAGGTTAGATTATATATTTGAAGTATTTCTTATGTCTTGATGGGGGCCTATAATGCTATTGAATTTATGCTTAAAATGTTTTTGCCATGAAATACTACATGGTGTACATTTCAGTAACATCTTTAAAGACTCATCCTCCAAAGCAAAGAAAGTAAATGAAAAGATAAACAGCTGGGACTACATCAAACTAAAATGCTTCTATACAGCAAAAGAGACATTAACTAAAATAAAGAGATACCCTACTGATTAGGAGAAAATTTTTGCACACAATATTACTCGTAAGGGACCAATCACAAATATCTACAATGAATTCACAAGACTCAACAAAAACAAAGTAAACAATCCAGTTAAAAAAATGGGCAGAAGAACTAAAATGATACTTCACTAACAAGGACATACAAATGGTCAACAGGTATATGAAAAAGAGTTCAGTACCCCTTATAATCATAAAAATGCAAATGGAAACCACAATGACATAACATCTCATAGCAGTAAGGATGGCACATATTAAAAAAAAAAAAAAACTAATAACAACAAATGTTGGCAAAGACGTGGAGAAAAAGGAACTCTCCTTCATAGCTGGTGAGAGTGCCAACTGGTCCAACTACTGGAAAGTAGTCTGGATGTTCCTCACTCTACTACAAATGGAGCTACCATAAGACCCAGCAATTCCACTCCTAGGGATCTACCCAAAGGACACAAAAATATTGATTCAAAAGACCATATGTACCCCTGTGTTTATTGCAGCACTATATACAATAGGTAAACCCTGGAAACAACCCAAATGCCCAAAAATAGATGACTGGATCAAGATAGATGTGGTGTGTATACAAAGGGGAATATTATTCAACAATCAAAAAAGATAAATTCATGCCATTGGCAGTAACATGGATGGAGCTGAAGGGATTATGCTCCATGAAATAAGGCAGAAGAAAAAATAAATATATCGGATGGTTTCATTTATAGGAGAACTAACAATAACAATAAATTAAAAAAATAGCAGGCAACAATAAATCAGGGACATTCTGCAAGGGAGGAGGAGGGGAATCAAAACAAGGGAGGAAGAGCACAGGAACTATGGTCATGGTGCACAGGTGTATTGGTGGTGGGAATAGTACAAGGACTATACCTGAATGGAGATCATACAAAATGAACAATGATGTCAAACATATATAAATAAATAAGTTTAACAGATTAAAAAAATGCTTTTTACATGTTTAAGAGCTGCTGGTAGGTAACATGTTCATTTTCATTTGCCCCCAGTTATTTTTAAATTTCTTCTGTAGACCTTTTGCTCAATTGGAAAATTCTTATTGCTTTATCTTCAGTTTTTTCTTTATGCTTTCCACCATCTCTAATCCATTTTTTAGTATCTTTCATGTACTTCTTATTAAATATATTGTAAATTGGAACTTTACAATTTCTATTTGGTTGTGTTTTATAATGTTTTTATTTTTATTAATACTCTATAAGTCATTGTAGTCATATTTCCCTAAATTCTTAAAAGGGAAATTTGGGTAGGGCAACCCCCTGGTGGCACAGGGGTTAAAGTCTCAGCACTATTAAGCTATTGCCAGCCACTGCAGTATGAGTTCAATTCTCTGCCAGCGAGCTAACCCACATAGCACAGCAGACCTCTCCTGTCTTGCCCACTACTCCCCTTAGCAGTTTATTTCAGCAGATCTACCTGTTCTGCTTCCTATTCTGTCTCTGGTTAATCCTTTTACCCCCTGCACCTCTGCCCTGTACCCCATTTCTTGCATGCATCAATAAATAAAATCTTAAAAAAAGCAAGTGTGGTTATTTAAACATAATTATAATAACAAAATAGAAGGTTTTGCTGAGTTAACTGATTTTCCTCAAAGTCAGTTTTTATTGGTTGCTTTCTCTTTCCTTGTTTCTATGTGTTCTTATCGTATTTAGATAATATATTGTACCACATTTGAAAAATATGATCCAATCCCTTCCCTTCATATTTGCTGCTGTCCCTATATTTGTTTGTCTGGTATATGTTTTCCTTTTCCCATATAGTCTTAGATATTTGTTCAATCTATTTTTTGGGGGGTCAAGGCTTGATTGTGTAGAAGTTGTATTTGAGTTTTCATAGTTTATCAGTCAACCGATGCTTGTTTAAAGCTTTTTTCAAAAACATCTTGAGCCTGTAAGTTTTCTAATCTGAGTAGTTATTGATTTACAAATTCCTTAGCTTCCCAATTATTTTTTTTTTGTTGTCATTATACAATATTTTATTTTATTTTATTATTTTTTAAATAATAAATTTTATTTTTATATTCCCCCATACAACTGCACATGCCCCATTCTGACCCCAATCTCTCCCCTCCCGGACCCCACCCCCCAAAAAGTGTCTCTGGTTCATAGTTTTTTGTTGATTTTGATTTTCACTTTCTTATAGTTATTCATTTTCCTGATCCCTTATTTAAGTTTTCTAGATTCCTGCTATGAGTGAGACCATCCGGTATTTTTCTTTTTCTTTTTGGCTTATTTCGCTGAGCATGATCCCTTCCAACGCCATCCATGTTGCTGCAAATTGCATGTGTTTATCTTTTTTGAATGCTGAGTAATATTCCATGGTGTATATGTACCACATCTTCTTGATCCAGTCATCTATTTTTGGGCATTTGGGCTGTTTCCAAAGCTTAGCTATTGTAAATAGTGCTGCTATAAACATAGGGGCGCAGGTGTTCTTTGGAATTGATGTTTCTGTGTCCTTTGGGTAAATACCTAGGAGTGGAATTGCTGGATCATATGGAAGCTCTATGTTTAGTAGGTCCAGAAATCTCCACACAGCTCTCCATAGTGGTTGGACCAGTTTGCATTCCCACCAACATTGCAGGAGACTTCCTTTTTCTCCACAACCTCGCCAACATTTGTTGTTGCTAGTTTTTTTAATATGTACCATTCTCACTGGTGTAAGATGGTATCTCATGGTAGTTTTGATTTGCATTTCCCTGATTACAAGTGATTTTGAACATTTTTATAACTGAAAACAGGTTCCTGTATAAGAAGGACAGAGAGAGAAAAAGAGAAAGAGTCACACTTTTTTGTCTTATTTAGGTCATTAAAGCTGGAGGGAAGAAGTGGAGTGACTAAATTGCTTAGTTATCTTCATTACTCTCAGCTTTCTGAAAGAGGAAACATCATGGGTGGAAACAACCAAATTCACTATCTTTTTTTCCTCTCTGTTTATGTTTATTAAGGTAAAGTTCATTTACATCATTGTATTTGTTTTAAGAGTTGTAAATTCAAACATCTGCAAATATTTCAGATAATGCTCACGACCAAACCCCCAATAATAGGCGTACTATGTTGGCAACGTGTTTAATCAAGGTGGATGCCTTTTGAAGTGATATATTGGAGTTCAAAAACTTAATGTCAGGCACTTATATACAAGTTAGTCAGAAACCTTGCCAATCTTCCCTGATTATGTACATCTTTTGGGCCACATGCATTGCTTTCCAGACACTGATAGATTTATGATGATTTATTAAGGTGTACTTTGAATCTTTCATCCCTGTATCTCATTCTTGACTTTTTGGCTCATCTTGCCTGTTGTTTGATCAGATATGCTTGCAATCTCAATTTTTCTAAGACATTTATTTTGCTCAATAGTTTGATACTAAGAATGTTACCAGTTTCAAAAAATGCCCCGATCGTGATTTTTCCCACAATTACTCTGAAACAAATCACCCCCTCTGGCATGTAAGCTGTTGGTTTCTATGTCCTTTCCTGCCCTGGTAGCACTATTACTCTAATGAAATTGAAGTTTGGTTGGAAATTGAGCTGAAATGCCAGGTCATCATCCTTCTATAATTTTCAGTATTTTTGTCCGGTAAGGTTTTTTTTTTTTTTTTTTCTAATTTGTTTTGTGCTTTTCACCAATTTAAGAACCTTGACGATTTTCTATAACTTAAAGTTTTAGCATTGCTTTTGTAGGGAGTTTTGCCGAACTCCCCAATTTGCCATATGTGAAATTCTACACTCTTCCCTTTTTGTTACAAGAAAGATAGAGAACTTTAGACTTAAGGTTAAAATTGTGTATAAGAAGTGTCATTTTAGCTAATCCATGACCAATGGTACTCTATGACATTTATATATCAGACTAATTCTGATAGAGGGAAAAAGCATAGAAAGGTGTACTTTGAGTAGGGAACAATCTATGTTTTAATTTGTCCAGAATAATATTGATATTAAGGACCAATAAGGTTGGCATTGTAGATTGAAATGCCATAGTAATAAGTTTTATTATGAATTAATACTTCTGAATTTAATATCTTCAATAAAGTAACAAGGAATGGAAAGGTTTGAGCACTAGAATGGTATGATATATCCATATACTTTAGGAAAAAAGGAAATAACTTGTCATAATGATCATGACATATTAGAGGTCGAGAAACAAATCAGGGAAAACAGTTAGGAGTCTTCTGAAATGGGTGGGAAGTAATAAAACTAGGATAGTTGTAGAGGAAAGGAAGGAAAATGAGTAGCTCTGAACCTACATTATAAAACCTTTTGGTAGAACTCAGCATCTTATTATATTTGTGGTGGCCACTAAAAAAGGAAAATCAGGCCTTCCTGGTGGCACAAGGGGTAAGTATCAGCTTTATGAAGCTATCAGCAGCCAGTACAGCATAAGTTCGATCCCCAACAAGAGAACTAACCCACATGGTGCAGCAGATCTCTGCTGTCTCTCCTGCTGCTCTCCTCAGCAGTGTATTTCAGTTGATCCTCCTTTTCTGCTCCCCACTCTGTCCCTGGTGAATCTTCTTACCCCCACACACCTCTGGCCTACACAACAGCTCTTGTATGCATAACTAAATAAAGCAAATCTTAATAAAAAGGAAAATCAAAGAGGATTCCTAACTCTTGGCTGTTCCTAACCATACAAATATACAACTAACATAAATAAGGAAAATAGAAGGAAATAAATATCAAGAATAAAATCATTAGAAATTGTAGCTAACTTTATTGAATTAACAGTCATAGATTCATGGGCTCAATAAATCCTCTAGTAACTTCTCTCACACGCTCATGTATATATTTGGAAGCAAGGTAGGTGAAGTTGTCAACATAACTAAAATTAAATAGCTAATAAGTTATAGAGTTGTAATTTTAACCCTGTCTGAAATTAAATATCAGCAAACAACTGGAAAATGAGAGGTGAATCTTTATGGAGGTGGAAGGAGCAATGTTTAAGGTAAGATTCTGTAGAGGTGAAAGCTAAAATTGAGTTGGGCGAAACCTCCTAAGATGAATATTGAGGCAGAAAGAGTACTCTAATATGTGAAAAGGAAACAATGAAATAACAAGCTTGAAATTGAAAAAGAAACCAGAATAAATATTTTTTCTGAGGTGAAGATTATTCTTTAGGGATTGCTATTTTAACTGTCACTGAATGTTATTGGCATATAAACTGCAAAAGTTCTATGGGTGCTAGAGTTAAGGAACACACTGACTAAGTTTTATAGCAAAGGGCCACCCTGATGGTGCAGGGGTTAAAGACTCAGTTTAATCAAGCTATTACCAGCAACTGCAGCACAAGTTCTATTGCTGGCTGGCCAGGGAGGTGACCTACATGGAGCAGTAGACCTCTCCTGACTCACCCACTACTTCCCTTAGCAGTGTATTTCAGTCAATCTTTCTGTTCTGCTCATACTCTGTCTCTGGTGAATCCTCTCACCAACCCACACCTCTGGCTTACACCCCAGGTCTTGTATGCATAAATAAATAAATCTTTAAAAAATGTTTTACAGTGAAGTTTCCTTATAGTGTTAGTATTAGTAATGGAAGAACAGTACAAACAGTAAGGAGTAAGTGAATGGGAATGCCTAAATACCTTAAGTAGAGCTTTTTCTTCAAAGTTTGATGATAAAACCATATGTATAATAAAAAACAAAGCTTAAGGGAACACTGAACACATGGCAGCATATTTGAACTGTGTATAAAAAAAATCCAATTGGGAGAGAGATCCATGATATCAGTTTGGCCTGGAGGAGAGTTGGTAAATATTGACCTATTAAACTACTAAAAAAGTTATGTTTCATGATACAGAAAAGGGGACATTGAGGAAATTCATGTAACAATTTATAGCCATCTAGGTAATACAGCAAGGGGGCAGAGGGGAAGTACAGTGAAGAGGGGAAAGAGTTTGTTGGAAAGAGTCAATTAAGGGCGATTGACACTCTTTCTAAGTCAGAGTAAGAATCAGCCTGATATTTTATAGCAAAATTAATTGTAAGCAATGATACTAAATTAGTTTTATGGTATTTCCAGAAATATTAGGAATCTGTCAACATAACAAAGATCTCAATTTGAGTTGTAAATACTGTCTCATTTAATTTCTTGGCTAGTTATTATTTTCAGATCTTTCTTAGAATTATAAGAAGGCTTGTGAGTAAATGAGCTATTAGAGAGGAATAAAATTTTGGTTGGAATGGATGCTGTTTTCACCTCTTCCTTGTCTTTGTTAAGTCCATATGTGAATATTTCAGAATATTTGATGTTTCATAAAATTTAGTGTTATAAAGAGGAAAAGTGAAGGATTTAATTTTTGTAATAAATCTGTTTTGTTCCTGTTTTTATCCTCTTGGACAGTATCCAGAGTTTATTTGTTCACAGTGAATACCAATCTCTTGATAAATAAAGAGATTCCCGAAGGTTTTTTTAGGGTTTAATTTATCCTATGGTAATTTATACAGCGTATTATTTAACGGTTGATTCTGAGAAAATCATCGTCATCTAAAGTGGAAAGTGATTCAAATTTGGTCTAAGCATTAGTAGTAGTCTTAGTTCTGGCTCTTAAGCTATTTCTCTGACTAAATATTACTAAATTGCAAAATGGAGACATTAAAAAAAGCACTTAAATGACTTCATAGATGTATTGTAAAATTCTAGTAATTGCCAAATTGCAAAGTGCATATAATATATTAAGGATAGAATTTATTTTTAACTCCCATATTCATGAACGTACAGATCAATGGCTAACTGGCACATGAAGCTTCTGTTTCTTTCAAGATTTTATTAGTTTGAACAAAGTACAGCACCATTGTGAAGCCTTTGAAGATGAAAATAACAAATGTTGACTGAGTTAATATAAACTTAACCTCAAAGTGAGTTTCTATTAGAAACTAAAAATATTCAGAAAATTTCAGGCTGATTGTTTGAAACTAAATTTTAATACTTTGTAGAAACTTTGTTGAGCATGTGTTAGTCGATAATTTGAAGTCATATGTTTGATTGTTATTTTATTGAATAAAATACTTTATCTTTCGGGCCTCCCCGGTGGCGCAGCGGTTGAGCACTGGGTTGTGAAGCTGCCGGTTCCATCCCCGGCTGCTCCCCAGCCCCTGGAGAAGGATCCCACATGGTGCGCAGACCTCTCTTGCCGCCCGCTGCTCCCCTCAGCAGTGTACTTCGGTCCTTCTGCCTGCTCTGCTCCCCGCTCTGGCTCTGGTGAATTCTCTCACCCTCCCGCGCTTCTGACTGTACCCAGTGCATGTATAAACAAAACAAACAAATAAAATAAATAAATAAATAAATAAATAAATAAATAAATAAATAAATAAATAAAACATGCCTCTATTTAAAAAAAAAAAAAAAACTCTACTTAAAATACTTTATCGGGCCTCCCCGGTGGCGCAGCAGTTGAGCGCTGGGTTGTGAAGCTGCCTGCGGCCTCTGTGGCACCGGTTCGATCCCCGGCTGCTCCCTGGCCACCAGAGGAGGGTCCCACATGGCGCGCAGACCTCTCCTGCCACCCGCTGCTTCCCTCAGCAGTGTACTTCGGTCCTTCTGCCTGCTCTGCTCCCCGCTCTGGCTCTGGTGAATTCTCTCACCCTCCCGTGCTTCTGACTGTACCCAGTGCATGTATAAACAAACAAAAAAAAAAAAAAACCACACAAATAAATAAATAAATAAATAAATGAATAAAACATGCCTCTATTAAAAAAAAAATTAAAAAAATACTTTATCTTTCACTTACGGTTAGAGAATGCTATATTGATTTTAAAAAATCCTATACACATATATGTATATATCTATACATGCACGGATATATGCATATATACATGCATTCATATATATGTATATGTATAGATCTATGAACTTCATATTATCTATATGAAGTACTCAACACAAATGTACATAGGCACTGAAAAATATACAAATTTCTTCTTCCAAGATTCAGGCCTGGCTAATAAAAGGTCTCCCTGCAACTGCATGAAGCAAAACTTAATACATAACTTAATCATTAACAAACTAATCATTAACAAACTGGAGCTAAATTTTGGAAGTACAGAGCTGCTCTGAGGACATTTTATTCCACTGGAATAAGATGTGCACATTCTAGTAGTAGGAGATGATTGTGACATGTGTTTATACTAATATAACATGAAGAACTTGATTTTGCTCATGTAAGAAATAATTTTTTTCTTCAGCTCTGATTATCCTGGAGTAATTACTATAGTAAACGCTGTGACACTACTAACACCCACATAGTCATATTCCTTCTGTTTGTGTGAAAGGAGGAACCATTGAGTTGAAACATATTATTCTTCATGAATTCATTATTTAGAAATGCTTTGTCTATGAACATACCTGAATTCTATCTGTAAACTTTTAAAGATTATAATTTTTGTCAATTGATTTGAAACAAACTGTGTAAAAGAATAAGTGAGAATAAACATTTAACAAATAAACATTTAACCATTGTTTTTTTTTTTTTTTTTTTTTTAAATAGAGGCATGTTTTTATTTATTTATTTATTTGTTTGTTTGTTCGTTTGTTTTGTTTATACATGCACTGGGTATAGTCAGAAGCGCGGGAGGGTGAGAGAATTCACCAGAGCCAGAGCGGGGAGCAGAGCAGGCAGAAGGACCGAAGTACACTGCTGAGGGGAGCAGCGGGCGGCAGGAGAGGTCTGCGCGCCATGTGGGACCCTCCTCTGGTGGCCGGGGAGCAGCCGGGAATCGAACCGGCGCCGCAGAGGCAGCGGGCAGCTTCGCAACCCAGCGCTCAACCGCTGCGCCACCAGGGAGGCCCTAACCATTGTTATATAATAGACTGCACACATTTTACATCTCATTTTTTAACCTTTTATTTGTATAGATCTATGGTGAAACTGCATATATAGTGGAAAGTCTACCGTCTATAAAATTAGTATAAGCGGCCATACCCTTTAAATATTAGTCTTTGAAAGTATTTTGTTTTAAAGAATTATTCATTCATTTATTTATCTATTTATCTATCTAGCTATTTATTTATTTATTTGTTTGTTTATTTATTTATTTATTTATTTATTTATTTATTTATTCAAGAACCCGGGTACAGGCCACATTCGCAGGTGGGTGACAAGATCCACAGACAGAGCAGGGAATAAAACAGGAAGACTGATGAAATATACTGCTGAGGGGAGCAGCAGGCGAGACAGGAGAGGTCTGCTTCACCATGTGGAACCCTCACTGGCCGGCCAGGATGGAACCAGTGCTGCAGAGGCTGTGAACAGTTTCACAGCACTGCACTCAACCGTCTGCGCCACCAGGGGAGGCCCACTTTGAAAGTATTTTTTAATAAAATTTATAAAATCAAATGATACATCTTACTGTATAATTAATATTTATGAAAGATCAACATATATCTTATATTTCTAACTTGAACAAATGTATAAATGAATCCATGCACAAATGACAATAAAACAATAATGGCAAATTTTATTAACTATCGTTAACTGAACAATGTCAAATTTCTCATAACATTAGAACTACTATCTATATAGGAAGTACTTAACTTTCAGTTGGATATATGAGTTTTTTCAAGGCATATGGACATTCATATTGCTTTTAAATATATTTAAATATTGAGGGGTAGAGTGAGTCTATCATCTCTTCTCTAAGCAGACACAGACACAGTCACAGAATGCTTATACAAGAAATTAATTCCTAGAATTTACTATGAAAACATTTTTGATAATTTTTGTTTGTGAACCCTCATTTATTGTTTCCATTTTAATATTCTTTTTATTTTTATTTATATATTTTATATCATTTTTCATTTTTGTACAATATATGCATTTTTTTTAGATTTTTATGTATTTATTTATACAAGCACTGGGTACAGTCAGAAGCGTGGAGGGGGAGAGAATTCATCAGAGCCAGAGCGGGGAACAGAACAGGCAGACCAATGAAATACACTGTGAGGGGATCATCCGAGGTGGCAGGAGAGTTTGGTGTACCATGTGGGACTCTCGCTGGAGGCCGGGGATCAAACCGGCGCTGCAGAGGCTTCAGGCAGCTTCACAGCCCAGTGCTCAAACACTGCATCACCAGGGGAGCCCCAATATATGCATTTTCATCTTGGTTATAGTCCCTGTAAAATTCCCACTATCCTTGTTTTAATTCTACTCCCTTTTCCCCCCTGTAGTGTGTCTCTGGTTTATAGTTGCCTGTTGATTTTGATTTTTACCTTATTATAATTAGTCTTTTTCCTAATCCTTATTTGGGTTTTCTAAATTTCTGCTATGAGTGAGACTACCCAGTATTTTTCTTTTTCTTTCTGGCTTATTTCGCTGAGCATGACCCCTTCCAGCTCCATCCATATTGCTGCAAATGGCATGAGTTTATCTTTTTCAATTGCTGAGTAATATTCCATTGTGTATATGTACCACATCTTGATCATCTCTTTTTGGGCATAGCTTACCTATTGTCAATTTTGTTGCAATAAACATAGGGGTGCAGATGTCCATTTAAATTAATGTTTTTGTGTCCTTTGGCGAGGATGTGGCGAAAAAGGAACTCTCCTACACTGCTGGTGGGAGTGCAAACTGGCCCAACCACTATGGAAAGCTGTGTGGAGGTTCATCAATCTGCTAAAAATGGAGCTTCCATTCGATCCAGCAATTCCACTCCTAGGTATCTACCCAATTTTTTTTTTTAAGATTTACTTTTATTTATTTATACAAGAAACGTGGTACAGGCCAGATTCACAGCAGAGTGAGAGGATTCGCCAGAGACAGAGCAGGGGACAGAACAGGCGTACTAACTGAAATATACTGCTAAGGGAAGCAGTGGGCGAGACAGAAGAGGTTTGCCTCACAATGCGGGACCCTCACCGGCTGGCTGGGATCAAACCGGCACTTTAGAGCTTGGGGACAGCTTCACAGTGCTGTGGTCAACCGCCTGTGCCACCAGGGGAAGCCCTATCTACCCAATTTTGATAATTTTTATTTTCTCCCTAAAATTCAATGTGATTACAGGCACATTGGAATCATCTCAATAATGGACATTAAATAAAAGCTGGGGCCTCTTTGGTGGCATAGCGGGTTGAGCACTGTGCTGTGCTGTGAAGCTGTCTGCAGCCTCTGCAGTGTGGGTTCCATCCCAGCCAGCCAGCGAGAATCCCACATGGTGCAGCAGAACTCTCCTGTCATGCCTGCTGTTCCCATCAGCAGTGTATTTCTGTCGTCTGCCTGTTCTGCTCCCTAGTCTGTCTCTGGTGAATCCTGTCACCCTTACGTGCCTCTGGCCTATACTCCAGCTCTTGAATAAAAATAAATAAATCTGAAAAAAAAAAAAAGGTTATGATATACCAGCTTGTATTCAACAATCTCTAAACATACTCATTTCATCCTTATAGACCTAGGAAATAGTAGTGTAATTAACTACATCGAGCCAGGAGTCTTAAGGCACACATGGAAATGGAAAGACATAATTCATGCTGCATTATGTATGACATATAAAAGTAGAAGATTTGGATTGAAGCATTCTAGGACTAAAGCTTTAGTAATATCAATATACTATGAATGATATTTCATAGTTTTATTACATATTTTATTGATAGCATTAATAGCTATCAATCCATTTTTAATCATATAAATAGTATAACATTTTGTTATAATCACTGGTTATGAGATTGATTATGGTTATTATTGGTTATTATAGTTTTTTTTTAATTAGAAAATTTATGATAGGGCCTCTCTGGTGGTACAAGTGGTTAAGATGCTACCTACAAAGCTATCAGTGACCACTGCAGCATAAGTTCTATCCCCGGTCAGGGACATACCCACATAGTGCAGCAGACCTCTCCTCACTTGCCCAGTACTCCCCTCAGCAGTGCAATTCAGTCAATCTGCATGTTCTGTCCCCCACTCTGTCTGTGGTGAATCCTCTCAACTCCCACACCTCTGGTTGTACCCCAGTTCTTTTATGCATAAATAAATAAATATTTTAAAAAAGAAGATTTATGATAAATGAACGTTTGTTGATAGAAAGCTCATATTGAATTTAACTCCAAAATATTTATAAGTATTTATTTTTGAGGTTTAGATCATCTCTTAGAAATACATATAGCATAGCATTCATTGAAATTTCCCTTTCAGTTTCTCAATAAATTTGAATATTTTGAAATAAGATCATCATGACTCATTTCTGTACTTTTAACATAAGGGGAAATAAATGAATTTTTTCATATTCAAGAGAATGAAAAGACAAACCACAGGCTGATAGAAAATATTTGCAAAAGACATATCTAGGTAGAGTAATAATACCCCAAATAAATATGTCATTCAGCATAACAATAAGAAAATTAGCAAACTGAATATAATATAGAAGTTAACTCAAGTTCCTAACCAACTTCCTTTCAAAGAAGATATGCAGATAGAAAGTAAGCATATGAACAGATGTTCCATATCCTATGTCATCAGGATATGCAAATTAAAACTACAGTGAGATCCACTGCATGCCTACTTGAATTGCCAGAATCCAGAACAATGATGCAACCAAATATTGGCAAGGATGTGAAAGGATAAGAATTCTAATTTGTTGCTGGTAGAAGCACTTTGGCAACTTCTTGTAAAACTAAACACATTTTTACCATAAGACCTAGAAATCTTACTTGTATTACTTACGAAAGGAGTGAAACCTTTTTTACTATCAATCTATCAATTAAATGGTTAAATTTCTAAATTAATTCTACTTTAGAAGTAATTATCTAATGTTTGTCTTATCAAAAAATTAGAAAGAGGGGCTTCCCTGGTGGGGCAGAGGATAGAGTGTAGTGCTATGAAGCTGTCCACAGCCTCTGCAGTGCAGGGTTAATTCTCGGCCAGCCAGAGAGACACCCACATTGTGCAGCAGACCTCTCCCATCTCACCCGCTGCTCCCCTCAGCAGTGTTTTTGATCCATCTGCCTGTTCTGCATCCCACTCTGTCTCTCGTGAATCCTCTCATCCTCCCGCACCTTTGTCCTGTTCTTGTATAAATAAAAATATATATATTTAAAAAAAATTAGAAACAGTGGGTCATTGGGGATGAGTTTATATTGCTAATTTTGCATTTAAGGAAAATTAAGTAAAGAAGAAGAACATGGAGATATTTACAAGCATAACCAATAACTAGAATGGGGATCTTCAAACTGTTGCCCTTAGGTGAGGAAGTGTTTAAATTGGAAACAAGGGCACAGTGTTTTAGTTTTTACTGACATAATCACAGAGGCTTTAAAAAAAAAAAATCGAAGAAACAAACAAAAAAAATAAACAGCTCCATTGCTTACTAATATGAACTTGACAAAATATTTCAGCCTTGAATTTCTCACTTATAACACTAGAAATATCAATATTACTTAAGAAGGTCTGTAGCAAGATTAATTGGGTTAGTAAATATTAAAATATTTACAATAATGTCTAGCATAAGTGGTTTTCTTTTCCAGTTTAATTTATATTTATTGGAGAAGCTTTTGTAAAATGCAAAATATCAGGAATAAAATATACCATTGGTAATCATAATACTTAAAGCTATTTTATATACTTGGGGTGATATTCATTTAAACTTTGTGAATTACATTTTATTCATTTTATTTTTGTTTATTTTGTACATTTGGGGGGAAATATTTAAATATTTCACTTGGTGGGAAAAATATTAATAGTTACTATTTTCCCATTTCAAACAAAGCATGATTGTACAATCCAATGCCACCAGGTAATCTTCTTTCTATCCCACATGGCAAACAGTAAATCCAAAATGGCACATGTCCAGGACAGTGAACTGATAATCCTTGTTGACTTCACCCTGGCAGTAATGGATCGCATACCAATTTTTGTCACACAGTGATTGACAAAATAAACCAATAACACCTTCCAAAAGGCAACTCAGACCTCATGCAGGGTCAAATTTGCCCTTGGGGAAAACCCTTTTGTTTTAACTTCAAACAATACCAGTGAGGGGCCAAAAGGATATCACTCATCATGAAGGGCTTCTAGCTTCAGAGTTTCCTTCCAGACCTCCTCATTATGCTGATTGTGAATTGCTGTGATATACATAGACTTCTGACTAACATCCTTATCCTTCACCTTCTCCTTAATATTTCTTTCCAGAACATCTTTTCAGGCCATGTCCACCTGTTCTCTGAGTCTGCACTGTGGGTTGATATCTACTACATCACTACCAGTAAACAGTACAAATGACTTATCTGAGGCCACGTCTGATTAGGTGGCTGCATCAATTAGAATGATCTAAGTTCCCCTTATTCTCAGCCACTACACTCATAATGGGAAACTTATGCTCTTGGTGTGCTCAGAGGTGGGTTAAAGGCACTGCACTTACTGGACAACTTTTCAGTTTCCCTTCCTGCTCTGGACATCATGAAGATTGGGATCCTGTTTGATGGTCTGAAGCATTTGCCTGTGAACTGCAAGAGCAGGGGCAGATACAGAGAAAACCATGGTTGAAATTGCAGCTTCACATTCAGACAATTCTGACTGTGGCCGGCCTCTAACCACCAACTCAAGCCTGAAGCAGCAGTGATCTGCTGCCTTACCTTCTTTTCACTGGGTAGCACCTATCCCCTTGTCCCTTCATGCCTATTTTAAAATTGATTTTGCATAATCACACTTAGAAATCTATTTTCTGTTAACATAGATGTCTGGATATGCTAAATTTAATTTGCTGTAAAATATCTAAAAATGTAACAGAGTGGTCCCCAGGATGAGGGGAATTTTCATGTTCCTTGCCTCTCCTAAGGGAGTTTGGAGCTGATCAGAGAGGTGAGAAGCTGGGAAGGAGACTGGAGAAGGAAGGAAGCAGGATGCTGAGGCAGAAGGAGACCTGGAGTAGGCACATGTAAGCAAGCTGTGCTTGCTTCTTGGCCCTGGACTGGTTACAACAGATGTGGGCAAGAGATCAGTGGCGAGGTCAACAGTGAGAGTGTTTATCTTGGTTCTGTTCCCTTTGTCCCAGATGCACTGGGCGTCTTCTGCCCCTTTGTTACGGGTCCCCCCTGACAGACTTTCAGACTTCAGTGCCTCCACTTTGGGCCAGTCCTGTTTGGCTGGACATTTACCCATGAGGGAAGGGTAACTTTGGGTGCTTTATTTATTTGTTTGTTTGTTTGTTTATTATTTTTAAAGATTTATTTATTGATGCATACAAGAACTGGGGTATAGGCCAGAGGTGCGGGAGGGCAAGAGGACTCAGAAGAGACAGAGTGGAGAGCAGAACAGGCAAACAAACTGAACACATTGCTGAGAGGAGCAGGGGGAGAGACAGGAGAGGTGTGCTACAACCCGTGGGCATCTCCCTGGCAGGTGGGGATTGAACTCTGCTGCAGAGGCTGCAGACAGCTTCACAGTGATGTACTCAACCCCCTGCGCCACTGTGGTGGCCCTGGTGCTTAATTTAAAAACTTTATTCTTTGTCTTTTATTTGTTACACACTAATTATATTAAAATCCCTTCCCATTATGTTTTGTATTGATGAGACAAATGACAAAACCTATTTAAAATGGGCAAGTTTGGGGGTTCTGGGATGCCCTTCACCCTGCCCTGTAACAAAAATACTGCAGAAAATGTAAAAAAGACTCTTTAATGTATACAATGAAGAATTCACTTGAGTGGAGGGAATACGCTATACTACAAATAAGTTTGCTATTGCTTAAGATAACACTTGGTCAGGGAGATCTACAATCAGTTTCTGATTTTCCTAGAGATTTGCTTTTGATTCTACCTGAAATGTCAGTCCCATGTAGGGTTAGAAGTCTCTTTCTAGGCTGCCTAAGCTTGGATACATTAAGCAAGTTTTAAAAAACAAAAAACCCCAAAAACTGAATAGGGATAAAAATGGAAATTTGACCCAGGCTTTACTAGGTAGAAACATCTCTCATGCATGGCATGAGAAGATCGACTGTTGCAGGTGCAGAAAAAATGTAAGGATTTAACTTAAAATAGATTCAAGGTTAGTAGTATTTTCAAGTATTTTACAAAAACAAATGCCAAATTTTTCTAGAACATTATGCCTTCAACCCAGATTGGTAAAAAAATGATTTAAACAAAGATGAGACAAACGATATAAGAATATAAAACATCACATAGTTATAAAACACATAAGGAAGCAAGGGACCATGGATCTACAACAACAGATAAAATCAAAAGCAAAATATAAAAACAAAACAAAACAGTTAATAAGTTTAATACAGAGTTGAAATCATAAGTAAAATAATAAGATCTCCCAAAATATCCAGGCACATTTAAGAAGAAAAAAAAAAAAGAAAATTGAAAGCAAAACGCAATAAAAAATCAAGGGGAAATTGTGGAAACAAGAAATACAATGGTTGAGTTAAAAACACAATGCTCACTGGAAAGTTGCAACAATAAGCACAACCTAAAGAGAAACATAATGACTGGAATATAGTGAGTGGAAACACTGAAGATACGTTTCAGAAGCAAATTTATAGAAGCAAATGTACTTTCTAAATAAGATGGGTTTAAAGACATGAGAGATTATGGAACGTCTAAAAAAGAATATACACGGAAAGAGAGACAAGCTCTATTTTAAGAAATAATGGATGTTGACATCTGGTAGCAAGGCAAATAGAAAAAGTTGAGGATATATTTTAGTAGTAGACTTTAATTGTTATTTTCTGGGTTTTTTTTTTAATTTTTAAGATTTATTTGTATTTATTTATACATCCAAGTACTGGGATAGGCCAGAGGTGTGGGGGTAGGGAGGGTGAGAGGAATCACCAGAGACAGAAAGAGGAGCCAGAGAGGAGGGTTTACTGAAGCACACTGCTGAGGGTAGCAGTAGGTGAGACAGGAGAGGTCTGCTATGCCATGAGGGTTAGCTCCCTGGGCAGGGATCAAACTTATGCCTCAGTGACTGGTGATAGTTTGATAACACTGAGACTTTAACCCCAGAGCCACTAGGCGGGCCCCTGTTTTTTAATTTAAAAGATGTTTTCACCCACATGTTTCTGGTATAGTTATGTGCTGATAAATACTTAAAAATTGTTTCCGAAATAAGACAAAAACAAACAATATTGTGTCCAAATACATACTTACTATATGCACATATGTTTATTATAAACTTTTCAAATATAAATGTTTTATATATAAGTTACAGATAATAAATTATTATTTATTTTTTAATGTACACTCCTGTTGTGCAACCATCCCAGACTGGATAGGTTCATTGTCAGTTCTTGCAGAGGACAAGAGGATTTTGGAGACTTGGGTGCATTTTGCAGGCCTTTAATGCTGTAGAAAAAGTCCCCTTTAAGTGGTAGTCTTGACATAAATCCAGAATATTGAAAGATTATAAACTTTTGAAAATTCAAATAGGCTATATTCAAGGTCTATGCCAAAAAATAAATAAATAAAACAAAGATGCAAAATACTCTGGGACTGGGAGCAGTAGTCCTGGAATCCACATGGCATAAGCTTACTGAGGATGGCCTTTCCCACTGGGCTAAATCAGCTACAACCAGCCTGAGGCACAGAGTAGGCCTGTGATTGTATCCCTGTAGGGGAGCACAGGGAATGTCCACTGCCGGCCCTCCCTTGTGAAGGAAAACTGGTCTTGACTCTGGTGTTAGAGCAATGGAAAAGACAGCATTATCTGGATCAGCTGCGGAGTGATATGTGACTGCTAGTGGCTCAGAAGATCCACCAAGTCTGCCACTGAAGGCACTATTGCATACAAGGGGAGAACCACTTTATTCAACTCTTGGTATCCATTGTCATATGCCAAGAGCCATCAGGCTTCTTTGGCGGCCATCTGAACAAATTGTGTGGGCTGTGGGAAACATGAATAATGCTTACTTTCTCCAGCTCTGCTGTTGTGCCCACAATCTCTTCATGGCCACCTGGCAGCCTGTTTAGTATTGGTCACTCACTTAGGAACTGGTAGTTGTATTGGTGGATGCTCAGCATGTCCACACAATATTGCCTTCACCACATGTGCACTAGGACGAAACTCTTTGGCTATGGTTTCCAGCCACAAGCCATGTACTACACCAACCCCAGGATGTACTCTGGGATTGGTGACACACACGCTTTATATTCCTTTGGGGGTAATCACCCAATTCCCAGGGGTACTCTTACTGATGTCACCATGACATTCTAGCCTCTATAGACATCAATGTTACAAGCAGACCCCTGAATTTTTTTCTGGGTTGCCATATAATAGGGTATACTCTGCCCCCATATCCACTTAGGCTAAAACATTGTTGAGAAACCATGGATAGCAAGCTCTGCATGTAGCCTCCAAGCCCCACCCATCCTCTGTGGATGGGTCCATTGGCCCTCATCCTATTTCAATGCCAACGGGGCCTTGGCCTGGCCCATGGTGACAGCAAATGGACCTCCAGGCACAGAACCTTCATGCATGAGCCTGAAGCCCAGAGTTCACAGTATTCCTCCTAACAGCAGCCTGTCTTCTCATGGTTGTCAACCTCTGGTCCTCTCACATTTGTTCCCATAACTCTAAACAATATACAATGGGCTGGGCATGCATTTTAGCACTATCTGTACCTGCTTTCACTTGATCCATCTGCGTCTGAGTACAGGTCACTTTGAGGTTCTGTGAATTTAAGAGGCTTACTGGCCTATTTTTGCATTCTTTTCAGTTGTTCAACAAACACCCACATTCCCTTCTGAGAGTGCCAGCTCCAAATAAATGATGTCACCATTGTGGTGACACCATTGTGGTGACATCATTATGGTGACATAATATATTTGGCACCCATATAGGCTGACAGAATTGCTGTAAGGGGCCCAAATCACTATGGAGGGGCATTTTGCAATACCAAATCCATGCAGTAACAATGAGCAATAAAACACTAGTTATCAGGGCCATGAGTGTTTACATTAAACGTGGCCTGCCACATTCCCACTTAACAAAGTACCTGCACAAACACAGCATAGGACTGTCCTTTACTCATGCTTTCTGGCATGTCTTCCATATCAACCTGTACTGTTCACACAGCAGCCATTAAACAATCCAACAGAATGTCATCAGCTTGGCCATACCTGCTGTTCTGTAGCCTCTGATGGATGTAGGGTCACCAAAGACAGCTTCTCCATCTTCTGTGCTGTACAAATAATTCTGTCTACTATCAGTTCCTAAAAATGCAGGAGTCAAACTGCCAAGGGATCTCCTGGTTTCTGACAGAAGTGTTTACCCAAGTCCACCTGTTCTACTTAGGTGTGTGGGTGATAAGTGTGAACACCATTATCTGTGTTGGCCAACCAGCCTGACCCCCAGGGCCATGGGCTGATGGTGCTTCATCTTCTTTGTCACTACCATGTGAATGTGGAACATGGGGCCAGCCTTCTCCTCCTCTATGGAAGCAGGGTCTTCTATGTCTGGAGTGGTGGGTCAGACTCTCTGGATATCTTACTCCAGAAACCTCAAATATTTTTACAGGGCTTGTGACTCATCCAGCAGTTGCCAGACATTGGATTCTTCTCCAGGAACTATATCTGTCCAAGGTTTCTTCTGTTCTTCACAAGGCCTGTTCCAACTGCTATGGGTATCTTTCTACCTCTCACTCTCCATGGGGAGGTGACCACTTGGAAAGGAAATTGGCCACTGTGTACCATCTGCTCTTGGCCAAAAACCCCTCAATCCCTTTGCAGGTGTTAGAGGGTTCCATACTCAGCTGAGTCAAACTGTCCTGCCAATTATACCACTTTTACAGCCATCCCAGGCCAGGTAGGTTCATTGTCAGTTATTGCAGAGGGAAATAGAGTTTTGGAGCCTTCAGTGAATTTTGCAGGTCTTTCATGCTGAAGCAGAGGACTATATACATGGACAGGCAGAGACTAAAAGACTGAACAGTAAAATAAAAGTAACAGAATAGCAACTGAGCCTTCTAGCCCCCTTTATACTGTTAAGTTTCTGTAGCCACACAACTGATAGGTTGTTGTGAATGCAAGGCCCATCTGTTGTTTGTTGGATCTCCAAAAGGTGGAAAACATACCATTTTTAAGATTATGGGTTAGATATTGTTTCCAAGGTGAAAAATAGCCTGATTAACAGATTTTCCTTAGAATTCCATACTCAAATTGAATCTCACAGACTATCAGTTCTGCCAAATTATTGCATCCATAGTCCACCTATGGTTATATTTTAGTCAGTTTGGCAAATTGCACTGCATTCTGATTTTATACAATAAAGGCATCATAATTTATTCTGACATGTGATCTCTAATAAAGTATTTAATCCTCACTCTTGTAAAAGTTATATTCATTAACAGAAATATCTTTCATTCTTAGCAGTATAAACAACACACTTTTAGGTTTAATTTGAAGTATATATATATATACAGAATACATATGTACTATATGTACATATATGTATATGTTCAATTTCTTTCTTTTTTAATATTTTATTTTTTATTTATTTATACAAGCACTGGGTACAGTCAGAAGCACGGGAGGGAGAGAGCCAGAGCGGGGAGCAGAACAGGCAGAAGGACTGAAGTACACTGCTGAGGGGAGCAGCGGGTGGCAGGAGAGGTCTCCATGCCATGTGGGACCCTCGCCTGGTGGCCGGGGATTGAACCGACGCTGCAGAGGCTGCGGGCAGCTTTGCAACCCAGAGCTCTACCTCTGCGTCACCGGGAGGCCCCTATCTGTACCTTTAATATAATTTATTTATTTGAAAATTTATATAATTTATTTTTTAAAAATGCTAGGGTGTTTAATACCATTTACCAAATTCCAGAAAACACAGCAATGGGCTGTCACTCCTGGTAGAAAACACATACTTCTCCAGTTTCTATTGACTTTCTCCAGATAGTGTTCTCTATGAATCATGAAGGGTAAGGAATATCATGATAACGCAGGACTAAAAAGGGAACTGAAAATTTCTTACTGCGTTGTTCACTAACTTTCAGAAAATATATTTATTTTTATTTATACCCCTATAACACTCATGTGATTCATGTCTCCAACCAGGAAATTTTAGGAGTTCTCTGAGGGCAAATTGGGTATTGTACTATCCTAACTTTGCTAATATTTGAGATTGCTTCTGTCCTGTTAAGTAGAGGTAGAGCTACTCCAGTCTTTTCAAATTCTTAGATTTTCTTTTTAAATTACTTCCTTTATTGCAATTATCCTTATTCTAGTAATTTAATTAATCCATAATTTTTAATTATACTTTTTTATGCAGTAACATTGGTATGCGATTGACATGTGATTCAGGTTATAGGTTAACTCACTCCACTACAGGTAATTGATACCACACCTCACCTACCATCAAGGTTGCAGTAATCCTCCACACTTTTCTCCCCACCTCCCCCTTCATCCTGTGGTAGCTTCAATTCTGCATTTAGATTTCTAGGTTTTGTTTTCTCGTGGGCTTTTCTGTTTCATCATTTTGTTTCTCTGTATTCCACATAAAAGTGATATCTGACATTTTTCTTTTTTGCTTCTGGCTTATTCCCATTGTGTAGGGTTTATCACATTTGGTTCACAATTTTCTTTATTATTTATAATATTACCTGTGTCTGAGAGATGACCAGCTATTGGAGACACAAATGCCAACAATTCTTAGTGTCATTTTTCCATATTAGTTGATATTACTTAAACATTATCCTAATCCATGGCCTCACCAAATATAATTAGTACTGAGTAAATTTTATAACATATGCAATAGTATACATCCCCCAATGTCTCTGTGAATGTTGATTCATATGAATTTAAAAGTAGAAAAAATATGTTGTTAGCATATATATTATCAACATATTGAAATTATTTTTCTCTTAGATATGCTAAGAAAAAGGCCAGTCCTATATCTCAGATATGCAGAATTGATAGGCATCACAGTCTCAGGATATTAATAAGGTCTAATCTCCTTGGGTGTTAGTAAATACTACTGTCGTTTTATGAACTTTGCTACCTAACATCATTTCACTCCTGAGTTCATCTGTCATCTTATATATTGCTGTAAATCATCTCCATTAAAGCACTTCAAAATGCTTTGTCTACAATCCTCAGGTATACATTTGAGCACTTGGATTTGCAGAAACATGTCGAAAGCTATGGGGAGAAATGTGGAAAATGGAATAGGATATAAAAACCTTCTGTTGTCAGGCATAATTTGTTCTCCTCAAATAGCCAGAAAAGCTTTTAAAGACTTATATGTGTTTATAAAGAAGGAGATAAATAGAAAAATACATAAACCCTAGTAGAGTGCATTTAGGAAGATGTGTTCTAGATGTATACAAATTACATTTTTAAAAAAATTAATCATTTTAATAATTTAAGGGTCTATTTTTGAAATTTATTTTTCTATTTTTTTCATTATTTGAAAGATCATTGAGGATGAAGAGTGTAGGTATTTATTCACAATAGTATAATGAAATTAACTACACATTCTTCACTTCAGTATTTCCTAAATTTCATTGTTCCCTTGTAGGAATCCATATCGAAAATACTGTTAGAATTATTCTTGATCTGAACAAACTATGACACTATGGAAAATAGTGTTTTGTTGGTCTTGTAAAAGTTTCCAAATGTATGTTATTATCCAAACTCAGATTTTGAGATCTTAAATCTAGACAGCTGTCAATTTACCGAATAGACTATAAGGAATCACAAACAATATTTAGCCATTTTTCTACTGTTCTGTTTGCAAGTGTTTTGAGTGAAGAAAAATTCTTTAAAATGACTACCCTGTGGCTTCCATGACTCACATTTCCATCCAAATGCTTTATTTTACCTCTGTGTGCATTGCATTTTGTGCTGCATGCATAATGTTTAGAGTTCATAGTATCATTATTGTACAACTTTTTTTTTTAATTTCAAGCATACTTATTCTATGAGAACAATTTTCCCTCTTTTCAGCCTTGCTGGAAATTTCCCACTCTCTAATAACTGCTCAAGTTTTGTTTTCTTTAGGAAATCTTTTCTATACACAAAAGCTTCCACTACCCTAGTGTGTTTTCATATGAATTCCACTCTTTGGTTCTTCTACAGCATCTATGTTTAATTCTTGGACCTAATGCCTTGCATTTTAATCAGTTATTTTCTTGGTTCTAACCCACTCACCCTTAAACTTATTTGGAACATGGATAGTGTCTTCCGTTTTATTTGTAATGAAAAATAGGTATTTGTAGTATTTTCAAAATAGGGAGTTTCCTGTAATAGTTTATACTATTGCAAGAAATTAGACTTTGAGAAAAGGTAGAAAAAACCCTCATTACAGAGGTTGCAAAATTTAGTAAGTTATATTATACAGCTGGCATGATTTGTGGTTGAACCAATTTATAATGTGGTATAATGAAATGCCTAGGGCTTTATTTTTGTTTATTTAGCTCAGTTATTTTTCTGCCTTTATAAGAACTTGGATGAAACATTTTATTAAACTTGACTTATAAATTAGGGATTATGCTTAATTATTTCTCTAATCAAAAAATATGTGGAATGAAGGCCTCGCCCGTGGTGCAGCAGTTGAGCACTGGGTTGCGAGGCTGCCCTCAGCTTCTGCAACACTGGTTCAATCCCTGGCCGCCAGGCGAGGGTCACACAGGGCTCACAGACCTCTCCTTCTGCCCACTGCTCCCCTCTGCAGTGTATTTCGACAGTCTGCCTGCTCTGCTCTCCCCTATGGCTCTGGTGAATTTTCTCACCCTCCCGGGCTTCTCACTGTACCCAGTGCTTGTATAAATAAATAAATAAATTTTAAAAAAAGTGTGGAATGAGACAAGTACCATTTGTACTTAAGTGTTGTCAACTTTTGTTTTAAATATTTTAATTTAATTTGAGCATAACTGAGAATTATTTTTAAATTGAGTAACTTTACTTTGATGCTTATATAGTTATCTTCAGCTCTACATGTTGAGATTGATAAAATATAGATTTTGGGGTTATTATAAAATCTGATTTCAAATTCAAAATTTTTGTTGCCCATACTGGAAACATGAATTTAATTTAGTTGCAATGGAGAATGTTAAAAAAACAAACAAAAACAAACAAAAAGAACCTCTTTCCTAAATGAATGTTTTGATGGCTTTTCAAGGATATTAGATATGCTTGATTTTGTGTTCAATTATTTTCTGCCCAAGGAAACACTTTATGTTGCTCTGATCATCCACAAATAATATGTTTTGACATTTAAAAGACTGAAGGGTAACCCAATTTTAATAATCATTAGAAATAATGAATACTTTGTTCTATCTAAGATTTACTTTGTTGATGTTCAGAATATCAAATACTTTCCATGGGTTCAGTGTTGGAGGGGTCATTCAAGTTTAAAGACTTCATAATTTAAGCTGAACACGGCCTTAAAATTTTCACCTTTTAATGTCCTTGTTAGTGCATTTATGCTATTGGAATTAGAATGTTGTCACATACAACCAAATATTTTCCTCAATAATTCCTAAAGAATGAACTAATTTGCTGTTTTTCCATTGGAAACATTTCTAATTTTGTCTTTTGCCTCCTTCTTTAGGACCACTCTTCAACTGACATACCTTTAAAGTAAATTTGATTAATTAACAGTTTGTAAAATTTCCCTGGCATAGCAAAATGATCTGGAAATTGGTTTAATTCATCCCTCTATTTCTGTAGTAAAATAAATTTATGCATTGTCCAGATATATTAGGAAGAATAAATAGCAGCAGATGATACATGAACTCCAACTTCCCCATAAATTAATCCACTTCAAACTTCGTTGTTTATTAGCTGTATGAAAATACAACTGCAATTTGGAAAACTGGACTGCCTTAAAAATGCAAGTAGTAAGTGTTAGAACTTCTGGGAAGAACAGAAAGTGAAGCAGCTGAAAAGAATGGGAGGGCAGGGCTCACAATTATCTATTTCATAGCTTATGTTAACAAATTTTATGTTAAACTATAGTGAATTCCTAACTATAGTGAATTCCTAAATTCTTACCATACAGTTTATATTTATATATATTTTTAAAAAGATTTATTTATTTATTTATACAAGCACTGGGTATAGTCAGAAGCACGGGACGGTGAGAGAATTCACCAGAGCCAGAGCGGGGAACAGAACAAGCAAGAGAGGTCTGTCACGCCATTTGGGACCCTCGCCCGGTGGCAGGGGATCAAACCGGCACTGCAGAGGCCGTGGGCAGCTTCGCAGCCCAGCGCTCAACCTCTGCACCACTAGGGGAGGCCCTATATTTTTATTTTTTTAAATATTTATTTATTTATGCATGCAGGAGCTGGGGTGTAGGCCAGAGGTGTGTGTGGGGTGAGAGGATTCGCCAGAGACAGAGTTAGGAGCAGAATAGCCAGACTGACTGAAACACAGTGCTGAGGGGAGAAACAGGTGAGACAGGAGAGGTCTTATGCACCTTGTGGGTCACTTCCCTGGGCAGGGATCAAACTTGTGCTGCAGTAGCAGAGGATTGATTCATAGTGCTGACACTTAAATCCTGGCACCACCAGGAAGGTTTATACTGTTAGCTTTAATCTTGCTTCATGTTTCCACTATTTAAGCCAATTATTTCTTATGACAGAGTGGAAAATAAGAGGGAAGAGGTTTTATGGCTCAGAAAATTCTTTAGTTATCTGTGGAAAAAGTCTAGTGTCTCCAAATCTTGTGTTATGGGTACAACAAATAGTGAGTTTGGTGTAGCATGTTTCTAATGTATTTATATTTTCAAGATATCAGAATCACCATATATTGAATTCCAAGGGAAAATACCCATATTCATTAATAGGTTCACAAACACTCTAGGGGCCTCCCTGGTGGCACAGTAGGTTGAGCTCAGCGCTGTGAAGCCAGCCAGGGAGATTCCCACATGGTGTGGCAGACCTCTCCTCTCCTGCCGCGCCCACTGCTCCTCTCAGCAGTGCTTTGGGTAAGTCTGTCTTCTTGTTCTGCTCCCCATTCTGTCTCTGGTGAATCCTCTCACTGTCCTGAGCTTCTGGACTGCACCCCAGCTCTTATATAAAAATAAATAAATCTTAAAAAAAAAGTTTCACAAACACTCCAGATGATCTTAAACCTAGCCAGGTTTAATATGAATACACAATGATTATCCAAATATTTCCCTAACCAGTTGCATTATACTACTTTTTTTTTTCCCTGAAACTGGGAAATACTGACATTGACATTACTTAAATTTACCATAAAGATGATGACTTTCAAAAAGATGAAATTTGGTAACTGAAACAAATGACTATACATTTTCTTTTCCTTTTTTTATCACCATCAACAGTATTATAAAACAATAATGGAGTCTAAAGTTTCATTCATTCATTACATTTTTTAAAATTTCTTTTGTAATATTTTTCAAGGTGAAAGAGAACAGAATGTGGCAGAGCTAAACATTGTAAGTTTATGCTCCTAGGCACTTTTAAAACTTTCAGAGACATATGTACATCAAAATACTACATTTGCTTAACACTCCAGGTTATGAGAACCACATGCCCTTTCACAGTTAAACAATGCATATTTTATTCAGGAAAACCATGGCATCTTATCTCTTTATGAGCCTGCAAAGGTAGGAGGTATGTATAGAAACACACTGTTGAGGAAGAAGCACACATGTAAATTGCTAATGCAGATAAATATCATAAATGCTTACTTTAGTAAAAGTCAGTTTTTACTAACTTTACTGTGGAGATGTGGGCACAAAAAAATGAAGATAGTCAAAGCAATGCTTGGGGTCCATCCATTTGTGTATTTATAAACAGATGAAAGAACCTAAGCAATATCTCAGAGAAAATTTAAAATGAAAAATACAAGAAAATATAGACTATCTTGAATCTGTTCTTGCTTTTCAAAACTTTCACTATCCTGAAAGGTCACTGATCTTGTATTTCAGTATTAGCAACAATATAAAAAATGCATTTTAATTCACGTGCATTCCTTACTGAAAGAAGAGAGGAGTAAAAGATTGAGATTTTGAATTTGATTCAGTGGATGAGACAGAAGTGTTGGCAGTGACAGTAAAGAAACTTTGCTCTTTCTGCATTGCCAGGGCTTCTCGGTTCTGACCACAATCACAGAGCCAAGGGCTGCCAGAAATGCCAAGTGTGTGCTGATTTTGTGATGTAGAAAAATAGGGATCTGGGTAAGAATATGTAATTGTTTTGAACTACTTTATTTGGTTGGAATTGGAGCCAAAGTCTCTAGACATAAAAAGAAAGAGTGGTAAAAATCCTCAGGCATAAACATACTGAGCATTTATTGCCTGCAAGTGAGGAGTGCCTTTGAGTATGAAGCACTTTGAGTTGACTGCAGACTTTTGTTTTCTAATTATGATGGCTAAAGAAAGGTAATGTTAGGTTTTATGCACCCTTGAGACTAAAGATAATGATCTCAATTTCCCTCACACATTGGATGTTTGTAACTTGGACTTGTTATATCTTAACCATTGAAGTTTTATTTCTTAATTATTTCTCCATCAAATTGAAGTATAAAAACTTTTCTTTATTTCCCATGAGCTTCTTGGAGAGAATTTTAGGTGTTCTTTAGAAAGGGGATACTGTATAAAAAATATTTATTTTTTGTACAAGTTTTCTATATACATTTAAGAAAGTGATACCTTGAAACATTTCAAAATATTCTCATGTGTGAAAAATCATACAAAAATATAGTGTTTTTATTATTTTTAATATAAAACATTGGAAATTTTCAACATCACTAGCTTTTGAAAGTATATTTTCAATCATTGAAAATGATTTTCGGTATCTCAGTAATTGCAAATATAGTGACTTGCTACTAATTAATACTTAGAAATTAATTTTGTTGTAAAGAACAGTTTTACTGTATTGCATCTGGTTCTGTCATGTGAACATCACTTTATCAATAGTATCTTCATTTATGAACATTATTACTATGTTGTGTTAGAAAATTTTATAAGTACCTTCAGGTTTCTGATAAGAAAAATGCGTTCCTAAGAATGAATGAATAATGGTAGGATGATGTTGATAATTGGTGTCTGATTAAGGATGAGGTGGGGATGCTCAGTGTTTGCTCTAACTTTTTTATCATATATTATGCAAGTAGTTGATTGTAGGTAGTTGTGTTTTTTTGGGAATATTTAAAATTAGTTTACACTAATCTTGGCTATTGGAAAGATAGATTTTGGGAACTTGGTGAATCCTACTTGAATGACTATTTCCTTGAATATTATTAATCACCAGCTGCCATCACTCAGTGGCAGGATTCCAAGGCAGCGCTGTGAGGATGCCTCTGTTCATTCCCCCTTCCCCTGACTGACATAGTGTGGAAGCATTTTGGCTTCTTAGCAAAAGAATGAAATTGCTTCTAAAATGTGTATGTTATCACCGAGTTTAAAGTCAGAATGTTCAGGAAAAAATATATCCTACAATATTTAATCTGGACCAACTGAATTGTTGCCCACTGATACTTGAATTTAGAGGGATAAAAAGTTCCTGGTTGTTTGCACTTCATATCTCTTTGCTCTCTGTCAACCCATCTATTTCCTAGTGATATATCTTACAGGATCACATGGTGTTGGGGATGATGTGGAAAGAGAAAGACTTTGCTTGACCTTTGAATTCTGTAACTTATTCCATTGTACATTCTAACGGTTTTCATGTTCTGACCTTGGCATACTGTGTAAGGGTGACATGTCAAAGGTTGCATTATTGGATGATAATGCTGCTCTGTGAAATGTGGCTCTCAGCTTCCAGGGTTCCCTGGCAACAATGACAGATCCTAGGACAAGTGCAAATTTGTCTTCACACATTGCAATTGAACAAGTCAAGCCTGAATATTACCTGCCTGTGCTTAAGTTTTCACTTTTTGTGATATATGTTTTCTTACCATTTGGGGAGAGTTCTTTTGTTTTATTTTACAAAGTAAAGGAAATTTGGAAAACAAAACTCCAATAGCAAAACTTATAATCTCCCAGCCATCAAATATATTTTCTTAATGCTATCACCTTCAAAATAGGCAACTTATTTTTAGATCTCATGAGAATTAAATCATTTTCAACTGACTTTCAGATATAGCTACATTTAAAGTGTCATTTTCAAGTTTATGATCTTTAATATTACATTAATATGTAACTTTCAATTTTATATTTTTACTGACACTGCTTTTACTTTTTTATTTTATTATTTATGTATCACACATGGGTATTCTTAATAGTTTGTTTAATAGTTAATACTAATTTTTCCTGTTTATCTTTTCACAATAAAGGATTTTTCCCTTCAGATGCAATCATCATAGTTTTCCCAGCACCAAAGTGTTCACAATCCTCCACCACACTCTTCCCCTGTGTTCTCTGTGCTCCACTCCTGAGTGACTCAGACATAAGGTCTGCTGGCATTATGTTTCTAAATAACTAGTTTTCAAAATATGTGCATTTACCAACAAAGTAAATAAACATCTCAAATAAAACCTATGTCAAAAGTAGTTATATCTGCTACTTTTTAGTAGTTTTTTTCATCACAGTCATGATATGACTACATGAACAGTTTCGATCAGAGGACAAATGGGAAGATGGTACAAGCATACGGAACAGGCTAAATAAAAGTATGATTTGCTCAAAGCAAAACACTTAGCATTTTTGGTTTTAATAGCCACAATAATTGGTCTTTCACTCACTCAACAATGTTTTATCACCAATGTTTTTCATTAAATTGCTGGAGTAGTGGGAAATTATCCAAGAGACTACATCAATTTTTCTGAGGTTATTTTGTGGTGATAGGACTTTAAGAGTATGTGAATTTCTATCATGAAGGACATTAATTCACTTGGAGTTTCTTCTGCCATATCTGAAAAATCATTTAAATCCTACTTCTGCCCCTATTCTTGTTCATTTCTTTAGTAAAGCTCAATTAGACATATGATTTTGACAAGTTGACTTGATTGCATATCAATTAAACGTTCTTTTATATTTTTTCATGTCCTATAACTCATTATCTCATAAAACACACATTCCCTATTTATGTGTAATCTGCTCTTCAGCCCATTCATAGAGTTTTCTATTTCACATACTATATTTTTCATTTGTAGATGTTTTCTGTTACTCTTTTTTTATATCTATTATGTCTTTACACAGCATCAAGACTGTCTTCCTAAAATATGAACACTTCCTATTCTGTTTTTCGTAAGTTTAATGTCTAATTTTTTGTTTGTTTTAGCTTGTTTTCACTCATGGTGCCTTATTTCCATGATTAAAATATATATATATATTAGCTGCCCATTTTTCTCGATATCCTAACTATAAAAATTCCTTGATCTTCTGAGATAAAGATAGATTGATAAAAGCCTTGCTTTGTTTTTGTCAGAGATCTGGAAGCTCTAGTGAAAATTGACTTTTTTAAATTTAATTTCAACTTTGAGATTATTTTATCTGGAACTTAGTGAGTAGAGATACAAGATTCATTGGTAACTTTATGAATTCTGGCTTGTGACTTTGGAGTCTTAGGGATTTTTTTTTTTTTTTCATCTGTGTAAGGTCACTTTTAGAGAAGAACTGATGGTACATGTATTTCACACTTGTACATAGAGGATGGAAAATTTGGGGTCTCAGGATTAAGGTTACACACAAACTAATCTCATCAGTTTAGCAAATATTTTCAAGGTAAAAGTAATCCAATAATCAAGATTTTAGAAATAGATATTTTATCCAGTATTTCATATATATGTATCACAGAATAACAGTCTGGACAACAAATCTGCCATTACCAATTAATAAAAATCCAAGTGGATTGCTTAAGTGACTGAGGAAAATCCTGATCATTTAATTTATGCCGATTCTTCAGAGTTATATCAGCCCTGAACCAATCTTCCATTGGAGACATTAGCCATATATATATATTATATATATATATATATAAATATATAATATATATATATATTTTATATATATATAAAATCGATTTATTTACTTTATTAAAAATATTTATTTATTTTTATAAGCACTGGGTACAGTCAGAAGCGCACGAGGGTGAGAGAATTCACCAGAGCTGGTGTGGGAAACAGAACGGGCAGATTGACGATACACTGCTGAGGGGAACAGTGGGCGGCAGGAGAGGTCTGTGCGCCATGTGGGACCCTCCCTCGCTGGCGGCCAGGGATCGAACCGGCGCTGCAGAGGCTGCAGGCAGCTTCGCAACCCAGTGCTCAACCGCTGCGCCACCGGGGAGGCCCTCAATTTATTTACTTTTAACTGAGGTAATATCGGGGTACTTTCATTAGATGTTAACCCCGTCTTTTATTCTCTTGTTGACTAACAAGGAAATGTTGGATGATTGTAGTTCAGATTATTTTTGTTCTTTGTGTATATTTTCAAGTTTATCAAGAATTCAGGTTTTTAAGAGGCCAATGTATGTCAAAAATTGCATATCAATTCCAGATAAGGTATGTGTGGAGAATAGAACTTTTTTTGAAAAATGTGAATGAAAACTGACTATTTAAGAAACTCACAATAAAGATTATTAATTTTCATTTGAACGTAAATTTTAGCACACTTAGATCAAAATTCTCAACAGTTTTATTTTTGTTTTCTTGAACAGCACATGCAGTATTTTATTGCAATGCCTATTGTCTCATCTTATTTAGATTTTTTGCAAGGTGACTGATTGCATATTTATTTCAATTTGTTGAATATTGAGGTAATAATGGATGAATTGTTTAAAGTAAATCTTTGTGTTTGAGTACTTTTTAATGAGGTAACTTTGGTGTACAACACTGCATATAATTCAGAGTAAAGGATCACGTCTTTAGTACAACTCACCAACAAGGCATTCGTAGTCCTCTACCATAGTCCATTGGACACTCTCTACACTTTAATCTCCATCATTCCTCTCCCCCTAAAAAATGATAAAGCCTGGGATATTTGCTGTTCTTGTTCATGTTTTAGCAGTTACTACTCTAACGGAGTCAGAGGACAGGTGTGGGAATTTGGATTTGACTTTCCCTTTTACTGTGTAATTCCCATGTGACTTTGAGTTACTGTATCTTCAGCACCGGAGTTCCTTTATTTGTAAATGAGACTAATACTAGTACTTATAAATTTTAAAGTAGTTAATTATGTTCATAACTCCCTTCCATTACCTTGGATATTTTTGTGAACTGATTTCTCAGTAAATAGCATGTTCCTTAAGTGATACCTAAATTCAAAAGCATTAAGCACTTTAATTGCACAGTGCTCATAAGTATGGAAATAAGAATAATAGAGAATAAAAATTGCTTGAAATATGAAATGTGAAGCAAAATTTGCTTGAAATATGAAATGTGATAGCAAAATTTGCTTGAAATATGAAATTTGATAACAAAAAGACAGAATTTCTATAAAATAAATGAGAAGATATTATATGTAATAATATTCAGAATATATCTAAAAAGCAATATTTGCTATTCTTAGTATTTTTTTTGTCTCAGAGAAGTTTAATACTTACATTTGATATAATGAATGTCTTGAAGAAATATCAAATCTTCAACATTTAAGTTATATATTTTGTTCTATTTGCTTAGTGTTGTCATAAATAAAATATTTATCACAAATAATTTCTTGATTTCAAATATGTATTTATCATTAGATTTGTTTAAGAACTTCATAAGCATATTTTGCAGTCATACCTGATAACTATGCATAACTTATTCAACTTCCCAGCCTAGGTAAAGTTTTATAGCTCCTATAATAGTACTTTATGATTATATTTTATTTTGTAAATCATATCATAATGAAACTCTTTCCTCTTAATTTTTTAGAATCATGTAATTTTTGAATGTGCCTATAACTGGTGTCTCAAGAGAGATTTTATGTGCTTTGAAAGTGGAGTCTATTTGCATTTCCATTGCCTAAACAAAATAACATTTCTAAAATATGGATCGGGATTTTTATTACTTTGCAGACTATAACTTGATTTTTTTTCAATTTAGTATAAGGCCAATGAAGATTAACAGAATCATATTTGTATTTCTCTATTTTCTGTAGAGGGCTTGGATTATTTTTTTTTCCATAAGGTATTGAAATAGTGCAACAAAAAATTGTGTTAACATTCAGAGAGATATAACTCCGGGTTCTGTTCTGCCATTGTATCCTGAGAGATTTTGTATAAGAAATTAATGTGATGTTCTCTTTTTGCCTCCATGATATGGATTGTCTTAAGAACTATCATCTATGGCCTTCGTGGTAGCACAGGAGTTAAAGTCTCAGCTCTATCAAGATATTGCCAGCCACTGTGAAGTGAGTTAGATCCCCACCCAAGGAGCTAACCCATGTGGCACAGCAGACCTCTCCTGTCTCGCTGGCTTCTCCCCTGAGCAGTGTATTTCAGTATATCTGCCTTTTCTGCTCTCCACTCTCTCTGGAGAATCCTCACACTCCCCTCACCTTTGACCTACACCCCAGTTCTTGTATGCATAAACAAATAAAAATGAATAAATACAAAAAGCTATAATCTAATGGTTCTATTAAATAAGATTATATAATAATGATAATAATATCAATGCTATATATACAACACCTGGAACATTTTTGGATAATAGTTTTTATTTTAATAATATCTAGCTACCTTTGAAAATTAATAATCATTAAAATATATGCATTGATGTCTTCCAAATATATTCTAATGACATGAAATATAAAATACACATGTACTTAAATATATTAATTGTGTAAAATTCACAAATGCTATTATATTTAGAATATTGTTTTTGATTTAATATATTGTCACCCAATGTGTGCTATTAGAACACTAAACTATCTGGAGCCTTGTCATGTCACATTTCAAGGATTCAATAACAGAACCTTATATTGTTTTTATTTATTTAATTTTTTAAAGCCAGTAGCAGCTCAATGTCATTCCCCTTGAGCTTGTTTTATTTTTTTTTTAAGATTTATTTTTTTATTTTATGCAAGAACAAGGGTACAGCCCAGATGTGCGGGAGGGTGAGAGGATTCACCAGAGACAAAGCGGGGAACAGAACAGGCAGTCTGACATAATACACTGCTGAGGGGAGTAGCGGGCAAGACAGGAGAGGTCTGCTACGCCATGTTGGACCCTCACTGGCCGCCTGGGATCCAACTGGTGCTACAGAGGCTATGGACAGCTTCACAGTGTGGTGCTCAGCTGCCTGTGCCACCAGGGGAGGTCCAGAACCTTAGATTATTTTTAGCTGGGATTTTACCTGGCGTTTTTCCCAGCTAACTCTTAGGACTATCTCCATTTACACAAAACAGAAAGAACAGGGATAGACATTCTAAATATACTATTTTAAATTCAAGACAACTGTTACACTTAGTTTTTTAAAAGGTGATTTTGGTAACATATTTTATCAGATGGAAGGGTCATCAAATTTCTATTTGAGTGATGCTCAGTTGGTGAGACCATCTGATAATGAGCACTGATGTTAACTGGGAAGCACATTCTGCAGGGGGGTTGGGGGGGTGGGGCTGCCTGCTCAGCATCAGGCTGGGTGTTGCATGTGGAAAAAAAGGTTCATATTGCTGATATTGCTTTATTAAAAAAAATAAAATAAAGGAGGTTTCGTGTAAAAAACAAAAAAGAAATGCTGTATGTGCACTGTCATCTTAGGAGATTCAAAAGACTTGTGAGAGGCCCCACCGATTTCAATTTTAAGGAAACATTTTAACATTTACTTCAAACAGAAGGCTACTGTTTGCAGCCTTTAAAAATATAAGTGTAACACCAGGTAAAATGAAAATTTTATTTTATAATAAAAACACATGAATTTATTTTATACTAATAAATTTAAAAACTGCTTAATAAAAGCTGTAATATATAGCAATTTCGAAAAAACATTTCAAAATTGATGAAAGTTTAACGTAATTGAACTCTGTTCTGATGAAAATCCAGCCTAATGATATTTGTAATTTTTTTAAAGATTTATTTTTATTTATGCATCCAAGAAGTGGGGTATAGCTCAGAGATGTGGGGGAGAGAGGCCAGAGACAGAGTGGGGAGTAGAACAGGCGGATTCACTGAAATACACTGTTGAGGGGAGCAGCAGGCTAGACAGGAGAGGTCTGCTGTTCCATGTGGGTCACCTCCCTGGCCTGGGATTGAACTCATGTCACGGTGGTTGTCAATAGCTTGATAGAGCTGTGTCTTTAATCCTTGTACCAACAGGGAGGCCCCAATATTTGTAATTTTAATAACACAATGTATTTATCTCAAGGCTCACATATTATAAAATGAATACTAAGGAATACCTATAGCACTTGTTTAAGAGAATCCAGGTGGTATGATGTATAGCCATTATGGTGTTAGCCATAATTTGATACCAGTACATCCACCCTCAGACTTACACATCTACAAACATTTTAGTTTAAAGATGCATCAAGAACTTTACTTTTACATTTCAAACAGGGATGTTATAGACAGATTGAGAAGTGTAGTCCTAAATTTTGGTTGATATCCATCCATGGTTTAAATATAAGAGAATGTTAGTTATATAATTGGGGGGGGGTATTAACATGGAGGATAACCTGTAGAAACCTTGGCTATGGTTATTTCATTGTAAAGATATTTGACTTTCTCTAAATTCTGTACCCATGTGTGAATATACCTATAAATAATAAGTATCATGATTCTCCTAAAGCCTAGTTCTAATGGAAATAAGGAATGCACAGAAAAAAAAAATGTATCTACTATTTGTATATATTTATCTTTCTTTCTATATACATGCAAGCACATATGTGTGTGTACAATTATTTTCCCATTTGATGCAACCTCAGAGTAATAAATTATTCTCAGTAAACAATATGAAATATCCAGATCACAACCTTGAAACACCTCAATTAATTGTTTCTGTGTTGTGAAACACGTAAGAGTTATGAGGCATAAGCTTTCATTTTTATTCTGCTCTTATATTTGCCAGTATTTGGCGTTATGATTAGTAACATTTATAGATGCCATACATTTTCCTTGTGTTTATTTTTGTTTAGTGAGGAGCTGGTCTCATGTTACTTAAACTAATGAATGCACAGATTACCAAATACTTTAAATACCTTTGAAACATTTTTTTCAATATCTTTGAAAAAAGGTTTCAATACCTTTGAGAAGTTTTTAACTTCAAGATTAAAAAACATTTCAAATACTACTGATACTAGAAAGAAATGACATCACATTTTGGTAGGGTCATCCTAAGGTAGTACAGTATAATTTCAGTACTTAAAATGAGCCTATTCAAGTTTATTGGCATGCAAATGAATGGTTCTCTAATAATATGTATCCAGTATTCCATCAGAATATAGTCAGTTGTTTTTTATTCATGAGTAATTGATATGTTACATGGTACATTTTTTATTCTTTAATTTCCTTATTTTGGAAAAAAAAATTCACCCCAGTGCTTTGATAGCATTTTTTACTCCACTTTTTATTAAGGGAAAAGTTTAAAGGTACATATTTATATAATGTTTCAACAATAGTTCTGAAGGATAGTTTATTCATTTCTGAAGGATCATTTCTATATAATTATTAGAATTATAACATCACAATAATACTTAATAAAGATCATCAAATACCCAATTGGTATTTAAACTTCCAATCATCCTATAAGTGCCATATCTTAATATATGAAGGCAGTAAATGTAAATTGTACACATTTGTTTGAATAAGAGTCCAGATAATATCCCTCTATTGTAACAAGTTAACACTGATCTTAAATGTTGGTTAGTCTCCATATTCTAAATGTTACTTTTCCATAGGACAAGTTATCAGTATAATTTAGTAGTTTTCCATAGTGTATGTTTCATTCAGATTTCATATCTGTGGTGCTGTTTAACATGACCGTTGCTTTCTGTGTGCCTATCTATTGGTCGTTAGATCCTACAAATGGAAAGTGGTCAGCTTTAGATTTTATCTTGTTTTTGCTTTTTGACATGACTATTTTATGGAAATAATTGGTTTCCTTGTCTCTGATTTTACTTAGTAGTACTTTATTGATGAAAAAATTTTACCTGTTGCGCAAACATGCTGTGTATAGCTTGATGATTCATGTAAAGGTATACACCTAAGTAATATCAAGGTCAAAGTATAATTTATTTAAATTGTCTAGAGAGTTTCTCTGTGACTCCTGTCAAGTTCCCCGATTCCCCACTCTTATCCACATCAACAACTACTCTTGTTATTATCACCACAGACTGTTTTTGTCTGATTTTGAACTTGATATGAATGCTTTTCCTTCTGCTCTTTCCTCCATTATATTTTGAGATTTATCCATCTTGTTAAATGTATCAATAGTGTGTTTCTTTATGTAGCTGAGTGATATCTCGTTATCATCATAGTTATCTTTGAAGAAGTCCAAAAATAAATCGTGTGCAACAATGTATTAATTTATTTTGGAGTGCATTTCTGGATCATAAAGTAGAAACTACAAAATTGTTTCCCTACAAAAAAGTGGTTGCATTCTTTTAACTTCCACCAGCCTGTTTCTAAGATTTTATTTATTTATTTTTGCATAGAAGAATTGGGATGCATGCCAGAGGTGCAGGGGGGTGAGATGATTCACCAGAGACAGATGGGGAGCAGAATAGGCAGATCTACTGAAATACACTGCTAAGGGGAGCTACAGGCAAAACAGGAGAGGTCTGTTGTGCCATGTGAGTTAGCGCCCCTGCCAGGATCAAACTCAGGCTGTTGTGGTGGTAGTAGACCTGAGACTTAACCCCTAAGTCATCAGGGAGGCTCTACCATCAGCATTCTATGAGAGTTCCAGTTTAACCACATCATTGATACAAGCAACTTAGTAGTGTTAGTCTTTTTTTTTTTTTTAAATAGAGGCATGTTTTATTTATTTGTTTGTTTGTTTTGTTTATATATACACTGGGTACAGTCAGAAGCGTGGGAGGGTGAGAGAATTCACCAGAGCCAGAGCGGGGAGCAGAGCAGGCAGAAGGACCGAAGCACACTGCTGAGGGGAGCAGCGGGCATCAGGAGAGGTCTGCGTGCCATGTGGGACCCTCCTCTGGTGGCGGGGGAGCAGCCGGGGATCGAACTGACGCCGCGGATGCTGCGGGCAGCTTCGCAACCCAGCTCTCAACCACTGCGCCACGGGGAGGCCCAGTAGTGTTAGTCTTTTCGATAGTAAAATCCAACTATCTGAGCTATCCTTTACTCAATCAGTTCATACTTTAAAACTACCCTCACATTGTTCTTGGGTTGATTTTTATCGATGGTGAGTGGTAAGGTTATTCTTCAATGCTTTTGATTATATAATCATCATGATTACCCAAATATGAATAAAAACATCAAGCAGATTGCCAACGTTAAAACATTGTGGCCTCTGCACAGTATGTCATAGGCTTATGTATCTTGCAGTAAATTTTAAATTTAGTCTTTTTCCAAAGCAATTTTGGCATTTGTAGCGGCAGGAGGACACGGAGCAAGATCTCTATGATGTGAGCAGACGAGGTAAGGAGACGTCCTGGAGCCCTTGGTGGCTTTTCAGGCTTTTATTGGGATTTACCAGGTACACAGCAGGCAGGGGTGCTGGGGGGCCTGGAGTTTGGCAGGCCTCCCACCCCCAGCAAGTCTTCACTCTGTCTAGGCTCTCCGGCGTTCTCTGGTGGTCTCTGCTTCTCTTTTGCTCTGTTCTCTTTCATTCTCTTTGCTTCCCTGCTCTCCTGGTGTCCCCATGACGCCACCCTTATAAGCCCAGTCTCAGCCCAGGTGAATCTCATCTACATATGCCCATACCCTATTCCAGGTGCCCGCCATCAGGCATGCATTCAAGACCACAGATCCATCATCAATCCTAATGGCAAGAGGGCAGAAAAGCCTGATACTTTTAATTTACCCTACAACATTATATTTACATTTTCATTATTCTTGAATAATTCTTATAATGATCAACAAACTTGTAAAAACCATAGTCAAGTTTTTAATTAAATCTCCCCTCCAAGATTTTACCAGACTGTTAAGATTTATACATTTTGAAATGTTTCCAACATGTCTTATAACTTTATATTAATGTCATAACTGCATTTTCTAAATATTTATTAACATTAGGAAATATGCTATTGTCATATGTCAGAGTGAGTTTAAGTTACAGCAGTGCACAGTCTTTAGAAGGAGGGACACAGACTCAGTTAATATGGTGTGATCTTTAATGCATTTCTTTATCTCTGGTGTAGAATTTCGTTTATTTGTAAAAAGGAATTGTGATGGTATCTTCTCATATGATTGTTGTGAGGGTTAAATTAGTGTTAATGTTGCTAAAGTGATGGCATAGGGGCAGGATGACACAGGGCAGGTTTTCTATGACACAAGCAGACCAGGTAAAGGAGGAGTGAGTTTTCAATGGATTTTGTAGGCTTTTATTGGGATTTACCAGGTACTTGGGAGGCAGGGGTGCTGGGGGGCCTGGAGGCTGGCAGGACTCCCAGCCCCCAGCAAGTCTTCACTCTGGGCTCTCTGGAGTTCTCTCATGGCTTTGTTCTCTGCTCCTCTGGTGGTTCTGGTGTCCCTGTGACTCTGTCCTTATAAGCCTCGTCTCTCAGCCCAGGTGTACCCACCTATGAATGCCCACACCCCACTCCAGGTGCCTGCCATTCAGGACCACAGGGATCCATTATCTGTCCTAATGGCGGGAGGGCAGAAAAGCCTGACACTTTCACTTACCCTACAAATGGGAAGGAGTCCTGATAAATGGTAAGCATTATATAAATGAAAAATAATTTCTGCTTAGTTCCTGTGATGATTTTATTTGTTGAACGTAATTAAAACTCGGTGTGTGTATCTATAAATACACACACATATATATACATATATATCACTAACTATAAAATAATGTATTATGGATATCAAGTTAAAGTGATAGAAAAGGCAAAATCTTATCCTAAGGTAAGATAGTGAATTATTTTTAAAATCTTCATGGTTTTATGAATTATGATTTATTTCTTTTTTATGTGAAACTTAAGCAACTTATATGAATTCAACTTACAAAAGAAATATTTCTAAGTCTGTGGCTATACAAAACCTTCTCATTATTAAGGATAAATTATAGGAAATACAGCATGCATGTTTTAGGTGGAACTATTTTCTAAACATTTCTAGACCATTGCAGTAATTTGAGAGTACTATCAGACTATATTATGAATTTTTCCATCATTAATTGAACTTTAAGAAAAAATCAATTTTCTTCATAAAATATTTTAATTTCTTATTGATGTAAAAATGCAGAGATTAATTTTACTTTATAAATTTAGCACATACCTCTTCCAGTTGTACTCCAAGCTAATAATTTAAAATCTTTCTCATCCATAACTTGAAATAAATTTTATCCTGAAAAATTTGTTGTAACATTCAATTTTTACTTACTATGAATTGATACTTTATAATACTGTAGGGTAAGGAAAAAAATGTCAGGCTTTTCTGCCTTCCTGCCATCAGGATAGATGATGGATCCTTGTGGTCCTGAATGCATGCCTGATGGCGGGCACCTGGAGTAGGGTGTGGGCATAGGTAGATGGGATTCACCTGGGTTGAGACTGGGCTTTTAAGGGTGGCGTCACAGGGACGCCAGCAGAAGTCGTTAAAGAAGCCAAGAAGCCGAGAAAGAAGTAGCAGAAGCCGAGAGAGAAGCAGAGAAGGCTGGAGAGCCCAGAGTGAAGACCTGCTGGGGGCTGGGAGGCTGGTAGGCCTCCCAGCCCCCCAACCCCCCAGCACCCCTGCCTGCCATATGCCTGGTGAACCCCAATAAAAGACCTACAAAACCCCTGAGGGCTCCAGAACTCCTCCTTTACCTGGTCTGCATGGGATCCTAGAAAACCTGTACTGTGTCCCTTCCTGACCTTACAAATACTTTCTCTTCAAGATCTTGTAACAGGCAATAACTTGATTCAATTGTATAAACAATAAAAATGAAAACAATGTCTATCTTAATACCTTGCTTTTAGAAAACAGCTAGAAGTAATTACTGATTTTATTTTCTTTGAAATGTGTTTAAAGATGAGGCACCTAATTATTAGTTTGCATATGAATGCATCCCTTTAATTCATAAATGTTTAAAATTTGCAAAATAATGATCATTCAGCTATATGATCTCCATTGCTTTAATTAGTGATCATAACATCATCAGTAAAATTTGAATATATACATAAATTTTGGTGTATTTATCATCTTTTATCACTGCATGAATGGAAAAAGGGTCACATTATTTTTAGAGTTTAATGTAATGATAAATATTTATCAATGACTTAAAAATTTCTAAAACTGCTATAAACACTGTCAGCTGAAATAATAATGTTGCACAACTCCATTATTAAGATCACAGTGTTATCAGGAAGAAAACATTAGAAATAATACATATGCAGTGTGAATAGTAATTGATAAGGCTGTATATACATCAAGTTTATGATCAAATACAGAAATTGATAAATTAAAAAAATGCCTAATAAAGCAGGGGCATTTCTAGGAAGAAGTTATAAAAATATATGAAAATCATTTTGGGTTATTTAAAATTAAAGTTTGTTTTCATTTGATTATTGTAGTTTATTCCCTGTATATATTTTTCCATAGTAAGGAATTATTTTATTTTACATGTGCACAGAGAAGAAACCAAATGTTAAGTAGATTTGTAAAAAAAAAGTATATAAATGTATATTTGTACTATAAACTAAACATTATTGATACATAGATATACGAAATATATCTCACATTTTTTAAAGATTTATTGTTATTTATGCATATAAGAACTGGGGTATAGGCCAGAGGTGTAGGGGGTGAGAGGATTCAACAGAAAGAGATTGGGGAGCAGAACAGGCAGATTGACTGAAATACACTGCTGAGGAAGCAGTGGGTGAGACAGGAAATGTCTGCTGTGCCATATGGGTTACCTCCCTGGCTGGCGATGGAACTCATGCTGCAGTGGTTGGAGATAGATTGATAGTGCTGATACTGTAACCTCTTTGCCACCGGGGAGGTCTCTCACATTGTTTTTAAGGATAAATGTCATATATGTGTAGAACTGAGTGCTATAGAATTAGTGGAATTTCCATGATGTTCATGATTATGTATTTCAACAAGTTTCATTTAGTGTTATTTATTTCATAAACCTCTATGATATCCCTGGTAACAAAGAAGAGCAATATATACACATATGTAGCAAATAGCATAATTAGTCATAGATTAATTAAATAAATGTTTTTTTAAACTTTGTCAAGTCTAAGAATTCATATTCTATAACTTGGTTGAATTATTGCTCTCTGAGCTGTAGTGACTATATCTGACTTTGTCCTTTGTTGCACAATTTTGTCACTGAAGTGGAAGGGGTTTTGAGTTTAGTAGTTTAATGTTTTACCTATATGATATATGACAGAGAATGGTTTTTTTGAAAGTTTGTGTTCTGACATTTTCTTTGCTGTCCCCGTTCTTATTATCTGTCTAATTTTCATGTACGTGAGATTGCAAATTTACCTACTGGTATGACTAAACAAATACCTGGTTAGAAAAACAAAAGGCCAACCAGGGATAAAAACAGATTATTTGATCTTCAGCATCAATTGTTTTACTACACATCACATCCCTAATGCCTTATTAAAAAAAAAAAAAAAGCAGTGGTATTTGGTATGTGTCAAGAAAAACATATTTACAAAGTAAATTTCTGTTCTCCTCATAGATTTCTGTTCTCCTCATAGATTCTATGGTGTAGCTTGGTGAATTTCTGTCTTTACAGGCTGTTCACTGATGTGGCAAAGAAAATTGCCTCAACATGAATAAATAAGTATTAGTTCATTAGCTGTGCTTAATTACACAAATAAAACTGATGAGCCCAGTGTTGTGCATGCTGTTGCAAGCTTCCTATTTTATAAACACCCTTTAGCATTTATGATTTATTAAATTATTTATTCAGCAAACATTAATTGAGCACCACATATTGATCTGAGACTTTCCTAAGTGCTGTAGACCAAAAAAAGTCATAGAAGAGTTCTCTATCACAAAAATGTATGGCTAAACAGCTAAACAGCATTACTACATAGTATAAAATAATATATATAAGCTAATTGTATATATATAGTACATATGTTGTGTGAATAGTAATTGATAAGGCTGTATATACATCAAGTGTATGGGCAAGTATATATATTTTGTGTATACACACACACACACAAAGGTTATGAGAAATAAAAGCTAGATAGCTTGGTTTGGTTGTAACAGTGATACCCAAAGAGAATAATCAACAACAAATTTGATGACATCACAGGAATGACAGATTTAATATCATGATTTAATATAGTGAGTTGATGGAGAAAGGGGGGAAGTCTCTTTGTGATTCTAAAGGTCTGTAGTATAAGCCTGGAAGTTTGGTATGGTAGATCTATCCTGAACTTGGATTTTATTTATTTATTTTTTTTTGCATTTATCTTTTATTTATTTATTTATTTTTTGTCCATATCCCCAACTAAAGGCCAAGGAGCACACACCACCCCCAAAATAGACTCCGGACTCCCTGGAGTTAAGTATCTTTTTTTTTTTTTTAGATAATGAATTTTATTGTTATATTCCCCATACAATTGCAGCCCCCCCATTCTGACCCCAATCCCTCCCCTCTCGCCCCCGCCCCCCTAAAAGTGTCTCAGGTTCATAGTTTTTTGTTGATTTTGATTTTCACTTTCTTATAGTTATTCATTTTCCTGGTCCCTTATTTAAGTTTTCTAGATTCCTGCTATGAGTGAGACCATCCGGTATTTTTCTTTTTCTTTTTGGCTTATTTCGCTGAGCATGATCCCTTCCAGCGCCATCCATGTTGCTACAAATTGCATGAACTTGGATTTTAGATCTATAGTATAATAGCTAAGTGGTCGCAGATAGAGTTCTGAGTTCTCACAAGAATCAGGGTTTGGCCATGAGAATGGAATGAAGCTGTATTTGATGATTTCATGGCTCTATAAGTTAGTGTATTTGGTATGTTTGTTTATTTTTGGGTAAGTAGTGTACTACATATATATATATATATATTTAAATATCTATCTATTTATTTATTTATTTATACAAGAATCGGGGTACAGGCCAGATGCACGGGAGGGTGAGAAGATTCACCAGAGACAGAGTGGGAAACAGAACAGGCAGACTGACAAAACACACTGCTGAGGGGAATAGCAGGCAAGACAGGAGAGGTCTGCTCACCATGTGGGACCCTCACTGGCTGGCTGGGACTGAACTGGCACTGCAGAGACTGTGGACAGCCTAACAGTGCTGCGCTCAACCTCCTGTGCCACCAGGGGAGGCCCAGAAAGTCTATTTTGATACTGGGAGAGGGGTCACCACTTGAGAGCAGTGATGGGACAGGGTATCATTGTGTAAAAGTATGAAATTTTGACTTTATTTAGGGCGTTGGGGAAAATGTGGCAACTTCCACTTTAGAAAATTAGGACTGATGATATTGGCATATCTGGTTTACTTCCTTTTTTTTAGAATTCTAGTTTCAGCAAACACACAAAGTAAGCTACTGTTGCAGTTGTTAAGGAGATGGAATTGTTGGTGTAAATGCTGACTTTAATGGAGTAACAGTTTCAGGTTTCTCAGGGTAAGAAATGGCAGAAGAGCACAAATGGCAGTAGAGTGTCAAGAGAATGGAAGGCAGAGGTGGATGTCTAAGCAGGGACATGTTACAGGGAGGGTGGGGACTCGCCATAAGAAAGGACTGATGGCAAGAAGCAGAGACCTGGAACTCTGGCCCCACAGTTCAAAAATGTTATTTCTGGATTTGAGACTGTCAGGTAATTGATCAATCCATAAACACAAATTACCTTTGTACAATAATCATATTTGTTGTCAAAATGCAAATAAAATAACAGTTACCTAAATACAATGTTTCAGTATTTAAATACAATAGAAACATAAAGAGCTTCTGCACAGCAAAAGAGACCATAACAAAAACAAAGAGAAACCCCACCAACTGGGAGAACATTTTTGCACACAACACTAATGATAAAGGACTGATCACAAAAATCTACAAAGAGCTGATGAAACTCAACAAAAACAAAGAAAATAATCCCGTCAAAAAATGGGCAGAAGAGCTAAAAAGAAACTTCTCTGAAGAGGAAATGCAAACGGCCAACAGGCATATGAAAAAATGTTCAACATCACTTGTAATCAGGGAAATGCAAATCAAAACTGCAATGAGTTACCATCTGACACCAGTGAGAATGGCACATGTTAAAAAAACTAGCAACAACAAATGTTGGTGAGGGTGTGGAAAAAAAGGAACTCTGCTGCTCTGTTGGTGGGAGTGCAAACTGGTCCAACCACTATGAAGAGCTGTGTGGAGATTTCTTGACCTACTGAACATAGAGCTTCCATATGATCCAGCAATTCCACTCCTAGGTATTTACCAAAAGGACACAGAAACATCAATTCCAAAGAGCAACTGCACCCCTATATTTATAGCAGCACAATTTTCAATAGCTAAGCTTTGGAAACAACCCAAATGCCCAAAAATAGATGACTGGATCAAGAAGATGTGGTACATATACACCATGGAATATTACTCAGCATTCAAAAAAGATAAACACATGCAATTTGCAGCAACATGGATGGAGCTGGAAGGGATCATGCTCAGTGAAATAAGCCAGAAAGAAAAAGAAAAATACCAGATGGTCTCACTCATAGCTGGAATCTAGAAAACTTAAATAAGAGACCAGGATAAAGAATAACTATAAGAAAGTAAAAATCAAAATCAACAAACAACTATGAACCAGAGACACTCTGTGGGGTGAAGGGGGTGGGGCAATAAGGGATTGGGATCAAAATAAGGGGGTTGCGATTGTATGGGAAATATAAAAATAAAATTAAAGAAAATAAAAAAATAAAAACAATAGAAACAAATATAATCCTATACTGCAGAATATTTTTTTCTGGAGATGCAGGAGTTCTAGATCCATATGCAAGTATGGTCACACATTTGATTTTAACTGCAGTTAATTTATCATACAGGATGCCAGACTTCCACTTTTGTTCTTTGCTTGGTTGTATCTCATATTCTTGGACACCTTCACTTTAAAACTTTAAGCCTTGTGAAAATGAGAGCTATTTTATCATACTAAAATATTTTCTGTTTTTCAATCAAATATTGGGTTAAACTGAAATGCAATTTAAATAGTCATTTATTTTAAAGAGGATCTATGATATGCTATATTTTTTGAAGGGCTGAAAGTTCTAAAACCATATTGAGCCAGGAGATTTGGGTTGGAGAGACATTGTGTAGGAACCTGTGGGCATGTACTCAAGATAGAGATGCCCTTTTAGATATAATTGTGACATGTCTTTGATATATTCTTGTTCATTTCTTTGGCACTAGGATGGTTAATATATCCTTCTTAAATGAGCTGTGTTATAAGCAAATTATGAGAATTATATTTTTTAAGGAATTGTGACAATACATTTCACTTTTTGAAATGGGATGTCTGACATTTACAGGGAGGGAATGACCAACAATGGTGATTTAGTTTGTGTTACTGATGGACTATTATTTCTCAAATGTAAATGCCTGTTTTTTCAACTTAGTCTACTGTAACAAAATATCATATACTGTATGGTTTAAACAATAGACATATATTTCTCATAGTTCTAGAAGCTGGGGAAACAAAGATCAAGATATAGGTATATATAGATATAGATTCTATATAGATATAGATTCCATTCTTGGTGAGGGAATTCTTCCTCAATTTCAGTAAGCTACATTCTAGCTATATCTTCACATGGCAGAGATGAAGAGCTATACTGTCTCTTCTTAAAAGGGCACTAATTCCATCATAGAAATTGCACTTTCAGTAACTCTTTTATAGGAAATCATTTTCCAAAAGTCCTACCTCTTGACACTATCACATTGTTTTTAAGACTTTAGTGAATTTTGGGGAATTGCAAACATTCAGTTCACAGCATTGTCCACTAAAGGCTCCTAAATGCATGAACAACTTAAAACATAAGATGCTAAGTAGTTAGGCAGTGGATCATGGTAAGTCAGTCTAAAGCTAGGAGTTTAAGGAGCCTCACTAGTGGCTCAAGGGGTTGAAGTCTGTGTTATCAAGCTGTTAACAGCCACTGAAGCATGAGTTCAATCCCCTGCCAAGGAGGTGACACACAATGCACAGCAGGCCTCTCCTGTCTCCTCAGCTGCTCCCCTCAGCAGTGTATTTCAGACAATCCACCTGCTCTGTTCCCCTCTCTCTCTCTGGTGAATCCTTTTGTTATAGGACAGGGAGAGGGGCAGCCCAAGCCCCGCAAACCTGCCTATTCTAAATGGGTTCTGCCATCCGCCGCATCAACACAAAACATATGAGACTTTAATGGGAAGGAACTTTAATTAGGAAACAATACAGGAAAGGCAAAGAATCTAGTTTCTAAACGAAGCACCCAAAATTACCCGTCCCCTCGCGGGTAAAAGTCCATCCATATGGGATCGGCCCAGAACAAGGCCCCAAAGCCTGCTACAAGTCTAAAGCATCTTCCAGTGGGGACCCACAGAAAAGGGTCACAAACAACCGGACAAGCCCAGAAGGAAAAGAGCAAAATCAACATCAAGATAAAAACTGCCATTGTCACCTCCCCATGGGTCTCACCCACATCTGTGTCACCCAGTCTACGACCAAAAGGCAAGCGCAGTTTCTTCACGTGTCTCTAGGCTCCATGTGCCTCCTCCAGGTCTCCTGGCTCCATCCTGCTTCCTTCCTCAGTCTCTTCTGCAGCTTCTTCTCTCCCTGCTCAGCTCCACCCTCCCTTGGGTGGGGCAGGGAACCTCCCCCTTTCCTGGGGATCACCCTGTTGCACTTTCACGGCCCCGACCCAACTCTGGCCTAAACCCCAGCTCTTGTTGCATAAATAAATCAATATTTAAAAAAAAAAAGTTAGGAGTTTAAGAGTTCAGATGAGAGGTTTCCCTGGTGGCATAGGGGTTAAGTGTCAGTTCTATCACCACTGTGGCCTGAGTTTCAGTCCAGGCCAGGGAGCTAACCTGCATGTGGTATAGCAGTCCTCTCCTGTCTCGCCTTCTGCTCCCCTTAGCAGTATATTTTGGAGATCTGCCTGTTCTGCTCCCCACTATGTCAGTGGTAAATACTCTCTCTCCCCTCTTCCCACACCTCTGGCCTATACCCCAGTTTTTTGTTTTTGTTTTTTGTTTTTTTTAATAGAGGCATGTTTTATTTGTTTGTTTGTTTGTTTATACATGCACTGGGTACAGTCAGAAGCGTGGGAGGGTGAGAGAATTCACCAGACCCAGAGCGGGGAGCAGAGCAGGTAGAAGGACTGAAGTACACTGCTGAGGGGAGCAGTGGGCAGCAGGAGAGGTCTGTGCGCCATGCAGAACCCTCCTCCAGTGGCCGGGGAACAGCCAGGGATCGAACCGGCGCTGCAGAGGCCGTGGGCAGCTTTGCAACCCAGCACTCAACTGCTGAGCCACCGGGGAGGCCCTATACCCCAGTTTTTATATGCATAAATAAATAAAAATAAATCTTTAAAAAAGTAAGATTTCAGATGAGATGCTAAGTTTAGGCATCTTACTACTGAAAAAGTGGAGAGACTATGTAAATGGAAAATCAGCTCAGTTTAATGTGACTCATGGGATATATCTCATTCTATCTATATAGGATATTATAATAAACACTTATTAATGAGACTTCATCTGAAACACCTTAGTAAGTAATGGGTAAATGAACATCTGTATGCAGAACCTTAAAATTAATAAAAGTGTCTTTTGCTAGGAACTTTCCCACACTGCTGGTGGGGATGCAAACTGGTCCAACCACTATGGAAAGCTGTGTGGAGGTTGCTCAAACTACTAAAAATTGAGCTACCCTATGACCTAGCAATTCCATTCCTAGATATCTACCCAAAGGACACAAAAAAATTAATCCAAAAAGATAACTGTGCCCCCCTCTAAGTTTATTGCACTGCAATTTATAATAGGTAAGGATGGAAACAACTCAAATGCCCAAAAATAGATGACTGGATTAAGAAGACATACCATATATACACAAAGGAATTCTATTTGGCAATCAAAAATGATGAATTCATGCCATTTGCAGCACCGTGGATGGAGCTGGAATGGATTATGCTCAGTGAAATAAGCCAGAAGGAAAACTAAAAAAAATATTGATGGTTTCACTTATAGGAGGAATATAGGGGAACCAAATAAAAGATCAGGAAAAAATAAATAAACAAAATTAGCAGGCAACTATAAATCAAAGACATTCTGCCAGGAAAGGGGAGGAAGAGGGATCAAAACAGGGGTGGGAAGAGCACAAGTGTCTATGGTGATAGCTCATAGGTGAATTGGTGAGTGGTTGTGGAAATTTTGGAAATGGTTGTGGAAATTTTGTGGGTACTACACCTGAGGGGAGAATACAAACATTGTACAAAAATAACATTACTCAAACACACACACACACAGTGCCATTTGCTGACCTCAAGTGACATACTGAAATTTTCAGCCTGAATTTTAAACAAATCCCACAATTTATAATGTAGCAGAACAAATCTATGGAGAAAGCAAAATTATTTATATTGTGTGTGTGTGTGTGTTGGGGAACATTCTGACATGCTCAAAATAATCAACTATACAAACAAAAGATTCACATTGAAAACAAGAATAAACATGCTTTTGCTTCCATTACCACATATTGTTTCAAATTGTGGGGAAGCTATTATTAATTTTTCTATGTAATTTCTTGAAAGTTCAAAAAAAAAAACTGAATAACTCACAAAATTACTTTAACACTTCTGAAAACAGTACATGCTAGCAACTCTATTCCCCACCACCATGACAAAAGCTTTTCTAATCATGAAAGCACACTGACATGAAAACAGTGGAATTGGCAGCCTCCCTGGTGGCACAAGGGGTTAAGCACAGCACTGTGAAGATATCTGCAGGCTCTACAGCATGAGTTCAATCCCTTGGCCTGCCAGGGAGCTATCCACTGGCGCAGCAGACATCTCCTGTTTTGGCCGCTGCTCCCCTCAGCAATGTATTAGTCAGTATTCCTCTTCTGTTCCCCACCTTTTCTGGCAAAAAATCCTCTCACCCCCATACCTCTTGCCTGTACCCCAGTTCTTGTATGCATAAATAAATAAATCTTAAAAAAACAGTGGAATTGATTTCTATGATAGCATGTGATTAAGAATTACAGAATTCTTTCAATGTGCACTAAAATTTTAAATCATTACAATCTAATTATAGAAAGTAGTCCTAATACCACATATAATTCTAAAAATTACTCCGTCAGCATCCATAGGAGACAATTTCCTATGAGCTTTCCAATGCAGTAAAATTCAATAAATCAGATACTAAACCAGTAAATTGTGCTACTTTTGCAAAGAATGCTAATGTAGAGGCTTGTGTTTTTAAAAACACTTTCTTTTGGAAATTAGAGTAACTAATTTTATAAGATAGGAATAGGTCAAAGTTGCTATGTACAAGACGTGGAGATAAATAATTTGTCAAATTGTGTTCTTTGAAGTAAAGGACTATAAAGCAAATAATAATTTAGATATCCACGGTACATTTATATTTTATATACACTGTGAATTTGTCTACATTTTAGAGTACTAATTACCAGTTAATTAAAAATGTCAGAAAGGACCTGTAGTATCCTAATAATGAATTGTACTACTTTAAGTAGTACAAGAAATGTTTGCTTTTAATTAAGACCCACATTGTAGAAAATAAATAGTGATTATCCAAAGACATTTGAAGAGTTGGTAAAGGAAATTGCAGGGCATGGTTTATCTGTTTCATTAGGGACAATTGTGTAATCTTTGTGTATCATATACTTGGATTCTTACTGTATTTATGTGCTTATGTGCCTTCCTAAGGTATTGTCCCTTTGTTTTTCTTAATTACGGTACATTTTTGTATTTCTTTTTGTTTATATTTTTAAAGTGTGTTTTAGTTTTCTTTTTTTTTTTCTTTTATTTATTTATTTATTTATGTATACAAGAACTGGGGCACGGGCCAGAGGTGTAGGGGCTTAGAGGATCACCAGCAACAGATTGGGGAGCAGAACAGGCAGGTCTATTGAAAAACACTGCTGATGGGAGCAGCATGGAACACAGGAGAGGACTACTGTGCCATATGTGGGTTAGCTCCCTGGCCAGGGAAGTGGTGATTGGCAGATAGCTTGAGATGGCTGAGACGTTAACCCCTGAACCACCAGGGAGGCCCTTATTTTCTTTTAAATAAGATTAATTTGTTTTGTTTTTATTCTTGATAACTGATGAAAATTTAGGAATTGCAGAAGTGTATACACTTTCCTAATTATTTGTTTGTTTCTTTGTTTGTTTCTTTGTTTGTTTATTTTTGACTGAGGTGATATTGGGGTACCCTCATCAGATATTGCTGTGGTTCTGAAATAAATCCTAAATATGATGATCCTGGTTTTTCTAATCGAAAATTTTGTTATTTGTGTTCTTCAAAAACTATTTATATACTGATGCTATAAACTTATAGAACTGGAAAACAGTCAAGACACTTAACTTCTTTAAAGTGTTTGAGTTTACATGCTAACAGATTAAATTATAACACGATGTTTTATTTGACTAAATTATAATTAATAGGGGTGAATATTTAATGCTAGGTATGCCTTATTTTTGTCCCAGAATTAACTATATCAATAACTTAAGTTTTAAAAGAAAGAGGAACAAAGCTACTTTTTTTGGCCTAGTTATGTGAGATTGATTTATTTTTATGATGTATTGAGGAAAAGCCAATAGCTTTTTGTGATGCAGGTTTTGATAAAGGATTCACTCATTGTCATTCAGAACATTTTCCTTTTGTTCTGAATATAATTAGTTGAAATTTGTATCTGAATATCTGTGCATGCTGTGGCAAATTGAAATAACTTGTAGATTTGTATCTTTGTTCAGATATGTAAAATACAGTGGTATTAGAGAGAAAAATAAGTTTCTGATTCTGTTAAGTATTGTCTCCAAATAATTATGGCATTTGCTACGATAGTGGGGCTATTTACGATGTTACATAGTTATTAGGGTAATAATTTACTTTCTCACATATTTTTATAGGAAAAGAGGGTTTCGGTCTTACTGTCATGATTATAAAATATTAACTCTAAAGTTAAATATACTACATATGGTACGATATTTCATCAAACATATTTGTAAGATATATTATGATATGTCCCCATGGTGCCATAATAATGAAGGGAGAACCATTCAAAGTAGATCTATACATTATTTTAGTCCATTTAATCAGGATTCCTGTTACTCCGTTTTCTGATAGTTAAATTATTTTTAGTACTTTGTGATTAATGTTTTTAATTTCTCTCTTAAAATATTTTATCTCATTAAAATGTGGATCCCCCATATATCTAACTTTAGTGCTATGCTATATTCTTCAGAAAGAAATGTTCAGAGAAGAAGGAGTGTGTCTGCTGAGAAAAGTGTCAAGTTAGAGAAAGGAACACACAGGAATTAGATTAGCCATGCTGGTAAAAGCATAGCTGAAACCTCATTAGATCTGACCCAGACAGCATTTGTGTGTGGAGGAGCTGAGCAAATAACATTAATTAATGTTCACAACTTTCTTTGGAGAGAGGGCCTGGTGTCAGACAGAAGACAGACATTTTCTTTTTTGTTTGTACATTATGTAAGCCCACTGTGTCCCTGGGCCACTGAGAGTAACTAAAGCAAACTGAAGCCAAAATAAAATAAGCATTCCCTTTGCCCCAAAGCAAAAAAAAAAAAAAAAAAAAAAAAAGTTTACTCAACCAATTCCTTTTATTTGAAACTTTGATTTTCAGTTACAGAGTCCCCTAAAGTTCATGTTTGCTATGAAAGAAGTGGTATTTCTAACAGGCTGCAGTTTTGCGAGTGGCAGGCTTTTACTCCAGAAAGTGGCAGGTGAAGGTACAGAAGGTTCACTTTCTTAATCATCTTCTGACTTTAAGTTCCTTAACATAATAAACTCAAATTTATCTTTTTTCTATTATGCACAGTATATATGGGAGAAAAGGACGAAACTACATATAAAATAAACTAATAAAAAGGTCCATTTATATAGAATGAAATGCTTCAGCCAGTAATCATAGGACAATCTAAACAACCTAATCTGGTTTCTCAAGTCACTATGCTTGATGTATTAATTCAAGCTGTAGTAATAAGACTTTCAGCTAGATAAGATTATAAAGATTGATTCCAGTTTAACAATTGGCCTTCCAGACATCTCAGGGAGGGTATAAATTTTAGTATTCATGCATGCTAAAAAAGAAGTAGTGAAAAACAGTGGTTAAACAGTGGCTAAATTGTCACATGTTTTTTCATGATCTCTTTTCTCACAGAGAGGAAATGAAAAGTTGAGAGGCCAATCCTGACCTTAAAAAAGTGCCTGATTGTGTTACTTGTAGAATAGGTTTCACATGCACACTTAAGACATTTACCCACTAATTTATAAGGAGATACATTACTTTGCCTTAGACATCTAATGTTTAATTTTATTTCTTCCTATTCTTTCTGTGTCAACATTTATCTAGCTAGCTAGCTAGCTATCATCTATCATATATCACCTTTATGTGTATATATATATATATATATATTCATTACCTTTGTATGTATCTGTCTTTTACCTATGGAAAGTGTTATTTCATGTATAGAATTAGATTTAAGTGAAAAATGTTACCTTGAAAAAAAAGGATGATTCTATTTATTTGTGTGAAGGTTTTTGAGTATTCTCTTAATTAAGACAAATTTATGCCTTCAAATTAGTTATTTTACTATCAGTAATTATAACTATTATGAAGCCATTGTGGCTAATCTTTTCAGAGGTTACTAATTATTTTTATTTACAAGCTCTAGGGTACTATTTCTATTTCAAGTATTATGAGTTTGTTAAATGGATGAATCTTTAAAATAGCCACAGGCAGAATATATGTCATTATCAGCTAACATAACAGCACAAAGATATTCATATTAGTAACAACACAAGCAGAAAAGGAGAATGAAACACTGTTTTGTTAACTCTTTTTTCTTTTTTGTTCATGATAATGTAAACATGTCGATAATTATAAGTCATAATCAGAACATTTTGGAACGTAACATACTTTGATAATAAATTACTATTATGACAAATTGTAAATTTATTTTAAAATCATGTGGCTTAAAGTCTCAGTGGCATTACATAAATTCTTAAGCTAATGAGTTCCTTTTATAATTTTAAATTCCTTTATTTTCTAATGCCACCTTGAGGGCAAATGTAATTAACTTTTTTTTTTAAAGATTTATATATTTATGCATACAAGAACTGGAGTACAGGCCAGAGTTGTGGGGCATGAGAGGATTCACCAGAGACAGAGCAGGGAACAGAACAGGCAGAATGTATGAAATAAACTGCTGAGGGGAGCAATGGGCTAGGCAGGAGAGGTCTGCTGCACCATGTGGGTAGCTCCCTGGCCGGAGATTATACTCATGCTGCAGTGGCTATGGAAAGCTTTATAGGTTGCATCGTAAATCCTTACACCACCAGGGACACCCTCAAATGTAATCTAACTTTAGGTATTAAATTAGTTTCATAAAATTTTGATTTATTTATTTAGTTTTAATTGAGGCACATTTTGGATACCCCATTGGGTTTTGTCAATTTGTGTCTATACCCCCTAGTCATCCATAGTCCACCAGCATTGTCTATTATGTGACATTCCTCTTTGTTTTTACTGCTCATCTCTTCTCTCCCCACCTGGAGTTTCTGGTCTATAGTCAGCTTTCAAGTTTAGTTTTATGCTTGTCTTTATTTGACTCTTTACTTAGTTACTCTGTATTCTATAGGCTAGTGTCACAATTTTGTATTTATCTTTCTCCTTCTGACAGATTTAAGTTAACATTATCCCTTCCAGTTCTGTACACATTGCCACAAATAGTATGAGTGTAACCTTTATGATCATTGAGTAATATACTATTGTGTGTGTGTATCTCACATATTGTTGATCCCCTAACCTGTTTGAACCACTTAAGCGGTTTCTATAATTTAGCTATAGTCAATAGTGTTGCAATAAACCTGGGAGTGTGAATTTCATTTTGAAACGGTGTTTTTTTTTTTTTTTTGTCTTGTTTTTGTTTTGTTTTGTTTTGGTAGATACATAGGAGTAGATTTGTTGGGTCATATGGCAAATACATTTTTAGTCTTTTAAGGAACCTCCAAACTGCTTTCCATAAGGGCTGGGACAATTTGCATGCTCACTAGCAGTATAAGAGAATTCCCTTTTCTCCACTTCCTCACCAGCACTGTTTGTTTCTGATCTTTTCAATATGGGTCGTTTTTCACAAGTGAGAGATGGCATCTCATTTCAGTCTTGATTCATATTTCTCTAACAATGTTGGTGACCATTTTTTTATGCAGCTTTTTGCAATCTAAATGTTATCTTTGGAGAAGTGTCTGTTTAGTTCTACTGCCCATATTTTGATTATATTTCTTGTTTTGTTTTTGTAGAGTTTTATGAGTTCTTTGTATCCATTGTTATCAGTTCTGTGTTGCATGCATGTCGTGAAAATATTCTTCCATTCAGTAGGGTGTTTTTTTCATTTTAGCCATGATTTCTTTCAGCTTTTTATTTTGATGTACCCAGCTTTTTATGTTCTCTATTGTTTTCTTAGCTGTTGGGGAAGAATACCTAAAGGCATCACAAATGCTTACATCTTTGGCCTATGCTTTCTTCTAAGTATTTTATGATTTCAGGATCAGATTCTGTGATCCATTTTGAATTTATTTGTGTGCATGGTGTGCGATAGTGGTCTAGTGTCATTCTTTTGCACGCAGCTGTCCAGTTTTCCCAATACTATATGTTGAAGAGACTACCCTTGTTCAGGGTCCGCTATATTCTTTAAATATATTATCAGTTCCTTTCTCTCTCTTCCCCATCTGGTATTCCCATTTTTCTTGTAATGTCCTTTCTTATGAAGACAGTCAATTTTGGGGTGTTTCTTAATTTTCTTTAGTTTGTTTCTCTCTTACCTTCTCTACCTGGGTTCTTTATATATCTGCATTTTCAGTTACACTGCTTGTTCTTCCACTGGATCTATATTTCTGCAACTTTCTCCTGAATATTTCATCTCCTCTATTTCTCTCTTTAAATCTTTAATCTTTGAAGCCCGAAAACTCATTTTATATCTTATGTGGAGCTTAATTTTCTGTCTTCAGTTCAGTTGATTGATTTCATTTCTAAGGACATTCATTTCTCTTTCTCAGTTTTGTTCCATTTCTTTGACTTTATCAATGAAATTTTAAACTCTATTTGGTAGGGGAAACATAGCTTTCACATTTTTGATGTTGGATACTGGTGATTTCCTCTCTCTATGTGTTGTAATAGTCTGTCATGGATTCACATTACCATTTTTTGTGTTTTTCTTTCCCCCCATTATTTTTGGGACCCAGCTACTATATGCATGGTTTACTCTGGGTGTGCCTCTTCATTTCTTATTGGTGAGAGGTCTCATTTGTCTGGGCAAATAGCTGGCATAGTCTCATGGGAGGTGACAGGGCCCATAGTCACTTGGCATCTTCCCTGGCATGGCTTCTGGGTCCTACTAATATGAATGAGTGCTGTTAGCATCTCATGGGGGATTCGGCGGCATCTGTTAGTCTACTAGGTGCCGGTGGGCTCTTGTAGGGTCTGGGGAGTTGCTGTTGGGGTCTTGCCTGAGGTCTGGAGACCTCTGGCTATACTGGCACTTCCCCTAACACTGGTATGTGTCTTATTAGAGCAGGAGCTTTTGGGGTCTCTAATTTATTTTCTTTATATGTAACTGCTTGCAAATAATTATAGCTTTACTTCTCCCCAACTGGGATTTATTTTATATTCTTCTGTTGTCTAATTGATCTAGCTAGGACTTCCAGTACGATGTTGAATAATAAGTGGTAAAAGTGGACACTCTTCTCTAGTATTAGATATTACTGGAAAAGCTTTTAGTGTTTCAACATAGAGGACATTGTTATCAGTGTGTTTGTCACCTATTGTCTTTATTATGTCGAGTAATTTTTTCCATCTTGCCCTTTTTTTTGTGATGGCTTTATCATAAATGGATGTTGAATCTTAAATATAGTCTCAGCATCTGCTGATATGATCATATGCTATTTGTAATTTCTTTTGTTTATGTAGTGAATTACATTTATCTGTGTATAAATCTCACTTGGTAATGGTGCAAGAATCTTTTAATGCATTGTTCAATTCAGATTGCTAAGATTTAGTTGAGGCAATGTAGATCTATGTTCATCAGGGAGGTTGGTCTCTAGTTTTCTTGTGATGTCTTTGTTTATAATATCAAGATAATGTTGGCCATATAAAATGTTCTTGGGATCGTTTATCTTTCTCAATTTTTTCACTGTTTGAGATTAGGCATTAGAAATATGTTTGAATGCTTGGTTGAACACACTATGAGTTTAACTGGTCCTAGACTTTTGTTGTTTGGGTGAATTTTGATTATGATTATGATTATTAGCATTTTTGCTTTGATGAGTGTGATCAGGTTTTCTATTTATTCCTGACTCAGTGTTAGATGGTTGTGTATTTCTAAGAATTGTCTGTCCCTTCTAGAATATTCAATTTACTAGCATGTCAAATAATCATAGTAACATCTTGTAATCCACTGAATTTCTGTAATGATTTCTCTTTCATATTTTATTTTATTATGTTTTCTCTGTTTTTTTAATTTTTTATGAGACTAGTTAGGGAGTTGTTTATTTCATTTATTTCTTCAAAGTACACACTTGGTTTCATTAAATTTTTGAACAGACTTTTTTATTTTTATTTCATTTATTTCTGTTGAAATTGAATAATTTCCTTATTTCTACTGGTTTGTGGCTTTGTTCTTCTTTCTTTAGTTCCATAAGGTGATGGATAAAACTATTTATTGAAACTCATTATTCTTTCTGGATGTGTGCCTATATTGCTATATACTTCCCTCTTAGAATTATTTTTGTTTTGTTGCATAGGACTTGGAAGGTTTTGTCCTCAGTTTCATTTGTATTGTGGAATCTTCAATGTCTTATTTGAATTGCTTGTTAACACAATTGTCATTCTGTAATATATTGTTCAGTCTCTACATCTTAGGTCTTTGTCTTGCTTTTTTTTTTTTTTTTTTGACTAATTTCTACTTTGATAACATTGTGACCAATGTAGATGCTTGGTATGATTTCAGTCTTAATGAACTTATTGATACCTGTTTTGTGATCAAATATGTAGTCAATCCTGGAAAATGGCCCATGGTTACTTGAAAACAATGTGTATTAATCTTTTTGGAATACACTGTCCTATAAGTGTCTACCAATCTAATGTGTTTTAGTTTGTTGTTTAATGTTATTGTTTCCTTGTTTATTTTCTGCCTGATTGATCTTTTCATTAATGAAAACGGGGTATTAAAGTCTCCATCCAGGGCCTCCCCGGTGGCACCACGGTTGAGCGCTGGATTGCGAAGCTGCCGGAATCCTCCGCAGCGCCCATTTGATCCCCGGCTGCTCCCCGGCCACCGGAGGATGGTCCTGCATGATGCGCAGACGTCTCCTGCCACCCGCTGCTCCCCTCAGCAGTGTACTTCAGTCCTTCTGCCTGCTCTGCTCCCCGCTCTGGCTCTGGTGAATTCTCTCACCCTCCCACGCTTCTGACAGTACCCAGTGCTTGTATAAATAAATAAATCTTTAAAAAATTATTTAAAACAATAAATAAAGTCCCCATTCATTAATATGTTTTGTTCCTAGTGATTGCTTTCACATTTTATAATATTTGCTTTTTTTTATATTTTGGTGCTTCATTTGGTGAATATATATCAATGAGTGTTATAACTTCTTGATACACTCTTTTTAAATCAAACATTGTGTATGAGTGTGTGTGTATTGTACATAGAAAACCCTAAAGTCTCTCCTAAAAAATACTGATTGAAACTGATTATACAAAAATCTGTTGTGTTTTTATATGAAAACAGTGAGCTAGAAGAGGAAGAAATCAATGAAACAACTTAGTTCACAATTGCTTCAAGAAAGAATAAAATGCTTAGGAGTAAGCTGAATAAGAGGTCAGATACTTATACAATGAAAAATATATAACATTTTAAAAAAGGAATGATGGTGGTACAGCAGTTGAGCGGTGGGTTGTACCTCGCCGGTGGTACAGCAGTTGAGCGCTGGGTTGCAAAGCTGCCTGCAGCCTCTACAGCATTGGTTTGATCCCCGGCCACCAGCAAGGATCCCATATGGCGCGACAGACCTCTCCTGCCGCGCCCGCTGCTCCCCTCAGCAGTGTATTTTGTCAGTCGCCTATTCTGTTCCCCGCTCTGGCTCTGATGAATTCTCTCACCCTCCCGTGCTTCTGACTGTACCCAGTTCTTGTATAAATAAATAAATAAATCTTAAAAAAATAAAAAAGAAATAGAAAACACAAAAAAATTGCAAGATAGTCCTTGTTCCTTAATTGGAAAAATGAACATTGTTAAAATGGCCATTTTCCCCAAAGCAATATACAAATTTGTTGCAATCCTGATGAATGTTTCAATGACTTTCTTAAAGAACTGATACAAACATGACTTAAAATCATATGAAACCACAAAAGACCCCCAAACAGCAATCCTAATCACAAAAAAAGAAGAAAGAAAGAATGGTGGTGGCATCACACTTTCAGATAAAACTATGCTACGAAGCTATTATATCACAGTGTGGCATTGGAAAAAGAATATTCAGAAATGGACTATGTTTGTGAGCCGAAAAATAATTCCACATCTATATTGATAGTTAATATATGAAAAAGTAATGGAGGGTGTACACTGGATGAAGGGAAGCCTCTTCAATAAATGTTGTTAGGGAAACTGGACAGTTGTATGCAAAAGAAAGAAACACCATCTATCTCACACCATGGATAAAAACATGGGTGTAATACCTGAAATTATAAAATGCATTTAAGATAACAGACAAAAAACACAAAATATGCTTCATTGATTAATATATGGATTCATCTCCAACAGCAATAAGCACAAAAGAGAAGATAAACAATCAGGATTAAGTCAAACTAAAAAGTGTCTGTACTAACCTAAACTGAAAAGCAAAATAAACTATCACTAATACCAAAAAAAAAAAAAAACACTCTTGAGTGGGAGAAAATATTTTCACAACACACACCTATAAAGTTCTTACATCAAGGAGGTACAAGGAACTCATACAACTCAACAGAAAGAAACCAAATAACCCCATCAATAAATGGGAAGTAAAGGTTAATAGATGCTTCTCCAAATAAAATACTTAGATGGCCAGCAGGAACATGAAAAATAATTATCATCACTACCACCAGGGAAATGCAAATCAAGATCGCAGTAAGATACTATCTCATTCTCTTGGGAATGGTCAAATAAAAAGACTAGAAACAACAAGTGTTAATGAAGATGTGGAGAAAATAGAACCTTCCTAAGCTATAGATTGAAAGATGGACTGTTCTATCGTCTATGTAAAACAATATGTAGATTTCTCAAAATATCAATACTTGATATACCATATGATTCAGTATTAATATTCCTAGGTGTGTTTGCATTCCAAAGAATGCAAAATCAATAATTGAAGGGATTATGGACTCTTATGTTCATGGCAAAACTATTTAAAATATTTAATCCAATACGTGGAGATAACCTAAGTGGAGATGTATGACTTAGGAAGATGCAAAATATACACACACACATGCACACACACACACAATGGAGTACTACTCAGCTATAAAAAAGATGAAATTCTGCCACTTGTGACAACATGGACAGAACTGGAGAGGCTGGATGTGATTATATTAAGTAAAATAATTACTTCCAAGGAAGGCAAATATTGGATAAGGTCAATTGCATATGAAATATAGAGAAACAAAGTAAAGTGTTAGAAAAAGTCAAGCCAATAATAAAATCCAGAAATCCAACTATAGAACTGAAGTTACCACAGTGAGAAGGAAGAACAAAGTGTGGGGCAATGCACAATGGAATATAGTGAGGGATCTGGTGCTCTATTGATGGTTCCAGAGTGATAAAAGCAACTGTAGTTGGAAATGCTTTACCTCAAAATCATATGCAATATTATAAATCAATATTAAGTCAATACAAAAATGTAAATGTTTCACCTTAAGTTTCATTGCGGAATGGTTCTTTTTATGTGGTTGGTGGTATAAATTGGGGGATAGGAGTGAACTTAGTGCCTCTTTTCTCCATGAATGATTATTGAATTAAGTAAAAATTATATAACATTATGAAATAGAGTAAGAATTTTAACATATATATTAGCGTACATACATATTTGTTCCTTAACATCCAAAATTAAATCAAATTGATTAAGAAACTTTGTAATATTTTCAATAGCATACAAATTTTTCTCTTGTTGTTAACTGTAATTTTCTATTGTCATAATGGGCGATGTTGTAATTATAAATTCACAAATAAGGTAATGAGTTAATAGCACATGTAAATTATTATGAAAAATAAAAAGGAGTGCCTCCCTGGTGGTGCAAGGGGTTAAGTCTCAGCACTATGAAGCTATCTGCTGCCACTGCAGCAAAATTTCCATCCCCAGCCAGGGAGCTAATCCACATGCCACAACAAACCTCTCCTGTCTCATCCACTGCTCCCCTCAGCAGTGTATTTCAGTCAATTCACCTGTTCTGCTCCTCTCTCTCTCTGGTGAGTCCTCTCATTCTTCTGCACCTCTGGCCTACACCCCAGCTCTTGTATGAATAAATAAAAAAATCTTTAAAAAATAAACAGGAGAAAATATTATTTGATGTAAACATTTAAAATTTGTTTGTCTTTAGCTCATGACCAAGACAAAATGCATATTTCACAATCTTTATAGTTTTAGTCAATATAGCTTCATTTTGAATAACTAAAGCTACTATATACTGTAGCACCACAATTCTTTCTTTATGTATTGCATATTTTGGTACAAAATTATTTGAGATATATCCATTCTTTTTAATTGAGGAAGTCCAACATTAGCCTTTTCTAAGTTGATAATGATTACGCTATGTCATATTTTATTCTCCCATGCAAATCCCAGTGAGAATATCCTATCTGCATGTAACTTTTGTTGGAAGGTAACTAATGATTAAATAATGTAAAAGGTAGATAAATGGGAAAGAAGCAATTGCATTGAATTTTCTTATAAATGTTTTCAAAAGAAAAAGTGGTGAGAATTGATTCTTATGCAGTGAAATTAATTGATCTTTAAGGAAATGTAAAGATGCATATATGACTTCAATCAGAGAATTATTTTATTTGGATGATTCTCCAAAATGTCTGTGATGATTGTCAGTAAAGTGATCTTTATAGCTATTAAGTAGTTAATTGTATTTTAACTTGGGGTTTAATGAACTAAGGTAAATCTAGAAATTTATTCTGTATATATGTACATAAATATAACTAGATTGCATATATGCTAATGAAGGATACTTGTCAAAAATCAAACACGAAGCAAAAATATTACATATTTTGGAAGCTACCATTACATGATATTCCTAATTTCACAAGATACTACTTTGCAAATTTAGGGAATAAGAACAAGAAAGATCAGTGAGGAATATATCTATTAATTAGAGGTTTTAGTGGGACACAGTTGCCAGTTATTTTTTTGCTTTCAAACAATGTGGCATAAAGCATAATATTATACAATATTATGAATATTATGTGAAATAGAATAGAGATATTTTTGGAATATCTGAAATATGTAGCTAAGTCATTTGTTAATGTAGAACCATTTTATTTTTAATTTGATCATTGAACAATATTTGGGATTTTCTGCAGTGTTTATTATATCAGTTTTTTTTTATTTAACAAGACTTTATCATCTAATTTTAAATGAAAGGTTTTTTGCCAATGTACTATTTGAATATAAAGAAATTTTTTAAGGATCCCCTTATTTTTGAAATTAAAATGTGTATACTGAATACCAACATTTGCTTGTTATTTTAAGATCACAAGAGAGATAATGTGCATTGAGCTCATGGAAAACAAGGAATACAAATTAGTCAAACACAGTGCTATTGATTAGCTTCATGTAATTTATATGCTAGGTTGAAGCCTAGCTCTTCAGATACTACAAATATGCAAAGCCATGCTTAACTGTCCTAATATAAGCAAAGCTACTTGAGACTTTAAACTATACCAAGTAGGGCCTCCCTGGTGGCACAAGGGGTTGAGTGCAATGCTGTGAAGATGTCCACAGTCTCTATAGCCTGTGTTCAATCCCCAACCAGGGAGCTATCCACATGGCACAGCAGACCTCTCCTGACTTGCCTGCTTCTCCCCTCAGCAGTGTATTTTGGTCAATCTGCCTGTTCTGCTCCTTACTCTGTCTCTGGTGAATCCTCTCACCTCACACACCTCTATGCTGTGCCCCAGTTCTTGTAATCATAAATAAATAAATTTTTAACAAACTAACTATACCAAATAGTTTCTTCACTGACAAAAATGTGAAATTATAGAAGCATTTTCAAATAGTGCACAAGAAGTTAAACATAATATTTATTAATAGATAATCTTTGCTAAAAAGAGCAGGACATTCATAAATATGAAAAGTAAATTTAGCTTCAGGGTTCAGAAGAGCATAAAATATCACAATATTCTTAACATTAGACATAATATTGTTTTAGTTTATTTTTCCTATTTTCTTCAATTATTTTATTTATTTATTGCTTCATCTTTTTTAAGTTTTTTTTTTTTAATTTATGCATACAATAACTGGGATACAGGCCAGAGATGCAGGGGGTGAGAGGATTCACCAGAGACAGAATGGGCAACAGAACCGGCAGACTGACTGAAATACACTGCTGAGGGAAGCAGCGGGTGAGTCAGGTGAGGTTTGTTGCACCATGTGGGTTGCTCCCTAGCCAGGGTTTGAACTGGTGCTGCAGTGGCTGCAGATGCTTCATAGGTTGTGTCTTAACCCCTTGCACCACCAGGGAGGCCCTGCTTCATTGTTTTAAAAGCTTAAGTACATTAATATATTAATCTCTACCTGGGAAAGCCATACAGCATCTTGCCAAAGAGAGTGATATTTTTCAGAAAATCTGCCCATGTAATGAGTTGATTATGGTTATCAGTATAATTATTAAAAACAATTAATGTGTAGGCAATATTATTGCCTCATCTTACCATCATTTTTGGAAAACAACTTTACAAAGATGTCATGTGTGTGATGTGTGTGTAGCTTACATTCTTAAACATTTTTCACTTTATTTTATTGTAATATACATGTAACAAAAAATTTTTCATCGACCATTTAAAATGTACAGTTCAAGAGCAATTAGTACATTATATTGCCTTACAACAATCACTACCATTCATTCCCATAACTCCTCTCATCCTGCAAACCTAAAACTATGATCACTAAATAATTCCTGATTTAGACCTTCCCTCTATACTTGGCATCTCTATTTTACATTCTTTCACTATAATTTTGACTACTCAAAGTAGTCATGTAAATATTGACATAGCATTTGTCCTTTCATGGTTGATTTAGTTCCTTTAGCATAATGTCCTCAAGATTCATCAATGTGGGCCTCCCTGGTGGCACAGAGGTTAAAGGTTCAGTGCTGTGAAGCCAACAACAGCCTCTGTGTCCTGAGTTCAATCCCTCACAAGGGAGCTAACCCATACAGTGCAGCAGACCTCTCCTGTCTAGCCCTCTGCTCACCTCAACAGTTTATTTCAGTAGATCCACCTGTTTGCTCTCCACTCTATCTCTAGTGAATCCTCTCAACTCCCTGCACATCTTGCCTACACCCCAGGTCTTGTGTGTATAAATAAATAAAAATAAATCTTTAAAAATAAAAATCCATCAATGCTATAGCATATGCCAGGGATTTACTTCTTTTTTCAAAAGATTGATTTATTTATGCATACAATAACTGGGGTGTAGGCCAGAGGTGCAGGGGGTGAGAGGATTCACCAGAGACAGAGTGGGGAGTAGAACAGGCAGACTGACTGAAATACACTGCTGAGGGGAGCAGCCGGGGAGACATGCTGCACCATGTAGGCTGCTCCCAGGCAGGTTGAGGATCGAGCTCCTGCTGCAGTGGCTGTTGATAGCCTAATAGTGTTGTGTCTCCAATCTCTGTGCCACCAGAGAGGCTCCAAGAATACTCTTATTTTAATATTTATATATTTATTTATTTATACAAGAACCAGGGTATAGGTCAGATTCGCAGGAGGCTGAGAGGATTCACCAGAGATAAAGCAGGGAAAAGAACAGGCAGACTGACGAAATACACTGCTGAGGGGAGCAGTGGGCGTGACAGGAGAGGTCTGCCGAGCCATGTGGTACCCTCGCCGGCTGGCTGTGATCAAGTTGGTGCTGCAGAAGCTGTGTTCACTGTGCTCAACCTCCTGCGCCACCAGGGGAGGTCCAAGAATTTACTTCTTTTTTAAGTAAAATGATAATACATTTTATCCTTATGCCATTTTTGGCTTTCCATTCATACATAGATGAACATTTGGGTTGCTTCCATGTCTTAGCTACTGTAAATAATGCTTCTATAAACATGTCTGTACAAATATTTTTTGAATTATTTTTTTCAGTTTTCTTGGGTATATTCCAAGAAGTGAAGTTTATGAGGAATTTCCATAATTGTCTACAGAAGTTGTTACCATTTTTACATTTTCACTAGTAGTTCACAATAGTTCACTAATAGTTCTCCACATCCTCACTAAAACTTGTTATTTTGTGAATAATAGTAATCATGACAGGTGTGTGGTAGTTATTTCCTTGTAATTTAGATTTTAATTTCTCTTAAATTTAGTGGCATTAAATATCTTTTCATATGCTTATTTGGCCATATGTTTTTCATCCTTTGCCCATTTTTAATTTTCTTCTTGTTGTTTATCTTTAGGAATTCTCATTATGTTGTGGATATTAATCTCATATCTTATATATGATGTGCAAATAATTCCTCCAATTATATGGGTTTTCTTTTACCTTGTTTTCATGTTATCTTTTGAGTCATGAGATTTTAAAACTCTGAGTAAGTCAGTTTTTTATCTCCTTTTGCTTTGGTGAGCTATTCAAGACATTATTACCAAAAGCAATGTTATAAAAATTAAACCTATATTTTCTTCTAATATTTTTTTCAAGTTTCAGTCTCAGATCTATCATAATATTATTGTCACATATGCTATAAGAGGTGGTCCAAATTCATGCGTTTGCATGTGAATATTTAGTTACCCAACACCACTTTTTTTTTTTTTTTTAAGTCTGTCTTTTGCATTGAATTGTTTTGGCCCTCTTAAATAAAAACATTTCATCATATAATTGAGCATTTATCTCTGGACTCTTTTCTATTCTACTTGTCTATCTGTCTGTCTATTTGCAAGTGGCAAACTATTTTGATTACTGGAGTCTTGGTACAAGTTTTAAAATCAAGAATTATGAAGCCTCCAGTTTTGCCCTTATTATTCAATATTGTTTTCAGGATTCCTTGAGTTTACAGATAAATTTTAGGAACTATTTTTTTTCTATTTATTCAAAAGTTGTTGATATTTTGATATGGAGTGCAGTGAATTTGTAGATTGGTTTGCCATCTTAGCAATATTAAGACTTTTAATTCATTACAATGGGTGGTGTTTCCTTTTATGTATTATAATTCTGTTCAGCAATGTTTTGCACTCATTATAAAAGTTGTTTACCTCATTAATTTAGTAAATCCATGAGAATTCTATTCTTTTTGATGCTGTTATAAATGGAAGTATTTTAATTTCTTTTTGAAAGCTTTTATTTCCTTTTGTATAAAAGTGCAACATAATTTGTGTGTTAATATTGCATTGTTATAGTTCTAACGAATTTGTGTGTGTGTGTATGTGTGTATGTGGAATCATTAAGACTTTGTAGATATAAATTTCTCCATTTGCACTGTTTTCACTGTGTCCATAAGACTCTATGTTTGTTTTCATTTTTTTTTTGCCTCTAAATTATTTCTAATTTTCTTTGTGATTTTTCGTGATAGTTTTAGAGTTTATTTAATCACACACATTTGTAAATTTTCTGGTTGTCCAACTTCATCCTTCTATTATAAAGAAGTGTTTTTGTATATCTATCTTTGAAGACTTATTGAGATTTAATTTGTGACTTAACATAGGATAACTCTACAAAAATTTCCAGGATTTTTGAGAAGAATGTGTATTTTCTTGGTGAGTAAAATGTTTATAGTTTTTTTTCTATGAGATCTAATTGGTGTGTGTCATTCAACCTCTCTATTTCTTTAATTAACTTGTGTCTATATATTCTACCAATTATTAAGAGTGGATTTTTGAAGTATTAGTTCTAGAACTGCATATTTCCCTTACAATTCTGTCACTCTTTGATTTATATATTATTTTGGTGGTATCTTATTAGGCACATAATTGCTTATATTTTTTAGATCTTACTGTATTGAACCATTCATATAAGGTCCTTTTTTGCTTTTGATAAACTTATGATTTAAAGTCTGTTTTCTCTCATATTAGTATAGCACCCCTTTCTTTATTTTGACTGTTGTTTGAACAAAATATATTTTCTATCCTTTAACTTGCAATCTGTTTGTGTCTTTGGTTGTAAAATGAGTTTTGGTAGACAACATATAGTTGGATCATTTTTTTATATGTAACCTTTCAATATCTGTCTTGATTACAGAGTTTAATCCATTAACATTTAAGGTAATTACTGATGAAAAGGTACTTCGACCATTTCATTATTTGTTTTTAATATGCCTGATAGATTTTTTTTGTCTCACTTTTCCTGTATTATTCTCTTATTTTATAGTTAGTCAATTTTTGTAGAGAAATGATTAAATTTCTCATTTTCTTTTGTGTGTTAGATAATAGCTTCCTGCTTATCACGGAGATTACATTCAACATTTTAAAGTTATACTGTTCTGATTTGCATGTGTACCTTCATAAATTCAATGACATAAAGACTCCTTTATAGCTCTTCCCTACCCATTACAGTCGCTGAGTTAGAAAATAACAACTTTATTCATAATGTATCCAGAAACAAAGCAAAACTATATTTGCTATTTATTTTTTGATATTTAACAATGAGTTTGTAACCCTCCACCCTCCAAATGCATGTGCACCAGTTAGATTTAAAAGATAGTACAATTAGAATTAAAAAATGAGATGTATGTAAACCACAAATTGACCACTCAAAATATCTGTAAGATTTCCATTTAGAACAAACTTATTATTGATAATTTTGATCAATAATATTGATATTTTGGATATATTGATATTTTGGATACAATTGTTTTTGCCAAAATTTGAATTAGCTTCACAGAAAACTTTGAAATGTTTTTAGTACATTATTATTAAATTATCAAAAAAAAATTGGAATTATAAACTAAAGATACAGCAATATTAAATTCTATCATCATGCATGTATTTTACATCTGTTGTGATGTAGCTGTGCTCTAAATAAAAAATATATTCTACCCAGCATTCCCAACCTTCCGCAATAGAACTAGAGCTACTACTCTCAGGCAGAGTGAGGTCCCAGTGGCTCAGCTCCTCAACCCAATGCCATTACAGCTTTCCCAGTTACCACACCCAGGCCCAGAACAGCCACACCCAGATGAGAAAATGTTCCAGTAATTCAGCACTTTGACTCAATGCTACCCAAACTGTTGACCAACAAAACTAGGCCCAGTACTGCTTCGGTGGAGACTCTCTTATCACTCTAGATCCTATAGGGCCAACAGCTGTGCACATCATCAAGTAAATGATAAGACATTGGGAGAGAAGGACTTATACATGATAAAAACCCCAACTTCAGCAGACAAACTCAAAGCAAATGGGGAGTAAGACAAATGCAAATGGACAAATAAGTCCTCAGGGCAATAATAACCACACAGAGAAAATAAAATGGGAGGGCCAAATGACAAAGGCATAGAAGAGCATATTTACCTATCAGACATAGGATTCAAATTGCCATGATTAAGAAAATCAAATAATTGCAACAATACAAAGAAAATTCAGAAATGCAGATTGGAGATATACACGAAAACTCAGAAAAAGAAATAAATATTTTGAGAAACACATTCAATTAACAGAAGATTGAAAATGAAATTTTAACAAGAAAATAACAAAATTGCAATATATAAAATTATCAATGGAAGAGATTAAATATTTAGAAGAAATCCATGGTGGTACAATAAACCAAATGGAAGAATGAATTTGTATCTCAGAGATGAAAATGAGGAAATAAGCAAGATATAAAAAGAGAGAGATAAAGGAAAAATAATCTAAAACCACTTCAAGAAGTGTCTGACAACATGAGGAAAGGGAATATAAAAATCATATGTATCCTAGAAGGAGAAGAGAGAGAGAAAGGAACTGAAAAAAATATGTTTAAAGAAAAATGGAAGAAAACCTCTGAATCTTGAAGAGAGTACTGAACATGCAAATTCAGGAAGCAAAAAGAATACCAAGCTACGTAAATAAAAGGAAACCTACAGCAAGTAATATGCCCAAGAGTCCAAAACAAGCAACAACTAAAAAATAATGAAGCTGATGAAAGGGAAGAAACAAATAACCTATGAAGGAACACTGATCAGGGTAACATATAATTTCTATGAAGAAACACTGCAGGCAAGAGTAGAATGGAGCAATATAGTCACAGTATTCCAATACAAAACTTGCCAGCCAAGAATACTTTATCTTGTAAAGCTTTCCTTTTATAGGAGAGAAATAAGAAACTCTCAAAGAATTTCTTAGAGTTTGCATTCACTAAGCCCTCTTTCAAAAATATTAAAAGAAGATTTGGGATTTAAACCAAAGAAAGGGATGGACAGAAAGAACTGAATACAAAATTAAATAGAACCAAAAAACTAGGAACAAAATGGCACCAACACACGTTTCCATAGCAATTACCACACTAAACATCAATGGAATGAACTCATCAATAAAAAGACATGGGGGATCAAGATGAATTAGGGAGCAGAATCCAATCTTCTGCTGCCTCCATGAACTGTATCTAAATTCCAAATATAAATATAGACTAAAAGTAAATGTATGCAAAACAATTCTTAAAGCAAATGACACCCAAAGGAAGGAAGGAAAAGTCATACTTATATTAGATAACATAGACTTCCAGTTTAACAGAGACATGATTAAAGAAATAATACAACAGAAAGACATAACACTCATCTATATATACTCACCAAATGAAGGAACACCAAAATAATTTAGACAACTACTAACAATAAAAAAACAGAAACTGTGTAAATATAAATGTGGTTGGAAAATTCAGTACCCTACTCTCACCTATTGGCAGATAAACAAGCCAGAAAATAAATAAAGACAAAATATCCCTAAATAAAGAATTCAACTTCATGGATTTAATAGACATTCATAGGGCACTATATCCTCAAACACCAAATACACATTTTTCTCAAGTGCATATTGTTCATTCTGGAGGAGTTCTATATACTTGGTCATAAGATAAGCATGAACAATTTCATGAAGAATGGAATCATACTAAGTATCTTCTCTAATCATAATAATACTGAACTACAAATAAACTACAAAAAGAAAACAAGAAAATGATCTAATACATGAAGACAGAACAGGGCACTACTAAACCACCGCTTAGTTAACAAGAAATCAAAGAAGACATTTAAAAGATAATGCCTAGAGATAAATGATAATGGGCACATAACCTTTAAGAATGAATGAGAAACAGTAAAAGCAAGATGTTTAAAGCAGTGCAAAACCACATCAAGAAACTAAGAAAAATCCAAATAAACAAATCTGTCTCTCATTTCAAGGAACTAGAAAAGGAATGGGAAATCTTAAAGTCAATAAAAGGAAGGAAATTAAAAAAAAGAGCAGAAATAAATGAAGTGGAAATCAAAATGATAGCCCCAAAGATCAATAAAAACAAAATCCTCTTCTTTGAATTAATAAACAAAATAGCCCAACCTTCAGTTAGGTTCACTGAAAAAGAGGGAGAAAATAAATGAATTTTATCAAAAGTTACAGATGAAGCTATAGGTGACAGTACAGAAATTCAGAGGATAGTAAAAGATTAATCACTTATATGCATACAAATTCAAAGATTATACAAGGTGGGAAAATATTAGAATAAGACTGAATAGGGAAGAAATAAACAATCTGAACAAACCAGTTATAAGAAAAAGAATCAAAACCGTAATCGAAACTCTCCTAAAAAACAAAAGTCCAGGACCAGCTGGCACCACAAGTGAGTTTTCAACCAAACCTTCAAATTCTTTTTAAAAAATGGAGAAAGAAGGGATTCTTCAAACACATTTTATGGGGTCAAATTTATTCTAATACAAAAGCCAAATAAAGACAACATAATGAAAGAAAACTACAGACCAATTTCCCTAATGAATACTAACACAAAAATAGTAAAATTTAACAAACCAAATTCATCTGTATATTAAAATGATTATAAATCATGAACAGTGAGTAACACAAGGATGGCTTAACATCTGAAAATCAATCAACTTAATTCCCCACATCAACAACAAAGAAAGAAAAAAACACATGATCATATAAATATATCTTGAAAAAGCATTTGATAAGATCCAGCATCCATTTATGTTGAAAACCCTTGAAAAATTGTGGCTAGATAGAATATGTATCTTAACATAATAGCCTTATTTGACAAAGCCACAAGTATCATTCCCTTTTTTTAAAGATTTATTTATTTATGCATACAAGAACTGGGGTACAGGCCAGAGGTGTGAGGGTGAGAGGATTCACCAGAGACAAAGTGGGGAACAGAACAGGCAGATTGACCGAAGTACACTGCTGAGGGGAACAGCGGCCGAGTCAAGAGAGGTCTGCTGCGCCATGTGGGAAGCTCACTGGCCAGGGATAGATTTAGTGTTGCAGTGGCTGCAACAGGTATCATCCTCAATGGTGAAAAACTGAAAACCTTTCCACTAAGATCTGGTACAAGGAAGTCCACTTTCACCACTACTATTCACATTGTATTAGATGTCCTAGCTAAAGCAATTAAACAACAGGAAGCAATAAAATGAATCCAAGTTGAGAAAGAAGTAAAAACCATTATTTACATATGATAATATAAGTAGTGAAATCCAAAAATCCCCCTGAAAAACTAATAAAAGCAATAAAACATTTAAGAAAAATGTCATGATTCAAAACCAAAACAAAAAATCAGTTGCCTTTCTATATACATATATTGGACTAGAAGAGAAGGAATTAAAAAACCATCCTATTTAAAATCTTAACAAAAAAGAATTGAAGTTTCTAGGAATAAGACCAATAAAGGAGGTGAAGGACCTATACAATGAAAATGATAGAACATTGTGAAAATAAGTAATAGAGACAAAGAAATGAGAATATATTCCCTGCTATGGATCAGAAGAATTGACATTTTCAAAATGGCCATCTTACCGTAAGCAACTCACAGGTTCAATGCAACCCCAATAAAAATCTCAGTGGTGCTCTCCAAAAAAAAAAAAAAAAAAAAAAAGGAACGCAGGCTACTGAAATTCACATGGAAGCACAAAAAACCCTGACTAGGCAAAGCTTTCCTGTCTAAAAAGAGGGGAAATGGAGGTATATCACAGTGTTGGACTTCAAACATTATTATAAAGTCGTAGTAATTAAAATAATTTTGTACTAGAACAAAAACAGATACAAAGAATAATAAGAAAATTAAGACCCCAGAAGTAAATCCTTGCATTTATGGGCAACTAATCTATGTCAAAGAAATAAAGTACATACAATGGAACAAGAAGCTCTTTCTGCTGATAAAGGTGGATGCCACATGCAAAATAATGAAACTAGACCACCATGTCATATCATACATGAAAATAAGCTCAAAATGGATTAAAAAAAAAAAGCACAGATGAAAGACCTGAAATCATTAAATACATAGAAGAAAACACTGGCAAAACACTGTATGACACAAAAACTTCAGAAACATCTTTTGGACTCATCTTCCGCACAAAGAAAACAGAGGAGAAAATAACTAGGATTATATTGAAAGCTTCTGTACAGTGTAAGAGACAGTGACCAAAGCAAAAAGAAGCCCTGCTCAATCTGAGAAAATATGTGGGCACTTACACTTTTAGTGCAAATGTGTACTGGCCAGGCCCCTATGGAAAGAAGTTTGGAGATTCCTCAAAATACTAAATTCAGGGCCTCCCTAGTGGCGCAGGTGGTTGAGAGCAGCACTGTGAAGCTGTCCGCAGCCTCTGCAGCGCTGGTTCAATCCCTGCCAGCCGGCGAATGTCCCATGTGGCACAGCAGACCTCTCCTCTGGTGCCCGCTGCTCCCCTCAGCAGTGTGTTTCGTCAGTCTCCCTATTCTGATCCCCACTCTGTCTCTGGTAAATCCTCTAACCCTCCCGTGCATCTGGACTGTACCCAGTTCTTGTATAAATAAAAATAAATAAATCTTTTTAAAAATACTAAATATGAATCTTCTATACAACTTAGTAATCCCACGTCTAGGTCTACCCAAAGAACACAAAAAAACTTACTCAAAATGAAACCTGAACTCCTATCTTTATAGGAGCACTGTTCACAAAGGCCAAGATATGGAAACAATTTAACTGCCCCAAAACAGATGAGTGGATCAAGAAGTGCCATGTGGTTGCTTCCTGGCTGGCCAGGATAAATCTTGTGCTGCAGAGGCAGTGGACAGCTTCACAGTGCTGTGCTTACCTAACCCCTTGTGCCACTAGACATAGCAGACCTCTCCTGTCTCTCCTGCTGCTCCCCTCAGCTATGTATTTCAGTCAGTCTGGCTGTTCTGTTGCCCACTATGTCCCTGGTGAATCGTCTCACTGCCCTGCCCCCCACCCTCCTCCACACCTCTGGCCTGTACCCCAGGTCTTGTGTGCATAAATAAATAAATCTTCAAAAAAAAGTGGTAATTACATATAATGGAATACTACTAAGTGATTAAAAAAGATAAACTCATGTCATTTATGGAAATATGGATTGAACTGGAAGGGATTATCCTATGTGAAGTGAGCCAGATGGAGAAAGGTAAATACTGGGTGGTTTCAGTTATATGTGGAATCTAGAGAATGCAAACAAAAGAACAGGCAAATACAAACTTTAAAATCAATACATGAATGGAGACCAAGTATCTGTGGCTCCAGGAAGCAGGAAGAGGCAGGGGAGGAACTGTGGTGAACTTTGGGTGGTTGGTGTTGGAAAGTATGATAACCACACATTAGTGGAGCAAACCTATGTTTTTAAAAAACAATGATGTTAAATAGTGGTTTGTCTTAATAAAGAAAGTATAAATAAAAATACAAAACAAATGTTTATAATTATACTTATGACTCCTGGCATATGACAAGTTGTGTCTGTCTTATGACTGTATACTTTGTCTTTTTCTTTACTACAGTTTTATTATGGTATTTCTCAGTATGGAGTTCTTTGAGTCTACCCTGTTTGAATGTTCATATTCAAAGCTTCTTGTGTATTCACATTATTGTTTTTTGTTAAATTTGCAAAAATTCCTGTTGTCATCTTCAAATATTTTTTTTTTATTTTCCTTATTTTTTCTATTCTCCATAAAAGCCAGAGCTTTTTTTTTTTTTTTTTTTTTTTTTTTGGAGGGGGCGTCCCTAGTGGTGCAAGGGGTTAAGCACCACACTATGAAGCAATCCGCAGCCTCTGCAGCATGAGTTCCATCCCCGGCAGGCAGAGAGAAACACATGGCCAGCAGACCTTTCCTGTCTCGCACACTGCTCCCCTTATCGGTGTATTTCAGTCGGTCTGCCTGTTCTGTTCCCCACTCTGTCTCTGGTGATCCTCTCACCCCCTGCATCTCTGGCCTGTACCCAGCTCTTTTATTTATTTTTTATTTATTTTTTTTTTAAGATTTTATCTTTATTTATTTATTTATACAAGCACTGGGTACAGTCAGAAGCGCGGGTGGGCGAGAGAATTCACCAGAGCCAGAGCGGGGAGCAGAGCAGGCAGAAGGACCGAAGTACACTGCTGAGGGGAGCAGCTGGCGGCAGGAGAGGTCTGCGCGCCATGAGGGACCCTCCTCCAGTGGCCGGGAAGCAGCCGGGTATTGAACTGGCGCTGCAGAGGCTGCAGGCAGCTTCGCAACCCAGCACTCAACCGCTGCGCCACCGGGGAGGCCCTACCCAGCTCTTTTAAGCATAAATAAATAAATCTTAAAAAAAAAAAGCCAGAGCTTTTAATGTCAGGTGTCCCACCTGGCACAATTTAATTTTCTTCATTAAATTATTTTTGAATCTTCAAATTAACTGTTTCTTTCCTCTACATACTCAATTATTTTTCAGTACACTAAGCTTGCACCTTTCTCTTTACTTGCATAATGATTTGCTAACTTCCTTGATATAGTTTTCAAATGTCCTAGTCTTTAATGTCTAACTTCCATAAAGGGAAAAAAGGGTGAAATTAAGTGTGAAATCAGTGTGTTGGCCCTTTTAAATATTTTGATCAGGAATAGTAATTAGGAGTCAGTACACAGATCCTGATATTTAGAGAATGGGTACTTATTGTCCCCCTGTCAAATTTAAGCTTCCTAAAATCTATTCGTGGGACACATGTAAACACTCCTATCTTGGGACATAATCTAGTAGAATGAACATCTGATTCTGAATTATGACATGAAATGCACAAAATTCATAGTTTTCCATACAAACCTTTTTATGAAAATCAATGCTACAGTGTACTCCAGACTTCCAAAACAGATACCTCTGACATAGTCTATAGATGTGAGCATTGACTGTCTAGGTGCAAGGCAAAATCCTGGTGCTTCCTACTTAACCATCTTCCCAGATTTGTGCCCTGTTTTGGTTTTTCAATATTCTATTTTTTTCTCTTTATTTTTTTATTTAAATTTTATTTTTATATTCCTCATACAATTACAACCCCCTTATTTTGACCCCAACCCCTCCTTTCCCTACCTCCTACCCCCCATATAGTGTCTCTGGTTCATAGTTGTTTGTTGATTTTGATATTTTCTTTCTTATAGTTATTCTTTGTCCTGGTCAATATTCTATTTTTAGCACAATTCTCCCTAATAAGGACAGTAAAACAAGGACAAGGCAGCCTAAAACATGAAATAATGATCCAGTGAAGCCCTCTGCCTACCCTTCCATAGGGACACCGCCCTCTGGACTGCTTGTCTCAGAACTCAGTGTTGCCCCTCCCAAAGACCTTCGCAGTCTCCCCTTCTGCCAGCCACAGCTTGCCTCACCTGCCCATATGCCCAGCTTTACCAACCTGTGTATTGGCACCTCCCTTAGGCTGTGGGTGCCACTAGGGTACTAAGCCTGTCTCCTGGACCTGAGAGTTCCAGCGCTGCAGAGGGCCTGGCCCAGCCACCTGTAACTGCCAAAGCAGAGGCCCAGGATGTGGTTGTGCCCAATCCCAGCACCAGGGGGCGGTAGTGAGCTGCAAGAGGGAGTGTGTTACCTGACATTTGTGTAAGGATCAGGATGGCAGAGGGATTTGGAGAACATCCTAAGGCCCTGGATAAACCTTGCCCATATAGGATCCATCCGGGATTATCAATTTCTTAATTCTTTTTTTAAAATAAATTTTATTGTTATATTCCCCATATAATTGCAGCCCCCCCATTCTGACCCCAATCCCTCCCCTCCCGCCCCCGCCCCCCTAAAAGTGTCTCTGGTTCATAGTTTTTTGTTGATTTTGATTTTCACTTTCTTATATTCATTTTCCTGGTCCCTTATTTAAGTTTTCTAGATTCCTGCTATGAGTGAGACCATCCGGTATTTTTCTTTTTCTTTTTGGCTTATTTCGCTGAGCATGATCCCTTCCAGCGCCATCCACGTTGCTGCAAATTGCATGTGTTTATCTTTTTTGAATGCTGAGTAATATTCCATGGTATATGTACATCAATTCCAAAGAACACCTGCACCCCTATGTTTATAGCAGCACTGTTTACAATTGCTAAGCTTTGGAAACAACCCAAATGCCCAAAAATAGATGACTGGATCAAGAAGATGTGGTACATATATACCATGGAATATTACTCAATTTCTTAATTCTTTACTGTGAAAACTTTCAAAGATAGATTCCATACTAATTTTACCTTTCACCTCAGACTCCAGTATAACAGCACTGTTACTGATTCTTAAACATTTCGCTATTTTGTTCACCATGGACTTTTTCCACATTAATTGTGGGTTTTGAAAAATATTACATTAAAATATTTATCTTGGTTACTGAGAAAAAAAAGAAGGATACAATACTGCATAAGATTGGAGAGAGACCAACATAAATGACTTACTTTGAATTACGAATTATGAATAATTATGAATGATTATGAATAAATCATTCATAATATTTAAAATTGTATTAATGTAATATGCCAATTTAAATTTCAATATAAATTTCACTTTTACTGGTTGAAAATCTCTAAAATATTTACTCTTTTTGTCATTTAAAATTTATGAATGCATGAATTCAATTTGGATTATCTTCTCACTGACATCTTTGTTTCAGTTATGTTTTAACAAACACATTGCATATAAATTTAAGCTAGTGTCATCATTTACTATTTTCTGTTCACATACAACATTACAGTAAATAAATGGCCATAGTGATTGTATCCCTAAAGTGGTACTCCTTTAAAGTTGTTTTGACAACAAATTTTTTGTCTAGAATGTGAGAATGTATAACATTTTAGTAAATGGAAAGAGACCACAAATAATGAGAATTCATTGAGTACAAATCTAGAAAAAAATACATTTGGCTGAGCAAACAATAAAAAAGCAAAGCAGGGTTGGGATTTCTTTTGTTCCTTATTAAATGAGCCCTATTCTCTTGTTTGAAATGGTGATTAACCAGTTTATATTCAACTTAAATTTAAATAAGTTTATTTTCTTTCAAAAATACATCATAAGGTAGAGTTTAAATATATTTAATTCCTAAATTTTAAGGATTTATGTTTATGTTTACTTCAACAATTACAATTACAGTCTTTTGTGTACATAATCATGGCACTAGAAACTGGATAATTTCAGTATATATGTACTACAAGTAACTTCAAATTGAATATGCAGATAGTACTCTTCTTATCCTTCCAGGTCATTAAATGTGATCACTAATAAAGTTAAAGTGTCAAAGTTTGTTTTATGGTAGAAGTTGTTTGTATCCTCTATATAATCCAAGATTTCAGATTCTACAGTGTCAAGGAAAATCAACTTGATAAAGCAAATTAATTAAAATTAGTTGAGTATGGTTTTGTTTTGTAACTCTGAAACTGATGTAGTGTTATTTAATATTATTTTGGCTTGTGGTAAAACCACACTTTCATACATTTTCTCCTATCTACTTCTGTAAAATATAATTTAGATATAAAAGACATCCATTTAATTTATTTCATGTTTATTTTTTAGATTTATTTTTATTTATGCATGCAAAAGGTGGGGTACAGGCCAGGGGTGTTGGGGGTGAGAGGATTCACCAGAGACAGAGCAGGCAACAGACCAGGCAGACTGACTGAAGTTCACTGCTGAGGAGAGCAGCAGGCGAGCCAGGAGAGGTCAGCTGCACCATGTGAGTTGCTCCCTGGCTGGATGGGGATCAAACATGTGCTGCAGAAGCTGCAGATTGCTTCATAGGTTGTGTCTTAACCCCTTGTTCCACCAGGGAGGCCCTATTTCATGTTTAGATGGTGTTATTTTTTATTCACTTTACATTATCTCATATTCCTTCTGAATGTGGTTCTAAATATGTACTGTGAATTCAAAAGTGATCATATATTGAAACGTTTATGATGGGCCTCCCTGGTGGTGCAAGGGGTTAAGCACAGCACTGTGAAGCTATCCCCAGCCTCTGCTGCACAAGTTCGATCCCAGGCCAGTTCTATCTCAGGCAGGCCAGGGAGCTACCCACATGGAGTAGCAGACCTCTTCTGACTCGCCCACCGCTCCCCTCAGCAGTGTATTTCAGTCAATCTGCCTGTTCTGTTCTCCCCTCTATCTCTGGTGAATCCTCTCACCCCCCCATACCTCTGGCCTGTACCTCAGTTCTTATATGCATAAATAAATAAATCTTTAAATAAACTTTTATGAGTATATTGTTCAAATCATAAGCATTTAGGTAAACATTCTTCTGACAAACTTGTATAAAACAACTAGGTAGATTTCAGTTCAGAAATTTAAATTTCTGTTCATGTCAATAACATATTATGCAATTCAGCATTTGACAAATATCTGATTAAAGATAGTACACATATCAGTACAGACATATGTTCTTTAGTATGTCTGACTCCTCTGTCATTTGGAAATAATTTTCCCTTTCAAAATAAGCTTTGCTATTCCAGTAAGTTAAATAACTATGCTTTGGCCCATTTCCACTGTACTTGCTTATACATTCATATTATGGTGCTCTTGCCAAGATAGTATTTATAATTGAAATATTCACTAGATTTGGCAGCAGGGAACATAAAATGGTAGATATGGTGGTGACCAAACAAGAATATATTTGGCCTTGTCACTAGGCACTATTGGGCATGGTAATATATAGCATGATAATATTTGGGATAAAACTAAAAAAAATTAAAAATTTCATTTATGCATATAGGTTTTTACTTCTCTGATGTCATTTATTTGCAAGTACTGAAAGAGTCTCCACAGATATTGAACTTTGCATTTCTTAAACATTTCGATCTTTGGGGCCTCCCTGGTGGTGCAAGGGGTTAAACACCACACAATGAAGCAATTCACAGCCTCTACAGCATGAGTTCAATCCCTGGCCAGCTAGGGAGAAACCCACATGGCGAGGCAGACTCCTCCTCTCTCGCCCTCTGCTCCCTTCAGCAGTGTATTTCAGTTAGTCTGCCTGTTCTGTTCCCTACTCTGTCTCTGGTGGATCCTCTCACACCCTGCATCTCTGGCCTGTACCCCTGCTCTTGTATGCATAAATAAATAAATCTTTAAAAAAATGTTTAAAAAATATGATCTTTGAAAAATGGCATTGAAACATTTTCCTTGTATGTGAAGAATGAAATGAACTCATTTAGTTTATGTTAAATTCCATTTTAATTTCTATTCATATATGTGTTATAAGCCTGATAGAATGGTAATTTCATTTTATTAGGAAGACATTCTTTGAATATGATTTTTCTAGTGTTGCTCTACTCATTCTAGTAATCTCTGACAGTGATAAAATACAGTTATGAAGTTACTAGAATATAAGCAGTATATTTACCAGAAGCATTGTGTGTTATAAAACTGTCAACCTGGACTCTCTCAGCTTGGCAGGATACCTGAGCGGGAATCTTATGGCGAACTGAAGCAGGGTAACTGCAGGCAGAGATATCTTTTTTAAATGAACTCACTGATAAAAAGATTCAACAGCATGACATATCTCTAACATGCTGGGAAACAGCAGTTGACAGAGCAAACCAATATGTAACAATTGGATTCAGGGGTGAAGATACAGGACCATGAACCAAATGAGGCTTGTGAACAGTCACCAGTATTGCAAATCAAAGCCATATACCTATTCCGGTGGGGCCAGCTGTGAAGCTAATAGTGCCTTTATTTCTTAGACTTTTATGAATGAAAGCAGTCATCCACAGGTGACCAGACAATAGGGAGTGTCTTTTGATTTCTGAAAGAGAAGTTATATATCATTTGAGAAATGATATAATCTTTCATTTTGGGAAACCTTTGACTTTAGCCATTGTCCATTTTGTGGTAATATGCAATATCTTATCTGAGCTGCCTTAGAATTTAGTTTTTGAATAATTGAGCCTCAATTAAATGTCATGGTCTCTTGTATTTTAATGAACCAGAGAGAATTTCCAGATATGTTTCCCTACTATTCCTTATCATGTATATCTTCATTGGCAAAGTGAGGAAGAATCTTCACAGTTTATGAAATCATTTATACCCAAACTTGTGAATGTGCTTCCTTCATTCTGGTTATTGTAAAACAATGTGGATAACATAAAAGACTTCATAAGGCTGTATACCAAAAGAACACTAAATCATTAGCACCACAGGGGAGAATTAAATAGCCTGTGATTAATCTATAATCTACCACATGATTGAAATATTTTTGTTAATGGAATTTTCAATTAGATTGTTATTTGAAACACAATTCATTTTACATTTATTAAATGTTCATCATACTGTTATGCTGTCATTAGGTAGTGTTTAGCAAAACTGATCATTAAGACAGCTAATGAGGGTCACAGATATATTATCAGTTTTAGGAGCTTACAGTATCTTTTAAAACACTTTAAAAGCGATTAAAAGCTAATAATTCATCATTTTCTATATGCTAATGACTTGTTTTTCCTCTACATTCTCATTTCATTTACCTCCTTCTTATGATTATGTGGCAAAATGTTAACTATTTTGAGCTCATTTTTATGTTTCTTAACAGTAAGTGAACATTGTTTAGATGAGACTGCCTACCTCATGCGTTTTTTTGTAAGGAGTAAGTGTATAATAAGATTTCAATTAACCTTAATTATTTTATTATCAATAATGATAATAATGTTTAAATGAGTTTCAGTGAATGTTAAGTTTTAATGCTAAATATATTAATTTAACATGTAGCACATTGATTATGAAGTGCCAAATGCTACTTTTTAAAATGTATTTCACTTATTTTAATTCATTGACTTTCATAATTGTCCTGTGGGGTCAGTAGTGTTGATCTTTCTATTTTACAAACAACGAAACTAAGCCACAGAAGGTTTAGCTGTTGACTGATGTTTAGCTAGTGTTTTGGACCCAAGAGTTCAACTTCAAACTTTACTTTTTAACAGTGTACATGACACCTTTCTAATCAGCAATATCAAATGAAATAGTATATCTTACATGTTTATTTGCAAGATGGGTGTTTGGAATTTAGATACCATATATCAAATTAAAATATTACAAAATAAACAGTACTCAGTAAAACTTTGGTTAGATTTATAATATATCAACCATCATATCATTGGAGAATATATAATGACTGCCATTTTCAATCCTAAAATATTCATTTTATCATGTTGTTGATCTGAGAGTTAAGTAGTGGCCATCTTTAAATCCCTGCTTTCTAGTTCAAGACATATAGTGTTGACTCCTGTGGTCCTTTACAGAGCCTTTAGTATGAAGAATGAGAGTTAAGAAAGGGCATTTGTCAGCAATGAATCTAGAGGGTTATTTGATGGTTGTGTTGCATGGAGATAAACCAGGGATGAGAGCAAGGTGAATGAAAGGAGGATCTGCAATGGCTGAATAGTGAGAAGCCAGGAAGGGTAGGAGGGGCTGGGGAAGAAATATGGGAATAGAGAGATATGTTATTTTTCCTTTTACATTTTAGTGTAAATTTCTTCCCATAGCCTTGTCTATTGTCAGGTATGTGAACAACAACTTGGAAAAAAAACATGTTTTTGTTTTATGTTATTCTCCCCACTTCTCTCTATTGGTTTAATTGCTACAAAGGTAAACAGTTTGCATCAGTATTTGCAATTTTGAAAAAATAGTTATTTATAGTGGTTGCCTACCTCTCTTTGATTTTTCCTTACTTTCACCAACTATTCTCAGGTCATTTGGTTTCTGGATATCCTTATCATACTTATTTCTTATAATAGTATGTTTGCCTTAAATTGCTGCGTAGGCTTAAATATTCAAAAAAAGTGTACCAGGGCCTCCAGGGTGGCGCAAAGGGTTTAGCCGCAATCTATGAAGCTATCCATAGCCTCTGCCTAGGGAGATACACACATGGTGCAGCAGACCTCTCCTGTCTTGCCTGCTGCTCCCCTCTGCAGTGTATTTCAGTCAAATCCACCTGTTCTGCTCCCCACTCTGTCTCTGGTGAATCTTCTCACCCCCCAGACCTCTGGTCTGTACCCCAGTTCTTGTATGCATAATCAAATATATCTTAAAAAAAAAGTCTAACCAATACTGAGAAATATGTGAGCTTTTTTTTTTAATGGTGCATTGCACTGACAATCATATGTTTGGTGCCATCAAAAGTTGAATTCAATATTCATTTGTTTTAATTATTTTTTGTTTAATTTATCATCATGGAAAATTTTAAATATATAAAAATAAGACTGAACAGTGTAGAAAATGTCCATACATCCATCACACACATTCAACAATTATTTGTGAATGGCCCATTTTCCTTCACCTATATCCTATTCACTTCTTGTATATTTATTTATCTGATCCAGAGTATTCTAAAGCAAACATTCTTTAATCTGTAAACATCCATGTAGCTTTAAAAGAATTGGACTCTCAAAAAGTGCTTAACACAATACCATTCAGCAATCAATATTAAAATTTGCTCAATAATCTAGTAATTATTTTCAAGTCTATTTTTTATTGAGACAACACTGACTTAAACTATTGTATGTATGTCATACTTCACCTCTAGACTGTTTTTGATTTGATTTGATTTGATTTGATTTTGATTTTGAAAGTGCAGGCTTATTTGGAAATTGAGAAAAAGTAAGGCACCTGCATCATAACAGGTTGGCAGGTGAGCTTCTGCACCTAGACCTTTCATGGTGTTTGTGATATAGTTTCCATCCATCAGTGTCCAGTATGACATATTCGTTCACTACTCAGCCCTTCTGCCCTCTGGCAACAAGCCTTCCATTGTCAAAATCTAAGGGTCTGGAGTTTCTTCTACTTTTTAAAATTTTTTGCTTCTTTACTTTATTTCTTTCATTGTCTTCCAGAATGAATGAAATTATATGCTGTAGATCTTTCTTTGTCTGACTCATTTCACTTACCTTAATAGTTGATGGGTCTGTCCATGTATTTGTAAATGACAAGGTTTCAGTTTTATTTTTATTTATTTATTTTTATAGATTTATTTATTTATGCATACAATAACTGGGGTACAGGCCAGAGGTGTGGGGGTGAGAGGATTCACCAGAGACAGAGTGGGGAGCAGAACATGCAGATTGACTGAAAATCAGTGGGTGAGTCAGGAGAGGTCTGCTGCGCCATGTGGGTATCTCCCTGGCTGGGAATTGAACTTGTGCTGCAGTGGCTGCTGATAGCTTCATAGGTTGTGTCTTAACCCCTTGTGCCACCAGGGAGGCCCCATTTTTATTTTTAGAACTGAGTAATACTCAACTGTGTATGTTTGTGTGTGATATTAGTTTGTTTGTTTTTTAACAATTCATCCATTAATAAGCACTTAGGTTATTTTCTTATTTTTTATTTTTGTGAAGACTATAGTGAACAAAGAAACACATATATCTTTTTAATTAGTGTTTCATATGCCTCAGTTAAATTTCAGAATTGGGAATGTTAGTCCTTATGGTAGTTCTAATTTTTTTAAATTTTTGTTATTAATTTACATATTTTCATTGTTTGTTAATTAATATTTTAGTTCAGTTAACTGGTTCACAGCATTACATGTTCTGTTAGTTGACTGATTTTTGTTTTTATATTGTTGTTCATTTTTGTACAGTATTTGATTTTTCCTCTCTGGTGGTAGCGTTCATAATTTTCTCACTACCACAGCAACCAGGAATCATCACCAGAGTCCCTTGTACTCTTCCTTTCTCTGTTTTGAGTCCTTTCCCTCTCCTCTCCTGTATTATGCTTCAGAACTGTGGTCTGCCTGCATGTTTTTTCTTTTTCCTGACCCTTTGTTCATTTTCCCTATATTCCACCAATAAGTGAAACCATCTTTATGGAGTCTAAGATAAACCATTGTCACAGTGGCCATCTGAGGTGAAGAAATATACAGATTCAATGAAATTTCTATCAAAATCTCAATGGCAGGGCCTCCCCTGGTGGCACAGCGCTTGAAAAGAAAATAATCATAAAGTTAGGGCATGGGAAACTTCAAATATGTGAAGGCTAAGCAGCATACTTCTCCATAACTAGAGGACTAATGAGGAAACATTAAAAGCACACCACAGAGGCTGTGGGCAGCCTCTGCAGCGCAACGCTGGTTAGTTCCCCGGCCGCCGGCGAGGGTCCCACCAAAAAAAAAAAAAAAAAAAAAAAAAAAAAAAATCTCCATGGCATTCATAAAGGAGACAGAGAAAATATTACCGGAATATATATGGAATCACAAAGCCAAAGCCAAACCAATATTGTCTGACATAACTTTGTTATGCTACTATAAGACCCTTCTATTCCTATTCTAGTAAGGTTTCCCCACTGAAGCAGATCTTGGTTTTATTGAAATTTTGAACTATTTTTTATTCCCATTTTGCTTATTTCCATTCTTATATTCCCTTTTTCTTCTATTGGTTTCATTTTTTCTTCATTTTTTTTAAATTTCTTAAGGTGTATGTAAATTTACATTATCAGAGATCTTCTTTTAAGTGATAAATACAACATACAACTTTTATAGACAAAAGTAACAGGTTAATCAAAAGGCACTTATTTTAAGAAAATAATTTACTTTTGTCTTAAACATAGTACATAAACCTATTTGCAGTTGCATTTCACTGAGCTATTTTTCTGTGAAGAGTACAGCTTATACACAGTCATGGATGAACAATTTGTGCATTTTTCAAGTATTCACTGAATCCTACCTTATATATACATATATATTAAAGTTGAAAAATATTTAATTGATGATCCCAGATATATTCAATTGTGTTGATCATTGGGAAGAAGCACTCTAAAGAGAATATATGGTTCTGGTTCATGAAACCTGTAATGAACAGATCCTGGATTCTGTTGGACATCAAGTATCCTTCATTCCTCTTCAGACATCAGATGGGTTTTGGGTACTTATTTGGAAAGTTCTCTGGGTAACATGGCATGCTGATAGGAATAGTGTCCATGGAAGTACGTGTTTTAATAATAGATCTGTTTGTGGGTCATCCTGAAGTCGCAGAGAAGTTGTGAGAGGGACATGAAGAGTGGGCACAGCAGACCTCATGGTATGTTAGACTAAGGCAACAACTCAACAATTGTCTTGTTTCCTTGATGTAGCCCTGTATTGGTGCATGCGTCCCTAGACAGTTAGTGTTTTCCTTTTCATTTTTCTGTGGTGTGCTTTTAATGTTTCCTCATTAGTCCTCTAGTTATGGAGAAGTATGCTGCTTAGCCTTCACATATTTGAAGTTTCCCATGCCCTAACTTTATGATTATTTTCTTTTCAAATACAGTGAAAAGAATAACATTGTGAGCAGGAAGGTACTTGATATGATTTCAATCTTTATGATTTAATATCTGGACACAGCATGTGGTCTATCTTAGAGGATGTTTCATGTGTACTTGAGAAGAATGTGAACTCAGCTTTCTTATGGTGAAGTGTCTTATGTCTTTTAAGCCCATTTGGTCTAATTCTTCATTTAAAGCTACAATTTTAGGGCCTCCCCTGGTGGTGCAGTGGTTGAACACTGGATTGTGAGGCTCCCCATAGCCTCTGCAGCGCCAGTTCGATCCCCGGCCACCGGTGAGGATCCCACAAAAAAAATTTAAAAAATGAAAACATAAAGGTACATGTTTAGGTTTGTCAATAGTTCCTTTATATTTTTATGCCCCTTTATTTGGTGTTTATACATTAATGGGTGTTACATCTTTCTGAGGAATTGAACACTCAATACTATTATTAAAGTTCTTTCTGATCTTTTTTTTTTTTTACATTTTTTGCTTGGAAGCCAGTTGTATCTGATATAATTCTGGTTGTTTGTGGCTATCCTTTTTTAGAATGCCAATTAGGACACAATTTTATAGTGATTATTTTCCATTTTTTAATGTTTTGAGACAGTGTCTACCTTTGGATCTTTGATCAGTGTCCTGTAGATAGCATAAAATTGTGTTTTCTGACCCATCCATCCACATAGTGACTTTTGATTTGTGAGATCAGACCACTGAGGTTTAGGGAAATTATTGTTATATTCATATTTATTTCCAATTTGCTATTAGTGTAGGCATTTTCAGTTTGTTTCTGTTTTTATTTTTTTTTTCTTGTCATCTTCCCTTTTATTTTGATAGCTAGCTTTTTTTTGGTAATTTTTTAGGTAACATTTAGATTCCATTTTATTTTCATCTTTGTTTATTCTATATATTTTGTTCCGGTATTACATTGAGATTAATGCATTTCAACCCATATTTAATTGAAAGAAAGTTAATCTTGAGTTCATTCCAACAGGAATCATTTTACTCATCCTTCATATTTTGTTTCTGCTACCATGTTGCTTTTAAGTGGGGTCTATCTTCATTTTGTAGAAGTTCCTTCAGTATTTCTTGCAATGGAAATTTAGTTGAGATGCTTTCCTTCAACTGTTTTTATCTGTAAAACTCTTCATAGAGTTTCTTCAATTCTGAGTGTTAGGCAATCTGGGTAAATAAAGTTGTAGTTTTGGAGTCTTTGCTTTTATCACTTGAATGCATCATGCCATTGCTTTCTGGCCTATTGGGTCTCTGCTGCGAAATTTGCTATTAGTATCCTTGGGGTTCTTTTATATATAATTCTTGAGTTTAGGATGATTTTGCCTGTATGTCTATTTTTGCCCCTATTTTAACTTCAACATGTTTGGCATGTGTCTGTTTGGATTTGTTTTGTTTGTAACTCCTTGAAATTTCCTGGAACTGGATGTACTTTCCTTCTTCAGTTTTGGGAAATTATCTATCATTTCTTCAAAGAGCATTTCTGCCTTTTTTTTCCTTCTCCTCTTTCTGGAATCCCTATGGTGTGAATATTTGTCTTCTTGATGTTGCCCCAGAAATCTTTTATATTATAATCAATTTTTTTTTAAATTTTTGCTTGTCATTTTCAGTGCTTCCCACACTTCCACATCACTGATTTTTTTTTTTTAATGAATCCCCATCTGATATTAGCTCTGCTCTATCACTGTGATTTCTATTTTGAGCTTTTCATATTTTCTGTTCTTGTTGTATTTCTCATTCTGTCCATCTATTTTCTCTGGATATTAATGAGAAACATTGAATTTATTGTTCTGATGTCTTCTTTCAGTGGTTTACTTATTTGTATTCCATTGTGGTGTTTTTCTAGTGTTATCTTTTTTTAAAAAATATTTATTTATTTATGCATACAAGAACTGGGGTACAGACCAGAGGTATGGGGGTGAGCAGATTCACCAGAGACAGAGTGGGGAGCAGAATAGGTAGATTGACTGAAATACACTCCTGAGGGGAGCAGTGGGCAAGTCAGGATAGGTCTGCTGAGCCATGTGGGTAGCTCCCTGGCTGGCTGGAGATTGAACTCGTGCTGCGGTGGCTGTCGATAACACCATAGGTTGCATCTTAACCCCTTGTGCCACCAGGGAGGCCTCTCTGGGGTATTATCTTGATCCATCAGTTTATATATGTCTAGTACCTTACTTGACACATGAACACTGATTTTTTTTATTTTTTACTTTTTAATTAAAATAAAAAATACAGTCAGAAGCATGGGAAGGTGAGATAATTCACCAGAGCCAGAGCAGAGAGCAAAACAGGAAGACTGATGAAGTACACTGCTGAGGGGAGCAGCAGGCGGCAGGAGAGGTCTGTGCGCCATGTGGGACCCTCCTGGTGGCTGGGGATTGAACCGGCACTACAGAGGCTGTGGGCAGCTTCACAACCCAGTGCTCAACCACTGTGCCACTGGGGAGGCCCAACACTAATTTTTATTTTGCACAAGTGAAAAAATTAGTAGATAACATATTATCTTTATTTATATTTAGCTATATGTTACATTTTGAATAAGTTTTATATTGAAGGCTTAATAAAATCCTTGTGTAATCAGGGAATCTCACTCAAATTATGAAGTTATTCAATAAGTGTTTGATATGAATATATATATATATATTAGTAGGATGATATAGCTCCATTTATTCCATTTAGTATTAGCTCTGCCTGTAACCATAAAGTTTGTGCTGATTAAAACAGCAAACAATGATAGTTTTCTTTATAAAAGACTTTAGATTCAATCGTCAATGCTATCAGTGTAAATTTTGAAACCTATTAAAAGTGAATGTGTCTTCAGTTTGTGTAAAAAATTATAAGCATTTTGTATGCATCAGGTACTATTGTGAACCCTTTATACATTATCTCTCCCACATGTTATTTTTTTCATCTCTAGGAAGATCATCACAAATTAGGTGTTTCTGTTGATATATTTTAAAAAAGCTATCACTTGTCAAAGAAATAAGGCTGAGTAATTAGCAGAGCAAGAATATTTTTCCTGATCTCAGTGACACCAGACTTTATCTTGTTTTTGATCATCCCTAATACCTTCAAGCAGAGTATGTATACCCTAGAAAATGAAAAGGAAATAGTAATAATACATAAGGTTAATTTTTTTACACCTCAGCTTCTGGACACTGACTTTTAGATTTCTTTATTTTAACCCAGGAAAAGATCTGTTTTCTTACTTCAATAAAGAATATTTTTTTTTAAAATATGTTCTTTTATACCTTGAGATTTATAAGCAATGTTCTAATAAAAATTATAGTCAATCTTTCAATAAAAAAGTAGCATTTTCCTTTATTTTGTGTGTGCTTGTGTGCCCTTTAGTTTTAATGTCAAATTCTTCAGGGAACACCATTCTCGCTTGTAACAAAATTTACGCATGTCATCTTATTTCCTCTCTTGTTACTAAGAGGAGAGCATCATTGTTCTATAGTTCCCGGTTTCTTTCAGTATATTGAATCTTCCCCTCTAACCTCTTTTATCATCCTGATATTCTGGATCTTAGATATTCAAATCTTCATTGCCTTATCTTTTCCCTGGCCTCTAACCTTATTATGGCTAATATTTTACATACCTCAATATGCGTCATCTCATTTTCTGGGAAAATATACATTTCATTAAGGAAGATGGATATAGTCATTAAATATAAATGTTTCACTGCTTAATGACCTCATTTTATAAACTGGCACTCACTGTCATTTTTATACTATCCTCAGTTTATTTACATCTTTTGATTGTCTCTAAGTAACATGTGAAAACTGTCATCATTCAGCTTAAGAAAAATAACCTCATAATGATGTTACTTACAGCAATATCAGTTATTAATGACACCAATAGATGACAAGTAAAATGGAATGGCAAAGGTTGGAAGTAAAATTGATTTATTCCATCAGATATTGAATAATAAGTATTAAAATTTCTAGATATTAAAATTGAAAAAAATATGATACTAGATATTAAATTGACAAAATGATACTTTTAAAGAATATATTTGTTGCCCTGTAGATGGAAGTGTCACTTTAATGCTATGTTCACATTTCTGTGACTGACTCAATTCAACTTCCTAGGTGATGGGGGAAGGATCAAGACCTGACCTGATTTGTGGGATCCAGAGTTCAAAGGACAGAAATAAGTACTTACTGGATATTTAACAGGACGTGACCTGAGAGTCCAGTAAGATGCAAGAAAACAGAGTATTTTAGAGAGAATTAATTTACATAGGCTTTAGTACCCATACCTGATTCAAAAGAACAGATTCTAGTTTAATATTAGCATTGAAATGAATATATAGATATAGCTTATTTTATGGAACACAGCCACTTAGTTTCAATAACTTCTTTTTACTTCATCCATTTAGAAAGCATGCTTCCAGAAATACAGTGTTCTGTGAGCCATATATGAGTACACAGATATGAGTAAGTCAGTCAAGGATTCAGTCTTTTGAATTGAGATAGAATGATAAGTGTGTATCAAAAAATAAACATGAGATAGAAAATATATATTTCAAAAAGTGATTCAAAAAATACAAGAGGAGAAATAAAAAGTGGCATAGATTTTCTTTAACTGGTTCAACTAGAGACATGCTTAGAAAATAACATAAATTGATTCTTGAAATGTAGAGTTTTTAACATATTTTCATTGGTAAAAGCATCTAAGTAGATAATCAGAATAAAGAGAGTTATATATATAATAAAGATATATATATATATATACACACAAAAAAAATGAGGTCATTACATAGTGAAAATAATATATATATAAATATATATATACATTTCTTGTGGTGGTGTTGTTGCTGTTGTTTGTTTAAAGTGGAGTTATCATGGAAAGTTGAAGTAAAATCAGAAATTAAAGAATGCAATACAGTTTCAGTACTCCAGACATGAGTAGTGGCAGATATGAAATAGTGGTGAAGCTTATGCATTTGTAGCACAGAGAGCATTACAATACGAAAATACTAAATTTTCTGTGCCAAATGTTCTTGGTTGGTGATGACCATCAGACAATTAGAAATATGAGGATTAAGCACAAATCTGAAAATAGATTTCCAGGAATAAAGTGCACTGAACTTTTGAGAAAACAATGTTGAAATCAAAATTACATTAAATTTTTAAAATATCTACATTTGAGGACCTGGAAGAAGAAACTAGAGAATGAAGTGCAGGAATAGCCACAATGACTGAACCTTGTCTAGAGAGAGCAGTACCACTGAAAACTTTGAGAAGAAGGATTCCAAATAAATAAATGTTAATATTGTACAATAAGGTCTTAACTCACAAAGACTTCCCATTATATGACTTTTTATATGATAATACAGAAAGGCTAACCTATTGGGGTGGAGAAAAGGTCAGTGGTTGCCAGGCACTGGGAAATAGGCAACATGAGGTAATGTTTTGGATTGATGAAACTGTTTGTTACCAGAATTGAGGTGGTTAGATACATGACACCATATATTGATCAAAATCCTTACTGCACACAAGAAAAAGCTATTGTTATATTATAGTTTTAATTAAAAATAAGATAAAAATGAGAGAAACATAAGATAAAAAGAAAAATAAGATAAAAATGAGAGCCATCAGTTTGTTAATTAGAGTATATTGAAGTTCAAACCCCTACAAATATATGAACTCAGGAACAGATAGAAATGTGTAAATCTACTTTACTCAATAAAAAAAAAAATTGGAAGAAAATTTACTAATTCTATAAAAATAGTAGAAATAAAATGTCGAGGATTAATGTATATGGTAAAGAAATGTAGACTTTAAGGTAAGTGACCTTTCCAAGAAGTGCTATGAGAAGAAAGACGAAAGTAGCTTACATGTATTTCTGGGTTCAGCAAAGTAGTGGTGTTTGAAGAAAGGAAAGATGAAGATGCCCATAATAGATATTAAAAAGAGGGTCATGAATATTCAAAGAAGATAATTAACATAGAAAAACTTTGAATCCACAGGATGTTTGTTTGTTCACAAACAAACAAGCTTCCCTGTTCTTTTTAGAGGCAAACTGAATAGATGAGTATAGATGCAGAGAATCATTTTAAGAGAGTACCATTTCATGGTGAATCACTAGAATGTAAGATGAAGTTATGGCAATACCTTGTTTAACCAAGACCAATTCATCTCTTTCTTATTTATAGAGTATAAATATTCATTTTGTTTGCCCTCCCAAAAATTCGCCTATGCATAGACTTCAAGTGTGAATGAGGTTCTTCTAAATGTGGCTCTTAGACCAGCATGCAACATCACCATCACCTTGAGAATTTGTTAGAAGTATAAATTAAACTACAAATATATTAAATCAAAAATTTCAAAGGTCCCCCCTGGTGGCACAAGGGGTTAAGGAGCAACCTATGAAACTAGCCACAGCCACTGCAGAATGAATTGGATCCCTGGCCAGGGAGCTACCCACATGGTGCAGCAGACCTCTCATGGCTCACTTTACCCTCTACTTCCCTCAGCAGTATATTTCAGTCAATCCACCTGTTCTGTTCCCCACTCTGTCTCTGGTGAATCTCTGACCCCCTCAACTCTGGCCTGTACCCCAGTTCTTGTATGTATGAATAAATACATCTTGAAAAAAAAAAAACAAAACTTCAAAGAAGGCATTCAAATATACAGCTGATATACAAACAGTGGTCAGCAATACCAATCATCAGTGTGATGCAAATAAGGCTACTGTGGGAAATCATTTTATACCTGTTACTATGGGTATTCTAAAAAGATGTGTATATCACATGTTGGGTAGGATTTAGATTATTTATGCAAAATAGAGTAGATCATTTTTTAAAACACTATGAAGCTCATCAAATCTCAAGCGAAGAGCTACTATATGGCTAGCAAACCACTTTCTGGGTATTTACTTAAAATAATTGAAATCAGGTCCCTCAAAGAGATACTAGCTCTCCTATGTTCAATGCAGCATTATTCTCAATAGACAAGATGCAGGAAACATCTTTATTTCTGTTACCAAAGGAATAAAAGCAATGTAGCATCCATACATACAATAGAATGTACCTTTTAAAAAGAAAGGAGTCCTATATATTTGAGGTAACATGGGTGAACATGAAGAACAAGGACATTTTGGTTAGTGAAGTAAGGTAGTCCCAGAAAGAAATATTGCATGATTCTACTTACGGGAAGTATCTAAAGTAACCACATTCAGAGAATCAAAGAGTGAAATGTTGGTTTCCAGGGGCTGAAAGAAGGGGAAAATGGGAAGTTGCTAATTAACAGGCATAAGGCTTCAGTTAAGTGAGTTGCATGTTTTAGGTATTTGTTTTACAACATTGTATGTGTCATCACAATTCTGTATTGTACCACAACCATTTGGTAAAATGAACATTTTCATAGTAAGTGTTCTTACAACACACACACTCAAAAATCACTCTGGGGATGGAGCCTAGAAAAATTAGTTTTAGAATTTTGATGCACATTACTTTTTTAAAAAATACTGTCAAACTTGGGCCTCCCCGGTGGTGCAGCGGTTTAGCACTGGGTTGCGAAGCTGCCCGCAGCCTCTGCAGTGCGGGTTTGATCCCCGGCCGCCTGGCAAGGGTCCCACATGGCGCACAGACCTCTCCTGCCACCCGCTGCTCCCCTCAGCAGTGTACTTTGGTCCTTCTACATGTTCTGCTCCCTGCTCTGGTTCTGTTGAATTCGCTCACCCTCCCTCGCTTCCGACTGTACCCAGTGCTTGTATAAATAAATACATATTAAAAAAAAAAAAAAAAAACATGGTCAAACCTGTATGGATACTTCTAAGTGAGCATTAACCATGAGGTAAGAATCTAGTGAAGGAAATTATAAGAAACATGATTGCTTTTGGTCAATAATTTTTTCCTGAGTGAAAATAGACACCCATGGAAAACAGCTCTTTCAGGCCCTTGATTTGTGCATCAGTTGTATGTGGTATGTCACGTTCCACAAACTTTAATACAGGAAAAAATCAGAAAAGTAACAGTGAGTATGCTGAGCATAGCAGAATGGGAACTTGGAAGGTACATTCACAGTGCTTGATGATGTCCTAGATAACTAAATTAAATAAACTTGGAACCATGTAGAGCTTGTAGCTTATTAATAAGTTACTACATTACATCATTGTCTAAGCTGCTGTTAATTACAGTATCTTTTACAACCAGAGACTCCTTAACTGACATAAAAATAATAATTTGGTTCAGTTACAATCTTCATTATCATTCCAATCAAAACATTCCAGTCAGAGAAATTTTTTATGCTATTATCAACAAATATTTTGTTCAACAAATATGCCATTTATATTGAGAACATTAGCAGTATCTTTGCACAGGCATGAGCACACAATCTGAAGCCAGACATAAAAACTAACAGACATGGGCCTCCCAGGTGGCGCAGCGGTTGAGCGCTGGGTTGCGAAGCTGCCCGCGGCCTCTGCGGCGCCGGTTCGATCCCCGGCTGCTCCCCGGCTACCGGAGGAGGGTCCCACATGGCGCGCAGACCTCCCCTGCCGCCCGCTGCTCCCCTCAGCGGTGTACTTCGGTCCTTCTGCCTGCTCTGCTCCCCGCTCTGGCTCTGGTGAATTCTCTCACCCTCCCGCGCTTCTGACTGTACCCAGTGCATGTATAAACAAAACAAACAAACAAATAAATAAAAATAAAACATGCCTCTATTTAAAAAAAAAAAAAAAAAACTAACAGACATATTACTATGAAGATAAATGATGTGTCTGGCAAATTTGAGAAGCCTAGTTTCACTAAGTATGCTAGCATAAATTTTGGATTTGCCTTAAAATATGAAGGCAAACAAAAAGTGAATAAAAGGGAAGGATGGAGAAAAAAAATAAATCTGAACTTTGTTGAACACGAGTTATTGTACAGTTACTTTTATTTTTGTGTATTTAAATATTTTATATTAAATTTTAAAAATGTGTTCAAAACCAATCCAAAAGATGGAAAAATACCTGTTTCATTATAAGCCAAGATATATTTAAGGCAAAAATATTGATAAACAGAATACCTGTATGCAACAATAAAAGAAACAAATCGTCAAGAAGATAAAATATTATAGATATATGCATGTAAAAATAGCAGTATGACGTGTTACACTGTTGCATGTCCTGAAAATATTTCTTAAGCAGTTTTATCTAAAGTAGGTGACATCACAAAGCCAGAAAAATATTGGACACATAATTTTTGTGATTGCCCTAAAATTACTAGATATATAGAATATCACAAATCAAACAAATTTTATAACACAAGTTCATATTATAAGATAAATCACCAGCTATGTTTATTTATTTTTAAGGCTCAATATTTTATTTAGAATGGTGGTTTTCTGAAATGAATGTCTTAAGTTTTATCATCACAACTAATATTTTCCAAGTGAATGTAGTTAGATGCAGTTGTGTATCTAATTGCTGAAATGCCAATAATAGAGATAATCTAAGACTTACTTATTTCATGTATGATGTGTTTAATTAATCTTACCAAAACTCATCTGAAGTGTTTATTAAATGGATTAATAAAGTATGATTGTTTAAATTTAGTTTCCATAATTATTTATTCATCTAATTTTACAAATCAAGTCCCAAACCCATTAATTTATCATGATATGAAGATTTCATTTATATTTATCAAGTGTCTATATTATTCAGACATTGTATTGAAATTGATAGAGGCTGGAGAGGAAAACGGTACAGTATCTGGCTTCAGTGATAAATACGATAGGGTCGATGTTCTTTTTTTTTTTATTTTTATAGAAGCATGTTTTATTTTATTTTATTTATTTATTTGTTTGTTTGTTTTGTTTACAATGAACACATTGTAGATCTATAATATCAGTCCCTGGTCAGATGCATGTTGCGCAAATATTTTCTCATATTCAGTAGGATAGTAGGGTGTCTCTTTGTTTTGGTTATAATCTCTTTAACGCATAGTTATTTTCAATGGTTATTGATTTATATGATAAGGATATAACCAAGATTATGACCCTATAATTTTAAATTTCAATGATGGTTACAACGTCATTGTGAGATGGTAGCAGAGCTCTGAAATTCACCCACTATGACCTGTCCCTTTCATATCATTCCCATGTATTCCCAACATCTACACTCAAGCAGTCATTGGAATTACAACATCTACTGAGCCTTGAGAAAACGAACAAACAAACAAACAAAAAAACACAATCAGCACAGAGTTAGTGCAATCCCTTCAAAGAACTGAAACCTACTGTGCACCATACATGACATGGATCTGTAAGTATATTTGAATCCAGTGTTCTTTACTCCCAGTTCAATGCTGCTCTTGCTTCAAACTGATTTATTGATATATTTTAATAATTGATGATAAGAAGACATGAAAAATGCATTTATGTTCCAGAAAAAAAGATAAGTTAAATGTCGCTCTCTGTCAAGTTTCCCTTGCATTTTGATGGAGTCTGTTCTTTGCTTAATGATGCAATTTGAAAATGGACATTAACATTCTCACTCATTTAGTTAGCTGGAAAGTAGTTCATTCCTGCTAAATTCAAGCTTTTACAAGATACAAACTAGTTACAATTGCAGTAATCCCTCAAAGAATGTAAACCACAAATATTCTTCAAACATGGCATGAAGAATATATCCTGATATGCAAAATAAAATATAAAATACAACAACAATTTGGTTAAAATGATGTTTCTGTTTTTCCATGTGGGAGTTATTTTCTTACTACCTTAGATGTTCAATTTCAATATCTTTACATCAGTGGACATTACAATGCATTCATAAAATTATCAAATGCCAGATCTATCAGGTATCAAAGGTAAAATCTCTTTTGTTGTTGTTTTGACAACAAATCTTTGTCTGTGAGTCCTTGTGTTAAATTCTTAACTTCTGATAGTTTAATAAAACTCTTGAATTCAAATCAGTCACCTTTTCCTTAAGTATCAAACAGTTGATCATTTGCCAATGCACTCAGCAAGTTTTACTTTAAGAGGAATATAGTTACTGATATCTGTGATCCTATCCAATTTGTATACAGACCATTATTTTTGATACCATTTTGACACTCTGAAATTATTTGTAGAGAAATACTAGTGTTGCGGGCCTCCCCGGTGGCGCAGCGGTTGAGCGCTGGGTTGCGAAGCTGCCCGCGGCCTCTGCAGCGCCGGTTCGATCCCCAGCTGCTCCCCGGCCACCGGAGGAGGGTCCCACATGGCGTGCAGACCTCTCCTGCCGCCAGCTGCTCCCCTCAGCAGTGTACTTCGGTCCTTCTGCCTGCTCTGCTCGCCGCTCTGGCTCTGGTGAATTCTCCCACCCTCCCGTGCTTCTGACTGTACCCAGTGCATGTATAAACAAAACAAACAAATAAATAAATAAAAGCATGCCTCTATTAAAAAAAAAAATTAAAAAAAAAAAAGAAATACTAGTGTTGCATTTTTCTAAAGTTTACTAATTTGTGATATATATGCTGACTTATGTCTTTCAAAAAATTTCATATTTCATATTTAATTGAATGAGAACTCTTATTTAAATTGAAAATATATGAAAAAGTTTAATATCTTTAAATTAAAGAAGCATACTTCACATTTTCATTGTTTGTGCCAGTTAACGTAGGTTTTGGAAACTTTTCCTGGCATTTTCTCTCTCCTGCAATTATCATTTAGGTTTTAGGCACACTTTTTCTCCCCCAGTTAAGGCTGAAATATGATAATTTTCAAATGTGTCATATATTGACTACATGACAACCTGCCATCTTCCACCTCTCTGGGATTACAGTGTTCTTTAAGATTTAGACATAGTGGACCCAGCTATTTACTGTATGTTTCCACAATTAGAAATCTATAGATATTCTTTGCAGGGTTGGGATGTGACTGGGAATTCTTCTCTTATATGTATAGAAAATGTATATACTAAATGAAATAAGTGAGAAAGAAACAGAGACAAATGCTGGATAATTTCACTCATACGCAGAATATAAAGAAACAAAATAAAGGAATGGGAAAGTCTAAACCAAAACAAACCCTAGTTATCTGATTGCAGAACTGAGGCTACTTTAGAGAAGAAGGGCTTTGGGGGATGTGGTTGTGGCTGTGGAGTGGTGTGATGATGTATATCATAAGGGATTAGTTTCTAATTTATTTAGTATTATCAGCAAGTATCACAATTAAAAAAAAAGTTACAGAAAAAAATAGTGCATTGATTCATATTTAAATTGATGCATTTAGTTTATGTAAATTATATAGAAGCAAAATCTTAAAAATATATTTCTTTGTACCTTCATTAATTTTAACTTACATTTTAAATAAAATACCTTGTTTCTTGATTTAGTCATATTTTTTAAAATCTTGTAGCTATATATTATTTACTTAAAATCTGGGGGATGATGTCCTTGTCTGGAAATAAAAATAATCAGAGTGAAACCTAGTTTATAAGAGCGAGAATGAAGATGAACAAAAAAAAAAATAGTTGAATCTTATCTTCTTACCTCAAAAAACTGTCCTACAGTTTTCTCTCCAGTCAAGGTGGAGTTAAATATTGATTCAGTAAAGTGAATTATTAATTACTTCATAGCATCACTTTCCATTACTGGACTTATGTTGAATTATAGGAATTTTATATTTTTTAGTATTTTTATTTTTTAGATAATTATAATTTACTAAAGTTTTCATTTCAGGTCCCAAATTTACATACTCAATAATTAAATTGTTTTCTGATCATTTTAATATATTTGTTTATATGTGGATTTACAGATATTTGAAATAATTGTCATACACACAAGCACTTAAACCCTGAGAATTCAATATAGGTATTATTTATAAAATTGCTGGCAAAGGAAACCTGAAGGTCAGCAACAGAAGGGCTTCATCACCCATCACCATCCCTATGCTAGCAAAAAGGGGAGGAAATGGTTGCTGGAACTTAAAATGAGCCTTGCACTTAGTCAGAAATATATGGCCGGACCTAAATTGCCACACTCATTATGCTATATCCGGAGATCAATTGCATTTTATTTTCCAGATAAGTTGCTATATTTTAAAGAGACTACATGACTTTTATTTTTTAAAGATTTATTTATTTATGCATACAAGAACTGGGGCACAGGCCAGAGGTGTGGGAGGTGAGAGATAATTAGAGTTTTGTTGGTGAAATTAAGGTAGTATATACACCTGTTCATTCTTAGTGATGCATACTGTAAAATTATATAATATAATGCCATATTACTTTAAGAAAATTATACAATTTTATGGCTTCCATCGTCATACACATCAGGTCAGAAAGTCCTTATTGTTAAAATGAAGTATCACTTTCCAAGGTTTTTGACTTTATCACGATCTGATACATGGAAATTTCATTTTCCCCATTTTGCATTTTTGACAAAGATTATGTATTTTCAAGCACATACATTTGAAATCTAGTATTGTTATACATATTCTGATATTTTGTTTTAGTGATTTAAAATAAAATATTTTGTGAGAAAGGGGAGAAGTTTTGTTTCAGTTCGTATAAAGATAATGAATTAGAGATGAATAAAAGCCAACTCCAAATTATAAAACTTTGGTCATGTTGTGAGAGATGTTTTGGTTCTTAAATATTTATCACCATTTCAATTTATATTAGAACCACCTATATTATTTTTGAAAGAAAATTAACAATTAAAGAAACAATTAAACTATTATAACAATTAAAGAAATTCAAAACAATGAATTTAAAACAAAAATCCAAGTAAGGAAATGTTGGACAACTGAAACTGAAAGGATTTGGATGCAAGGGGAAACTTCCATATGAGTTCCATTTTTTGGACTTTTTAACATTCTATTACTGATGATAGAAATTAGCAACTTGTCATTTAAATATATATTTTGCACTGTTATTAAAATACTAAGCATCATAAACTACCTTTTAATTTATCTTTTGTATAGTCCATTTCATAAAGTAGCCATGATGTTCTTTCAAGTAAAAATTATGGAGAAATAAATGTTCTTATATTTAAAATACATGCTTAGTTTTTTTTATGTTTTACATATGTTATTATATGTAATATACTATCACATATATATATAATGTGTTATATATTATAATTTATATCATATTATATTATCCTATTATATATAATATAACATATTGCATATGTTATTACAACATATTACATATGTTATTACATAGTTTTTTTATGTTATTACATTTTTAGACAATACTGGGTTGCTCAGCTTTTATAATCATAATAACATTTGGGAGAAATAATGCATCCCAAGGAATAATTTGGAAGAGATGGCATTTTGGTTTTCTATGATTAGATCATATGATTTATAGAGAAATGTGGAGTGTATAAAATATATTGAATATGTTACATATTGAATATATATAGAAATGTGTTTTTTTTTTCTAATTCTAAAATAAAAACTTTACCCCTTCACTCTCAAATTGCTTTTTCTGAGCTCAAAATGGAAACAACTTTCACATAATAGTTGCCTAAACTGTAAAAACAGAGAATTTTACTAAAATGCATCGAATGGGGCCTCCCCTGGTGACATAGCCTCTGCAGTGCCGTTTCGATCCCCGGCCGCTGGTGAGGGTCCCACATGGTGCAACAGACCTCTCCTGACTCGACCCGCTGCTCCCCTTATCAGTGTATTTTGTCAGTCTGCCTGTTCTGTTCCCTGCTCTGGCTCTGGTGAATTCTCTCACCCTCCCCACACTTATGACTGTACCCAGTGCTTGTATAAATAAATAAATACATCTTTAAAAAAAAATAAAATGCATCGAATGACCTTTCTTGAATTCAAGTCCTGTTATTCTTGATATTACAAATATACTTAAAATATATATATTATTTCTGTGGACCCATATTAAATATTGGAGATTAACTGTCCTCCAATGCAAAATTAACAAGTACAGTGAAATTTTAATGCAAGAATCCCTGAAGGTATAAACTTTCATATGTCTTTACCTTGATCACTTTTGTATCTATTTTTCAATATTCCTTTTATTTGAAAAATGATTTTAATTTTATGGACTGAGAAACATTTTTATTGAAGTAATGATGCACTATAAAATCATGTTTATGGTGTGCATTACTGATATTGGAAATATATCTATACTACAACATATTTTAATAAAGCATTTTTTTTAAGTGGGCCTCCCTGGTTGTGCAAAGAGTTAAGCACAGCACTATGAAGCTATCCACAGCCAATGCAGCATGAGTTTGATCCCTGGCTGGCCAGGGAGCTACCCACATGGAGCAGCAGAGCTCTCCTGTCTTGTCTGCTCCTTCCCTCAGCAATGTATTTCAGTCAGTTGGCCTTTTCTGCTCCCCACTAAGTCTCTGGTAAATCCTCTAACCCCTAGCACCTCTGGCCTGTACCCCAGTTCTTGTATGCATAAATAAATAAATCTTTAAAAAAAGTGTCTTAAGTAATAATCTGTAATTATGCAGTGTGCCACATATTATACAATTTGCTTGTTTATTTAAAAATTACCTAAATACTGTGACATATAGAAGACATTATTTTATTCTCATTTCATCTTTTAGAAACCTAGAATCACAGTCATTTAGGGACATATACTTACAAATTGAGTAAAATTACATGTAAAGTTCAGGACTCATAGCCATGTATAATCAGATTCTAAAATACTCATGCTCAATGAGACAGAAAGTATGATACTTAAAATGTTTTCCTTCAATTTAATTCAAACTAAATAACCATTATAGAGTGTTTAAAGTTGTGTAAAATTAAGTCAATGAGTTAGATTAAAATAAGATAAGGAAATACATGGCTTTACATTATTAGTCTGTAAGAAAACATTTTTTAAAGATTTATTTATTTATGTGTACAATAGCTGGGGTTTAGGCCAGAGGTGCAGGGAATGAGAGGATTCACCAGAGACAGAGTTTGGAGAAGAACAGGCAGATTAACCAAAGTACACTGCTGAGGGGAGCATCTGGCGAGGCAGGAGAGATCTCATATACCATGTGAGTTATCTCCCTGGCTGGGAATTGAACTCTTGCTGTAGTGGCTGCAGATTGCTTCATAGCACTTAGAGTGAATCAATTGTGCCATCAGGGAGGCCTCAAGAAAACATTTTTAATTGAGGTCAGTGATTAAAGAATAAAAGAGAGATAAGACCATTGCCATATCAGGTGAGGATTCTCCTCTGAAAAAGTTGAATATTTGATTTGGGAAGAGAAGACAAATAAACTAAGAACAATAAATGGACAACATACAAATGGAAAGCGAGTTGAACACATTTGTTGAAAGATATTAAGAACAACACAGAAGAAGTGATTGACTCAAGGGGATTAGAGTTGAGAGCTAAAAAAACAAATGAACTGATTAACATAGGAAAAAAAACAACAAAAAAATCCTCAAATATTCAAATAAAATAAACATGACAGAAGCTGAACCTTTTTCAGTAAAAATAAAAGTGAAGTGTTTTCATTTTGGAAGCTATTCATTCCTCAGTAAATAATATGAATTTATTATTTGTTAAAGATCTATTTATTTATGCTTACAAAGCTGGGGTACAGGCCAGAGGTGCAGGGGGTGAGAGGATTCACAAGAGACAGAGTGGGGAACAGAACAGGGAAATTGAAATATACTGCTGAAGGGAGCAGCAGGCGAACTAGGAGAGGTCTGCTGAGCCATGTGGGTAGCTCCCTGTTTGGGAATGGAAGTAGTAGCTTCATAGGTTGAGTCTTAACCCCTTGCATCACCTGGGAGGCCCTGAATTTATTTTTTCCCTACAATTTTGTACTTTTCAAATATGGATGAAGGATTGGGGAAGAAAGGGATAATAACTAAAATGGCCAATAAAAAAAAAAGAAAAAAAAAAGAAATACAGGGCCTCCCTGGTGGCACAGCTGTTGAACTTGAACGCTGTGTTGCGAAGCTGCCCACAGCCTCCTCAATCCCCAGTCAATCCCCAGCTGCCTGGCAAAGGTCCCACATGGCACACAGACCTCTCCTGCAGCCTGTTGCTCCCCTCAGCAGTGTACTTCGGTCCTTCTGCCTGCTCTGTTCCCTGTTCTGGCTCTGGTGAATTCTCTCACCCTCCCATGCTTCTAACTGTACCCAGTGCTTGCATAAATAAATAAATAAATAAATAAATAAATAAATAAATAAATAAATAAATAAATAAATCTTAAAAAAAAAAAAAGAAAAAGAAATACAAAGATTTGTGCCCCGAATGAATTTTTGGTGGAATAACTCAGTAATCTGGTGAGTGCACTACAATAATACTTGAAGGTGGTGGGTGATGCTACATTTACAAAGTTCACAAAACAATATAAACCAATAATACCTCAATTAAAAAAAATGTCATTTTGCTTTGAATGGGTACAATTCTGTTCATAAATACAAATGATTAATGATATATGTGAAATTTGTACAAATCTAATTGTGATTGACCATTGCCTTAATTTATAAGCAAGTGTCTTCATTTTTATTTCTACCAGAATATTGGTCAGGCATTCAGTTAATTACCTGTGTTGCACTTTATCAAATAATAAGATGTGATGACTTATTCAACAACTAAACACTTTGATGTTCTATACTTTGATTCTTCTTATACAGATTTTTTAAATTCTAAAATTAAAAATTAATATTCAGAGAACATGTACATTTATTCTTAGTATTTTCATTATCAGTTTAGTTGTTACAACTTTCCCTACAATAAAAAAAACAACAAAACAAAACAAGAAACAATACAACTTTGCCATAAGACATAAGAAAACTGTTCTTTAAAAATAGGTAACTTCTGGGGCCTCCCCAGTGGCGCAGCGGTTGAGTAATGGGTTGTGAAGCTGCCCACAGCCTCTGCAACACCAGTTCGATCCCCGGCTGCTCCCTGGACACCAGAGGAGGGTCCCACATGGCGCGCAGACCACTCCTGCCGCCCGCTGCTCCCCTCAGCAGTGTGCTTCGGTCCTTCTGCCTGCTCTGCTCCCTGCTCTGGCTCTGGTGAATTCTCTCACCCTCCCGCGATTCTGACTGTACCCAGTGCTTTTATAAATAAATAAAAATAAATCTTTAAAAAAAAATAGGTAACTTCCTCACTAGAATAAAAAGGAAAGACATTGATATGTCATAAAATATTTTATATGATGCTTACAAATTTACCAAATTATTTTGAGGACTTCTAAAATCAGAAATAATTATGTTAATTGCAGGGCATTCAGGTGTATAGCATTCTTAGAAGTTAAAAAGAAGCCAGGTCATGTGGTGTGACTGCCATCTGTATATAGTGGCTGGTCAAGACTTCACAGCTTTTTTTTTTTTTTAAGATTTATTTATTTATGTATACCAGAGCTGGGGTACAGGCCAGAGGTTTGAGGTGTAAGAGGACTTACCAGAGACAGAGTGTGGAACAGAACAGGCAGACTGAGTGAAATATACTGCTGTGGAGAGCAGCAGGTGAGACAGGAGAGGTCTGCTGCACCATGTGGGTGGCTGGGATCGAACTCATGCTGCAGAGGCTGTGGATTGCTTCAGAATGCTGGGCTTAACCCCTTGCGCCACCAGGGAGGACTTTCACATAAGCTTTTTAACAGAAAACCTCAATGGTTACAAGAAAACACTTAAGTGCAATGTGTATGTGTGTGTGTGCATGTATGCTACAGATAAAAGAGATGAGAATTGGATGGGACAGATTGGGGACTTTGAGGAATAAGTGAGAAATAAAATACATTAGAATATATTTTCAGATTTTTAAAGATTTGTAAGATATTTAAAGTGCAAACCTTGTTGATGTGATATATATTGTAAAGGAAGTCTCCTAATCTATGTAACACATCCATAATCTCATTTTTTTGGTAATGACATTTAAGTTCTACTTTTTAAGTTACATGGTGATTTTTGTCTTTATAACAGAAAGCTGTTTGGGGAAGGTAGTTAGATAAACCCCTTACAGAAAAGAATAAAGTAGAAAGCTCAATTTGTACTACCATCATATGAGCAAAAGTCCAGTTTTAAATGCAAACATTGAAAACCAATATTATTTAGCCAATGTTGAGTTTGTATAGGAAATTCATTGGAGTTACATCAGAAATATTATCTTAGTGTGGAATTTATTTTATTTTTCAATGAAGTACTAATATTTTGTTTTCTTTTTTACTCTTTTATATCCAAAAGAGGTTTATTATAAAAATAGGGGAAAGAATAAAGGACACTGCACAGACACAAGAGGGTATAAAAAGCTGCCATGGAAGAGAGAGACAGAGAGAAAGTCCAGGGTCCTCCCTGGTGGCACAGCCAGTTGAGTGCAGCACTGTGAAGCTGTCCTCATCTTCTGCAGTGCAGGTTCAAGCCCTGGCCAGCCAGGGAGATACCCACATTGCACGACAGACCTCTCCTGCCTCGCCCACTTCTCCCTTCAGCAGTGTTTTTGGTCTGTCTGCCTGTTCTGCTCCCCAATCTGTCTCTGGTGAATCCTCTCACCCTCCGACACCTCTGGCCTATACCCCAGTTCTTGTAGAAATAAATCATTCTTTTCCAAAAAAAGAAACTCCAGCATAGCCACAAGCAGGCAGAAGGGCTGCTGCCCAAAGTGCTATTATATCATCGTTAACTTTTTGACAGTATAGGGATTTCTTCCCTCATGCTCACACAAGCCAGAGGTCCTAGGTGGAAAAGAGGCCACAATACTTGTCAACATGCTCTCCAATGACCAAAGCATTCACATTTCTCTACTATAGTCCATTGTACTTTCAGTTTTGTTCTTTAGGTACCAAAAAATAAGGAACAGATAACTGGCTTGATCAAAACCAACTGGGTCCAAATAGTACTTGGGGACATTTTTCTTGGCAATAATTAGAGTAGTTAGAGTGAGATAAAGGACATTTTGAGAGAAAAAAAATCAATAAGACTATCTGTAGGATTTGATAAGGCAAGAAAAAAACATCAAATATAACATGATGAAAGTTTTAAGTCTAGGTATTTGGGAAATAGCACACTCTTAATTGAAATAAAATCAGAAACAGATTGGGTTGGAGGATGATGAGAGCAGGTTTCCCATTTGTAAAAAAATATTCAATGAGGTGTAACAGCAAAATGGCAAGTATGTGGGACTAGAAAAGAATGGAAAAGGTATAGAGCAAAAAAAAAAATTTGAGAAAATTAACATGGAAGTAGCTGAGCTTCTTTTTCCACCATTTTATTTTTTGATAATGAGTTGTACAACACTAATTAAATCTATAAGCTCATTCTGTAAAGAGCTACTGTGTAAAGAAAAGAACAGTAAAAAACATTAGCTGCCTGAAGTCAGAGCTAAAGTGCGCAAAGCAATACAACTGAATGACTGCTTAGTTTCAGTGTTTTTCCCTCAGGGTGTTGCCAACTATATTTGCTTGGCATGTATGACAGGCAGAATAACAGGGACTAAATAAATGTATGGTCTGATTTCAGTTATGGTTTAGTTTCTGCTCATAAGCACACACATTATTTACATCTTTGCAGAAATAACAATGGAACTACCCACTAATGCACTTTACCAATTTGAATAAAATGAGGACTTATGTAATAAGTCACTTTAACTCTTTTTGCCTCAATTTATCCACCATGAAATAGGGCTGTATTACCTGTGGAGTAACTAATCAGTTGCTGAAAACAGACAACAGATGCATAATATAGTTGGAGTCATTTTTTGTGGTTTAAAGGACACTCATGTCCATCTCTTATGAACTCTGTTCCTATATGTTTCTAATCCAACCCAGTTTTCATTGTTAAGAGTCCATCATATTCAATATGTCTGATTAACAAACTTGCCTTTTCTTCAAACAAATAAGTAGAATGGGAAAAGAAGCAATCCAAAGATGTTTCCTTGAACTAATCATAAATTAATTGTTTAAAATAAGAAAATTGATATACTAATAGCATTTGCTTATTTAAAAATTTACTAATATAATTAAAAAGAGAAGGATTTGTTGTATTTATCACACATATCTGTGTCTATTAAAAAATATAAACTGAGTTGAAACTAACACAAAATTGCATTAACAAAAAATGCAGATTATGAAAGAACTTGTCATTCTAAAGTTGCTCATTTGGTTCTAGAAATACCTGTACTTTGTGGTTGACTATAAATTTAGCACTTTCATCTTCTCAACCAATTGTTTTCTTATCTTGCCTTAAGTTACTATTTTTTCACAACTGTTATTATTATAGGTCCAAAACACATTATAGGTTAAAAAAAAGTGTCTGTAATTTCATGGTTATTAAACATTCCAAAATATCCTATCTAAAAGTTGGAGTACTGGGTTATAGTAATATTGCTAACAGTTGAATCCAATTTCTATGTATTCTTTACTCTAAGATATTTAATATACAGAATGCATGGTTAATGACTAGAATTGGCCAGTTAGATTCATTCCCTAGAACTTAAATGAACTGATGACACCATAAGGATATTAATTTTAAATATCCAATAATGTGCTCCTAGTGGGTGTAATAGGCACTTAAAAGCTTAATTTGGGGAACAGATAGAAATACCACTCTTCTTTTTATATTATGCATACAAAAACTGGAGTGTAGGCCAGCGGTACAGGGGTGAGATTTACCAGAGACAGAGTGGGGAGCAGAACAGGTGCATCTACTGAAACACACTGCTAAGGGGATCAGTGGGCAAAACGGGAGAGGTCTGCTGTGCCATGTGTGTCATCTCCCTGGCCAGGGATGGAACCACAGTGACTGGTGATAGCTTATTAGTGCAGAGACTTTAACTCCTGCACCACTAGGGAGGCCCAGGACTACAATTATTTTATCTGGCCCTGCATAATGTTTGGCATGCTTCTTCTAAACTAAGCCTCTACTGTTAGATTGTAATGAAATGAGATAAGCTTGAATAATAGTTGGCACAGAATCAATGGTCATTACATGGGAGGTATTTTCAAAGGAACTCTTTATCACAATATGAACAGATGCTTCCATTAACAAACCTATTATTTTGGAAAATATTTTTTTTCAAATAATACTGTTTTAATACTTTCACACAGCTGGATACCACAAGCACAAAAATCAGTCATATTTTTATCACCTATTTATCTATTAGGCACAATTAAGCAGAAACTCTATGTATGTTTATCCATTTGTTTAAAACAGTGATTTCTTACTTCATTACTTTTTCTCTTCCACAGCTATAAAATATCCTCACAATTATATTGCCACATGATCTTTTTAGATTCATACCATTCTTTTGGTTTTAGTGCAAGAAAAGACCTTTAGATTTGTTTCATGAATGTGTCTTATATAGAGAATTTTGTAAGCCTATTTAGGTAAGTATTACCAAACATGAAAAATACATGTATGAATATAGACATCTGTAGTGTGTGGTTTAAGGTAAAGAAAAAATATTGAACGTTTCAAGAGAATCTCTGTTGGTAATAAGCCAGGATTTGAGGTTTGTGGTAACTGTCATATATTTTGGTATGAAAGAAAATATGTGAAACACATTTGAAGCAGTCACAGACCCCACCTGAACTAATCGAGTTAGGAGGTTGCCTCTCAGAAGCTAGTTTTGAGAAAGCTCTCTGTTTCAGAAAATAGCTGATCTGACATCTTCTCACTAATTTTGTCCTCTCTCCATTGATAATAACACATTGCAGGAACCAAATGTGTGCATTCACAAGTTTCTTCTTGTCATTTATTTAGGGCACAGGTCGAGAATCATTGATATTGCTTGTTGTTCGGGATCCTCACCATCAAACATTTGAAACTATATCATAAACCTATATTACATATATATTAAAGATATCCTAGAGATGCAGTGGACACAGGACATTGATCTTTAAAACGCTGATTAATTCATAGGGCAAAATGCACGTAGTATAATATGTGAAATGTATTTTTTCCCATTAAACAAATAGCTTTTTGATTAAAAATGACTCAGCACCTACTAAGTACAAATGTTGGTTACAGCAGACCATTCCTTTAAGGATGCAATATGTTAGTAAAGGCTGTGCTATAGGAACATATATTGGTAACATGACAAATGTAATACCAGAGATATAATAGTATCTAAAGTAAGGGCTACACATAAAGGCTAGAGGGAATGTAGTAGTCTAGGAATATTTTCTACTGGTAGGTGACACCTGATTTGAATTTCAGAGGACCTAGTTAATGAGAGGAAAGTACATTACAAAAGGAGAGATTGAACACAACTACCATAGTGAGAGACCTCATAGTGTGTAAATGTGTCTAGCACTCTGCAGATTCAACTTTGGAGAAGTTAATTAATCTCTGTTGACTTAAACTTTTCCACCTGTGAGATGAAAATAATCTCCTAAATTTGTTGTGAGTATTAAATGAAATAATTCTTGTTAAATGGTTTATCTTTGTATCTGATGCACAATATAAACCTACTTTAAAAAAAAAATATTTAGTAGAAGAACTGAGGTGTAGGCCCGAGTTGCAGGGGGTGAGAGGATTCACTAGAAACAGAATGGAGGCCAGAATAGGCAGATCTACTGAAATACACTGCTGAGGGGAGCAGCAGGCAAGAAAGGAGAGGTCTGTGTGCCATGTGGGTTAGCTCCCTGGCCATGGATCAAACTCAGGTGGTAGCTGAGACTTAACCCTTAAGACACCTATCTATGACTCTGTGTGCTTTGTTCAGCTATCTAGTAGGTCTCATCCATAATCTCCAAACTTAACTACAAGATAAATGTTAACGGATATCATGTACAGAAATAGTGTATTTAAGAAAAGTGGATGCTAATTTGCATTAAAATAAAGAAAACATGGGCCTCCCTAGTGGCACAAGTGGTTAAGCATCAGCACTATGAAGCTCCCCTCAGCCACTACAGCATGAGTTCGATCCCTGGCCAGAGAGGTGACCCACATGACGCAGCAGAACTCTCCTGTCTCGCCTGCTACTGCCCTCAGTCGGTTTGCCTGTTCTGTTTCCCACTCTGTCTTTGGTGATTCCTCTCACCCCCCACCTCTGGCCTGTACCCCAGTTCTTATATTTATAAATAAATCTTAAAAAATGAAAAAAAAAAACAACAAACAGACTTAACCTATCCAATAGCTATGCTCTTACTACAAAACTTAGAAGGTAATTATGGACTATAGACAATACTTGGTACCTATAGTGGCAGGAAGGGACAGTGCAGGTTTTCTATGATCAGAACAGATGGGTGAAGGATGAGTCCTGGAGCCCTCAGTGGCTTTTCAGGCTTTATTGAATTTACCAGGTACATGACAAGCAGAGGTGCCAGGGTGCCGGGAGGCTGGAAGGGCTCCCAGCCCCGGGCAAATCTTCACTCTCTCTGGGCTCTCTGGATTCTCTCATGGGTCATTCTCTTTCTCCTGCTTCCATTCCACCACTGCTATCTTGCTCTCTTCTCCTGGATCTGCTTGTTCTCCTTCTGGTACTTACGTTCCTCTGGTATTCTGTGACACCGCCCTTATGAGCCCAGTCTTAGCCCAGGTGAACCCACCTATGCATGCCCACACCCCACTCCAGGTGCCCTCCATCAGGCATGCATTCAGGACCTCAGGGATCCATCATGAATGCTAATGGCGGGAGGGAATAAAAGCCTGACAATCATTTACTCTACAGTATCTCAATAAGGTTGAAATCTGCAAATATTTAATCATGGCAGTAATGTTGCCTTTTTATTTGTATTAAAATATTTCATCTATAGCATGATGTTAATATTTCCATTGACAAAATGAAGCAATTTTCTAGTAGATATCTTTTCAATGGAGAAAGCAGAACTTGAATAATTTTGTCTTCCATACTGTAAAGGCAGGACAGGCCACAGTGCAGGTTTTCTGATCCCATGCAGACCAGGTAAAGGAGTCAGAGTCCTCAGTGTTTTTTTGCAGGTCTTTTATTGGGGTTCACCAGGCATATGGCAGGCAGGGGTGCTGGGGGGCTGCGAGGCTGGCAGGCCTCCAAGCCCCCAGCAAATCCTAACTCTATCTGGGCTCTCTGGCATTCTCTGCTTCTGCTTCGGGCTTCTTCTCTTTCGGCTTCTGCTGCTGCTGGCGTCCCCCTGACACCACCCTTAAAAAAGCACAGTCTTAACTCAGCTGAATCCCATCTACCTAGGCCCATACCCTATTCCAGGTGCCTGCCATCAGGCATGCATTCAGGACAAGGATCCATCATCTATCCTGATGGCAGGAGGGCAGAAAAACCTGACATTTTTCCTTACCCTACACATACCTTCCCTAAAATCTCCCTAACTGACTTCTCTTTTTTGCCCTTGAAATTCTTTTGTGTTAAACAAGCTATTTAACATGGCTTCTGAGTCACATGGGCTAGTTATACATGCTGGTTCTCCTCAGAAGTAGGTATGCATGTTATTATTTAACTTCCTTTTGTGTAACATGTCCTTATTGTGATTCTTCATAGGGTATACTGTAAATGAATTTTTAAAATAATTCACCACATAACCTTTCTGGCATTGTAGATAGGTTACTAGCTTCAAATTCCCAACTGGTCTTTTATGTGCCTTTTAAAATTTGGCAAGAAGCAGTATTTTCCAATCATCTAAAATTCAACTACTCTCCCACAAGTACTTATCTATAAAATACTAATTGCTGTGAGAGTTCCTCTTCCATTTCTTATTTAGCACTCTCAGGTGCATGGTTTTTCAGCTGACCTACAACCATTAAGCTTGCTTAAGTAGTCCCCAACTATTTGGTCCCTGTTTTAATTGCCATCGCTGTGCACTCATCAGTTTTAAAAAATTACCATAAGTTTATAGAATGACGTTTACCTAGGATGACTGCCTGAGAGTGCAGGAAAGGTGGAAATAATTATTGTATGTATGTAGGTTCAATAATAAGTGACATATTGAAGGCAAAACAGGGTTATAATTAAATAAAATCCAAATATGCCTTTTGTTATAAGACGATAAAACTTTTATGGTTAGCAGAGTCTATGAAAAATACATGGTAAGATAAAGTCTACCACTGGGAATTAAAGCCTAAAATTAAGACTGTTATTCAGAATAAAATATTAACATTAGAAATAGTTCAAAGGGAAAGAACATGGAATAGTTATGATTAGAAAATCATAAGTTTTAAGAGATTTAAGGAATGTAGATTGTTAAGATTTTAGAGAAGAAATGGTCTATGATAAATGAACTGCCTTTAAAGAAGTCTTGTGGTTCCTGTAGCCTAGTGGAGAACAGGCTTTGGAAAAACTGAATATGGGTGGTTACCAGCTCTACACTTACTGCATGAACTGTACCACAACCTTTTAATTTATAAAATAAGAAAAACATGTATACCATGATATTCTTGAAAAGATTAAATGAAATAATGTTTCAATGACTTTGTACAATGCTTATTATTTGATGAGATCTCATTGATAGGTAATAATAGTAAATAAATAACACTTATTTAAATAATCTTAATATAGAATGTTATTTGTTACATTTTTCTAAATTATTTTGAGCAATTTATTTGTATTAAGCATGTATCTGTTACTTTATTTTTGATCTATTTTTCTATTAGCATGGAAATGGAAGCAAAAGTAAACATGATATTCTCTCCAATTCACTGTTATATGTCTGAAATTGAGAGCTTAATTCTGACAGGATTTTTTTCAAAGATTTATTTATTTACGCATACAAGAACTGGGGTACAGGCCAGAGGTGTGGGAGGTGAGAGGATCCACCAGAGACAAGAGTAGGGAACAAAACAGCAGGATTGACTGAAATACACTGCAGAGGGTTGCAGCAGGCGAGCCAGGAGAGATCTGCTGCACCATGTGGGTAGCTCCCTGGCCGGGGATCTAACTTGTGCTGCAGTGGCTGCAGATGCTTTGTAGGTTGAGTTCTAACCCCTTGCACCACTAGGGGGCCCCTAACAGGATATTTAATAAATATTTGTGATAATGATAAAAACAGCATCATATGAATGAGCTAAGATTTGGTGAGTGTAGTGAAGAGATTGGTATGGAGAGTTTTAATTTATTATGTCTCTAGATATTATTTTTCATTTTTAGTTATTACATTAAGTTAATAATTTATGACTTTTTGTTTTGTTAAAATACAATTGTTTATAGGTTCCATGTAACTATGAAAGGGGACACATTTAAATTTGATGTATTTCACATAATAGTTTAATTCCAAGAGAAGATTTCTCAGTCTTTGTCTTTGAAAATTATAGAAATAAGAATAGAGTGATTGCATAGGAAGATGGAGACTTTTCTTTATATGATCTTTCTCAATGTACAATAGAGTTATGTCCAGATAAGCCCATATAAGTTGAAAAGGTCATAATTTGAAAATGCTGGAAACATAGTACACAGTAGAATATTGGTTGCATAACTTCCTGGTCACGTGACTGTCTGGGTACTATGTCACAATGCCAGTGCCCTGTGTCACTAGAGATCATACTGGACTGCATATTGTTAGTGTGGGAAGAGGTAAAATTAGAAGTCCAAATTATGGTTTCTACTTTGCATGTTGCTTGAACACCATCTTAGTTGAAAAAAATTTAGTTTGACCATCATAAGTAGGGAACTATCTGTTGATATAGCAATACTATATCGACATTAGAAGTTTTCTTTCTCTCTCATTCAATCTACTCTCACTCTCTTGTGCTTGCTCTCACACTCACTGGCTCCCTCCACTGTGTTTGTAATATGACAAATTGTAGGGATATGAGCAGAAATGTAGGTGTCACTTTACTATCTTGTGTAAAAGCCCAGTAATGCTACACAGTTGTGAGAATGTTTATGATAATATGTTCAAAGTACATGGGACATAGTAGAAAATAATTAAATGATACATTGTTTTTAGATAAATGTTAACTACTGTATAGTAAAACATTTTGCTATTAGACAAACAGGAAGGCCAACAAAGTTATGTGAAAAGTAGGAAAATGCACCATCTAATAAGAGCATTTTAAACTAAGTTAAAATTTTATACTACATATTACTCTTCATGTATTATTATAAACAAAATAAATAAATAATGGGGCGCCCTGCTGGCCTAGCAGTTAAATCTCATAGCTATCACTGCTATGGTTTGAGTTTGATCATCAGCCAGGGAACTAATCCAAATGTTTCATCATCCTGTCTTGCCCACTGAATATATGTTATCAGACTTATGATAAAGAAAATTCATTCGTTAATTTATTCTTTGAAAAAATATTTTAGAGACACCATGTGCTAGGAATTGTTAAAAATGCTATGGAAATGAGTGAGAATGGCATGGACCTTTTTGAAGAAAGTTATATTAGATTCAGAACTTATTTTGATATACTGGGGCATATTTACTGGTACTTTTTGACATCATCCTTAAAGTTGAGAATATCGGTGTTTTAATCTGTACAAGTTGTGTTTACTCATCTAACTTGATATATATATATATATATATATATATACACATACACATATACAATGTGTAATGCCAACATAGTCTACTAATTACAGCCCATTTGATATTTACTTGCTGAAATGATTTTGTGCAGATAGAAAGAAAAAAAAATATCCTACTCTAAAAGCACAGAGGTTGGGAGACCTTATTAGTTCTGAAGGATAAGGATACACTCTCCTATTTCACTTAGATGTTAAATTCAAGATGAGGTTTGTTATTAACCATGGTTGTAAATGCAAGGATTATTTTAAGGAATATTTGCTTCCTGTACTGGCATTTTTTGACATCACCTTTAAAGTTAAGAATATAAGAATTACATATAATTCTGATAATATAACATACATACAACATTTTTGTATTTAAATTAGGAAAACTTACCTAACTGTATTTTTAAAAATGTATTTAAAATGAGTAATAAAAAATAGCAGCATTTGTTACTGTGGTAAATTTAATTTGTATGTACGAGCAATTCGAGTAGTTTGTGCTAAAATATTAGTGATATATATCTACTTAAGTGCTTCTCTGTGGGAATGATACTGCCATCCAGAAGCATTTTGATAATTATGGGACAGATTTTGGTTATCATAATCTTGAAGGTATTATTATTAGTTTGTGGGCAGGTATACTAGATTGTTTATGAAATAAACACTTGTTCCCCTTATAGACATCCCCATATTTCAGTGTCCACTCAAACAATACTCACTCAAACTGTTTGGCTAACTGAACACAGAAGCCAATTCTATTTTACATATACACCCAATATGTATTTTGTATGGTTGAAATATGAATTTCCCTTAATAAAAGCTATTTTTTAGAGTTAGAGAAAATGGTTGCCTTATTTTGTTTGAAAATTTATCAGTAGCTATTAGATATTTTATAAAATTATATTACTACTGCCAGATATTTTATAAAGTGATATTACTACTGCCACTCATGGTTTTCAGTCACCAAGTTGTAGGCTGCAATATGGAGACTGTATGTACATGTGCAGGCATTATAACTTCATTATATAATATACAGAATTGAAACATTAGTTGTTTTTTTTAAATTACTTATTTTCTTTTATGTATATATAAGATTAAAATTTACATTGAAATTTTTCAACTGGATAAGTTCTGTGGTATTTAGATAATAAAAGGAATACTAAAACTATACTGAAAAACACATGAATACTCCAGAAATTGAGAATCAATTATTCACTGCTTGGAAAATTTGATTTACAAGCCAAATAAGAAATGAAGCAAGTATCCAATTGTCATAATTTTTTGGTGGAAAATATGGATTCTAAAGAATGTTCTTAACAAATTCTAGCATATAAATGGATAACAAAGTTTGAGATGATGACCTAAAAATACTCCTGGAAGTTGGCATAATGAATTATATGTAAGCAGTTCCAGTGCAGGTATATTAAATGCCTCGTTATTCAAGACATCTTGGTAAATGCTGGGGAGACAGAGGCGACTATGAAATAATTCACTTATTCAGAGAGTGTTTATTTCTTGTGGGAGGAATAGACATTGAATGGATGTTCATGTAAGGTGAATATCTAATAGAGATATATTTTTTAAGTTCTGTAAATGAATGAAAGCGGGGAATGAGAAGGAGCTTGATGCAAGACTAATTTGAAAATTGTTCTGGAATTCATGTTGTAGAAAGTCATAAATATTGCACTAAAATGATTTCTACAAACAGAGAGGTGACATTAAATGCTATTTAAATCAAACAAATAGCAGCAGCAAAATTTATGTCACCTTTTCTTCTTTCTTTGAAGGAAACTACTTCTATCATAGAGGAAAAATATTTGAGCATTTTCAAAAATAAGGGGGTGGAATCAATGAGGAAAAATAAATCACATTTCTGTGCATGATTAGAAAAAAATAATTTGGAATTCCAAGATCATGAGAGAGAAAAAAAAAAAGGAGGGAATAATGCAAATATGGAGCATGGGTGGATATGAGTTTGTTTCAGGTACTGGTGTGAGAGGGAAGAGTACAGGCTGAGAAACAGAGGACATGGAGTTTAAGATATCATGGAGTTAAGGGAAAAGGTACCATATAAAATAAACAAATTATATGTATATATAATTTATGCATACAAATACTGGGGTACAGGCCATAGGTGTGGGAGGTAAGAGGATTTACTAGAGACAGAGTGGGGAACAGAACAGGCAGACTGACTGAAATACACTACCTTGGGGAGCAGTGGGTGAGACAGGAGATGTTTGCTGTGCCATGTGGATCACCTCCCTGGCCAGGGATCGAACTCGTGCTGCAGTGGATGCCAATAGTTTCATAGTGCTGAGACGTAACCCCTCCCTCGCACCACTGGAGAGTCCCTGAAATACAATTTGTTAGGAGTTTTCAGAAATTCAGTAAAGCACTTGACTCCCCATAGTTTGCCTAAAAGGAACAAGGTCCTTAAATTAAATTGTGAAGGAAAATATTTGCAAATATGAATGGTTTAGAATATACAAGAAATCTACATAATGGTAGATGCTAGAAAGAGTTCTTAAATATGTTTCTCCCCCTCAATCAATCATGGACCAGTGCTTTTTTAAATAAAAATCCTTATGCCTAAGTGTTACCACAATGGAAATGTTTCCTTTTTTGTTCTTATCTCCTGATGAAATAGCAGTATTCTATTTATAGAACAGTGCTGGTTCAAAAATTGGGAAACTTGGGTCTGTATCTTAGCTCTCATGTTAGCATGAATTTGGGGGAAACAGAAGCTTTCTGTTATTCAGTTTTTTCATCTACAAAAAAAATTGATTTATCTCATGATTCTCATAAGAAATGTTAGAGTGATATAATAGTGTTTCTCCAATTCTTCTTTATTAATGGAATCTCTGCATTTTAGTTGGATATTTCAAATAAGGCCTACTTTGTTTAGATATATTTTATTTATTTAGTTAGTCACTTAGTTATTTTGTGTAGAAGATACGGGGTCTGGGCCTAGTGTTTGGGACAAGGTGAGAGGATTTGCCAGTGACAGAGGAGGGAGTAGACCATGTAGATCTGCTGAAACACACTGCTGAGGGAAGCAGTGGGGGAGACAGGAAAGATCTGCTGCCCCATATGTGTCTGTTCCCTCACTGGGGATCAAACTCAGGCCATAGTGTTGATAGCTCTGAGACTTAACCTCTAGGCCACCAGGGAGGCCCTGTTTAGACTTTTTTTGTAATTTGTTGCTGTCATATAATTTGGTACTGGCTAGTGCCACTTAAAAGGAAATATTTTGTGCATCATCTAAATTGCATCTTCCAGTATCTGATACTTCTTAGGTCATGATCTAGAACTCACATGCTGGGGTTGGTGCATCACAATAGAATAAACTAGATTTCTGTATATAATGGCCCATTACACCAGCCCTGCAGTGTCCACGTTGGACTCTAATATAGAGATAAATAATATTATGTTATTTGGAATTTTCTCTCACATAGTAAAACAAAATTCAATGAATTAATGATAAAATACATTTAATACATGCCTTGGTATATAAAACACTGTAAGCATTAATGATAGCATATCTTTCATAGTTATAAGGAGTTGAATTTTTTACTGAGATAACATTGGTTTACCACACTTTTTATGACTCAGAGGTATAGGAGCACATTTTTAGATACATTACCAACAACCACCAAGGTAGCAATAATTCTCCACCATTAATAATAAGTATTAAATAACCATAGTGAAAAATCAGTAATGTGTTTAGTACATATTTAATAAAAATCTTGTTTACTGCACTATGTACAAAGATACTTCAATTATCTACATCAAAAATGTTATTATTTCAAAGTTACAATGAGATGTTAAATTATTAATAGAGTTTTTAGCTATGTCCAAATACTCATAAAATATGGGCGTTAAGGGGCCTCCGCAGTGGAGCAGCGATTGAGCACTGGGCTGCGAAGCTACCCGCAGCCTCTGCAGCACTGGATTGATCCCTGTTCGCTGGCAAGGGTCCCACATGGCGCACAGATCTCTCCTGCCACGGCCACTGCTCCCCTCAGCAGTGTACCCCATTGATCTGCCTGTTCTGTTCCCCGCTCTGGCTCTGGAGAAATCTCTCACCCACGCGCGCTTCTGACTGTATCCAGTGCTTGTATAAATAAATAAATAAATCTTTAAAAAATATATATAGGAGTTACGAGGAAAACTGGATTAAGTGTCTGACAAGTAGTCTCCTTAATTTAATTTGTTATTGTGAGCATTTGCAAAAATATTAATGACAAATACTTAACCCTGTAACATTTAGCTATTCACCATTCTTTGTAATCTATGTCATGTTTTCTATTATTTGAATTTCCTCTTGAAATTTAAGAACCAAATATTAAGTGGCCATCCCACTATTGAAGTTTGTGACTTTAATTTTGTAAGGCATTGATTATCATTTACTGTTTGTAATATTTATAAATGAAGAGTTATCTTGGGTTGATTGCACAGGTAAAACTTTACCATGACTACAAATTTAAATAAAGAATGCATTCAGGACCTCCCTGGTGGCACAGGGGTTAAAGGCTCAGCTCTATCAACCTATCACCAGCCACTGTTGCAAGAGGTTGATCCCAGGACAGGTAGCTAACCCACATGGCATTGCAGACCTCTCCTGTCTCTCCCCTGCTTCCCTCAGTATATCTGCCTGCTCTGCTCCCCACTCTGTCTCTGGTGAATCCTCTTACCCCCCAAACCTCTGGCCTAGACTCCAGTTCTTATATGCATAAATAAATTAAAATAAACCTTTTTTAAAAAAGAAAGAATGCATTCAGACCCTTTAAAGATATGATGAAGGAAACTCATTCTTTATTAATTTTTAAAGTGGGTATTGGATCCTCTGCTCAGTGACCTATCACACTGAAATCAAGGTGACCTCTGTCTGTATCCTCATCTTATGGCTTGTGTAGGTAAATCTCAACTTCTAATCTCCTTCATGATATTGCAGAATCCATTTCCTACTATGGAATGATTGAAGTCCCAGTTTTCTTGTAAGTTGTTAGCCAAAAACTGCTGTCAGCTCCAGGAGACCACTTTCAGGTTTTTGCTTCTCTGCCATCCATTTCAGAGTTAGAAAATTCCTCTCATTAAATTCCTCTCATGCTTCAAATGGCTAAATTCTACCACCAAAAGACAAATAGCAATTTGTTTCCAACAAGTTCATGAGATTAGGGTAGAACAATCCACATTCTTCCTTTCTAAAATTTAACTGATTAGTGATCTTTATCACATTTGTAGACTCTCTTGCACATTAAGTAACATAGTCACAGGAGTTGCCATAGGGAATGGCAAGTGTGAGGCCATTTTAGGATTTGGCTTACAACACTAATGCTACTGGAGAAAGTAAATTTATAAAGTATATAATTAAGAGAGCTTCTGGGTGAATTGTTTACACTTTTAAAATGTCTTCCTTTGACTCTGGCAATGTAGTAAAAATCATACTTGGTGACTCGATGCTAATTGGTATATGTGGTTTATATTTATACATGGTTAATTTCTAAGATGTCCTTTTAAGGAATTATATTCATTAACTTGTTTTCTACACTATCATTTATTATATTTATTATTATGACCATCTACAACTAATGGATAATTAAAAACTTAGATTTATTTTTCCAATAAACTATTATATTGGTTGACTCTTGACATTATTATTTCTAATGATTTGCATCTATACCATATTAGAAATGTTAACAGATGATTCCATTGTAAGATTCCAATTTGGCATTTGTTATCCTTTATATACACAATTATAGTTTTATAATTGTAGCTAAATCCAGTCTATACATATATGAATTAGAGGATATTGAATCTTGAAATATAGTTTATACTTTATAAAAAGATTAAGTTTGTCTTCAAATAAGTCTTTCAAATAATACTTTACTTGTTGACAAATTCTACCAAGTTTACATTTTCTATTATTTTATTCACCATACTAATATAGAAAATAAAATATATAAATATTCTTATAGGCTGTCTTTAGATAAGCATCACTGTATATACTTTGTTATAAGTGCCTATACACACACACACATATCTATATATATGTCGAGAGAGAATTTACTTTAATGATCATCTATTATTCCATTTTAATTTTAAAAATGTTTTCTTTTTTTTAAAGATGTATTTATTGTTTGTTTGTTTGTTTGTTTATACAAGCACTGGGTACAGTCAGAAACGCGGGTCGGTGAGAGAATTCACCAGAGCCAGAGCAGGGAGCAGAGCAGGCAGAGGGCGGCAAGAAAGGTCTGCACGCCATGCGGGACCCTGGCCCAAAGGCCGGGGATCAAATAAGTGCTTCAGAGGTTGCGGGCAGCTTCACAACCCAGCACTCAACCACTGTGCCACTGGGGAGGCCCCCTTAAAAATATGTTTTCAATATTTGAGGTCCAACTTCTGTGAGAATGCTTCTATCACCTCTATTTTAACATCTGTTTGTTTTCCTTTTATTATCTAAAAAATATAATAACAATCAAGACTAAAGTCTTACATAGAGATGTAAAATATATCACCATTGATCATGTTTGACTCTGACCTGAGTATAAGCAATAAATGCATTTATAATTAGTTCTATGGAAAATATTATTTTGGAATAACTTATTAGTTTATTCTTGACTAGTTTACTAAAAGGCCAATAAAATGAATTTGTAACTGAAATAAAAGTTAACTTTTTCCAGATTACGTTAATCTACATATTAGATACTGAGAAATGCATTATGAAATATTATAGTGGCTTTGAATTATTTTCTGCTTGAAATATTTTCTGTCATTAGACATCTTAATAGAGTCAAACAAATCCTTCATAAAATCTTCAACCATTTATTCCCTATTAAAATGGCAAACATATATAAATGACACAATTATTACCATGGATAAGTGGGTCATAACTCTGCATTTTCAAATTAGTAGATAGAAGCACATTTGAATTTGCTAAATTAATGTAAATGTTTTCTTTTACTATTCAAAAATCTAATAATTGTTTTTAATACTATTTTTTTAATTAGATTCCTAACTTACTTTCTTCTAACTTACCCTTTGAACTTCTACAAGACTTTTATTCTTTTAGGCAATTTCCTTACTGAAAAGGACAAGACAGGACATTGTGAGTTTTAAGATGATGGTGTTGTTATTAGCAGAAATACTGTTCATTAATGCAAAGCTGTTTGACCCAATAATGCCATGTGTCCTGCCTGAAAAGGCTGTGAGATATTTTAATTATTGAAATAGTACCTTAAATGGTAAATTTGAATTGCATATGTAGAGAAAAAATTGGCTGTTGTGATGGTAGAAGACCCTCACTACTCCCATTCGGGTAAATTTGCTCACATGAAAAATGTTCCATGTACACTGTGGGTAACTTCATCCATGACTGCCTTGGAGGAAATAATTAGTTTAATTCACATGTGTTTGCTTAAAAGTTTATAATAGTCTGGGACACCTGGGTATTTTTCACACAGGAAGCTAACAGTTTTGCATTTCATTGTGTCATATTATTTTTGCTTCTGATCTGTATAGCAATATTATCATATCTATCAAGACAGCCAGAGCAAAACTGAAAGTGAAGCAGTGGGACAAATTGTAAGCTTCTATTGCACTTATGCAGACCTATGTCTAAGCTCTTAAACCTCGCTGTTGTGGGATGCTCTGCCATTATGACATGGGGATTAATTCAGTGTGTAGAACACAGTGGGCATTTAATAATCAGTTGTTGAAAGTATGGCAATGTGAATGGTTGCATAATGATATATCTTCATTCTTCAAAGATGTTAGAAAATGCCCTGAGAAAATCTCATGTACTTGTTTTGCTGAGACTATTTTAAGACAACAGATGAGTAAAATTAGGAGAAAAGCACTCAGCTATTTTTTTTTTTCTTCTTCTTCTTCCTAAGGCCACTTGTATTTCAAAGGTAAGATGAAGATTTTCTAGCCAGAAATACCTGACAATAGAGGAAAAATATTAGGTAATAATGACAAAAAAATGTATTCTGTAGGTGTATATAGAGCAGAACAGAGACTGAGAGCTGCCTGTCAACTTAGGAAAATGGTGCAGTATGAGATATGTAATTTGAAAACCTATTTAACTGAAAGCACCATATAGACCTAATTGATGTGTTAGAATTTCTTCATTAATGATTTAAAAGTAAACATAGCTTGCCTATTCATAAAATAAATATAACCTGTTAAGGCAATATGATGTATTTTTCTCAAATGTGTTCTTTTAATGTCTTGATAGAACTACCAAAATTAATATAATATTGGCAATTGAAACAATATTTTAAGGGTTTGATCAAATAGACAAGGAAAATAATTTTTATTAAAATGCATCAACTTAAAATAACTTGACCTATAATTTCACACAATTTATTCATGCACAAATTTCAATTGAGATGCACTATGCTCCAGATATTATTATTATTATTATTATTATTATTATTATTATTTCATAGGGGCCACAGATTATTTATGTAACAAATGATATGTTCTACAAAACTTGAAATATTATTTATTATTTAAGATTTATTTATTTATGCATACAAGAACTGGGGTACAAGCCAGAGGTGTGGGGGTTGAGAGGATTCACCAATGACAGAGTGGGGAGCAAAACAGGCAGATCTACTGAAATACACTGTTGAGGGGAGCAGCAGGCGAGTCAGGAGAGGTCTGCTGCAACATGTGGGTATCTCCCTAGCTGGGGATCGAACTCGTGCTACAGTGGCTGCGTATAGCTTCATGGTTGCATCTTAACCCCTTGCGCCACCAGGGAGGCCCTTTACTGCCTTATTTTTGAAAATAAGTCATGCAACTCTTAGTTCTGAACATGTACTGTTTTGAGGTTAGTTCCACAATAAAATTGCAAGCAATGCCAAAAGAGTATTTAATGGGAAAAAAAAAAAAAACCTTCATAAAAAAACGCTCAAGATAGGTTTCAGATTTTGAAATTTAAGGAAAATAAACTTAGTGAACATCCATATTATTGTAATTATTTTAAAAAACATGGAGTTTATTCAATCAGCTTAATATATAGGTCTTGACTGAATTGAAGTTTAAACCATTATGTTAAAATATGCGATAAGGAGTGATTTTTCACTAAGACAGATTTCAATAAAACATTCTGTGTAACTTGAACCAGCCACATTTTGAATCACTGGTGATGAACAGCTAAATTTTGTGCATGTGTCAAACTGGGTTTGGTAATTGCATTTGTTGTTTTGGGAGAGATGTGTGATGTATCGATATTTGAAAAAGAGTGATGAAAAGCCAAAAGAAAAACCCATAAAACATGGTTTTCTTTGAACCATTCACTTAAACATCTATCTGGTGCCTACAGCTCAGAAACCTGACAGAAATGTGTCTCTTCATGAAATTTAAAATCACCATTCCTATATTTAATATCCAATCAATCTGTACTTTGAAGCTTCAATAGCTACTTCTGTATTTTAAAAAGAAACATTAGCTGTTCAGAATTGCTGTTTCTTGTAGAATTACAGTCTATTATAATAAAATTGTTCACATAATGAAGAGTGGTCAGGATGTGGCCACTTTCCATGGTTCAGCTAATGTAAGAAACATGGGAAATGCTCCAAAGCCCTCAACAGATTATTTATTTGATTTAGTACTAGTCTCTTAAAAATCACTGTGGCCTATGTTCCTGGCTTTAAAATCAAGGTAGACTATTTCTCTTTTGATCACTTTTTGTATATGTGAACTATGTTAAATAGATTCAGAATAGCTATTGAAATTGCAATTATGAATATTCAAGGCAAATTGTTTTCTGTATTGAATACCTATTGTGTCTCTCTTTTTTTTTTTTTCCTGACTATGAATTGCATGCACTCTTCATTCCAAACTAAGCTTACTCCATTTTAATGATAAGGCGACATCTCTTAAAGTATATGAATATGTTCACCAGTTAAAATTAATTTGACACTCTAATGGTGCTTAGTGCTATGTGATATTCTTTCTGAAGTACAGTTACAAAACATATAAAGGTGGCCCTGAATAATATTTAAACAAGCGTTTATTCTGCTGACAAGATAAATGATCATGCAGTATAAATGTGTTAGAAGCTGACTGGTCAAAGATAAAATATTCCAGTGTTCCAATTTTTCTATTCTGTTAACTTCCTCCCCACTTATCTCCACTTTTTGTAACCAGTCTCCACCTGGTTACATAACAAGATTTTACCAGTCTGCAGGTACTGAGTGCTTCTGATGTTCCCTGTACAACTGTAGTAGGACTGATTAATCTCTAAAAAAAGTTGCTGTTGAACTTTACAACCAGAATCTATGATCCTGAAATGCAAAATGACATGTAGAGGAACAGGATTCTTAGCATCTATATCAGGGATTTACCATATGTAAATGTGTGCTATTGCTGAGTAGATACTGCCTTAGTGATAGCAGTGTATTATAATAGACAAGAACATAAATGTTGAAACTATCCTCTACCATTATTAACTGTATGACTTTGGGAAAATTGCTTTATTTGTACCTCAACTTCCTTATCTGTAAAATGGGTACAGTCATTATACTGCTTTCAAAGAATGTTGTGGAGAATACATGACAGAATGAACAGAACAGGTTTAAAATGATTAAATTAGGAAATGCCATATAAATGTTAGCTTTAATTATTTATAACTTCCTGATTCTAGATAAAAATATTTAAATAAGTGAGACGTTTTAGAACAAGCTTTTAAATCACAATCTGTTTTGCTAAGATTCTACAGGATCCTATATCATCCACAAAAATAATCAGAAATTGGACTGGCTATATTACCAATACTTGTTAATAACATTGGATATGAATCGAATAGAAGAAAAAAGCCACTTATTAAATTTCTAATTGTTTCTTTCCATTATACTAATGGCAGTGAGGAGAATAGTAGCATATAATTCTAAATTGGCAAGGAAACAATTTAGATGAGACTGTAAATATAAATATTTAAGTGCCTAGTGGAAGGCTCATTTAGTTAAAAGCACATGATCAGTTAATTTTCATCTTACTGAGAGCTTTACTTTTCAGAGTTAAATAAGGAATGCTATTTTGTATCTTATCCTATCAAGGAAATATCATTTGGCAAAGTGGAAGTGACAGGAATCTTGGGAAAGATGCTAATATCATCTTAGGTGCCAAAGAATAAATGCTTTTTAGAGTCTATTATCTTCCTCAGATTTTAAGAAAATCTTCTGAACATAGAAATTTCATGGCAAATGTAGGTGTTCTTAAATGCTTTAAATTCTGAAAAATGAAAATTTTGTTACAGGCTCACAGATTTCCTAATGAAAGAAAAATAGGCATTTAATAAAGTAAAGCAGCTATATATCGATGGATCTTTATGCAAAACTTAGTTTTTATAGCAGTGCATAAAAAATGGGAAAAGCACAAAATGAAAATGAAATTGCAAAATGTGATAAAAACTAAAATGTGGAAATATTGCTAGGTAAAAAATACTAAGTGTAAAATGTGTTTTATGGTATGCATATTCTAGTAAAACAAGGCAAATTTTAGTTTACTACTTGAGTCACTGATGAGAGAACATGTCTATTAACTTTTATTTTACTTCAATATTGCCTGTTAACAAGAGCTAAGAAATGAGAAAAAAAAAAGGAGAAGAGATGAAATTTAAATCTAAAATTGGAAAGGGAAAAATGAAGCATAAAAAAACAATCTTTACTTTGATCTCTCAAAGTATTCTCTTTCATGGAATCTAAAACTTACTTGTAGACATGAAAATTAAAACAGTGTTTTATAGTATTCCAGGGTTCCAAATCATAGAATTTCAGAATTTGAATGGATTTTTTTAAAATTTATTTATTTATACAAGCACTGGGTACAGTCAGAAGTGTGGGAGGGTGAGAGAATTCACCAGAGCCAGAGCAAGGAACAGAACAGGCAAATTGACGAAATACACTGCTGAGGGGAGAACCAGGCACTGCAGGAGAGGTCTGTCACACCATGTGGGACCCTCACTGGCGGCCGGGGATGGAACTGGCACTGCTCAGGCTGCGGGCAGCTTCACAGCCCAGCGCTCAACCGCTGCACCACCAGGGGAGGCCCAGAATTTGCATGGATTTTATTTTATTTCTTTTAAACATTTATTTATTTATGCATAGAAGAAATAGTGTACAGGACAGAGGTACAGGGGGTGAGAGGATCCACCAGAGAGAATGGAGAACAGAACAGGCCGATTGACTGAAATACATTGCCGAGGGGAGCAGTGGGAGATACCAAAGAGTCTGCTGTGCCATGTGGGCTGCCTCCCTGGCCAGGGATCCAACCTGTGCTGCAGTGGCTGCTTCATAGCAGTAGCTTCATAGTGCTGCAACTTAACCCCTTGGACCCCCAGGGTGGACCTGGATGAATTTTAAATGATGAGTTAATATCTGATATTTGAGTATCCTGCCTTCTTCTTGCAGATAAAATAATAGAAATAGATATGTTGATTCTCAAAGGAATAAAGAATTTGATAAATCATATCTAGAACTTCATATGAATCTTTGCATAAGAAAATCAAATAATTTGGTAAATAAGTAGTTGGTAGATGATGGGAACATAAAGAGGAAAGTGCTAGAAGTTTTACAAGTTCACAAGGAAGAACTCATTTCTTTTTTAAGATTTGTTTATTTATGCATACAAGAGCTAGGGTACAGGCCAGATGTGTGTGTGAGGGTGTGGGGAGTGGTTTGAGAGGATTCATCAGGCACAGAGAGGGGAACAGAACAGGCAGATCGACCGAATTACTGTGCCATGCCGGTAGCTCCCTGGCTGGCCAGGGATCGAACTCATTCTGCAGAGGTTGCAGAAAGCTTCAATGGTTGTGTCTTAACCCCTTGAGCCACCGGGGAGGCCTGGAAGAACTCATTTCTAATGTCACTCTGTACTTGTACAATGTGGTTAAGTATGGGTGGATTGGGAAATGTGCAGTATGTCTAATATTTCTTGATCTATTTATTTCTTTGACATTTATTTTATGCTGCTGAAATTATAGAAACAGACATGTATATATATATATATATGTATATATACACATTGAGAGAGAGAGAAAGAGGCTTATGTATATGTATACATATGTATATATATGTATATATACACATTGAGAGAGAGAGAAAGAGGCTTAATTTAACAGATTAATTGAAATTTCTCATTATATCATGTGGGCAATTAAGTGAAACATGTGATGAATGATGGTAAAGTTTATGAATTTGAGATAGTTAGAAAAACTACTATTTTTTTTAATATGTGTATGTCATGTGGAGGGATATTTTTATCTTTTATTTTTCATTTATTTTTAAAAGATTTGTTTATTGATGCATACAAGAGCTGGGTTACAGCCAGGTACAGCCAGAGATGGGGGGGGGGGTGAGAGGATTCACCAAAGACAGAGTGGGGAACAGAACAGGCAGATTGACCAAAGTACACTGCTGAGGGGAGCAGCAGGTGAGACAGGAGAGGTCTGCTGTGCCATGTGGGTTGCTCCCTGGCAAGGCTGGAGATTGAACTCGTGCTGCAGTGGCTGTAGATTGCTTCATAGTGCAGTGCTTAACCCCTTGCGCTACCAGGGAGGCCCTATCTTTTTTTTTAAGGATTTATTTATGCATGTAAGAGTTGGGGTGCAGGTCAGAGATGTGGGAGGTGGAGAGAATTCACCAGAGACAGAGTAGGAAGCAGAACAGGAAGAGTGACTGAAATACACTGCTGAGGGGAGCAGTGGGCAAACAGGAGAGGTCTGCTGTGCCATGTCAGTAGCTCACTGGCAAGCCAGGGATTGAACTTGTGCTACAAAGGCTCTGGACAGCTTCAAAGTGCTGTACTCAACCTCTTGAGCCACCAAGGAGGCCCTGGAGGGATATTTTTAGTGCCGTATCCAGGTTCACTATCAATATTTACTGTGCTCTTCAAGGTTTTATGATGTGTATGTCCATTCCAATATAAATATCAGCATATGCTAGAATGTATTGAATCATATTTTTCTAAGTAAATGGGAAAAGGATTATTGAAATATAGTAATTAGTTTATAGTAATTAGCTTGGTAATTAGTAATTAGCTTAGCTAATGAATTATTAGGAGTAAATTAAATTATCCCCACACCAAGATTATATGTGAATTAAAATATTTGATAATTAAGGTTTAAAAATAAATACAAATACTATTTGTTCATAAGCCTTAAATATGTTTTTTTAGCCCAGTACTCTTTACTGAGATTCATGAGCAGAAACCCATCTATTTTGGACATGCCCTTTCATTGACTCACATATATATCAAACTCAGAGTAAAATTGAATTCATAGGAATGTCTCAAAAGTTTTTCCTCCTCCAGTAGTTCTGTGATGGAGAATGGCAATATCATATACCCACAATTTAATATCAGAATGTTAGTAGTCATCTTTCATTGACTTTAATAAGTTATCTAAATCATATTTAGTCTTTAAGGCCGTATAGGGATTTGAGCAAAATTCCTTTTTAGAAGTATTAAGTAAAAGGACGATTGGATTAATTCTCTTAAATTGTACACGGAGAATTCAGAACGAATAATAACTTGAGTTTAGGCATAAAACTCATTTAGTCCTTTAATAAATACTTAGTGATATCTAAGATAAGTGAAGCAAAATAATTTACCTTTTTTTAATATGTAACATACAGTTCCTGACATTAAAAAGGCACAAAACTATTGTCTATATAGCTCTTCAGAGTATTGGCTTTTGTGAGTAAAGGAATAACCTGATATTGAACTGATTTGAGTCCAAATAGCTATCATTTCAGTTAAATTACCTTAAATATTCGCTTTTGATCAGGAGAAAAAAAAGGGGATTATGTTGTAATCACAATTAAATAAAATTTTATTTTATTTTATTAAGGATTTATTTATTTATCCATACAAGTGCTGGGGTACAGGCCAGTCATGCAAGGGTGTGAGAGAATTCACCAGAGAAAGAACGGGAAACAGAACAGGCAGATGAGTAGAATACACTGCTGAGGGGAGCAGCGGGCAAGCAGGAGAGGTCTGCTTCGCCAAGTGGGTTGCTCCCTGGCCGCTGAGAATCGAACCGGTGCTGCAGAGGCTGTGGATTGCTTCATAGTGTGTTGCCTAACCCCTTGCACCACCAGGGAGGCCCTAACTAATTTTTTTTATATGTAGTTAATCTTGTACTATTCCTGGCACATATTCATACTTAATAAATATAATTTACCTCTTTCCTTTTTCCTTCTTCATAAAAATTAAGAGCATTCCTGACTAGAAGATCGACATATGTTTTCCATGTAAATGAAATCCTCGATTCATCCTGTAAATTTCGATTGTATTACAAAAAAAGGAGACAGGGTTGAGAATATTATCACAGGTGGAAATAAGGTTTATGTAAAAATACCTAAGTGGGAAATAACAATGCCATTAGGCATTAGTTAGATATAACTTGGAGGGATCATGGCATGCATATACCCTGATAGAGTATAATGTCCATAAAAGAAGGAATCATGCCTATTTTTGTTCTGTTCTATACCAAATGCCCATCAGAATTTGTCACACTTGACAAAATATATGTAGGATGAATAAATAAAGGTAGAGAAAATAGGAACTATCCTGAAAATGTCATTCCTCACTGAATCACTTAAGATCTATATAACTTTTCTTTAAATCAATAACCCTTCTTTGATTATACTCATGTACTATAGTGCTTGATTTGTGGATAAAAAAATCAGGAAAGAAGAAGGATGATAGAAAACCACACTTAATGATAAAGTTTTTATTTATAAATCATAAAGGTGGCGATACAGCAATTAAAAATGATTCCACCTATATAATCAACCAATACCTGTGTTCAAACTATCCCATTGAAATTAGACATTTGAAACTTATTATATCCAAATACCATTTATTATTTTGAAGGGAAATAAAAAAACAGGTATGATGGATGCAATAAAATATATTTTTGTAATCATTAAACTATTTGTGAGAACAAATGCATTAAGCCAGGTGGTCTGCCTTTTGATAAAGTTGCTAAAACAGTTAATCCATGTAGGTTAAGTTAAAAAAGACCGAACCATAAAATCAGTTCAGCTTCAGTGAAATAATTTGATTAATGCTCTTTGGGATCACTGAGTATTGATTCTGGAGAGCTAGTCTATGATGTTGCAGCTTAGTTTAATTTTCAGTGATTGCTCAGTGAAAATGTTGATCAAGGCTCAAACTTGGAATTCTGGATCATTGAAGGAAAGTAAAATAAATTAGCATTGTTTTTATAAGTAAAGGTTTATATTCCTTTTTAGAATATCATACTGCAGATCCTTTAAATGATCATATTCTCAGTTATCTAGTCATCAGTTCTTATTTATCAGATTTTCTGCTGAGTTTCTAACTGAAGCCTAACCTTTGGGTATGTGAAAATGCAGATATTTAGTCATCGATGTTTATCCCACTATGAGAAATGTGAACACATAAACAATTCAAACAAAAGAACAAAATGCATAAAAAATGAAATAATTTTCAATTTCAATTTGTAAAAATGTAAGTTGTTTCAGGATTTGTTTTCTAATTGAAAGAGTCCCAATATATATTTATGCTAAATAACTTGGCTATAAAAAGCAACATGAAAGAATAAACAAAAATCCCTCCATGAATAGAAAGCTGACCACTTTATGTGAGCTACATTGCAATTTAAATCAACTGAATTTTGACTCTCGTCTAACAGGTGTTGGTCAATTATCTAACAGGAAATTATCCATCCCACTCTACTGATATCCTTTGGTTTAGTTGTCCTTTATAATCTCTCCTTGCAGTTATCCTGCACCTTTGACCAGATTAATCTGTATAAAAAGTTATTTCTCCAAGATACTATTTTTCAAAATAACTTAAACAGTGTCTCCTCTCATTTATAACATCAGATTTGAACCACTCATTTGTTATTTAACATTTTCCAAACCTAATTTCATATTATATATCTAATCAGTATCTCCTCTAATTTCATTTGACTCAGCAAATATCAGTATTAATTTATTACTACTGCATATAGAAAGAAAGTTGGAAAAATGGTTATAAAATGTTCTACAAGATATTATCTGGGTCCTTAAGTAATTAAATAGTTAATGAGGACACACATGCAGACATATACAGACATACAAACACATACACATCAGTATATTAATAGTATGTTTCTGTCATAGTTATGTTGTATATTTTACATTAGTGTTACACAGTGACATTGTATATTTATACACAGAAATTTATACATATTTATGCAAACTTCTATATGAACTTAAATGAAAGAAAATATTGATTCCAAATGGGACTTGAAACTGAAGTAGGTGACTGATGGAAAAAGAAAGAGAACCTGTAATATGTTTTTACCAGGCACGATTCTTAGATTTTTGCATGTGTTCTAATAATTATTTTGCAAAGTGATTTGTTCTTATATGTACTATTGTATATGTATATATGTGAGATAATATGTAATATCCTTATTTTATATATTAATAAATTCAGAATTGTTCATCCATTTACAACTAGGTCTATATGACTCCAATAACCTTATCAATATACCATTTGTAAATTCAGTGTTTAGAGATTATATTGATTTCAAGGGAGAAGGAAAGGGCAAATGGGAAAAAATTCAAAGCAGAGAGGTATGGAACATTTCAAAGAGTTCAAGTTGCTCTGATTTAGTTAGTGATTAGATTAGATAAGGGATGCAATCACATGAGATTAGAAAGATGTCCTGGTAGAGATCAGATAACCTTTTGATGCTAAGTTGAATAATACAGTTGTTTTACTAGTAATAACCATGGGGTATTTTTGGCTGAGAATGTGATGTGAGTGAGCATCTTAGACATTTTGCTTAACACCTGTAACAAATTACCCCATGTTTAGCAGTTTAAAAGTAATAGTTATTGTATCATTACTTCTTGTGTCAGAGAGCCAAGTTCAGCTTTTCTGTGTTACCTCTGGCTCAATGTCTGTCATGAGATGCCATCTGAACCCTTGCAAGATCCACTTTAAGGCTCACACAAGTGATTGCTGGCCCTTTATCAATTGAAGCTTTCCATCGACCTTCTTCAGATTTCCAACTGATTTCCCCCAGGTAAGGAATAATAAACAAAGTAAGACCAAGTGAGATATATTCCAAAAAAGGATAAAAAACATATTCTTTTGTAACCTGATTTTGGAAGTGACATTCCATCTTTCATGAGGCATTCTCTTTGTTAGAAGTGAATCACTAAGTCTAACCTACACTCACATGGAGGGGTTTACACAACCATGTGGATATCAGCAGGCAGGCACCATATCTTACTTACAGCTTTCAACATCTAGACTTATCCAAAAATATTTCAAGTACTATTTTTTTGATGACCCATTCTCTAATAGGTTGAGCTATGATTTTAATGATTTACAAAAATTTTTAAATAGTCTTTACCCATCCCTTGGACACATATGTTTGTTTGTATTTTTGGTAAGAACTAATGTCCTCAGAGCACTTATTCTTCAGCATTATGTACATCCATGTAACTGTATTGACTTGAGGAAATCCATTAAAGACATTTGTTCTCAATTAGTATCTGTTCAAGATTCATTGTGTGTGTTTGTGTGTGCATGTGCATGTGCACGTGTAGAAATGGGGTGTAGGTCAGAGGTGCTGGTAGTGAGACAATTCACAAGATAGAATAGGAAGTAGGGCAGGCAGATCTATTGAAGTACACTGCTGAGGTGAGCAGCAGGTGAGACAGGAGAGATCTGTTGCGCCATGGCGGGGGACTCAGGTCTTAGTGGTGATAGCATTGAGACTTAACCACTAGGGCACCAGGGTCATTTGAAGAGTCATTCCTAATTTTACGCTTGATTTCCTGATTTTTATTGGCATTTCTTTTAGTACTGTTTGGGTGACTTAAATAACATTCTGCAAGTCACTTCTGTAAGAGATTCCTTTCCATTGTTTTATTTTATCATCTACAGTAGTATCTCTCTTTTTTTAAAGATTTATTTATATATGTATACAGAACTGGGGTACATGCCAGTGATGGGGGGAGGGTGAGAGGATTCATCAGAGACAGACTGGGAAACAGAACAGTAGATTGACTGAAATACACTGCTCAGGGGAGCAGCAGGAGTGTCAAAGGAGGTCTGCTGAGCCATGTGGATTGCTCCTTGGCCAGCTGGGGATCGAACTCTTGCTGCAGTGGCTGTGGATAGCGTCAGAGGTTGTATCTTAACCCCTTGTGCCACCAGGGAGCCCCCCCCCCCACCGTAGTATTTCTTGGGCTGTTTAAATTTTATATATATGTTAACATTTTTAAAATGTATATGATCACAAACATTTTTTTTTAGATTTATTTATTTATGCATACAAGAGCTGGAGTTGAGGCCAGTGGTGAGTGGGTGGGAGGATAGGAGGATTTACCAGAGACAGAGTGAGGAGCAGAACAGGCAGATCTACTGAAATACACTGCTGAGGACTGCCATGGGGGAGACAGGAGAGGTCTGCTGAGCCATGTAGGTTAGATACCTGGCTGGGGATCGAACTTGTACCACGGTGGCTGAGGACAGCTTCATAGTGCTGAGACGTCAACACGGAGGCCCCAAGACCACAAAGAAGAATGCTAACTGACATTATATATCACAGACAAGAACAAAAGTGACTTTCTAGACCCAAAGAATGACTCATCATGCATTCATTCTTCAAATATGAATGGAGTATTTTGCATTTACTAGAGAGTCCTCTTAGTATTGAAATGTGTGTGTGTGTGTGTTTGTATAAATAAGGTCCTCTATAAAGGATATTGATACTATGGACTTATTTGTTATTTTGTTTCCAAAGTACTAAAACATTAACACTCCAATAGCAAGAACAACAACAATAATAATAAGTTTTCACTCTCTAGAATGTATCATGACATTGAAATGTGTATACATAACAAGAAGTGATAATATATGGTTTATCTGATTTGTCACATTGAAATGAGAATAAAGGCATATTTTAGAGGAAACTAGTAGATGCTAAGCTATCTTTGAATTTAGTGAAGAATAAAACAAAATTATGAGAAAACAGAATTTATAAAATCTTTTTTGATAGGAAAGAATGATATTACAGAGAACTAATTTTTGAGTTAAAGCAATTTTTACTAAGTCCATTCTGAATGAACTGAAGTGTTTCTTTAGAGGAGGTATCAGGCTATTTTAGTGATTGGTGTTAAAAACAAATCTTAAGTGGTAATGAAATGGGCTTTTTCAGCAAAACAAAACAAAACAAAAATTTCCCCAGTTCATTACTGACATTTTATAATCTTGAGGTGCAAAAAGAGATGAGGCTTGATTTTGACTAGTGCAAGCGAATAAAGACTCATTTAAATCAGAGCACAAATCTGTTATTTCAAATTCATACAGCAAATAGTAAATTATTCAGAACCTAACTCATCTTTCTATCAAAAATTGCACTGAGTGAATAGGTGGATTTGAATACTAATATATTATGCAAAATTAGAAAGAATTATGTCATTTAAATCAATGAATGCAGTAAAAATTGGAGGAGATGTGGCAAGAAAATAAAATACTAATTATATTTTCAGGAATTATAATTAATGTACTAGCTTAAGGTTTTAGATAATATGCAATTAGATAGCCTAGCTTTACCCTGAAAATAAATTCAAATAAAAGAAAATTATCTATTGTTCTTATGTTTACATTTAATCCAAGTTTCAGTGAAAGGAATGTATTGCATTTAGAGACTGAAATAATGCCTTTAGTTTTTTTCCCATAAGAAAGGATTTCATATATATTTCTTAAATATAAAAACAAGACCTACATCTTTGAGAATACCTACACAATTTTAGTTATAAATAATTATTCATGACTATAAAAAACAGGGGCTTACTGACTACTCTATACCTTTGAAACCTAGAATACACTGCATTCATTTTTTTCCTTTTTTTTTAAATAATAGATTTTAATTTTATATTCCCCATACAATTGCAACCCCCCCATTTTGACCCCAATCCCTCTCCTCCCACCCCCCACCCCCCAAAAAGTGTCTCTGGCTCATAGTTTTTTGTTGATTTTGATTTTCACTTTCTTATAGTCATTCATTTTCCTGGTCGCTTATTTAAGTTTTCTAGATCCCTGCTATGAGTGAGACCATCCGGTATTTTTCTTTTTCTTTCTGGCTTATTTCGCTGAACATGATCCCTTCCAGCACCATCCATGTTGCTGCAAATTGCATGTGTTTATCTTTTTTGAATGCTGAATAATATTCCATGGTGTATATGTACCACATCTTCTTGATCCAGTCATCTATTTTTTTGGGCATTTGGGCTGTTTCCAAAGCTTAGCTATTGTAAACAGTGCTGCTATAAACAGAGGGGTGCAGGTGTTCTTTGGAATTGATGTTTCTGTGTCCTTTGGGTAAATAGCTAGGAGTGGAATTGCTGGATCATATAGAAGCTCTATGTTTAGAAGGTCCACACAGCTCTCCATAGTGGTTGGACCAGTTTGCACTTCCACCAGCAGTGCAGGAGAGTTCCTTTTTCTCCACACCCTCGCCAACATTTGTTGTTGCTAGTTTTTTTAATATGTGCCATTCTCACTGGTGTAAGATGGTATCGCATGGAGTTTTCATTTGCATTTCCCTGATTACAAGTGATGTTGAACATTTTTTCATATGCCTGTTGGCCATTTGCATTTCGTGTTCAGAGAAGTTTCTTTTTAGCTCTTCTGCCCATTTTTTGACTGGATTATTTTCTTTGTTGTTGTTGAGTCTCATCAGCTCTTTGCAGATTTTTGTGATCAGTCCTTTATCATTAGTGTTGGGTACAAAAATGTTCTCCCAGTTGGTGGGGTTTCTCTTTGTTTTTGTTATTGTCTCTTTTGCTGTGCAGAAGCTCTTTAATTTGATGTAGTCCCAGCTGTTTATCTTTGCCTTCACTATCACTGCTTTGGGTGAAGTGTCTATAAAGATGTCTTTGATGTGAATATCATGTAGTGTTTCACCTATATTTTCTTCTATGTATTTTATGGTTTCAGGTCTTATGTCTAGTTCTTTAATCCATTTTGAGTTGATTTTTGTGTATGGTGTGAGGTAGTAGTCAAGCTTCATTCTTTTGCATGTAGCGACCCAGTTTTCCCAGCACCATTTATTGAACAAACTTTCTTTGCTCCAATGCATAGTCTTTGCTCCTTTGTCAAAGATTAGTTGACCATAAATCTGTGGGTTTATTTCTGGATTTTCTATTCGATTCCATTGTTCTGTGTGTCTGTTCTTTTTCCAAATCCATGCATTTTTGATGATTATGGCTTTGTAGTAGATTTTGAAGTCTGGGAGTGTGATGCCTCCATAGAATACACTGCATTCAAAAGAAGCAAATTAATCCACTGAAAAATGTTGAATAAATTATTTATTTTGCTGCATCTCTTCCGTGGAATCTATACGTACACTGTTCTTCAAATTTAATTTGCAGTGGGCCTCCCCGGTGGCCAAGCGGTTGAGCTGTGGCCATGCGCCGGTTATATCCCCTGCAACCGGGCGAGGGTCCCACATGGTGCACAGACCTCTCTTGACTTGACGCCCTCTGCTCCCCTCAGCAGTGTACTTCGTCACTCTGTCTATTCTGCTCTCCGCTCTGGCTCTGGTGAATTCTCTCTCCCTCCCAGCCTCTGACTGTACCCAGTGCTTGTATAAATAAATAAACAAACAAACAAACAAATAATAAATGAATGAATGAATGAATGAATGAATGAATGAATAAATAAATCTTAAAATAATAATTTGCAGTGTGTTATAATGGGTTTTTTGGGGGGATTAACCTAAATAAGAAATCTATTTAAATTTCTATTAATTTTAAATAATTAAAGATAGTAACTATAGGAAAGCTAATTTATTATTGAATAATTAAAAACATATTTATGTGAAAATATTTTTCTTATCCGTATTTGTTTTCTTGAGAAAGGATAAGAACAAATAGAATTTACACAAATGCTTTTATTTCAAATGGACCATTTCTTTGCAGGGCAGGACATATTTAAATATGTGATACTATTACTCTTATTCTATAATAATTCCATGATGATTATTTGATCACTATTATTTCATAAATTGAAATAATTTTTGGGATGCACTACAAGGGGATGATAGGTACATTTTTGATAACACTATCATAGAAATGCTTAGTATATAAAAATAGAAAAAATAAATGCTCAGAGTATATTATCACACCCTCTTTAGGAAAGGGGAAAATTATTAAAAATAAGGAAAGTGAAAGAAATTGAGACTGTTTTCTAAAAAGGATCCCACAGAGTCCATTTTACTATTTAGATTATAGCAATGTTTACCATATTATAATCAGTATCTTATCACGCCCACTTTACAAGTAATTTCAAAAGTGATACTATAACTTGAAAATTAAAAGAGAATATTGTGAGTATAATATTTTAGTGTTCTCTTATTTTGTGGATGTTTGCACATATTCTTATTGTATACTTATTTTGAAGGCTAGTAAACTTAAGTGCACATTAAAACATAATTTACATTGTATTACTACTTAATAGTGTGTAAATATATTTATTCATTAATTTATCTACCATTTGTTATTGAATATGTGTTATGTGTGAACAAAATGCATACTTCAGGTATATGATATGACAATAAATTAATATTATCAGAAATACTAGTACTTTATTAAGATAAAAATAGAGGGGCCATATGATTTTATATATATTCTATCTTGTCTCCATTCAAAACTTTAAGACATTTATATGTGAGACCTGTATTTTGTTGTTAACACTGTTTTATTTGCTTGAGTATTTGTTATTGTTCATCCCCACTCCAAATACATAGTTGCAAAGCCTACTACAATGTTGGTATACATCAAAAACTGATTCATGGCACAAAATACTGACAAATCTTGTAATCATTTGTATCTATGGGGTTAGTAAGGCAGAAACAGATAGATAATCACAAAGAAAAACAGAATTCCTTTCTTCTCCAATTCCTTTCCTCAATCTAGTGTATTTGTCTATTGTGTATTTCTTTGTTTTTTAAAGATTCATTTATTTATGCATACAAGCACTGGGGTACAGGCCAGAGGTGTTGGGGTGAGAGGATTCACCAGACACAGAGTGGGGAACAGAACAGAGAAATGCACTGAAATACTTTGCTGAAGGGAGCAGCAGGCAAGACAGGAGAGGTCTGCTGCACCATGTGGGTAGCTCCCTGGCTGGGCATTGAACTCGTGCTGCAATGACTGTGGATAGCTTCATAGTGCTGCATCTTAACCCCTTGCCAGCAGGGAGGCCCCTGTTTTGTACTGATGTCAGATAGGTTATCTTATAGGTGTGAGGGAACAAGAAAGTAAAAATATTGCTACATGTCATAGCCCATTCATTATCATATATGATATGATGTGTGTGTGTGTCTGTGTGTGTATATACACACCATATTATATACCATACCATATTAGGTTTCTACTAGTATTCAAATTGAGAGATTCTGCAAACCATTCTTTTCTTCTATTCTCCAAGACATAGTAACTTTCTACCTCTAACCTATTACTTTTTGACAACAACTTTAAAAAGCCCTCTCTGTTCCCTTTAAAATGGATTTGGTCACAAAGATCTAAATACTGAACTATTACTGCTTAAGTTAACCCAGAAGAGGCTCCCTGTTTAGTGACTCCTCCCACGGATCAGATATGGTAGGTGTTGGGGATGATAGTGGGGTCCTTTTGCAGGGAACAGGATTAAAGGATGTAAGGACACGTGCGCATTTGAAAAGACAAATATCGAATTTAGGAAATTTCTTGTTTTTAAAGTGAGGGTTTGTGGAAATTAATTCCAACTAAATAACTTAACTCAGAGGTAGTAGAATCTCAGCAAAATATATCCTGTCATCTTCTTGCTTTTTAAACACTCATTTTTTATTATGTAGCATTGACTTATAAGTTATCTAGGTTTAAATTGAGTGATGTTATAATTTGATGATTGTATATACCATATTATGATCTTTATCAAAAGCTAGTTTCCATCCTTTAGCATACATATGGCTCCCTTTGTCTGATTTATCCATCCTGACTCCTTTCATCTCTCATGACCACCATTTTTCCTCATAATCTAATACTTTGTTTTTGTTTTATTTATTGTTTCTGGTTTTTTTTTTTAAGTTTCAGGAATACAGTTTTATATATTAGCATCCGTTTATACTACTACCATTAAATCTACTTTTCATCCAGATCTACATTAGATCTACTTTTCATCCAACACCATACAACAGACCACCTTTACCTGATTTGCTAACATATCCCCCACCTGTTCTCCTCTGGTAACCTTATTCTGCTGTCAGACTCTAAGAATGTAAGTTTTTTTGTTTTGTTGGTTGGTTTGCTTTGTTATATCATCTATTAGATATTGAGTGAAATCTTAAGTATTTGTCTTTGTTTGTCTGACTTATCTTCCTAAGCATAATCCCCTCAAGATCCATCCATGTTTCAGCAAACGGGAAAATGTCAACTTTTTTAGTGCTTTATAATTTTTCATTATCGAAGATACCAAGTAAAATCCAATAACACACATCTAATCAACGTGTTGCAAATGACTTTGCAATCACTAAACCAAATAAGTTGTAAGAACCTTAATGCCTTGATCCTGGATTTATTCCTTTAGAAATGATGTGACTTTTGGAATAGCCTCTATCAATGCTTAAGAATGTCAGTGTCTGAAAGGTGATGGAATATTGGCAATGATTCTCCCACAGCCAAATTGTTTTATGTTAGACATTCTTCAGTGGAGTACTCTAGCAGGAGAGAAAGTTCTGTAGGGGTTTCTCACTTCCAGTTACAATAGGGAAAATGGTCTAATAGAAGCCACATCTCAGAAGTCCATTTTGTAATCAAAGCTTCAAATTCTTAGCCAGACTTGCTTCAATATAATTTAAGATTTTTATTTTCACCTAGATATGAAAAATGTTGTTTCTTGGTAATTTTCTCTTAGACACTCCTAGAAGCCCATAGAAAATATTAGAAAATTAAAATAATATTAATTTTACATTTAATATTAAATTACATTAACTGTCTTAATTCAGCTATAGTTTTGAAAAAATAAACATGTAATATAAATTCATTTTACTTTATTTTTTAAAGATTTATTTATTTATGCATATAAGAGCTGGGGTACAGGCCAAAGATGCAGAGTGTGAGAGGACCCATCAGAGAGAGAGTGGGGAACAGAACAGGTAGGTTGACTGAAACACACTGCGAAGGAGGAGCAGACAAGACAGGAGAGGTCTGCAGCGCCATGTGGATTGCTCCCTGGCTGGCCAAGGATCGAACTCATGCTGCAGAGGCAGCAGATTTCTTCATAGTGAGGCGTTCAACCCCTTGTGCCACCAAGGAGGTGCCTCAATTCATTTTACTTTAATGGATGGATTTCATGTAAAATAATGACATTCCTTAATGCTGCAATCAAACAAATCTTAAAATGAGCTTTTGACATGTATTCTTCTCTAACTTTCTCTAACATGTCTACCTTTGGATTCAAAGTGAGACATATGCCATTTTTATTTTACTTAAACAGTTAGAGGCCATTGCTGGGTTATTAATTGTCCTCATTTCAATTTCAATTTTCTAATTTCCTAATTTCAATTCCTGTGTCTCAGGAATTAGGTTGACTCGAGAGAGGGAGATAATTTGAGGAATAGCCATTGAGTGGAACAGGCAGAACACACACACCATTTGCATATTGTTTTTTGTTTTTATTTTTGTGGATGTAGTTCCTTCCACCCCAAAGCAATTACAATAGTAACATAAAAGATTATTGACCACAGATCATTATAACAGATATAATAATAGCGAAACAGTTAAAAAAAGTATTGTGAGAATTAACAAAATGTGACACAGGAAGAGAACACGCTGTTGGTAAAATGACACCATTATACTTGTTCAACAGGGTTGTTATAAACTTTCAATCTGAAAAAAAGAAATTTAAAAGAATAAGGAAAACTTTCAGTCTATTAAAAAAAGTCTTATCTGCACAGGGCAGTAAAGCAAAAAATAAAGTAAGGCAAGGTAATTCTCTAATGACAGGAATCCTTATGGATGGCAGAGGGGGTTAAGAGAGTCAATCATCCACACAGATATGGAGAACTAATCATTGACAAAGGAGCAAGGAATTTGAAATGGAAAAAAAGGACAGTTTGTTTGATAAATGATGCTGGGAAAACTGGACTGCTATGTGCAAAAGAATGAAACTATACTACTACCAAACATCATGCAGAGAAAGCAACTCAAAATAGATAAAATAATTGAACATAAAACCTGAAATCATAAAATATAGGCAATGGTCCTCCCTGTTGGTGTAAGAGTTAAGTGACAGCACAGTGAAGCTCTCTGCAGCATAAGTTCGATCCTCAGCCAGGGAGCTGACACACATGGCACAGCAGAACTTTACTGTCTCTCTCGCTGCTCCCCTCAGCAGTGTATTTCAGTATATCTGCCTGTTCTGCTCCACATGCTGCCTCTGGTGAATCCTCTTACCCACACCTCTGACCTACACCCTGGCTCTTGTATGTAAAAATACATAAATATTAAAAAAAGAAAATATAGTGAAACCACTATATGACATACATCTCAGTAATATATTTATTTTTATTTATTTATTTTAAAGATTTATTATTTATTTATTCATTTATACAAGCACTGGGTACAGTCAGAGGCTGGGAGGGTGAGAGAATTCACCAGAGCCAGAGTGGAGAGTAGAACAGGCAGAGTGACGAAGTACACTGCTGAGGGGAGCAGCGGGCGGCAGGAGAGATCTGCGTGCCATGTGGGACCCTCCTCCAGTGGCTGGTGAAAAGCCAGGGATCGAACCAGCGCTGCAGAGGCTGCAGGCAGCTTCGCAACCCAGTGCTCAACTGCTGTGCCACCGGGGAGGCCCTCAGTAATATCTTTAAAGACTCATTCCAAAGGCAAAGAAAGTGAAGGACAATATGAACAGCTGGGATTACATCAAACTAAAAGACTTCTGTACAGCAAAAAAGTCATTAACCAAAACAAAGAGACACCCTATTGATTGGGAGAAAATGTTTACACTACATACAACTGACAAGAGAATGATCACAATGATCTACAAAGAGCTCAGATGACTGAACAAAAACAAAGTAAGCAATGCAGTCAAAAAATGGGCAGAAGAGCTTAATAGACCTATCTCCAAAGAGGAAATGTAAATGGGTAACAGGTATTTGAAAAAATGTTCAGCATCACTTGTAATTAGTGAAATGCAAATCAAAACCACAATGAGATACCACCTTACACTAGTGAGAACGGCACATATTAAAAACAACAAAACAAAAACAAAAACAAAAAACAAATAAAAAAACAAACAAACAAACAAAAAAAAAAACTAACAACAAATGTTGGCGAGGATGTGGAGAAAAAGAATCTCTCCAGACTGCTGGTGGGAATGAAAACTTGTCAGACCACTATGGAAAGCTGTGTGGAAATTCCTCAAACTACTAAAAATGGAGCTACCATATGACCCAGCAATTCTGCTCCTAAGAATCTACCCAATGAACACAAAAACATTAATTCACAAGGATACCTGCACCATTATGTTTATTGCAGCACTATTTCAAGTAGGTAAGATAAGGGAAAAACCCAAATTCCAAAAGTAGATAACTGGGTCAAGAAGATATCATTCATACACACACACACACACACACACACCACACACAGGAATACTATTCAGCAATCAAAAATGATAAACTCATGCCATTCACATCAACCTGGATGTAGCTGGAAGGGATTATGCTCAGTGAAATAAGCAAGAAGGAAAAAGGAAAGAAAAAAAGTCAGATGGTTTCACTTCTAGGAGGAATATAGGAGAGCCAAATGAGGCATCAGAAAAAAATAAATAAGTTAACAGGCAACTATAAATCAGAGACATTCTTCAAGGAATGGGGAGGGAGGGTGATCAAAATAGGGGCTGTAAGCACACAAGTGACTATGGTGATGATTCATGAGTAGAATGAGTGAATTGGTGGTGGGAATTTTCAGGGATACGACTAAGAGGAAAAAGCTTACATTTTACAAAAATGAACAATGATGGAAACGTATAGATAGATAGATAGATAGATAGATAGATAGATAGATAGATAGATATAAATTAAAAAAAGAGAACATCAACAGAATAAATGGGAAAATAGAAGTAAGCAGGAGTGAGAGTGGGGCAAATGCTAGTTTTGAAGATGGGGTTTGAGCTAAGTTATGTAAAACTGCTAGTCCTTAGAAAAGACAAGGAACACATTCTGCTCTTGAATGCCTCCAGATGAAATGCAGTCCTGCAGAAAATTTATTTTATAACCCACAAGTCCATTTTGGGCTTTGACCTGTAGAACTATGACATAATAAATATGTGTTCTTTTCTAATACTAAATTTCCAGATTTTGTTACAGCACAGTGGTAGTAAGAAACAAGTATATTTCTAATAAAGGAGTATGAAGGTTTTGTGCTGTGTTCCAGCAGCTGCCAAAAAGATATACTCTTGATTTTTCAAAGTTTTTCTTTTACCTATTGAATAACAGTGCAAAATGTAGCAATATGTCTCTCAATAACAACAGACATGTACGTAGGCTTTGTGCATTTAGGGGTGCTGTTCCCAAGAATTTACTCTTTCCCCATGCTAGCAACACTTCCTGGGAAATACAATTATTCTTAATATACTATTATCCTAAACTTCAGCCCACCTTTCTTATATACCATAATAATTTCAACTTTTTTTTTTTTCTAACAGGACCAAGAACGGGCTACCTCTTGAAAAGTAGTGTATGAATAATATTAAATTATATGTGCAAATTTTGTAGAAGGGAGGGATCACTGTGAGTTACCATAGGAAATTTCTGGAAAACACTAATATTTATAAAACAAATATGTGCAGATAGAGTACTCGGGAGGGGCGGGGGGGGTGGGGGTGGGTGGAGAATAGCCCAGACAGTTTAAAGATAATATATTTTCTTTGGAAACTCATATCTTTAAAACTAATTATGTAATTTTAATGTGATTAAGATTGGGTGGTGTATTGTAGGAAATAACTATGACCTCTAGTTCATAAAGTATTATAAATGTAAGTTTCATATGAATATTAACATGTTTAACTTAAAGTCCTCAATACTAAAATAATTCAGCTCCTTAAGTTTGATCTCCTTTTATGTATGATCAAGTATATAGAAGTGGATAGCTAAAAAAAAAAAATAAGTCTCAGAGGAAAAGAATTTAATATTATATATGCAAGACTTTGTCAGGGATAAGAATCTGATAATTTCAAAAGTTAAAAACTTAAAGTTATTATTTAGCATAGGCCTTAAATGATAAGAAAATAAGTTACTTAGAATATCAATTTCAAGAGTTAACTTAGTAATTAATAGGAACATTATTTTATGACTTTATATAGTCACATTTACATTAATTTGATTTTTCACATTTCTTCACTAAATTACAGCTGAGCTGCAACTGAAGCATTAAGGCTTATGTTTTCTATTTACTAATCTTTTTCTCTTCCATATTCAATTCCAGTCAATATAATAATGAATGTATTTATATATTAGAGCTTTAACAATGTAAGTATCCTCAGAATTTTTGTTTTGTTTATGCAGTATTCAGATAATTAAATATTTGCCTATATTTAGTGGATTTCAAGTGTCATTGTTCTCTTGTTAAATTGATGCTACATAAATCTTTACATTGTTGGGGTATAATCACATTTCTCACTTTCAGTGTATGAGCTCCAAAATACCAGCTACAATTTTCAATGTTCTGGTATTTTTACTGGTAATTTTTCATGTTTCATGTCTTTGATATTTCTCTCTTGTTTCAGTTTTACTGTGATGACATGACTTGAGGGGACATTTCAAACAACTGAGCAAGAAAAATAGTTTATAGGATACTGCTCTAAGAAAAGTCTTAAATATTCCAAAATTATAAGAGTCTAAGTTAATTCCTGTGATTTTTTTTTTTTTTGGCCGTAGCAGTCCTTCCACTGTTTTTTTTATTTTTTTATTTTTTTTTTTTAATTTAAGATTTATTTATTTATTTATACAAGCACTGGGTACAGTCAGAAGCACCAGCACTGGAGGGTGAGAGAATTCACCAGAGCCAGAACAGAGAGGAGAATAGGCAGACTGAGGAAGTACACTACTGCGGGGAGCAGCAGGTGGCAGGAGAGGTCTGCGCGCCATGTGGAACCCGCGCCATGTGGAACCCTCGCCAGCAGCCAAGGAATCAAACTGGCGCTGCAGAGGCTGCGGGTAGCTTTGCAGCCCAGTGCTCAACCATTGCCCCACCAGGGGAGGCCCTTTCCATTGGTTTTAATATTTAATTTACTACATGTTGACAAGATAAAGAGTGTGAAAGTTTAGTGTGAATATTTTTAAGCTCTTAATTTTGTGAAAAGAGGAAAAAAAGAGAAATTTTTGCAGCTTATTTTTATACTAATTCTCATAATCAGTAACTTTATCATAACAATACCTATTTTTATCACTTTCATTTATAAGTGTTCATCTCATTTTCAGGAGCTCATTTCACTTTATTTCTGCATCAATTATCATTGTTCCCCCTTTATGCTAAATGCTATTGTTAATAATTTTTAAACTTTATTTTAGTTGTTTAATATAACAGAATTATTTTGCTTGTGAAAATCATAACTTACACAGTCCTCTAATTTACTTTAATTATTAAGCTCACCATTGTCATCCAACAATAATATTATATTAGAAAAAATGGAACCATTTGAAAGGCAAAAGTATGATATGTGTCCACTAGATAATTCTACCTAATTATCTTTCTCCAAGTTATTTGTATTCAGTGTTAGTAAATATTTTTTATGGTACATTTCAACTAGTTTTCTATATAAAATGACCTTCACGGGCCTTCCCTGGTGGCGCAGCAGTTGAGCGCTGGGCTGCAAAACTGCCCGCAACCTCTGCAGCGCTGGTTCCATCCCTGACCACCAACGAGGGTCCCACATGGCGTGACAGATCTCTCCTGCGCACCTGCTGCTCCCCTCAGCAGCGTATTTCATCAGTCTTCCTGTTCTGTTTCCCGCTCTGGCTCTGGTGAATTCTCCCACCCTCCCACACTTCTGACTGTACCCAGTGTCGCATAAATAAATCTTTAAAAAAAATAAAATAACCTTCAGTAGGTATTCTATAATACCTACTGAATTGTAGAGTGTAGATTGTAGATTCTTCTCAATTCTTTTGGACACTTCATGTGATCTAACTTAATTAGCTAATTTAAATTATTTACAGTTTTCTCAAATTATGTCAGACTCTAAAAATTGTCCAAGTTTTGCTTTTTTGACAGCTGAAATTCTACATAATTAATTTGAATTATAAATTTGCTGCCTCAATATTTTTAAAGGCATTTAAGCACAAATGTAAGTATTTTTGTTTCATCAGTGCTGTTATCTAGTTTGTGCAGATCCCTTGCTTTCAATATTTTTGAACTTGGTTATATTTGTGGAGTTTTACCATTTATTAATATCTTTGTTTGATCATAGAAAAAATGAATTAATTGGCATTAATAGCTCAAACTAGACTCTATGAGACTATAAAAAGAGTAATTTTATGAGATTCTCAGAAAAGTCGATGCATTACAATTTACAATTTACACTATGAGGCAAGGAAATGAGTCAAGAATATAAAAATAGTTATAATATTTTAAATTGGACAAAGATAATCAGAAGAGAAAGAAAAAGCTGTATTCTGACTGCTTCCTCTAACAATAATGTTCTATCACATATTATATTTGCCTATATTTTAAAGTTAATAAATATGCTGAAAGTGATACTTTCAATACAAAGGTGATTAGTCTAATTAGGCATAAGAATACCTTTCATACCACTTCTTTTTTAATCTTGAAAATGAATGCATAATCTCATTTAAAAAGGATGTTACTATAGTAACATACTCTTAAAAGTTGAAGAAAGTTTTCGTGCAGAATAAAATATGTCATTACTCTTCCAACACTGTTTCAAGGAGTGGAGACTCTTCCTTCTTTTAAGATTTTTTTTCATGCTTTGGTTTTAGTTGGTGTCCATTTAGAAATAAAGAACAGATAAACACCCAGTAAGACCAGCCCAAGTGAAATGAAGGTTGTTGAAAGACATTGCTCAGTTGTGTGCATCTCAAGGAAAGGACTATTCATTTTTTTTAAGATTTATTTATTTATGTATACAAGAACTAGGGTACAGGCCAAAAGTGTGGGGGGTGAGAATTTACCAGAGATAGAGTGGGAAACAGAACCGGCAGATTGACTGAAATACAATACTGAGGGGAGCAGTGGGTGAGACAGGAGAGGTCTGCTGTGCCATGTGTGTAACTCCCTAGCTGGGGATCAAACTTGTGCTACAGAGGCTGCAGATAGCTTGATAGTGCTGTGCTTACCCCTTGCACCACCAGGGAGGCCCAGGAAAGGATGTTCTACTGTACATTATGAGGGGATGAGAAATAAAAATTTGTTAATGAGACAAATGTGCTTTTCTGCATTTTTCTGTACAGATTAACACAGATGCTAATGTTTTCTTGTGTGTTCATGTCAATGTGATTCTCTTCCAACACCTCAAGCATATCACCCATAATGCCACCCTCCATTAATTTTCACTTTCCCTGTTCTTAGTATTTCTTAGTAGTTACACCATTAACATTTCAATTCCAGGATTCTCACTCATGATGAAATCTCTGAAAGTTTTTGTTAAGATTTAAAGGAGAGATAATGCCTCTCACATAAAATTGAACATTCTAAGACACCTATGAACAGATTTCATTTTCCTACCCTCCACTACAAACAAAACCTTTCTCTTATACTTACAATTCAGATTCATGATCCCATAATTAATCATAGATTCATCTATACTGTTGATATTCACCACTGAAAATGTCAAATAAGGGCCTCCCTGGTGGCTCAAGGGGTTAAGAAGCAACCTATGAACCCTGGCCTGGGAGGTGACCCACATGGCACAGCAGACCTCTCCTGACTTGCCTGCTGCTTCCCTTAGCACTGTATTTCAGTATATCTGCCTGTTTTGCCACCCACTCTGTTCTGGTAAATCCCCCCACCTCTGGCCTGTGCCCCAGTCCTTGTGTGCATAAATAAATAAATATTTTAAAAAATTCAAATAATATTTATTCTGCATTTGTAAATTATCATTTTGCAATCTTATACAGGGATTAAGAATGAGGATTCAAATCCGGGATGTGTGAGTTCAGATTTAAACTCCATCTCCTACTTAGAATGTGACAAATTCCATAACCTATTTGGTTCTAAATTTCTTTCCCAATATAATGGGACAATTGATTGTACTTATAGGTTTTTGTAAGATTAAATGAACTCATATCTGTAAAGCTCATGAAAAAATCAGTTCCTTTTTGAGGAACATATAAGTTTTGGATAGTATTACTAGTTATTTTCATTCTAATCACAATTGCTAAAAACTTACCCTCTAGACTATTGTAATAAATTCATTGGAAGTCCCCTGCTGTGTGTTGGGTCATAATTTCCATACTAAAACATATCTAAGTCTCATATATGTCATCCAGATTAAATTGTTTATTTAATATATAACTCAAAAGTCTCCAAAATTTACTCTACTTCATTTTCCAAGTTTTATGTTTTTATTACACCCTTCTATGTTCACTTTGCTTTAGTAACTGACATTTTATATAGGTTCAAGTCTGCAAACCTTTGCTTGGATTATTTACCTTCGATTGATGTCATCTGTTCTTTTCAACACCTATGGCTCAGAACCTCACAAACAAATTTTGAAATCTTTTACCACATTTGAATCTAAATTGTAACTTTCTTTTTTTCTATGATAGCATTTTTTTCCGTTACAGGGTTATCTTGCTTCTGTTATCCCCTAAGTCAAACACATTGACACTTTAATATGTAGCATAGATATTTATAAATACTAAATTTACATTTTCAAAATTTATTCATGTTTGAAAGTATTGAGGTGTATATTTCAGAGTGGACCATGGATTTTATGGACATTGTTGATTTTTTTTAGAATCATCATGGATGATTTTAGGGAAATTTATTTCAGAATAACTCTTTAATAACTTACTTGCCTGCCATTTTACCCACTCATCAGCCTTTATAGTTTTATTAATATTCCCCTTCATTAACATAAGATAGTATACATATTATCAACTTTGAGTTGAAAATAGTATCACATTTGCATATACAGAAATATGTAAGTATTGCCTTTGTAAATCACTACCTGTTTTGTAATAAATTGTTGAGTGATAATTAAAATTTTATTCATTTATTATTTATTTATAATCAGATTTTCTATGACCTAATAGAGGAGAATTGTTCAACATAAATTTGCTTTAAAAAATATTTCACGTCCCTTCCTGGTGGCATAGGAGCTAAAGACAGTACTATCAAGCTATCACCAGCCAATGAAACTTGAGTTCAATTCCCAGACCAGCCAAAAAGGTGACCTCTATAGCACAGCAGACCTCTCCTGTTGCCCACTGTGCTCCTCAGCAGTGTATTTCAGTAGATCCACCTGTTCTGCTTCCCACTCTGTTTCTGGTAAATCCTCTCACCTCTTTCATCTCTAGCCTGCACTCCAGCTCTTATATGCATAAATAAATAAATCTTTAAAAATTCTTTTATCAAAACTTTAAAAATACAGGCCATTATTTATACAGATTTCTTTAGTGTCAGCAGAAATTGCAGTTTCTGTAAGACAAATTTGAAACATATTCCTACTCTTACATTAAAATATCCACTATATTAAAAATTATTTTCAGTCAATTTTTGAAACCCAGTAAATTTATATTATGGCTGCTGGCAGCTTCATAGCGCTGTGCTCAACCCATTGCGCCACCGGGGAGGCACCATTCTAAGTTCTTGACTAAAGGTTCTGTACCAAAATCCATATTAACAAAAGAAAAGCATAAACATTTATTAATATAAATATAGCATCCCAAGAAAACTTTCATAAGGAAATAAAAACAGAAAGAAATACTTCAACTAGAGTGTTTTGTGCTAAATTTGAAGTATGGATACATGAAAAGACATAATAGGACAAAGAATATTAGCTACTGGGGGAAATTTACAAGTCCTATTTGTTCAGATTTCTTGCTGTGTCCCATAGGCAATTAAGATGTTCCTTTTCTCCAAGTATAGAGTGGAATCTGTTCACTTGAATGTTCGATGACTTGCTTTAGGAAATGGTGAGAAAGTGCTATTACTCAGATACCATTAACCTAAAATATTTTGTTTGCCAAATTGCTATGTTTTAGGGGTCATGTACTCTGAAAATGCCATGTTTCTCATCTGTATGTCCCCCACCTCCATTCAGTATCTTACTTTTTCTTCAACATTGCAGGTAATCACTTTTCCCATTGCCACATTGTCTTGATATTTATAAAATTTTCTTTAATACCTCTAGAATATTCTGGAAAGGACAGCAAAGATATTCCTTCACTTTAGGATCAGCGTTTGTTCCTGCACAAATCCTTCTAAATGTACAGTAGAAATCGTTTATATTTGATTTTTGGATTACTGATATGTGAATTATCTTTTGAGTTTGGCATTATACCAATACCACAAACCGAGGAAGATCCATCTTTGTTTCTAGAAGTATGTTTAAATACTTATGCACTAGAGAAAATTTCATCCTTTTTTTTTTTTGGATTCATTTGATTTATTTATGCATAAAGGAACTATGCATGTAGGCCAGAGGTGCTCTGTCCCTGCTCAGAGACAGAGCAGGGAACAGAACAGGCAGACCTACACTGCTGAGGGGAGCAGTGGGAGATACAGGAGAGGTCTGCTGCACCATGTGGGTTAGCTCCCTGGCTGAGGATTGAACTCGTGCTACTACAGTGGCTTCAGTTAGTTTCACAGTGCTGAGAATTAACCCTTGCACCACCAGGGTGGCCCGGAAACTCTCATCCTTAACAAAACTGTTTTCTATGCAGTAGTAATATTAGCACCAGGAACTTCTCTCCAAGAAAGAAAGAAAAACCAGTACTAAGAACCAAGCTGTGCCACAGAACAAGTGTACAGTGGTGTAGACCTGTTTTATCTTTTTATTATACCAAATTTTGCCTGTCTCAGGATTATTTAAGCATAGATTAGTTCTATATATACTTAATATTCTATGATAGTAATGTGATAGCATCTCTGTTTTTGTTAGAGGACATCATATAATCTTCTGTGCATTTGTTGTTATTTTTCTTCTACATAAACAGTCATAGAATTCAGATTTATGAAAAGTCCTCACTTTGGATGGTGTTAATGGACATATTTTTATTAAATTTAGAAAGAGGATAATAGTATCATCGAAAATTATCAGAGAAAGAAACCCTTTCCTTTTGCTGTATATTTTCATTTATATATGTCATTATTGTTTTGAGTTTTATATTAAATATTTGTGACATTTTTATATTTTAACTCAATATCATAAAAACACTTTATCATTTTATCGGCTATTCCTACTGACAAACTGAAATAAACACTACGAATCAGTGTCCAAAAGGACTATACTTTTTTGTATTTCTCTGTAGTCATATTTGAGGATTATGCCTGTTTGATGAAAAGGGCACTTGTATTCCAGCTGCTATTCACTTGTGGTTCAGTTTGTTACAGGATATTAAAATAACTTAAAACGAATGTTCTAGCAAAATCAGTTATGTGCAGAATGTTTCTAAATAGAACTTGTGCTTTGACATTTTTTAGAGTTTTTTGTCCTTAGGTGAAACACAGTCATTGAAGTGGCTGATGTTTCCTTGACCACTTGATGGAATGCATTTGAGTTCCTCTATTCAAATTATTATTCATTTTTTCCATTCTTTTTCATTATCTCATTCCTATTTTTCTCCCAACCCAAACTAATGAACATAAATTTTATAAAGCATACATGTGATTACTACTGATATTTTCTCATGCATGTTCACACTCTTTATTTATACTTTGTGTAATAAAGGAAACTAGAATCAATAAATGGCAATAGTACATTTAAGTCCTTCAGGAGTTAATACATGAAAAGGTATACAAATCATCAAAAACCTGGCCCCCACTTTTTTCAGTCTTGCCCTTATTTCTTATCCACATTATTACCTCCTTTCCAACTTAAGCTGGTCTGTTCACTGACCTAGCAAGTGCTTTGTACTTTTCTGATGGCTTTCATTCTTGGTTTTTCCTCCCATGTTGAATACACATAAATGCCCAAGGCAAATAATATAAATCCAAGAAAATATTCTTGAACACAAAGCAAATATTTACTAGTTCATCATGCTTTGCTTAATTGTTTCTTAAATTCTTTTTCTCTGTATAATAATGTGTTATTTCCCCAACTAAACTGTGAACTCTGCTATGTCTGGCATTCACAGTGCTGTGAAGCAAAAGGTATCATAAATTAAAATTTTTGAGTAATCAGCATTTTGTGTTAAATTTATTTCACAATTATAGTTTGAAGTTTGCAGTATCAATGAATATTTATTCAATAAACTTCCAAGTTATATTGTTTAACCACTCTGTGCCTTTCTCTGAAATGTCACAGTGAGCTATTAACTTATATTGGCCAAAAAGAGTAAAGCAGAATCTCAATAGTTACTAGATACCCTAGACTGACAATAGTTATATGTTAAGATCATTGTTTTTGATAAAATATCTAAGATGGCAAATCATAAAATAAGATGATATTATTATTTGAAGTGTATGCCTTTCAGAAATTCCTTGCATTGAGAATGGTCAAAAATTATTTGCCCCATTGACTTAGAATGCTTTTTTGAGTTTATCATAACTTTAATGACTACTCAGTACCAAATATGCTGTTTTTCTTTCCTTCTTCCTTGTTCAACTCATTATACCCACATGATAGTCTATGCTTATACTATCCAAGTTAATGCTGATTGTAAATATCTTTGTGAAAAGACTATTTCTTCGATACCTCATAATTTTAATAAAACCTCACTGTTTCACAGGATTGTTTGCAACCTTAATGCTCATAACTGGTAAGTGAATAAAGACAATTTAAGATATATAAACAATGGTATATGTGCACAATGAAATACTATTCAGAAATCAAAAAGATATACTCATCTCATTTGCTGCAACATGGTTAGAGCCCGAAGGGATCATGCTCAGTGAAATAAGCCAGAATGAAAAAGAAAAAAAAAATCAGATGGTTCCACTTATAGGAGGAATTTAGGGAGTCAGGACCAAATAAGGGAATAGGACAAAAAATAAATTAACAATGTCAATATATATAAAACCCAAAATTAACAGGCGACTATAAATCAGAGACATTTTGCAAAGGAGTGGGGGAAAAGGAGGGATCAAAATAGGGGAGGTAGATAGAAGATTCATGGCTGGATAAATCTATTTTGCTATACCTTAATCTATGTTCCTATAAAAATACAATAATAATGTTTTCTGTATCAGGCTTCAATAAAAAAATAGATATATAAACAATGGAATACTATTGACTATTAAAAAGGATGAAATCCTTCTATTTGTAATGACATAGATGGACCTAGAAAATATTATGCTTAACAAAATAAGATGGAAAGAATAATAAACATAGTTTGAGTTAACTCATCTTTAGCATATAGAGAAAAGAGATGAGTAAACAAATAAAATAAAAAATAAACTTTTAGACATTAAAACCATTAAAATAGTGGTTATCGGAAAGGAAGAGAGTGGAGTGGATAAATCAAATAAAAGGGTTTTTGTGGTGAATGTAACACAGTATTTACCTCTTTTGATTCCAAATGTGGTAATATAGGCAATGTGGCTTCAATTGTAAATAGGATCATCTCAATAATAGGTTATCATTACTTTTGAATTTTAAGTCATTGTTTCATATGTTTGAAACACTGTATGAAATAACTATATTTAATTTTCTACTTGAAATTTTTCAAGTGTTTACCTTCTATAATTCCTCCATATATTTAAACAAAATAGTTTCAATAAGAACTATATTTTAAGAGTTCTGTAGACCCTTCGTACTCTTTGATTTCAATTTAAAAATATTAGCCCTTGAAGTCCTTAATGTTTTTAAATATTGAAAATCCTTGAAAAAACTTTCAATGCTACAGAGTACAAGAGAAAGTGAAAAGAAGTTACTAAATAAAAAGGAAACATGTTCAGCATGTATATCTATGAAATAATAGGATTTGACTGCAAAGTCAGTAGGATTTTTTTCTTCCTTTCCTTCAGGATTTGACTCATGAACAAAGTTTCCAAAAGCATTAAATTTTCTTAGTAGTCCTTCATTACATGGTAGAGAATAGAATTTGTAAATCTGATTCACCTACTTTTTAGCTATTGAAGATTTAGTGATTAGGTTGTAACTTGCACTAATTTTACTTAATTCCAAAATATTTGTACTGCCCCTGTATATCTTCCTGAAGTTGTGAACTTGGACATATTTCATTTGACATTGCCTTATAAAGTAGTTTTTGGTATGCTCTGAATAACCCATGGTTAAATAAACTTGTGAGTAATTTCAGATATCTAAATTAAAATCTGTAGAATTTATGTCCTACTAAAAATGGCATATTGCTTTTAAAATGTATTTATTGTGTATTGTATATTATACAAATGCAAAACCTTGGAAAAAAATCATCTTGTTTCAGCCTATGATAAGTGATAAGAGTAATATCAGAGTGAGAATATCTGGGATATTCTCCATAGTGATGTTTAATAGCTACCCTGTAAGCTTTATAGTAGTTATAGTATTATTTAATTGTAATTAAATTGATGGCAGTTTTTCAGTTATTTAAAATTTTCATCTTAAAACAACTTTATCATTTGGTATTAGTCTTGGAATGATATATTGATGGAATAAATTAAGGTAAACTTCATCTTTTATTTCCATTTTCTGTTAAAAATGTACAAATCTTGCTCTGGTCCTTTTAAATATTTATAGCATATTTGACTGGTGTGGATAACTTGGAGTCTGAAGAAATTTTTTGTTTATAGTCTTTCAGTAAGTTCTTGTGTCATTTTGAGCCAGTAATATTTTCTCTTGAAGCTAAGATCATTTTTATATTCCCTTAAGATTTAATTCTCTTGGATAATAATAAAGAACTGAGATTACATGCTATTATTTCTATAAGGGGGATAACTTTTCCTTTATCTAACCAGTTCTTTCTATGAACATATTTCTTTCCAGACTTCTTATCAATTAAGCAAGCTGTGTTCAGAGATATGCTATCTTCAGAAATTAAATGTTAAAAACAGCATTAGGGCTTCCCTGATTGCACAGGGGTTAAAGTCTTAGCACTATCAAGCTATTGCCAGCCACTGCAGCATGAGTTCCATCCCTGGCCAGGAGCTTACCCACATGAAGCAGAAGACCTCTCCTGTCTAGCCTGCTGCTCCCCTAAGCAGTATATTTCAGTTGATCTACCTGTTCTGCTCCCTGCTCTGTCTCTGGTGAATCTTCTCACCCTCTGCACCTCTGACCTATACCCCAGTTCTTCTATGCATAAACAATAAAATCTTAAAAAAATAGAAACAACACTGACTTCCCAATTAAGATTAAGTATTTACCAAGCTCATAGAGAAACCAGGAGTAAAATTCCTCAAATCCTTGATAATTTATCATAGTGGGAATTCTAAAATATTCATTTGATAATGAGAAATTTATGAGCCATGTATGGAGAAATCCAAATATAAAATTTGTGATATCTAATTTAAAATAAAACAGAAACACGTTTTATGACATATCGATAAAGCAAGCTACTTTACTTTAATAAATATAATAAATGCAGACTTGTGTCTGTTCTGATTTTGAATAAAATTAACATATATAATATGTGTTCTTTAATAATTTTGTCAGAAAGATTTGTGATTTCTCTAGGAATTTAGGTAGATGTATGCATGGAAAAAATTCCACTAGAAATTGTATGGGATATGACTTGAAGTTATAGAAGAAAACACAACCAATTAATTATTTAACACATGATTCTTTAGACTCATATCCTTGAAGCAGAATAATAAGCAAAGGTCCTATTCTTAAGGAAAATTTAATCAACCAAGTTGTCAAAATATAAAATGATATCCCATAACAGCTCTAATTTCTAGTTTTTTTGTTTTTTTGTTTTCTTTCTTATGCAGGTCACTTTGCTTGTCACATTACACATTCTATGTATTAGACTCTTCCTAATGTATAGGAAAAGAGCCCATTACTGATTTTCTGAACTTTCCCTCTTCTTTCACTAATTACCAATTTAGTCTCAGACAAATCCTGACAAGAAGCAAAACCATGTATTAATAACCATACAATAGGATTTACTACAAAGTCGTCTTTGCAGGAAGTTTTACAGGGTTTTTATTATAGCTAGAGATGCAGTTACTTCAACCTTTATATGCTATAAAATTGTCTTTATTCTTTATTATTCATACATGGATTCCTGTCATATATTTTCACTCCAAAAATTCAGGATGCAATTTAATATACAATGAAATCCCTGTGCCTGTGTGTCTGATCCAGGGATTGACAGGACAACATGATTTCCACTTTTAATAATGGGTTGTTTTCCTCAGTCTCTTCCTAGGTACAGGGCAAACAAATGTTTTTGCCTGACATTATCTTTTATTTATGCTGTCCTGTCCCATTCAATCAGTGAGTAGGTTGCTGATACCTGTAATTTTATCCTGATGACAATGTCCAGCTCACTTACATTCCTGAATCTCTTTCCAGTGAGTTTCCCATCTTCATGCTTATGCTATACGCTGAGAAAATATCAGCTAAAATATCTGGTTTAGGAAATGGTGTCCAATACAACTCAAACTGGCTTAAACGAATAAGCAAAATTTGTTGGCTTAAAAACAGAAATCCAAAGATTAGGTTCAATTTTGATGTAAAGATTAGCATTACCGGGGCCTCCCCGGTGGCGCAGTGGTTGAGCGCTTGGGTTGCGAAGCTGCCCGCTGCCTCTGCAGCTACGGTTTGATCCCCGGCTGCTCCCGGCCACCGGAGGAGGGTCCCACATGGCGCGCAGACCTCTCCTGCCGCCTGCTGCTCCCCTCAGCAGTGTACTTCGGTCCCCCTGCCTGCTCTGCTCCCGGCGCTGGCTCTGGTGAATTCTCTCACCCTCCCGCGCTTCTGACTGTACCCAGTGCTTGTATGAATGTATGTATAAATCAATCAATAAATCTTTAAAAAAAAAAAGATTAGCATTACCATCATCTCTGGCTTTACTAGCTTCCATCTGACTTCTGTGTGTTTGCTTCCTACTGGAAATTTGCATGGTTATCCCAGTCATCAGTAACTCTGTACTGTCCCTTTGTGGTAGCAACATTTCTGCAGCCAAGGGCATTCTAACTTTCAAACCTCACAATATAATGTCCAACTATAGAAAGAGACCTTCTGTAAAAGTCTTTGGTTTCACATTTCTGGCTTCAAGTAGATTTGTGTCCATTTCTAACATGTTTTTTTTTTTGTTGTTGTTGTTGTTTTTTTTTTCCAAAAATATAGACGGGGCCTCCCCTTATGGCGCAGGGAGTTGAGGGCAGCACTGTGAAGCTGTCCGTAGCCTCTGCAGCGCCAGTTTGATCCTGGCCCGAGAGGGTCCCACATGGTGTGTCAGACCTCTCCTGTCTCGCCCGCTGCTCTCCTCAGCAGTGTATTTCGTCAGTCTGCCTGTTCTGTTCCCTGCTCTGTCTCTGGTGAATCCTCTCACCCTTTGCCACAAATCTGGCCTGTACTCCGCTTCTTGTATAAATAAATAGATAAATAGATAGATAAATAGATAGATCAAAAATCAAAACTATAGACATACTTAAATTTAAGTTATTTGGAATACTGTGCTATATCTGAGGATACAGTTTTATAAGTTATTCTAATGAACAACTAAGGAAAAAAGAGGTGTAAATGCAGAAATAATATCATTTTAGACATTCTCCAGGCACCTTGTAGCCTAATGACATGTTACAACTGTTTGTGGAACATGACTCTATCACCACTCTACCTGTGGGTTTGTGTTGAACTCAAAGACAATGGTTATCTCATTCAAATGAGAATACTCTTCCTAAACAGGTCTTGCCATTAAGGCAATATACATATTGGCATCTGATTCTCACTTGCTAATTGCCTCAGTTGTTTTATTTAAAGCATGAGAACTATAATGGGTATGAGGACATTATTCAAAAATAATAACAACTAGTAAAAGAATATCTCAGACATTCACATGGACCAAGAAGGAATTTAAGACATGTAGGGTCAGGAATGGTACATTTGCCCTCAAAAAAGTGTTAGTGATTCTATTTTTTTTCTTTTTTTTTCAAAGATTTATTTATTTATACAAGCACTGGGTACAGTCAGAAGTGTGGGAGGGTGAGAGAATTCACCAGAGCCAGAGTGGGGAACAGATCAGGCAGACTGACGAAATACTCTGCTGAGGGGAGCAGCGGAAGCAGGAGGAGAGGTCCGTGTGCCATGTGGGACACTCGCAGGTGGCCGAGGATCGAACATGAGCTGCAGAGGCTGCTGGCAGCTTCACAGCGCAGCGCTCAACCGCTGCGCCACTGGGGAGGCCCGTATTAGTGATTCTAAACCCCTTCTGTTGAAGTTATGCTCTGTGTAGTAGTAACTAAATATTTATGTTAACTGTCTCCATCTTTTATGACATATTTTGTAAAACTCAATGCTTTTTTTGCAACCATCATCTCTTCTACATTACAAAGAGTAAGTTTCTTATTTATCATTCCAGCTATTCATGAATTTTGAAATCCTACTATATAAATAAGAAAAAAATTGCATTAGAGTGTGCTTCATACAATAATGGAAGAGATTTTTGCAGATAATCAAATATATACTTGAAAATGTGTACATTTATTAATATTTTTAGGAATTATGATATTTACAAAACAGCATCTGACTAGGTCAATTAAAATAAATTATTTATTAGATTGCTAGTATCTGTTGTATAATCACACAATATTAATTATAAATTTTATTTCTCATTTGTTTCACTAGAAAAATGAAAAGTCATTTGTTGATTGTTGGCAAACATACCATTGAATAATTAATGGAAAAGTAGGCATAGACTGTATGCACATTCAATTTGTACATAATAATAAGAACAAAGTATAACTATTTAAATATTGAGAGACTAAAATATGGTGACATCCTGACCAGTCCTTAAAAAACTTTATCATAAATTTTTTGAACTATTCCTACTAAGGAAAATAAGAAAGTACAGATAGATTTAAAATAATATAATTTTAAGAGTTTAATGTATTAAAAAGTTTAAAAAATAACAGTAACAATATTAATTTTAAACAAATTTTCTTAAAAAATCTTTATTTAAATATGATAATAAAATATACTAAAATATTCATATAACTATTCAAAATATGTATCAAGATAGTTTTTCAAATTTAAAAATAGAGAAATTAGTCCAAAAATTTGTTCTTTCATTAATAAAATGTAAAATGCCAAGTAAAAATACATTATAAAAAGAGATTATATTTATAAATAGACAAGGTTGATTCAGTAATTTATTTTTTTATTCAGCTTTCTTTCTAATGTTAATATGTATATGCTATGACTCAATTTTGTAACTTTTTCTTTTGCTTTAACCTTCCTTTGCTTCAGTTTAGCCATGATACCTAGATATGAATAGCTTCTACATTTTCAATACAAACTTATAATGAACTAAAACTACTTTGGATATTCATAGCCTTTTCAACATTCTAATTAGTGAATAGTTTAAAGGTAATAGGAAAAAAAGCATGAATGGTTCTGTAACTGTGTATTGATATTTAGAACTTCAGAAGTATATTCTGAAATACCTTTCATTAAAATCTATGTAGACAAGGAGAAAGGGAGACTTTATTAGTCACTAGACAGTTTAGACGACAGCCAGATGAGCCAATATTTTAAAGCTGTTGGTAACCTTGGAGTGAATGTACAAAGGTTCAGATATTTTAATCTTAGACAGACAGATCTGTAATTAAGTAAATAAACACACCCACAAAGCTACAGTGTTCAGAAAACATATGTTGGCTGTAAACAATGCTGTTCTAGAAAGGACTTAGAGCAGAATGCTGAATATGGAGAGAGTTGTACCGTAACATTGTACATATCTTCCTCGAAGATTTCATACAAATCAAGGATGTCCATTTATACCAATACTATCTAATATAGCACTAGAAGCCCTAGCAATATCAATTAGACAAGAGAAATGTATACAAGAAATCCGAATTGGGAAACAGGAAATAAAACTATTACTATTAGCTGAGGACATGATACAATACACATAGCAAACCCTATAGATTCCTCCACAAACATAACTGAAACAATAAACTAATATAATTCAATGACAGATTGTGCAGTATAATGAGCACTTTAGTGATGGTTGGAGTGTGATACATAACTGTAAATCATACACAGTGTTATAATTCAACAGTAACTCAAAAATTAATTTAAGTAATTAAAAATAGTCATTTAGTTAAAAAATAGCCATATGTAAGAAATGTTCGACTAACTGAAGTGATTTATGTCACTTAGATTAAATAGTGCAAAAAAAATCAAACTATGTAACATTCTAATTCCTGAATCAAGTTGTAATTCTAACACATTTCCTTATTTTTTTTTTCCCTTGCACATTCTTTCTGATCCATATAGACTAAAAATATTGAGATGGACAAAGTACTAAGTGCAGGTCTTAAAGTATTTGTCTAAGAAAAGTTATCATTTTCCCTGAATTTCTAAGGTCTGTGACAATCTAATTCATTGGGCAGAATACCACAGAAATGGTTGAACGGATTTTTAGCAAATGAAAAGCTATGGTACACAAAGTCCAATTATTTGACAACTGTAAAATCTTGGGTGGGCTTTTAATTGCCCATGGTAATGAAAGAATACTATGAGGTGATATTTTAAGTCATCTTTGAGAAAATGTAATAAATAAAATATAGTTTAATTTAACTGAGGTTGTCATTTCAATCTTTTTGAAACTCACAAATATACTAGACGATAGTGTGATATGGACTAGTATTTTAGTCAGCTAGTGTCTAGTAAGATGCTTATTATTTTAAAAGTTTATGCATGGACATCCACCAAGTATACAGATTATGGAAGTGAATATGTAAAAGGCATAATTTATTAAGGTAGTGTGTGCATTTCTATTTCTTTGTAAATTTTGTGTGTGTATATATGTTTCAGAAATGGAAGAAGTATACTTAAAACTGAGAAAGGAAATTATGACATTAAAAGTCAACTGTGTGAGTTCTGTTACATAATTTTTTTAATTTTGTAATGCATTTGCTAATCCACTCCTTTCTCTTGGGGGTCTTACATTGGCCCAATACTTTGGCTATTGTAAATAGTGCTGCAATGAATATAGGGTAACACATATCCTTCTAAACAGTGTTTTTGCCTTATTTGGATAGATACCTGGGAGTGGAATCACTAGAACATATGGCAAATACATTTATTGATATTTTGAGAAATCTTCATACTGTTTGCAGTAGGGGCTGGATCAGCCTGCCTTCCCATGGTATATGATGGATCTGATTTTCCACATCCTGGCCAACAAGATGTTGTTTCTGGTCTTTTGATATAAGCTATTCTCACATGTGTGAGGTGGCATCTCATTGTGGTTTTGATTTGTATTCCATGATGGTAATTTATGATCAGCATTTTTCATGTGCCTGTTGGTCATTTATATATATATATATATATATATATATATATATATATATATATATATACCCCTTAGAGAAGTGCTGAGTTAACTCTTCTGCCTTGTTTGTTTGGGTTATTTGTTTTCTATTTGTTGCATTGTATGAGTTCTTTGTATGTATACAATTGCTTCTCAGATGTACAATATGTGAATATTTTTTCTCTCAGTCAGTAGGGTGTCTTTATGTTTTAGTAATATTTTCTTCAATTATGTAGAAAATTAGTATTCATATTCTCTTGTTTTTCTAGCTTTTGGAGATATATACACCCAAACATCAATGAAACTTATGGAGTGTTTTGCCTAAATATTATATATATATATTATATATATATAATATGATATATATATACACATATATATCATGGTTTCAGATCTTGTATCCAAGCCTTCAATTCAGTTGGAGTTGATTTTTGTGAATGTTTAGTATTTCAAAGGCTCAGTTTTCAGTTTCATTATTTATTTGCATTATATGTTTTGCTTCATTCATTTCAGCTCTAATGTTTCTTATTCCCTTCTTTCTTGACTGGGTTTTGGTTTTGTTTGTTCATCTTTTCCCAGTTCTTTCAGGTGAGAGGTAACATTACTTACTTGAGCTCTTTATTGTTTCTTGATGTGAGTCTATATTGCTGTATACTTCCTTCTTAGTACTACATTTGTTGTGTGGCATGTTTCTGGCAGTTTCCTTTCTACTTTAAATGTCCTTAGGCATTTTAATGTACTCTTTGATTTCCTTATTAACTCAATAGTTATTCATCATATTTGTTGTTTGGTGTCCAGATATTAGAGGTGTTTTTTTTTAATCTTTAAAGAGTTGAAAACATCATCCTGATACTTCCTTTCCTAAAGTATTTTTTTCATAGAAACCAAATGAAAGCCTGCTGGGGTACATACATAGGTTATATGCATCTTCCTCCTAGACAGCTTCAGCAGTCTTTCTCTGTGTTGAACTCTTGGTAGGTCTATGACTATGTGTGTTTTGGTGTAGGTTATATATATATACAGTTATTATTTTAGCTTAATGGACTTGTATGTTAAGTTTACTATCTAGCTTTGGAAAGTACTCCTCTATTATTTCTTTCCTTTCTCTCTCCCTTCTGGAATATCCATTTTTTAATATTGTAATTCATGACTTAGTTTGCTTATGAGTCGGGAAAACACTCAGCTCATTTTGTAACAATGAAAAAGTCCTTAGATTCTGCCTTTTGAGGAACCTGATAGCTAGTAACTGGAAAACAGTTGGAGAGAGAAAACCCTAAAAAAATAGATGCTACTCCTGTAAGAGGAAATGTAAAAGAAAATGTGAGGAACATGTGGTATAGGTTCAAATCATGGGTTCAAACCAAAATCTGTCAGTAAAATAAATTACATGGTTTGTACTTCATCTACAGCCAAATGAGAATTTCAATAAGGGAAGATTATAAACTTAGATTTTATCTATGTGGATGACATGAAATATCTGGTACTGGAAAAAGCTACCTGCTCTGTGCTGATTGTGTCTCCTTTTTCACTAAATATATGCCATGATCAACACTGTACAGTGGGGAAGATGTTAAATGTTTGAAGCTCAAGAGGTGGTTTAATCATCCAAGGGAGTGGAAATGAATAATGATGATTTGGTGAAATGGCTTATGAGTGCATGGTTTTGGGTTTTCAATTATGATGGTGTTCTGTGCCAATTTGGAAGTGTAATAGTATCTTTTTGGTTTGTTGTTACATCTGTATTTTAAAATTTGTTAAGTGAATTTCTAAGTGAAACCTCATAGTTTAATAGTAAGTATGATCTCTTGACTCAAAAAATATCTTTCTTCAACAAGATTAATTATCCCTTGAATCCTTAATTTCTTTTTGTATTCGGTGAAAATGATTCCTTTAGGAAAAAATGCTTTAGTTCAAATTTGAAATTTGGGCTTCCTTGGTGACACAAAGGGTTAAGTCTCAGCCCTCTGAAGCTACTGCCAGCCACTGCAACATGAGTTGTATCCTCAGCCAGGGAGCTAACCCATATGGCACAGCAGACCACTCCTGCCTCGCCCACTGCTCCCCTCAGCAGTGTAGTTCAGCAGATTCACCTGTTCTGCTCCCCACTCTGTCTGGTGAATCCTCTCACCCCCTGCACCTCTGGCCTACACCCAGCACTTGTATGCATAAATAAATAAAGCAAAACAAAAACAAATTTGAAATTCATTGCTGACTAGCTTTGGGACCTCTAGGAATTCACTTATCTGAAAAAAATAGAACTAAAATATTTCCTGTTAATAATGTCACTGAAGAGATTAAAGTAGATGAATCCCTTGCAAATATCCAATGTTTCAATATTGGAAAAAGTTCAGTGAAAATTATTTATTAGCCCAGTGGTAGATGTGTTTGTAAAATCCACAATGCAATACTGTATAGTGTCACCCTCATGACCATGAAGATGATGTTTTCTTATTGTATTTAAACAATATTCTTCCTCTAATTCCAATATTAGTTGATTACATAGGGATACATGTAACTTATGAAGATTTGGAGAATGGTCTTATACTTACATTAAGTGTGAAATTTAGTGTATTATTTTAAAATTGTGTTAGAAAGGAGCAAAATAATGGGGAAATATAGAAAAAAATACATTATGAAAACAAATATGAACTGCTTAAGGTAGACCAGTCTTTCTAATAGGACCAATAAATATTTTTGGATGTAATTTAACATTTTTTAGCTTCTTTGAATAACAGTGAGTCAAGAGGCCCACCAGCAAAAGAAAATGTTTTGTTTACTCTAGGGACAGGATTGTAGAAAACACATGGAATTATTGGGAAAGGTCAGTTGGCTAGACTAGTTAGAGAGAAGGTCATATCTTTAAATGTCATTCCTTCCATTTATTCATAAACAAACAGGTAATGATCTTTCCGTGGAAATCAGTAAGATCTTCAGTAAAATCTTTCAAATGTGTACCAGCTTCCCTTTATGACATTATCTCCCCAAATTTGTTTTTATATCATGTATGTTTCTATCAGACTGACAATGTTACTCATTCTCTGACAGGTGTCATTTCATATTGACTTGCCAGTTTTATAGCTAACAATGTTCTTTATGTTTTAAATATTTTTCTTTTATCTCCCCATTTAAAAAAATCCAATTTATTTTTTATAGTCCTAGATCAGATGGAAAGTTATTTTTTTCCTTAATACCTTCATGCTGATGGCATGCTGACTTTGTAAATATTCATTACTCTTGATTTTATATCATGTATGTCTCTAAATTGGTATTGACTATTAAGATTGAGTTAAGCATATCATTTGTCATTGATATATTTAATGTTAATACTAGAATGATATTAGTGTATTCTAAATATGCATATATAATCTATACTATCAAGCTCCTTGAAAAAAGGGTTTGTAATAAAAGCCTAGACTTCCTCTAGCTATAGTAATTTATAAATAGAGGGTAATTGATGCTGTTTTGTATAACCCAGATGTTTTACAACTGAAGTATTTCTTTACTTGGCTCCCATCAAAAGACCTCAGCACTTTTGGGAAATGTTTTGACTGACATGGTTCCACTCAGGGCTCTTTCATAAGGCTGCCCGTATTCAGTGACCCAACATGGAAATAGAAAGTTTCATTCCACTGACCATTGCCAGGAGAGTTCTCCAGAGCTATCTGAGATTCAGAGGCCACTTAAGGTCCAAGAAGTTGTGACTTGCCCCATAGCTCCACCTATAGGTCTACTCAGCCCTACCCCTTCTCATTCACCCCCAAATTGGTGTTTGCCCCGAGAAACCATACCTAGTACATTTCTGACATTCACATATCCATTCCCCATTCTATTTCCTGAGTGACCCCAATCTATGGCAGCCAAGAACTATTGCAAACTAAAAAGTGCATTATGTTATGCTACCTTTTAAATGTTTTGCATCTCATCTGCTATTATGCAGTAACATTTTGAGCTTCATCTGTCCTTCAAAAATAATAGCTATAAGTACACTTGATTATGACAGTCTAGAGGATCAAGATGTTATTATACTAATGTGATACTCATATAGTATTCATGAAGCAAAGCACTTGGTTATATATGAAATAGTTGAATTGACCTTATTAAATAAATGTACTATATGACAAGTGTACATCAATGTCTATTTTATGTATTCAGTTGATCTCTGCTTTAAGTAAATTTCATCCTGGATCAATTATTTTTTAAAGATTTATTTATTTATTTATAAAGCACAGGGTACAGTCGGAAGTGCGGGAGGATGAGTGAATTCCCTAGAGCCAGAGCTGGGAGCAGAGCAAGCAGAAGGACCAAAGTACACTGCTGAGGGGAGTAGTGGGCACAGCAGGAGAGGTCTGTGCACCATGTGGGACCCTCGCCTGTGGCCGGGGATCGAACCGGCACTGCAGAGGCTGTGGGCAGCTTTGCAGCCCAGTGCTCAACTGCTGCGCCACCAGGGGAGGCCCTGGGTCAATTATTTTTACCTAAACTTTATCATTGTGGATCTTACTAAGAATTAAAAGATGTTCTAAATCAGTTTTCTGTTCGCCATGTGCTAGAATGTATCTACCCCAAAGAAAGACCACACTGTTCAAATTCTAACTTGTTTATATTTTTTTATATTATAAATTGTAATTAGCTCCTCTTGTGTGGAATTTTAAAAATATTTATTTATTCATACAAGAACTGGGGTACAGGCCAGAGATGCGGAGGGTGAGAGGATTCACCAGAGACAGAGTGGGGAGCACAACAGGCAGATTGCCTGAATATACTGCTGAGCGGAGCAGCAGGAGAGCCAGGAGAGGTCTGCTGCGCCATGCGGGTCACCTCCCCGGCAGGCCTGGGGATCGAATTTATGCTCCAGCGGCTGCGGACAGCCTCATAGGTTGCATCTTAACCCCTTGCACCACCAGGGAGACCCCCTTTTGTGTGGATTTTTATAATAGACATTGATTAAACTCGTGTAGGACAGTTATAACCACATATTTATACTTTTTCACTATAGCTTCAAATTTAGACTCTGTTCTTGTTTATTAATAACACTATTTGATGTAAAAATAGTAATTGAGAAATTTAGAAACAGTATTCTTAAGGATAGCTCACAGTCACAGCTGGCACAGACTGCAGACAAAGGGTTATTGAGAGGAAAGTAACCAAATATTTTGTGTCCTAGTGCTACAGGAATGCAGAACTCCACACATCCGTCATGCTGCATGCACTGACCCTGATGCTGTGTCAGTGGTGCCCAGAGTGTGAGAGACACTGTGGTGTGTGATTGCAGTAATGGCAGTGCAGAACTCAAAGGGAAATGTTATCAAATATGAATGGTCTAACTCCTCCAGCCCCCATCTTTCCGTCCTCTCTTTATCAAGAACACACAGCTGGTGAGGGAGATCAAATACAATTCAGAAGTGAAATTGGTCACTTTCTCAGCCAAGTGTTTTTAGGAAGATAGTATGTCACTGAAATCAAGAAAAAGCCAAATTCCTGACTTTTATTTAAGGAAAGTAAAATGTAAGCTTTCTATGATTGAAATGCTAAGTTTTAACTGTAATTTACAGTCTAGTATCCAGCATGAGAAAAGATCAACCTCTTACCCTAATAAAAGTACTAAAACCAGGTTTTGGTGACTTTAAATGCAATAGCACCACAATCTCTCACTATTTTCCTAAATCAATTTAAGAAACAAACAAAAAAATATATTTATTATTTCTATTTTAAATATTCAGTTTTCCAAAAGTTTCCTCATTAATATTTTTTTCACAGATCTATTAAGTCAGGTCAGTGTACAGATTTCCATGACTCAATTTAAGAAGACTTAAAATATGATGAAATCTTAGGGCATAAAATGTAATTATTTCCCTGCCAGTGTGAATTTTCTTAAAATCTCATATGCAAGTTCTCTGTCTACATTTGCTCACCATTGTGACCCTTCTGCCTTGAGCTCCATTCATATTTGTTAAATGAATGAAAACTAGTGGATGAAGGAATCGACAGGACAGAGGATACTTGGATTATAATACATTTAGATCTGATTGCCAGTGTTTCCCTAATGTCTTAATATTGTTCCCAGGAAAGATTAACACTAAGGGGAATCTCTCTAGTCTCCAAGACCTCTGATGTTCTTGTTTTCTCCCACTTCTTATTCTTGCGTCTCTATGTCTTGTCACACACTATTTCTTCCTCTTCTAACTGGTATTACTAAGTTTTCAGCTATTGTTGATGTTTTGTGTTATATATATGCATATATGTATGTGTATATCTTTGGTGTGGGAAGTGATACATAGCTATGTTCTGTCAGTAGACTTAGAAAATGTATTAATAAGACAGTCATATGATCCAGCAACTCCACTCCTAGGTATCTAGCCAAAGGACACAAAAAATACTTCAAAAGGACATCTGCGCCCCTATGTTTATTGCAACACTATTTATAATAGGTAAGCTATGGAAACAACGCAAATGCACAAAAATAGATAATGGGCTCAAGAATGTGGTATATATACACAATGGTATATTTCTTAGTTATCAAAAAAGATAAACCCATGCCATTCACAAACATGGATAGAGCTGGAAGGGATCATGCTCAATGAAATGTCAGAAAGAAAAATAAAAATACTGGATGATTTCACTTATAGGAGGAATATAGAGATACAAATAAGGGATCAGGAAAAAAAGTAATTATAAATAGTAAAAATCAAAATCAACAGGCAACTATAAACCAGAGACAATTGCAGTGGGGGAGGAGGGAGTAAGATCAGAACAGTGGTGGGAAGAGCACAAGGGACTGAAGTGATTGATGTACATGGGTGAATTGGTGGTGGGAATCTCAAGGGGACTATACCCAAGACGAGAGAACATGCATTGTATAAAAATGGAGAATGATGTGAAAATATATATAAAATTAAAAAAAAATTAAAAAAACTTCCAAGGTTCTTTTTTTTTTTTTAAGTTAGGTAGGTTAAAGTAAATCATCTGCTTTTATTTTTGACATTTTAACAAGCCATAAAATGTGCTAACATAGTGAACTTTGTAAAGATTAGTACATTCAAATATAATGTCTATTCTAATTCATAGGTTCTAGACATTATTTTAGTTCAGTAAGCTTACCATTATTGGAGGAGAAAATAAAAGAAAGGAGGGAGGCAGGATTGGAGGAAGGAAAATGAGAGGGGCAAGGTGGAAGGTAGTGCTCACTGACTGATAGGTACTATGAAACAGATGAAACGAGGAAGTTTAACTAGTCAAAGTGATATGTGTGATGTAATATTATTTAAGATGACTGTAGATTAGGGATTTTTTTTAAGAAGGATGTGAATTATGTGAAAGAATTAGCAAAGTTATTGAAGGGATAATTTTTATCAAGAGAGGAAATAGTGAATACTTGTTCTTGTTTAAGGACTAGAACTAGGCCAGAGGGCTCAAAACAGTGAAAGGCAGAAAGAGTTAGTAGATGAGGCAAAATTACAAAAAAACAGTTTGGAGACTTTGTATTTTAATCTGAGTGACATTAGAAAGCATTGTGTGCTCTAAATATATATAACCTAAAGTTTAAATGAATCACTTTAGTAAGTCGAGGTGAGCATTTTTCTCATGTGCTTGTTGATCACCTGTATGCCTTCTGTTCATTTATTGATTGCATTGTTTTTTTTTAAGATTTATTTATTTATACATACAATAACTGGAATACAGGCCGGAGGTGTGGGGGTGAGAGGGTTCACCAGAGACAGAGTGGGGAGCAGAACAGGCAGATTGACTGAAATACGCTGCTGAGGGGAGCAGCGTGTGAGTCAGGAGAGGTCTGCTGCACCGTGTGGGTAGCTCCCTGGCCAGGAATTGAACTTGTGCTGCAGTGGCTGCAGCTAGCTTCATAGGTTGTGTCTTAACCCCTTGTGCCACCAGGGAGGCCCCTGATTGCATTGTTTTAGTTGGGTTGTATGAATTCTTTGGATCTTGGATAACAGTCCCTTGTCAAATGTGTGATATGCAGATATTTTCTCCAATTCATTTTCTCCCTTATTTTTGTTTCATGATTGTTTTTCATGTTTTGCAGAGGCTTTTAAATTTGATGTACCTTCATTTATTTTTATTCTCTTTGTTTATCTCGCCTTTGGATAGAAATCCACAAAGACATCCCTCAAGCCTGTTTTCTATGCATTTTATGAATTCAGGTCTTACATGCAAGTTTTTAATCCATTTTTGTTTTTTTTCTTAATTTTTAAAATTTTATTCATTGTTTATTGTGTTAACCTTGGTTTATAATGTTGTGTATGATTTGGAGTTCTAGGGTCATGCTTTCCAGGAGTATGCTATCACACCTCACCGACTACCACTACCACGGTACTGAAAGGCTGCCACCATAACCCATCGCATACCCTCCTCACTTTGAACCACATTTCAAGCTATGCGTAATGGGAGATGATATGTAGTTCGAGATGGTGATCTAGTTTCATTATTTTGCAAGCGGTATTCTAGTTTCACAACTCAATTTGTTGATCAGATTTTCATTTCTCTAATATATACTTTTGGTTCCTATACTGTGTATTACATAAGTGTGTAACTATGGCTGATCTCTCAATCCCATTCCTTGATAAACAGATCTGGTTTTATCCAAGTACCATAATCTTTTAATTACTATCTAGCTTTTAAGTGTAGTTTGCAGTCTGGGAGTATGATACAACGTTGTTTTGTTGTTTTGCTTTTTTTGTCAGGGTTGCTTTGGTTATTTGGGATCATTTGTGATTCTGTATGAATTCCAGTAATGTTTGTTCTCTTTGAAAAATGTCATTGAAACTTTGATAGAGTTTCAAATGCATCTGTCTATTGCTTTTTGTAAGATCACTATTTAAGAATGTTAATTCTCCAGTCCATGAATAGAGAGTATCTTTCCATCTATTTGTGTCATATCCTGGTTACATCTCGTAGTTTTCATTGTATAAGTCCTTCACCTCCTTTAAGTTTACTCCTAGGTATATCATTATTGTTGATGTAATTGCAAACGGGATTGTCCTATTGCTTTTTCCTTCTCTAGTTCATTTAGTGCATATAAGAATGCAACTGCTTTTTGTAAATTAATTTTTGTAAACTGCCACTTTTTTGTAGTGACTTATTTTTACAATTAGTTTTTTTTTTTTTTTAGGATAGTGATAAACAAAGGGACAATGAAATTCTATTTCACACCTGTGTGATGGACTCTATCAAAAAGTCTGGGAGCACCAAGTGTTGACAAAGATGTCGAGAAATGCAAACCCTTGTGCACTGTTGATGTGAATGTATGTGGTCTAGCCCCTATGGCTATTTCTCAAAATATTAAAAAGAGATCTACCATATGATATAGCAGTTCCACTCCTAGGTTATCAGTTTATCACTTTTCTTTGTTTAGGTATTTAAGCATTTGAATTAAGAAGTTAAGGATAATTTTAGAGGAAGACCAGAGAATAAAAACTAATTACATGAATAATTATTTCTCCATATGAACATTGATATAAATGCCTGTTATGGGTAAGGATAAATAACATGCAGTTGGACATTTCCATTGCTCTTTAGGAAAGACTGCTGCTATTATATAATGAAGCAAAGAACTTGTCCTGTGTGTGAGACAGAATATATTCTGAGAGTCCTGTCAACCATGCAGATAGTTGATAGCTTCTCACAGTCAGACTGACACTTTTAGGTAGAAGTTTACTGTAGCATACAAGAAACGGTGACCTGTGATACAGCCAAATGACTGATAAAATAGTATAAAAAGAGATTTCAACTCTCTATGGCACCACTAATGTACCTGAAATTTTTAAAGTACATTTTAGTAGTTATGAAAAGGTCTAGATATTGAGCACTAAAGACTCATGGGCTCACTTTATGCACCTCAGCTCCCAGCACAGAGAGGCTTCCCCTGATTGCTATCATCACTTGTAGTAGAAACTCAGTGATGTACAAGATTACTTTAGTCTCAATTTGATCCTGGCCCTTTCTATTTGATCCTTGCCTCTCTGCTGAGATTTAAGTTTAGTGGTATTCAAGAAAGAACTTTTATTTTGATATGCACTTCTGTGGATTCTGACCTACAAAGAGACTGACTTATTATACATAAGATATCTGATTTGCATACTGATTCTCTATTACGGAAAGTTTAGAAACCTTTAACTGGTGAGCTCCAGGAAATAGATTTCATACCTTATTGTCAATACAGGTAATCCTCTGATTTATAGAGGCATATTTTCTTGGAAAAGTTATTGTAAGTTAAAATAACAGTAGTCAAATTAAATTTTTCCCAGAAAAACTTACAAAAGAGTGTTTTTTAAAGACCTGACATTCAATCTTTTATAATAAGAAGACACTCACTGAGGATAGTGACTGCTATCAATAAATGAATTAAATGGAGTGACGTATCTATAGATGCCAAGTCATATGCACACATAAATAAGTCATATACAAAAAGTAATGCGTTATGAATCATAGAAAATATGTTCAATGTGATCTAAAAATCATTGTATACTAAAGACATGATTTCATATTTTGAAATGCTTCTGAATAATTTCTGACCCTAACTGAAATAACTAATTCTCTCTCATCATTAGTACACACTGATTAATGGGATTAATGGTTCATTTTAGGTGTAGCGAAGAGTTAAGCAAACTTAGATCTTAATGGATTTGTATCTTAGCTATGAGTATTAATAGATGATATCCCCAGTGATTTGCTTGGATTCTTTAAGTCTGATGCCAGTATCCATTCTTTCTTACTCTCTTGGTAATAATACAGATTCTCTTTGACCCAGGGAAAGATATGATCAATGTATGTAAGAGGAAGTGAGATAGGCACATTCTGCTCTCACCTCTTCAAAGTCCTTCCATCCCCTCCACTGGCTAATACCCTTCCAGTGTGTTTACTTGTGCATGAGGTGGTGAACGACAAACTTCAGCAATACCAACAAATACAACTCCCTAACTTCACAGACCACTAGATGTAAGGGGTATGTGTCTCTGATGGTCTTGTGGAACAAATCTTGCCTCCTAATCTGACAATTTCTGGACTGCCATTTAAGAGAAAAATAATGCCTATTTATAAGTTTAACTAGTTAAACCTTTAAAATAGCAACTGGTGCATGATTACATTCAGTAATTTCTAGTTTAATTTATTTTTTACTCTTCCAAGCACTATTATGATTGTTATGTTATAAATATAATTTAAAATAATAAAATTAAATTTTATATTGAAACATATGAACACAATTGAATAAAATATTGATTGAAAAAGTGTTTAATTTAAATGCCATGTTATCATGTAGTCTTTATTTTAACCCCAAAACATTTTTTTAAGATTTTATTTATTTATTTATACAAGCACTGGGTACAGTCAGAAGTGTAGGAGGGTGAGAGAATTCACCAGAGACGGAGGAGAGAGCAGAACAGGCAGGCTGATGAAGTACACTGCTGAGAGGAGCAGTGGGTGCCAGGGGAGGTCTGCAGGCCATGTGGGACCCTTGCCCCGCGGCTGGGGATCGAACCGGTGCTTTAGAGAATGCGGGCAGCCTTGCAACCCAGCGCTCAACTGCTGTGCCACCGGGGAGGCCCAACCCCAAAACATTTAAAAAATAAATCCTGAGATATAGTCTTTGACTTTCTTTGAAAAATTGATGCAGAGATTTTTTTTGAGAGTGCCATGTGTGATAGAAATTATATCTGTTATATTGATATCAGATGATCATTGTAAACTGATTCTCCCTTTTATATTTTCCTCTCTTTTGTAAAAACAATGCTCATGGTTTCACCTTGACTTCAAAACATTATACAAATTCCATGGCATAAATTTGAAAAATACTTTTTAGTAAAATTAGTTGTCCCAATGAACATTTACCCTGGTTCAATTTTTGAAAGTTTTTATTCTGATTTTATTTATTACTTACGCAAGATCATTTTTCTGTATTCATTGAAATCTATAATCTTTACCTAGCCCAAACACACTTGTAAGATATTTTTAAAACAGTATTACTGAAAATAGTCTGTGAACATTACATTACTTTATCAAGAAAATTTGTTAAGTATTGTAAATTATCTTTCTTTCCTAGAGATAGCCAAGTTATATTAGTTATCAAAATATCTGAATAGTCCTAGAAAAACAAAAACATATGTTGCTTTATCTAAGTTTTCATAAACATATCACTATGTGACACTTTCTTTATAAAGCAGCTATAAATTTCAGAGAGATAGTTTTTTTGGATTCCGTATTGAGAAACCTTTTCCCAAAATACTTCAATCACTAGAAACACAAGTACTATTACCTTCATCTTATCACCACTGACATTCCTTTTCTTCTGTGCTGATTGAGCACTCTGCTACTTTATTGTTCTTGCCAAACTCTGTCTATATATAAATTCTTATGGACATGTTACTCCTTATATGTGAATTCACTTAAAGATTTAAAATGTTTTTTTTTCTTCTATCACAGTAATATTAGTGATTAATGATTGTTTTCTGTATTTAATTCACTTTTACATGACTATAAATATATAGTTTTAAAAAATAAAACAAGGGTCTCCCTGGTGCACAGTGGGTTAAGTCTCAGCACTATCAAGCTATCACCAGCCACTGCAACATGAGTTTGATCCCCAGCTAGGGAGATAACCCACATGGAGCAGCAGACCTCTCCTGCCTCGCCTGCTACTACCCTCAGCAATGTGTTTCAGTAGATCTGCCTGTTTTGCTCCCCAATCTGTCTCCGGTGAATCCGCTCACCCCCTGCATCTCTGTCCTACACACCAGTTCTTGTATACATAAGTAAATAAAAATAAATCTTAAAAAAATAAAATATATTATGACTTAGTCACATGAATGCTATCTATTAAATAGTTGCATTGATTATAATCATTATGGAGTATTATTAAAATCTAGGGCCTCCCCTGGTGGCGCAGCGGTTGAGCGCTGGGCTGTGAAGCTGCCCGCAGCCTCTGCAGTGCTGGTTCAATCCCTGGCCACCAGCGAGGGTCCCACATGGCACGCAGGCCTCTCCTGCTGTTCTCCACTCTGGCTCTGGTGAATTCTCTCACCCTCCCACGCTTATGACTGTACCCAGTGCTTGTATAAATAAATAAATAAATCTTTAAAAAAATCTATATCTCCATAGTTCAGTTTCAAGGAATAAAATTTAAGTATATTATTTTATTTTTTTAATTTATTTATTTATGCATTCAAGAGCTGGGGCACAGGCCAGAGACACGAGGGGTGAGAGAAGTCACCAGAGACAGAGTGGGTAACAGAACAAGCAGACTGACTGAAATACACTGCTGAGGGGAGCAGCAGGTGAGACAGAAGAAGTCTGCTTTGCCATATGGGTTGCTCTCTGGCCAGCTGGGGATTGAACTCGTGCTGCAAAGTCTGCGGACTTCTCCATAGTGTGGTGCTCAACCCTCTGTGCCACCAGGAAGGCCCTAAGTGTATTATTAAAAACAAACAAACAAACAAACAAACAAAAACCGAAAAACAACTATTTTTTTAACCAGTTATTAAATGTCTTGGTGGACTTGGAGAAGGAGAATCTAGATAGAGCTGTCAAAAGTGAATTATAAATCTACCCCCATTGAACTGAATTACCCAATGGAGCTAATGCATCTTCTATGATGAGAAGCAACGAGCTTGTATATCATTCCTCAGTGCCATGATCAGCATACATCCACAATCAGAATGAGGTTCACTCAAAAAACTGCAATGATAAGGAAACTGCCTATATGATTACTGCATTCAGATTTGGATATATTGACTTCAATCTTTCATGTATTTCCCCTCTTCACTTACAAAAATGATGATGAGGCACTGGAAACTTAGTTAATGATGCTAAATAAAAATGGATGAATATGGTTCTTCTATGACCATGTTTGCAAGAAAAAGCAGAAGCACAAACTCTAACTTAATTCCCCTTTATTGTTTTCTGACTGGCAGACTGTAACTGTCATCTAAACGCTTAGTGGAAAATATGTCTTTTTCCTTTCTGTCTCTGTAGTCTAGAAGGCACAGAAAAAAAAACAGATGAAATGGATATTGGAGTCAGTGCATCCAATACCATCACTAACTATAAATTTCATTCTTTTGTTCATATATCATAATCTCCTTTGTTCAAATACCTTCTCACCATTTTGTTTGGCAGTTTTTCCTGGATATCCTAGCATGTTCCTCTTTTTCTCCCTACAACTGATGCATCTTGAGTCAACAATGAAACTTCCATGTCCACTGAAAACATGTTTATACAACAAAGAAAGCAAAGCTGTGGCATGCTTTATATAATTTTCTATAGTAAGTGACCTAGGAGCATTTCCCGATAAAATAACATGTCCTACGTACGATACAGTGTTGGATTTATTCATAATTAACACTAATTTAGCCTCACAAATCAGTATTAAAGTTATTAATCACATTGTACTAAGAAGAAAACCAAGGGATTTTGAGAAATTATTTTATAAAAACCATGCATCTTATAAAGTTAAGATCCATTGTCTCTTCATAATACTGTGTACTAAAGGAAATTGCTTGCAATTTTAAGCAAACTGAACTCCATTTTCCCACATTTTGCCAGGAAAATAAATGTAAGGAGTTTAAATTATAGCACCGTGTGCAAAAGTCCACATTACTGTTTCTGCCACGGGACCTGTTTTTCTGGTGAGCAGCATAGTTTAACTGTTGCAGTCACATCAATTCTTACCTTATTGAAGGGTGATGCTGCATTCCTTGAACATCAACATCCACTACAGCTTCTATTGCCTTAGTCTCGGTGGCTTCATATTGTTGGATAATTTACATGCACTGTCAAACCGTACCAGAAAAATCACCTACTCATTACTTTAGCACAAAGGAAATTTATATGATCTGGAAGCAGAATATTCCTCCAGTTTCATTCACGGTGTCACTGTTACTTGTTAAGTATCTCTTCCATATGATACAAAAAATCTAATTACATGAAATGTCTGCAGTATAGTCTCTAGTATTATGAATCACTACCATATAGTCTGAATTATGCTTAATGTCAAAATACATAAATTTTGAAATATGAATGTTTGACTGCCTGTAATTCCCTTTTAATATGCCATTCTGGGATCAGTTGAAAGGAAAACAAAGCAGAACTGTTTAAATATAAAATCCATTTCACAGATTATATAATATTTCCTGGAAAAAACAAGATTTGGAAATTATCTAACAAGCCAAGTTATATTTTTTTATTGTATTTTACACATGTATCCTGTGCTTATAAAGTAATAATTATCAGAAATAGCACAAAAAAGTAGGGGAAATAAACCTCTTTGAACTAACATGAACTTTGGTGAGATTTAAGTATTGTATGTACTTCTTTGCTTATTAAATGCAAAATAGGTATCTTCTTGGTGGGACAGGGCCGAAAATATCACTGCTATCAAGCTATTCCCAGCCATTGCAGCATGAGTTCAATACCTGGCCAGGGAGTTAACCCACATGGTGCAGTAGACCTCTCCTGCTGCCCCCCCTTACCAGTGCATTTCAGTCAATCTGCCTGTTCTCCCCACTCTGACTCTGGGGACTCCTCTGACCCCCTGCACCTCTGACACAGACTCCAGTTTTCATATGCATAAATAAATATAAATGTTTAATAAAAATAAATGTAAAATATATTATGATGATCTCTGCACCGGATTTCAAAAACCCAGATTTGTATATAAAAAATTTGTATATATAAAATTGAATATTTCAGACCTCCCTTGTGGCGCACGATGAAGCTATCTTCAGCCTCTGCAGTATGAGTTTGATCCCTGGCCAGGGAAGTCACCCACATGGCGCAGCAGACCTTTCCTACCTCACCCGCTACTCCCCTCAGCAGTGTATTTCAGTCAATCTGCCTGTTATTTTCCCCCTCTGTCTCTGGTGAAACCTCTCACCCCCACACACCTCTGGCCTGCACCTCAGCTTTTGTATGCATGAATAAATAAATCTTTAAAAATTGAATGTGTCACTAATAATAAAATTATTTCATATACTACCAAATATATAAATTAAGATATTAGTTTATATCAGGAATTTAAAATGTTTCCTATAAAGTCCAATAAAAAATTAAAAGGACTTAAAAATTCCAGTTTTTGTTCTATTCCACTTTTGATTGATCTTGTCAGATATTCCTTTCTGGAGATATAAAGTAAATAAGTTTCCTAATATGTATTATTTAGATATAAACAACAATTTATTTTTGTTGCTGTTATTTATTTGTTTTTAATTAAGGCAAAATCATCAGGAATTACCAACATAGTGCACCCACCTTCTTCTCTCCCATATTCTACCGACAGCCCATTGTGTTTCCTGCTCTCCTTGTCCTCACCTTGATAGCTGACCACAGAGCCCCACTTGGTGCTTCTATTCTGGTTCTGGGGTCAGCTATCAAGTGTTAGTTTTGTTTTTTTTAGATTTTTATTTATTTATACAAGGACTGGGGTACAGGGCAGATGTGCAGGAGGGTGAGACGATTCATTAGAGACAGAGCGGGGAACAGAACAGACAGACTAGCTGAAATACACTGCTGAGGGTTGCAGTGGGCGAGACAGGAGAGGTCTGCCGCGCCAGATGGGTATCTTGCTGGCAGGCCGAGATCAAACCAGCACTGCAGAGGCTGCAAACAGCTTTACAGCACTGTGCTCAACCACCTGTGCCACCAGAGAGGCCCTCAAGGGTTAGTTTTTAAGCCCGTCTTTATCTGACTATTTATTTAGTTGCTTTATATTCCACAAATTTGTGACACGATTCACTGTTTATTTTTCTCCTTCTGACTCATTTTACTTAACTTTATCTCTTCTGCTCCATCCATTTAACTGCAAATGGCGTAATTTTATTTTATTTTTTTGATTGTTGAGTATTATTCCATGTTGTGTGTGTAACACATCTTCTTTATCCATTCATCTGTTCTGGGGCACTTAGATTGTTTCCATGGCTTAGCTATAGTAAATAATACTGCAATAAACATGGGAGTGCAAGTTTCCTTTTGAATTAGTGTTTTTAAATTTTGGGCTTAGATTCCTAGGAGTGGGATTACTGTCTCAAATAGCAGGTCCATTTTTGTAATATTTTGAGACACCGCCACACTGCTTCCCGTAAGGATGTTACTGGTTTACATTCCCGCTAGCATTGTAGGAATGTTCCTTTTCTCCACATCCTCTGCAGCACTTGCTCCTTCTGGTCTTTTGATTTGGCCATTCTCACAGGTGTGAGATGTATCCATCCCCAATAGCAAGAAAAACAAAAGAAAATATAAACAACTGGGAATACCAACAAACAAAAACACTTCTGTGTGGCAAAAGAAATCACAACAGGGCCTCCCCGAAGGCGCAGCGGTTGAGCGCTGGGTTGCAAAGCTGCCCGCACGCAGCCTCTGCGTTGCCGGTTCGATCCCCGGCTGCTCCCCGGCCACCAGAGGAGGGTCCCACATGGTGCGCAGACCTCTCCTGCCGCCCGCTGCTCCCCTCAGCAGTGTACTTTGGTCCTTCTGCCTGCTCTGCTCCCCACTCTGGCTCTGGTGAATTATCTCACCCTCCCGAGCTTCTGACTATACCCAGTGCATGTATAAACAAACAAACAAGCAAACAAACAAACAAATAAATAAAGCATGCCTCTATTAAAAAAATTTAAAAAAAATCACAACAACAATAAAAAAAAAACCCTATTGAGTGAGAGGATATATTTGCACATCATATATCTGACAAAGGATTGATATCAAAGATACACAAAGAACACATAAAACTCAACAAAATCTAAACAAATAATCCAATCAATAAATGGATCAGATAACTAAAAAGACACTTCTCCAAAGAAGACATTCAAACTGCCAACAGGCACATGAAAAACTGTTCAGAATCACTTATTATTAGAGAAATACAAATAAAGACCACAAACAATGGCTATTTTATGAGCATTTTAGCTGAAACTTTGGAAGACTCATATTGTCTGTAAGACTATCAAATGCATTCTTTCTAAACCTCCAAATTATTTTTCTTCTATTCTATTTCATAAGATTGTGGTAACCTGAGTTACCATTAGACTCAGAATTCTTATACCATGTACTTCAAATTAGTTAGGATGCTTAAGAGGTCCTAGAGCAGTGGTTCTAAAATTTCAATGTGAATTCTGATTGCGTACCCTGGGGTGCAGTTCAGGAATCTGTTGATAACAAGTGAATTTGGACAATTGTATTTCTGCAGATACATAGAAATACACTTGGGCCACAATTTCCTTAAAAGTAAAAAGGCTGCAAAAAAAAAAATCCCCAGGACACAGAAAAACTACCAAGTTTGTCAAAGTAAATTGAGTCTTTGAGAAGTCATCTTAAAAGAGATAATACATTCTATGTATGTTTACTCCCAGAGGAGTGGACAACCTGATGCAGCAAGGTTAGAAAGGCACATTCCTAGTTCATCCTAAACATAACTGTTTTTTTTTTCCTCTTTCCTATTAGTTTTTCAAAGGGATTTGAGTCTTTTCAGAATACATCAAATCAGGATACTGTTAATATGACTTGTATTACTGTAACACAAGTTAGCTGACACAGCTAGCATCAAAATATCTAGACTGACTGGCAGGTTTGTGATAACTTTTGTTCATTTTTGTAATTTTCATCTTATTAAATATTAAATTATTGGAACAGAAAGGGGGTTTAATTTGTCAGATTAATCATTGACCTTAACCCATGGCTTCCTGTTTTGGAAATGTCAACCTTCACATTGTTCATTACTTGTGTTAATGTCCAGAAAATGATTGATGTTCACAACAGAAGCAGAATTCATTTTTAAATCTTGCTAGTGATTTAAAAAGGATAAAAAGGATATTTATAAATATCCTTTATAAAAACATAAAAAGGATATTTATTGGTGCATATGATATGCTTAAGAAATATGTATCTGTAGGAAAATTGCCACCCTGCAGGTAATTTAAGAAAATTAGTATCTGGCATACTGTAGGAATGCCAAATAATCCCACAAAGATTAGTAGATATGTTTGATAATCCCAAATTAAAGTTTGTATTCCTTTTAGACTGGATGAGGAAAGAATTAGTGGTGTGAGTGTGTGTGCATGTGTGTGGGCTTAATCTTTTATCATAATAAAGATTAGCTTCTAAATGTCTGTAATACTGAGTGACATAAGCGGGCTTTTAGTAAAATAACTTCTGTGAAATACTGGGAGCTCTTACAAAATGTTGGATATGCTGATAGAAAAATTAATCTCATATGTTTCAGATCAAGTCATAGCACCTATAGTTATGGTATACATAGCAATTTTTGCTTACTATTACTCACAGATGCTAGAAAATAAAGAGATTAAGGAATTAGTTGGGATATACATCTCCCTCACACACATCCTCTCCCCTCCTCCACACCTAACTGGACAGGTGTGTGAGGGAGGTGTGTATGTATGGTATATGTAGGGTTTTAAAAGAACCTTACATTATTAAAGTGCATGCTAATTTTTTTAGTGTTAACTAGAATATTTTATTTTAGTTTCAGTGTTGTTATTAAACACATGCTAAAAACTATATTTTTTTTAAAGATTTATTTATACAAGAACTGGGGTACAGGCCAGATGCGCGGAAGGGTGAGAGGATTCAACAGAGATAGAGCGGGGAACAGAACAGGCAGACTGATGAAATACACTGCTGAGGGGAGCAGCGGGCAAGACAGGAGAGGTCTGCTTCACCATGTGGGACCCTCGCTGGCTGGCCGGGGTCTAACCAGCACTGCAGAGGCTGGGGACAGCTTCACAGCACAGAGCTCAACTGCCTGTGCCACAAGGGGAAGCCCGCTAAAAACTATCTTGAAAGTAAATGTGCTAGCAGGAAATATTAACATTCCATGGCCCCATCCCTCTTTAATAATTGCTCTCTCTGTAGAAAGACAATAATAAAGAAAGGAGCTCTGATAATTTTATATTGGAGAAAAAAAAAACAAACCTTTAAGATATTAAAATGAATAATGAGTTGAACTCACACTAGGAATATGTAAACAAATGTAGCATATCAGTATGTCCACAGGTGTGTGTGGGGGGATTGTTTCTGGACCCTGTGGAATTTAAGTATGAGAGATATCAAGGGAAAATTGTGTGGAGTGATCTCAATTACTGAATGGGGAATTATAATATGGAAAACAATTTCCTCACATAATTAAGAAAAAAAGATTGCAGTGAGTTAAACTTTGGCTCAAACAGTAACAATTAAAAAAATCAAAAAGTTTGCTCAATATGGAAGTGAGTTCTCCCCACTGAAGTGCTTATGTGAGGACTAGTTAAGTATTCATCAGAGATACCGCTCAAGATAACCCTGCATTACATGGCAAATTCATATCAATTGTGTTGAATTTTTTTTTTTTTTAGTTTTGAATGTCTGTGATTCCAATAATTTATAACATTTATATTAGTCAGTACTCTGTTGACTTCCTTTCTTTAGTTTACTTGCTTTACCTTGGATTTAAAAAAAAAAATGCTGGTGCCTCCCTGGTGGCACAAGGGCTTAAGCACCTCACTATGAAGCAATCCGCAGCTTCTGCAGCATGAGTTCGATCCCTGGTCAGTCAGGGAGCAACCCACATGGCACAGATTACCTCTCTGGTCTGGCCCACTGCTCCCCTCAGCAGTGTATTTCAGTCACTCTGCCTGTTCTGTTCCCTGCTCTGTCTCTGGTGAATCCTGCCAACCCCCAACTCTGGCTTGTATCCCAGTTCCTGTATGCATAAATAAATAAATCTTAAAAAAATGCTAAGTACTTATTTTTTTCTCCTTTTGTACATTCCTGCTCCCAAGTTCTGATCCCTGTTATGTTTTGCTTTCAGTAGTGAAAGCATCAAAGGAGTCAGTCACTCTGTCTCCAGGTTTTCTCCTCCACGTTCAAATCTGCTTAAAATTGTGGTTCCCCAGATGGCTCACCATATGTTGCAAATGGAAATATTAAATCATTAGCACAATAATCAAGGATCTCACACTGCTTTTCTTTTCAGCCTCACTCATAATGCATTGCTTGTTAAAGATGGTGTAATAGACTGAATTGTGTCCCCTTCAAATTCGTATGTTGAAGTCCTAATCAACAATATGACTGCATTCAGAGATAGGGCCATTAAATTTAAATGAGAGTACATGGGTAAGGTTCTAATCCAATAGGGCTGGTGTCCTTACAATAAGAAAAGAAACCCTGATGCTCCTGCACAAAGGCAAAGGCCCTGTGAGGGCACAGTGAGAAGATGGCCATCTGCAAGCTGAGGAGAGAGCTCCAAGCCTGAGGTCACCTTGATCTTAGACTTGCAACCTTCAGAATTGTTACAAAATAAATTTCTGCTGTTTTACCCAATCAATATGTAAAATTTTGTTATGGCAACCCAAGTAGGCTATTTTATATGCCTTTCACAGATGTCTAGAGACACTTTTGTTGTTACAATTTAAGGATTACTACTGGCATGTATTGGATAGAGGTAAGGGATGGTGCTAAGTAACTTACAGTGCAAAGGACAATCCCACCTTTGTATCAAAATGCCATTCCTTGTTTTTATTTTTATATCGAAATTGCCATGTTTATTATATAAAAGAGGAAAGTAAAAAGAATGCTTGCATAGACACAAGCAGCCAGAAAGAGCTGCCTCTGAAAGGGTTGGGTTTGTGACTAGGGACCACTGCATAGTCACAAGCTAGCTGGAGAACTGAGTTTTTTGCCAGTGTCCCACCCCTTTCTTTTTAAAATGCATACCCCACCCCAGGATTGAATTAAAGCATTCATTTTATGTTGTCATCTTTGTGAACATTTGTTATCACTTAAATGACATAACTTGGTCTTCATTGATACTTTCACTCCTCTTATATTTTTTTAAAAAAAAATCTATTATATTTCATACAGTTAATTTTCATTATCAGTTGTTTGCCATCTGGTTTCTTCTATTGATCTGTGCACTTTTTAGTAGTATGTTTCTATTAATTATTGAGTATTATAACCTTTAATTTTGCAAAGGAATATGATTTAACCTAATATTTTCCTAATTCTCATCTCATTATTTTGCCTCAATGTTAAAATCAGAACTATCTCATCCCCCATCATGGACATTCTGATTGAGTAGGTTTTGGAACAAGGAAATGTATTTTTAACAAGAATTCAAGGAATGGAAATTTTAAATGTAATGGAATGTTTAAAAAACAAAAATCTTACTCAAACTTCAAATAGTAGATGGCATGTATGCCTGACATTTTTAAACATTATTTATGTAAATAAATGTGACATCTGAAAATTCGACAATCATGACTTTAGTGAAATATGGAATAGTAGAGCTTTATCATTTCAGTTGACAAACATGAAAATCTCAGCACAGAATCTTAAAACTTGATTATAGTCACAAAGTATTTAGAGACCATCTCCCGTCTGTTACTCATTAATGCATTTTATATGAAAACATCATCAGAATATCATAGAAAGTTAAATCTGGTCATGGCTGAAAATCAATATATTTAAGCCTTCCATTTAAAAAAGAATCAGGGCCTCACTGATCGTGCAGGGGTTAAAGACACAGTACTATCAACATATTGTCAGCCACTGTAGCATGAGTTAGATCCCAGCCTGCAAGGGAGCTGACCCACTTGGCAGCCTCTCCTATCTAGCCCTGCTGTTCCCCTCAGCAGTGTATTCTAGTAGATCTGCCTGTTCTGCTCCCAACTGTCTCTGGTGAATTCTCTCACTGCCCCCCCCCCACCCCCGTACCTCTGGCCTACAACCCTGTTCTTGATTCTTACTCCAAAAATAATTGCATATATGTAGAATGTAAATTTATATCAAAAATTAAAATATTGGGGCCTCCCTGGTGGTGCAGGGGGTTGGGACGCAACCTATGAAGCAGTCTGCAGCTTCTGCAGCATGAGTTCTATCCCTGGCCGGCCAGGGAGCAACCCACATGGCACAGCAGATTTCTCCTGACTCACCCACTGCTCCTCTAAGCAGTGTATATCAGTCAATCTGCCTGTTCTGTTCCCCACTCTGTCATCCCCACATCTCTGGCCTGTACCCCACCTCTTATATGCACAAATAAATAAACCTTTAGAAAAAAAAAATAAAATGTTAATTTACCTTAATATGTAACTGTTAGAGATGCTGGAGAGCAACTACAATCGCATTTCCATTGGGTTACCGAACCTATTTTTTTACTATGATCTTAAAAAAGAAGGTGTGGGTGGGTGTTTGTGTATGTGTGTGTTTAAAGATTTATTTATTTATGCATACAAGAACTGGCGTACAGGCCAGAGGTGTGGGGGGGGGGGTGAGAAAATTCATCAGAGATAGAGATAGAGCAGGAAACAGAACAGGGAGATGAACCTAAATGCTGAGGGGAGCAGCTGGCAAGTCAGGAAAGGTCTGCTGTACCACACGGGTAGCTCCCTGGCTGGGGATCAAACTGGTGCTGCACTGGCTGGGGACATCTTCATAGGTTGTGTCTTAACCCCTTGCACCACCAGGGAGGCCCTGTGTGTGTATTTTTATCAGTATTCTTCTGAATGAAAACAATGTTGGGAATTAGCCTGCGTTTGCATACCTCTATCAAATGATACAAAACAAGTTTTTTTTTTTGCCAAACTGTATTGCTTTCATGAGCTTTTATCTTCATCATTTTGTGTCTAAACTATATTTAGAGATTTCCTCATTATTTTTGTATCAATTAGGAAAATTAAATATGTTCATAACAAAGTCAACTACAAGAGGTTAAACACAAATGAGTTTATTATCTCACTCTAAAAAAAAAGTCTGGAAATAAGCACACTTAAATTAATAAAAGGATCATGAAACAAAATAGCTGGTGCTCTGCTCTGCCAAACTTAGTACATGACTCCTATCCTCAGGTTGAGGATAGCCTGAATCTCTAGCCATGGCATCCTCTTTGAATAGGCAATAAGGAGTGGGACGCTCCTTATTGGGCACTTTCCAGGTATCTTCCTTCCATAACACTTTTCCAGGAAGCACAACTAACAATTTCACTTACATTTCATTGGCCATGCTTACTATGATGGATAGTTGGAAAATGCAGTATTTTCAAAGAAGAGACTGTCACCTGTAATAAAATCAGGTCTTGTTACTATGAAGAAGAAAATGCATACTGGGCAGTCAACCAGCAGTCATTGCTAATCTATATTTTATTTTTTTACTTTTACTTCTCATTAGCTCTTTTCACCTTTGGTTAATGCAACAAGTACATTAGGTCTAACTTGGTATAATTAAGGTATTTCAACATTTGGTTAGATACTGTACTTTTAATTCCAGCATGTAATACTGAACATGTTTGGCATTTATCTCTACACAATGAATAGGAGATGAAAAAAAAAAATCTGTTCTATTAATGAAAAAGATAATCAAAATTCTGAGGGTGATTCATAGCAACCTAATTTTTTTTTCTGTAGTTAGAATTAGTCATTACAGTTTCCGTCTGTTTTATTTTTAGAAACTTTATTTGAATATTTCTATTAAGAATAGAATTTGTTGACAAATTCTATTGTGGGGTTTCTATGGTGGGGTTTCTCTTTGTTTTTGTTATTGTCTCTTTAGCTGTGCAGAAGCTCTTTAATTTGATGCAGTCCCAGATGTTTATCTTTGCCTTCACTATCACTGCTTTGGGTGATGTGTCTGTAAAGATGTCTTTGATGTGCATATCACATAGTGTTTCACCTATATTTCCTTCTATGTATTTTATGGTTTCAGGTCTTATGTCTAGTTCTTTAATCCATTTTGAGTTGGTTTTGTGTAGCACTGTTTACAATACCTAAGCTTTGGAAACAACCCAAATGCCCAAAAATAGATGACTGGATCAAGAAGATGTGGTACATATGTACCATGGAATATTATTCAGCATTCAAAAAAGATAAACACATGCAATTTGCAGCAACGTGGATGGCACTGGAAGGGATCATGCTCAGCGAAATAAGCCAGAAAGAAAAAGAAAAATACCGGATGGTCTCACTCATAGCAGGAATCTAGAAAACTTAAATAAGGGACCAGGAAAATGAATAACTATAAGAAAGTGAAAATTAAAATCAACAAACAACTATGAACCAGAGATACTCTATGGGAGGTGAGGGGCAGGGAGGGGAGGGATTGGGATCCAAATAAGGGGGTTGCAATTGTATGGGGAATATAAAAATAAAATTTATTATAAAGAAAAAAAGAATAGAATTTGTATTTAATCCCATACCCTTGAATACAACTTTCGAATGAACTATGTGTAAATTTACCAAATGTAACAATTTAAATCCATGTAAGAAAAGTTCAATTCCTTCTCAAATAGCTTTGTTTTCTCGGAGATTTTGTCTAGATTTACAACAAAGTACCAGTTTCCATTGTATTAATTTTGTTTCTGTGAAGAGTACAACTTAAATCTTTTAGATTATGAAGGCAGAAGGAAAAGGGGTGAGAAAAGCAGCATTTTTGAATAAGGTAGAAATGTGTATACACTGAAGCCCTTTTTAACTAAGATTTACCCCTTAGTGTTTCATTACTTTGTGAATAAACAGTAATTATGGGCTTTTCACAGATAAGTAACACGGTGGTGGTTATGCTCACCCAAAACCTATGAAGCTCTCTTTCAAAGTGGTGAATATTTTATATGTATTTCTTTTTTTTTTTTAAGATTTACTTATTTATTTATGCAAGCACTGGGTACAGTCAGAAGCGCGGGAGGGTGAGAGAATTCACCAGAGCCAGAGCGGGGAGCAGAGCAGGCAGAAGGACCAAAGTACACTGCTGAGGGGAGCAGCGGGGGCAGGAGAGGTCTGCGCACCATGTGGGACCCTCCTCTGGTGGCTGGGGAGCAGCTTCGCAACCCAGCGCTCAACCGCTGCGCCACTGGGGAGGCCCGATTTTGCGCTATTTTCTGACCACATATTATCATTTAACAATTTGAAAAATATGACGTCTAAATTTCTTTAAGAATAAAATCTTTTAATATAGAGGTAAATAAATTCAAAGATTAAGACTAGCAAATATACCTAGCTTTCATAGACATATTTTCTTTTTTTTCTTTTTTTTTTAATAGTTTTTTTTTTTAATAGAGGCATGTTTTTATTTATTTATTATATTTGTTTGTTTGTTTTGTTTATACATGCACTGGGTACAGTCAGAAGCGCGGGAGGGTGAGAGAATTCACCAGAGCCAGAGTGGGGAGCAGAGCAGGCAGAGGGACTGAAGTACACTGCTGAGGGGAGCAGCGGGTGGCAGGAGAGGTCTGCGCACCATGTGGGATCCTCCTCCGGTGGCCGGGGAGCAGCCGGGGATCGAACCGGCGCCGCAGAGGCCGCAGAGGCTGCAGGCAGCTTCGCAACCCAGCGCTCAACTGCTGCACCACCGGGGAGGCCCTCATAGACATATTTTCACACAAATTTAAATGTAATGGATAATATGGAAAAATCATTTTTATTCACTACTAAATTAATGTTTTTCCTTTTATATTCTCTATATTAACTTGCAATTTTCTGGACTTTACCTATGGGAATAAATTTTTCTGATGTGGTTTTGTTTCCTGATGGTATCAAATATGTATATTAATTTCACATTTAAACAAACCAAGTTTACTTCTGTGGATCATTATATTTCCAAATTGTTCTTTTAATAGTATCCAACTCTATCACTATATCATATATAAATACATAAATTCTAACTATCTTTGAAAATGTATTTCCAGACTGACATGAAATTCCAACTTGCTTAAACATTTCAGTTAATGTCAATATATGATTTTTAAACAGATTTATTTTTTTTTACTGATTTTAAAGTGTTTATTTTAATAAATGTGTTTAATATATGGCATGTCATTTAGTCAGGCAAGAGGAATTCATGAATATATTTTGTTTATCCATAAATGTTGATGAAATTAAAATACACATGTACATATACATAATCTGAGGTCAACATTTATGTTTTTAAATTGGTATATTTATATATATCTTAAGGAAACATAAGATGGTAGAAAAAAAACAAAATATCATAGGAAAGCCATCACCTTAATGTTTCTTAGTAGTCTTAAGTACTTAAAATATGAGTTGTGATATATCTGGGCAAATAGAAGCTATATTTAGAACTTTTTCACCTTACCATTGATCCAAATACAATGAAAAATAGCAAACGAGGTGCCAAATATGAGATATGTGAAAGTATTTTCCCCTGGAGAAGTATTTTTCTATCTTGAAGGGTAACAGTAAAGATCTTGATCTGGTGGTCTGAGCTGTGTCACATTTTTTTAAGATAGTTTAAAAGTCATTTGCTTTGCTATGAGAGTGAATTATGTGGTATTAAGTACTGCATTAGCACCATTAAACATTATATCATCAATCTTTTTAGGATGTGGAAAGGTCAGTGTCCAAAAGGCCATTTTTTAATTCTCAATTTAACTTCAAACTGAATGCAATTTTCACCGTGTTCCTTTTTTCTGCAACTAACATAATCCATGAAAAATCATAGTTTTCCAGTACTTCCCATACAGATCTAGCCAAAATACAACTATTATAAAGACTATCTTTAAAATATGTATAGATGGATTTTTCTCCAAAAACTTAAATGTAATATTGATTGTCATCAAATAACTAGGATGTCTATAAGATTAAAATAACAACATTCTTGGCACCCATAACCAGCACTTGTATCGTGATGTCTAGTTGTTCACGTTAATTCTTAATCTCTCTAACATATAATTTTAGGAATAAATATAATAGTAAATTTCCTATTCTCTTATAAGAATTACATTTTATTTTGTTCATTTGCCAAGATGTTTTTTTTTTTTTTCTGGAATTTTGAAAAACTAGACAAAAATAATTTCTTTTTACTTCTAAGCTAGTTTTCTTACTGAAAAAAAAAATGCTTTGAGTACTACCTTTAAAAATGGCCTATATTTAAAGGCTACCTGAAAGAATTGATCTTGATTCTGCCTGTATTTCTTTGATCAGTTAGAGAAACCATGTTACAAAAGAGTTATTCCTGGTGTTTTGTTATTTTCAGTCTGTGTATCTGAGCTTTTTCAGTTCTCTTTTCATGTTTGATATAATACTCAGTGAATTTTTTTTTAATGCTGTCAAACCCATAAAATAAAAGAAAAGGTAAGAAACAGTAGTCAACATAGATTTTTGAATGCCTATTGTATACTTTAGCTTTTTAAAAAGCTTATTTCTAAAAATCCTAACTTGTAAACTGACATTTCAATACCTGATTATAGAAGCAAGTCTTGTGTTTAAAATGACAGGTTTGGAACATATGATTTAAATATAACATTAGCGATGTCAGAATTAGCACTGCATTGCTAAAGATTCTAAGATATTTAACTAAACAAATGCAAAAGTGTTTAAAGAACAGTTGGATGATTGTGGAATCTTAATTGTTAAAAATAAAACAACTCTATACAAGCCAGATTAATCTATTCATGTTCCTACCTCTTAAGTTTATATTTATGCCCTGGCTTATACTTGTCTTTTATCTAAATATATGTAGGCATCCTGTCTCTAACATAAAACTTTCCTACTGCAGTTGTTAGGTCATTGGTATGGATTCTCATTTTAATATAAATAATAATATTGCAGGCTTTCTTCTCTTTAGTTTGGAAAATTTCGGGGGAGAAGAATTTAGAAACCCACATATGTATTATATATGTTATGAAATGAGGGGGTTAAGACAATTTTTTTACCCAATTATTTCATATATTTCTATAAGTATATAACTCTCAAAGTTTGTATACACTCTACCTATTATATTATCTTTATATGCTTTTCAGCCCTTAGATTTGTCACATAAACATGCAAGCACTCAAGGATATATAAATGATTGGGAAGAAAGGTATGACACAAATAAGATTAAATAAAAAACTCAGAGTTGCAAAAAGGAGACAATATTATGAAAGAGCATCAGTATATAAATGTGAAATAGAGGTGGATTTTAGATTGTTAAAAGTATTAAATATGTTAAGTGTTTGAATTTTAAAATTATAGAAAAGGTGACACTTTATGTTAGCAGTTATTATCATGTGCCCTTCACAGAATGGAGTTTTTCCAAGTATTCATAGATTAAAATGGACCACAGTTTAATAATCTTGGTGATTATATTGGGGGAAGAGGACGATATTGGGGGATGATATACATTCTGAACATAAAAATAAATGCCAGGGGCCTCCCCTGGTGGCGCAGTGGTTGAGCGCTGGGCTGTGAAGCTGCCCGCAGCCTCTGCAGCTCCGGTTCAATCCCCAGCGCCGCCAGGGGTCCCACATGGCACGACAGACCTCTCCTGCCGCTCCCGCTGCTCCCCTCAACAGTGTATTTGGGTCCTGCTGCCTGTTCAGCTCCCCACTCTGGCTCTGGTGAATTCTCTCACCCTCCTGCGCTTCTGACTGTACCCAGTGCTTGTATAAATAAACAAATAAATCTTTTATAAAAAAATAAGATAAATGCCAGATGCAATGTGGTTGTAATACCTGAGGGGGATATCCAAATATTACCTCGATTAAAAATAAATAAATAAATGTAAAATGTCAGGTACAGGTTTTTTAAATATTTATTTATTTATGCATATACAAACTGGGGTGTAGGCCAGAGGTGGAAGGGGTGAGAGAATTCACCAGAGAGTGTAGGGAACAGAACAGGCAGATCTACTGAAATACACTGCTGAGGGGAGCAGCCGGCAAGGTAGGAGAGGTCTGCTAAGCCATCATGGTAACCACGCTGGCTAGCTGGGAATCTAACTCATGCTGCAGTGGGTGGTGTAGATGCTTGACAGCACTGTGTCTTTAACCCCTGAACAACCAGGGAGAGCCCTCACATACAGTTTTAACAATTAACATCAATTAAATGTCCAATAAATTTTGTATGCTAGTTAATTTTATGGTTTGAATAAACAAGTACATATATGTCAGGTGTGATTTTCTAAACTTTTAAGAAATTGTTGGAAAATAGATAACCCACTGCAAGAAATGACAATAACAGGTACACAATATGAGAGGGGAAAGCAATATTAAACTACTGATATAGTGTATTTTATTTCATGATCTTAATGCAAGTGCCATACCATCACTGAAGGAATAAAGTTATTTAAAAAGCTTTTAGGTTTCTGTCAAGCACAGAGTGAGCCATATCTCTTTGATTAGTCAGGATGCTAAAAGCAGTGTTAGTCCCATAGTTATACCTACACTAAATATCACGATGCCGCTTCAAATGAGTTTAACACGCTTGGGCTATCAGTAACTGAAGAGGTATTTAGTGTGGGGTTGTATGCAGCATTTGTTAAGCATAGTGCTATAATGAGAAATATATCTCAATATAGACGTTTAATAAACTCCAGACTGCCTTGTTTCCATAACATCAGTATTTTTCTGCCAGCAGTTTTGTTCTCTGTGAACTACAGCTATGCCATGGAGGCTGTCCAAGACTCTTGGTGATCAAAAGCTTCTTTCTATCTGTAATCTGAGCTGAAAATAGTTTCCTGTATTTCCTCGGTATCATGCATTTATTGTGCAACATTATGTTTTTCCCTGAACACATTATTGTTTAATTACTTACTGTTCAATATCATATCATACTGATTATATAAGAACTCGGGGGATCTCAAGCATGCTATTAAAATCACCCCTAAGGTTATGTGGAGTTCACAGCTGTTAGTCAAGGATGCTGCAGTGGGCCCTTGCCTCCCATCACTCTGGCATCTGTGTGAAGTGCCATTGCCCTTGTATAGTTCACAGTGCTGCTTCCCTGAGAACCAAGAAAGAATTTCATTATCAGACTAAAATAAAGTAGAAGTGTTTACTTCTTCTCTTGCCCCCAAAACATTGAATAGCATTTTTTTGAAGAATAAAGAAGCCCTTAACCCTGAACTGTTAAGACATATAGTTCTTGGCAATATGGGCAAAAAATGTAATTGTTTGAAAACATAGACCATAGAGAAATATAAACCTGTTCACATAGTTATTGTTCTTTCTGCCTTTATATTGCATGGTGTTAACAAAGTCAATATGAGAAGGAAAAAAAAAAAAGGTTTTACATTTGAATTTGAATACTAAGCTAAATGAATATAGGTAATATTACTCTACGTCTGTAAAGCAATAAAAATCCATAATATTTTATTCATATTATCAGAAATATACAACATTAATTATTGTTATTTCATTTGTACTTTCTTCATACTCCTGGAAATGTTGGTAAATTTAAATACTATATAGTTCATTACTTACCTTCATACCCTCTTAGATATTCTAGGATCATATGATTTTGAGTGGTTAGAGTGACCATACTTCCTTATTCTACAAGGGAGAAAATTATTTCAATGATCATATATGCAACAAGTTCATAAGTTTCATATACCTTGTTAGTAGTAGAGCTGAGCACAAAGGCAGTTTTCTTGATCTCAAATTTTAATGCTTTCTAATTTTTACTTATTCTACACTTCCTGTTAATTTAATATTTTATACTTAGTCTAGTTTGATATTTTGCCTAGAACATTTATTTTTATGCTTAACTTTTTATCCCATATGAAGTTTATCTTCTTTTAGTACTGCAATGATCACCTTAACTGACTAAAATAATTTACACTTGAAGTTTGAACCTTTTGGACACACAGGCCACTTAACCTGGATTTGTGATACTATTTATTGTTTAATAATTATTAAGGAAAATACATTTATATTATTGTAGTTTGTATTTGAACTCAGTTTGTTTTCTATTTTCATTTGATCACTCTGTGGTCATAAATCATTTAAGTCCTCCTCTCTTTGCAATTATTTTAGGGTGAATGTCTTAATCATCAAAGGACAAAAAACATTAACTCCATTCCTGATTAGAATACTGTAAAGCATGGGCCTCCCCGGTGGCCCAGCAGTTGAGTGCTGGGTTGCGAAGCTGCCCGCAGCCTCTGCAGCGCTGGTTTGATCCCCTGCTGCCAGGCGAGGGTCCCACATGGTATGCAGACTTCTCCTGCTGCCTGTTGCTCCCCTCAGCAGTGTACATCGTCACTCTACCTGTTCTGCTCCCTCTCTGGCTCTGGTGAATTCTCTCACCCTCCCGCACTTCTGACTGTACCCAGGGCTTGTATTAATTAATTAATTAATTAAAGGTACTTTAAAATACTGTAAAGCAAGGGTAGTCTTAAGATGAGTATTCTGCAAGGGACAAGGTATTGTAAAGTGTTATAAGACAATATGGCTGGTTACCGTTCAAATTTTAAAAAGTTGGGAGGAGGCTTACTTTATTTCATTATAGATAGGGATGTATGGATGGCAAAACTACTGTTGAGCAGACCTTGGAAAATTGGGGTTCAATAAGAAGGAAGGAGGGAAATTTGTGGACTGAACTCTTTTAAGCCACACAAGAAAACTGTCTTTCAGATATGAAATACTTGCCACCTATTTTTCAGTTGGGCACTAACTTAATCTCTTCCTTCTGCTATTTGTAGATGACCATCCTCCTTGTTTGACATATGTATTTTGCAGCCTATGGGTTTAGATAGTGAAATGTCAAAAAAGAATCTCTTTCATAAGCTTTATAGATTACAAATTTATGTAGGTGAAATAGTTTCTTGTAATTATTTCATAAACTGAAGCATTTATCCTGAGTTATAGTGAACCTAATTGACTGAAAACTGCCAGACCTTACCAAAGAAAATATGTTAGCCTCATCTATTTAGACTACCTTAGCCTAAATTGGTGCTGTTACCTAAGCAACCTATTGTGTAGAGAGCAAAAAAAAAAAAGGGGGAAAGAATTTGGCTTCTATATATTTTCAGGGGTATATATGGTTTTTTTTAAGATTTATTTATTTATGCATACAAGAACTAGGGTACAGGCCAGAGATGCAGTGGGTGAAATGATTCACCAGAGACAGAGTGGAGAACAGAACAGGCAGACTGACTAAAATACACTGCTGAGGGGAGAAGTGGGTGAGACAGGAGAGCTCTGCTGTGCCATGTGGGTAGCTCCCTGGCCGGCCCCAGATTGAATTTGAACTCATGCTTCAGAGGCTGTGGATAGCTTCACAGGAGTGTGCTTAACCCTTTGCACCACCAGGGAGGCCCAGGAGTATGTATGTTAAACTACACTGGTTACCAATGAATTTCCAGTGCAGTTAAGGTAAAATGATTGAATGTAATAATGCAATTTAAGTCAAAAATGCAATGCTGAATAGATAAAAGATTTCCTCTTGTTTTGTTTTTTAATAGTTTTGTTTTTGTTTTTGTTTTTTAATGGAGAAGGCAGTTTTCATTTGAGTGTGGCCTTTAAAAGTCCAAGATCAGGCCTCCCCGGTGGCGCAGCGGTTGAGTGCTGGGTTGCAAAGCTGCCCACAGCCTCTGCAGCGCCAGTTCAATCCCTGGCTGCTCCCTAGCCACCGGAGGAGGGTCCCACATGGCGCGCAGACCTCTCCTGCAGCCCGCTGCTCCCCTCAGCAGTGTACTTTGGTCCTTCTGCCTGCTCTGCTCCCCGCTCTGGCTCTGGTGAATTCTCTCACCCTCCCATGCTTCTGACTGTACCCAGTGCTTGTATAAATAAATAAACAAATCTTAAAAAAAAAAAAAATGTACAGGATCAAAGAAAACATAACAATTAGAAAATTAAATATTACATATTATTTAAAAATAGCAATTATTTTGCTTCAAAATCACTCAAGACATCCATTCCTATAGCTTAAGAATTTCTGCCTATGTATTTTGATATTTCAACCTAGAAACCTAGATATTTTGATTTCAGACATACCACTTAAGTGTTATACTCAATCATATTTTAAAGATCTTGTCTAATATCTCATTGCTGTGTTTTAATTTTATGCAGCATTCAGCAACAGTTGCACCTGATGAGCTATTAACAATGTGTGAATCAAATAAACTTATATCAAGAAGTACTGAAAAAAAATGACAGGGCAAATAAGTCAACATAGCTAAATGTGGCTCTGGAATTGAATGCTGTTGATGTTAAAGTCAATCAGGATTTCCCCTTGTGATGTTTTCCAATGTTATTATGAGTGTGCAGAATTAAAAGAAAGACTACTGGCTAAGGAATTAAGTTGCATATATCTGCCCTCTAAGAGATCTTTAGAGAAGATTTTCAAATACAACAGGCTAACTTTTGAAAGATGGGCTACTTTTCATGTGGCTGCTATTAAAATTTGCATTCATCAATAAGAACTCTGAAAAAAATCACTTTCTTAATAAACCCAATCCATTAACTTCTTTATGTAATGTTGTAGTATTCACTATTGGTTTAATATGTATGTAGACTTTCTATACATATCCAATAGCTCTAGGGTAGATATATGGCTGCAAATTAGAGGTTTTCCTCATTGCACTTGTTCTACAACTAGATATTATAACCTAGTTAGCAAAGAATGTACACTTGACCAGGAATCAATTGAGATCAAATTTAAAATGTTTCATTTAAAAATAATAAATTACTGTTCACTAGGGCTGTTATAAAACATATCTTACACTTGGTGGCTGAAATAACAGATTTTTTTTTTTTTCCTGAAGGCTAGAAGGTCAAGATCATTGTCAGCAGGTTGGTGGCTTCTGAGGACTTCCTCTTAGTATACAGATGGCCATCTTTTTTCTGTGACCTAAAAAGGTTTTTCCTCTGTTAGCCATACCCCTGATGTAATATACATCTTGTGTACAAATTTCCTCTTCTTAAAAGGACACCAGTCAGATTAGATTAGGGTACAACTCAGAGGTCCATTTTAACTTAATCACCTCTCTGAAGATTCTATTTCCAAATACAGTCACATTCCGAGGTGATTTCAATATATGAGTTGGGGGGGGGGGGCAATTCAACCGATCACAGTAAGTATCAATTCCTGAAAGAAAATAATTCCCAACAAGCATGTCAAATTCTTCTGTTACGTGTTCCTAAGCAACCTCTAATTTTCAATATCATTTAGCATAATGTATTTAAATAATTATGCAAACTTATTTTTTTATGGTGGCGTACTTAAACTATGCTTTTTTAACTCTCATTGCCGCTTGTATGCCTGGAATATAGTGTGAGTTCAGGAAATATTAGCTGAATAATCAAATTATAATTAGTACATTGATATAATTTCATTTGTACTGTATTTTTCACATCCTTTCCATTATTTAATCTACAAACTAGATACTAATTAGATAATACTGGTACCTCATTTTATATAAGAAATTTAACTAATATTAAAGTAACTTGAGTGAGTTAAAGATATCTATGAATTAGAGAGTAGCACCAGAATGTCTGACTCCATATGTCATAATTTTTCTGAAACAAGAGTTGCAAAGCCTGATGTCATACTAACTAGAGAGAAGGCATAGCAAAGGAAATATTAGTAACAGAGAAAAATCATAACTTTAAAAATGTTAAAAGGGAGAGAAATAAAGATGACATACTTCGCAAAGCAACTTGAGAAAATACCTGAGGAATGAGTAATAAAAATACTGGAGCAAGGAATTAAAATTATAAAGTAGTCAATGTTGTGGATTTATACAACATGCTAAAGTAAAGTGTAAGCAGATGATGAGTACAATAACACGTATATCAATGAGCAGTGAATATCATTTGAGGGAGAGATTAACTCACAGCATACATGCGATTTCAAATAATATTTTTTATATATTGCTGCTATTTATAATCAGTTAGAGTTAGTGTCATAGTAACTTGATACTAATAGTTGTCCCAAAACAAAGTATAAGGTGGAATGTGCAGACTGCCACCTTCCGTATATAACAGGGGAGAAAAGAAATCTAAGGAGTCATGAGTTATTCAGGACTCTGACATGATGTCTCAGTCACTCTCAGGTTGGTTTACAAGGTAATTTGCTTACCATATAAGAGCATGATGGTGAAAGTACTAAGTTAAAGTGGTAAAACACACAAAACTCATTCATATCTGAATACTGGCACCACATTTCATTACCTTCAACCTTGCTTGATTATTTAAACTCTTTTTTTTAATAAACTTTTTTTTCTTCTTTTTTTTATTTTATAGAGGCATGTTTTATTTATTTATTTATCTGTTTGTTTGGTTTGTTTATATATGCACTGGGTACAGTCAGAAGCAAGAGAGGGTGAGAGAATTCACCAGAGCAAAAGCGGGGAGCAGAGCAGGCAGAAGGACCAAAGTACACTGCTGAGGGGAGCAGCGGGCGGCAGGAGAGGTCTGTGCGCCATGTGGGACCCTCCCTCCTCCGGTGGCCAGGGAGCAGCTTGGGATCGAGCAGGCGCTGCAGAGGCTGCGGGCAGCTTCACAACCCAGCGCTCCACCGCTGCGCCACCAGGAAGACCCTATTTAACCTCTTGACTTCAGTTTCTTCATGTGGAAACATAATGACCACGGTGCCAATCTTGAGTAGTTGCTGCATTGGTTAAAATACATAATGCATATAAAATTCCTAGCTATCACTTTGTTATTAATTATAATTACACAAAGGGGAAATCACTAAGCATTTTTCTTCTGATGCATTATCTTTAGATGAATAAAGTTGTTTTCATTTCATGCAACACCGTGTCTTTGAGAAACAGTTGGCCATGCCAGTCACATAAGAGAATTCAGGAGAAACGCAGAAAACAAATAGTCTCAATCATGTTGACAGTATTTCCAAACGGATCATTTATTTGTCAATCATTTATCTTGTGGATAACTTCTGGTCCGTTAATGACTTTTGTTTTAAAAGTTTAATGTATGTTCATGTTATTATCTAAGTTTATTGCATAATAAACATGGATAAAAATTTGCTATGTCTTTATGCAAGTAACTGATATATGCAATGAACTGAGCAAAAATTATTTTTGTTTCTCTCTTCATTCCTTTAAATCCCACTTCCTTGAGGCAAATATCAGTTGTGTGGATATAAATTCTCTTGCTTTAAAAATTCCATATTAATATATAAAAACCTACATTATATAGACTTGCTTTTTTAAAAAATATGTATCATTAAACTTTCTGAATTCCCTCGTGCAATATAGATAATTTGACCATATTTATATGTGAATGCTTATTTGTAATTTTTTTTTAAAAAAAGGAAATGGTAAGCACATGGCAATTTAGAGTATAAATATTATATGTAAACACTATAAAGGTTAACTACATAGCAAGCACTCTTCTGTGGCTTTTCATGTAGTAACTTACATAATACTCTTAACAATCCCAAAAGGTAGATGCTTTATTATCTTCATTGGCTAAATCAGGAAACTGAGGTTAAAATAAATTAATAACTCTCTAGATCCCACAGGTAGTAAGTACACAGCTAAGATTTAAACATGGGCAATCTGACTCGATTGCCCATGCTCAAATAGCTGTAAAATTGGAGCCATTTTGTCCTTTTCAGGCACGGCACTCCAAGGTATGAGTATATATTATTTTAATTTCACAAATTTTTATGCTGTCAGTTATGTCAATGCTTTCATTATAGTTTCTGCTATATTTATTTTGTGCCAAGGTTACTATTTCTATATATTTTTTTAGATTTATTTATTTATTTATACAAGCACTGGGTACAGTCGAAGCACGGGAGGGTGAGAGAATTCACCAGAGCCAGAGCGGGGAGCAGAGCAGGCAGAAGGACCGAAGGACACTGCTGAGGGGAGCAGCGGGCGGCAGGAGAGGTCTGCGCGCCATGTGGGACACTCCTTCGGTGGCCAGGGAGCAGCCAGGGATTGAACCGGCGCCGCAGAGGCCCCCAGCGCTCAACCGCTGTACAACCAGGGAGGCCCTATTGCTATAGTTTTGTTTTTCTGATCACTATATAGTTGTGCTTTAAAGAAGTAGACCTTTTTGAGTAGTTTAGGTTCATAGCAAAATTAAGGGAAAAGTTCAGAGTTCTCATGTACCCTCTCTCCCCACACAGGCACAACCTCCTCCACTATCAAAATCTTTGCCAGGTGATATATTTGTTATAATTGATGAACCTGCACTGTCATATCATCATCATTCAAAAACCCATATTTTACTTCAGGGTTTTCTCTGGGTTTTGGATATTTTAGAAATTTCGATAAAGATATAATGACATGTATTCGTGATCATTGTATCGTGTCTTAAAAATATTTTATGCTTTGCCTTTTCCTCTCTCTCCCCAATAACCCCTAGTTAGTTGTACTTTTCATGTTCAAATCTTAACTTTCTCTGGGATTTGTTTCATAATCACTGTTGCTACTAGAGTAACCAATGATATTCTTTTGGGTTAATGGTCTACTGCACCATTGCATTTTCTATGTAATTATTCCTACATTCACTGCATTGAAAAGCTACAGTTTAAATGGTATAGAGATACCTTAAAGATAAAAATGGAAATCCCATATTATCCAAAAATATCACTGCCAGGTACTTATCCAAAGAATTAAAAAAAAAAAAAAGGTAGAAAGATTTATGTACCTCCTCATTCATAGCAATGATTCCCATAATTGCCAAGTCTTGGAACTGACCTAAGTGACTAACAAGAGATGACTAGATAAAGAAACAGGGCAACATATACTCAAAGAAATATGACTCAGCAGCCAGGATGTCCCAGGATGCTTTCTGGGACAAAATGGATAGGCTTCGATTTTGATTATGCTAAGTGAACTGAGTCAGATTGTAAAAGACATATGCCAAGTGGTTTATTTGTAGAGTATATATAACCAAAAATATACACTGACAGTGCACATCAAAAACAATTATTTTGGGCCTTCCTGGTGGCAAAAGGGGTTAAGTCTCAGCACTATGCAGCTGTCGGCAGCCCCTGCAGTGTAAGTTCTATCCCCAGCCAGGGAGCTAACCCACATGGTGCAACAGACCTCTCCCATCTGGCCCGCTGCTCTCCTCAGCAGTGTATTTCAGTAGATCCACCTGTTCTGCTCCCCACTCTCTCTGGTGAATCCTCTCACTCCCCCTTCCCAATATATCTGGCATACAAACCAGTTCTTATATGCATAAATAAATAAAATAAATCTTCATTTTTTTAAAGCAGCAATTCTTTGACTTTGTGAAAAATATACAGATTATCAGAAGGAATAGCAGGGGACAAAGTAGGGAATAGGGGAAGGAAGAAAGTAGGGCATTGGAACAGGACATCTGGAATATGTTGACCGAAAGAGGTACACATGTGAAATATAAGCATATATGGTGGAGATAAATGATAATTCATGAAAGTGACTAACAAAGTAATAAAAATGAAAAAAGAAAAACTACAGTTTTGATATACTAAGTCCCCATTATATATGTAGATCTATTTTTTGATCTTTTTATTCTATTTCCTACTTGGTTTCTTAATTTTTCTGACATACCAAAATGCTTTGGTTATAATAGCTTTATAGCAATTTTTCAAATCAAGTAGGAAAAAAATGCCCTCATAGCATTTTCCTTTGATATAATAACTTCATTTTTTCTCTTCTGTGTTATCAAATGTACTTTCGAATAATATAGTCTAATCCCTTTGTGTGTGCACATACACACACACAGAGGCTCAGTGACATTTTGTTTTGAGTTAATTTAAAATTTAGCATCACTTCTACAACACTGGTATTTGATGATCTGAAATCTGATACTTTGGGTCCAACAGAGTAGATTCCTTCCCCTGGCATGTTCTTCCACCAGGAATGACTATATCTGTGGCCACAACCCTAAATCCCTGTTCTAGCACCTCAGTGAGTGACCAAGCAGCCCCCTCAGGGAAAAATAAATGTGTGAGACAATCCAGCATTGTAGGTGTTGAGCTGGTGAGTTTCATGTAAGGGTGATTGTTGATGTTTAGGTGTGCTTAAGGGAGAGACTTGCCTATTAGCCAGCTATTCCACCATGCTGTTGCTCCCAAGTTATGTATGTTTTCCACATCTGCCCACACATATTAAAGTAGTCCCTTCAGGGCCTTCTGCTGCCTAGCTGTTAAGACTCACCTTTATCACCACGGTGACCTGATTTCAATCCCTGGCCAGGGAGCTAACACACCTTTGGCACAGCAGACCTCTCCTGTCTCGCTCACTTTACCCCTTAGCAGTGTATTTCAATAAATGCATCTGTTCTGCTTCCCACCCTGTCTCTGGTGAATCCTCTCACCCCTTGTATTTCTGGTTTACATCCCAATTCTTCTACACAAAAATTAGTAAAATATTAAAAAAAATAAAGTAGCCCCTTCATTGTACCATTTGATTCTTTCTTTGACCTTGACAAATATAGCTATAGGATTTTTCCTTTAGGTCTAGCTATTTTGGTGTGCTAGTAGATTATTAGGAAATAGAAAACAGTGTTGTGGTAATCACAGAGAATATACTCCCAGGCTGTTAGGAAGCTTTGAAGTAGGAGGAGTTAGAGTCAAATATTATTGCAGTTTATCTAGTCCAGAAATGTAGATGCAGTCACAGCCAGTCACCATTAACTCCTCGATGGTGTTAGAAAAGCAGAGAGGGAAGCAATCTCCAGTGTACACTAAAGGCATTTGCCCAAATTGTATGTCTAGCAGCTATCCCTTTCTGTTGGCAACCTTATTTACCCTGGGCCCTTATGAAGTGGCAGCCCTCCTCATAATATTTCCAAAGTGCTTATTCCTACATTCTCTTCCTGAAATATTTAGTATCAGTTATATGCAAAATTTTCCAGAGTCCCAGCAGTCATCCTGGTTAGTAGAGGCAATGGATTAGAACATGGCTATGAGACTCATATAATAAGAAATTGTCATGTACATATTTCATGACAGAAGAAATTCTAGTGCTTTTGACCAGCAGGGAAATTAGAGGTTGCAAGATGTGGTATGTGGGAACTAAAAAGATTAACAGCCGTCTTTTTCATGTCATTATCTGCATATGGGTGCACTGTCTTGTTGTTGATTCTGCCTACCAGTCCCCTTTACTCCAGTGGGAACAGGTTAGAAATAAGGCTTCAGAATAGGTCTGAACCAGTAAGAATGCCATCTCTGTTGCATAGGTCTATCCAGCAAAAGATCTTGCACAAAAAAGATCTTGCAAAGAATAGTTCAGGTAAGAAAACATAAGACTTCCCTTGCAGATCAGAGATAGAACTATTTATTGTTGGCTACTTGGTTTAAAGGTAAAATCTGTTGTCAAACAGTCAAGGTCTTATCTAGAAAAATTTTTATATTATTTTATGCCTTAAGAGATACTCTGAATCGGGCCTCCCCTGGTGGTGCAGCAGTTGAGCGCTGGGCTGCAAAGCTGCCCGCAGCCTCTGCAGTGCCGGTTCCATCCCCAGCCACCTGAGAGTGTCCCACATGGTGTGCAGACCTTTCCTGCTGCACCCACTGCTCTCCTCAGCAGTGTATTTCATCAGTCCGCTTGTTCTATTCCCTGCTCTGGCTCTGGTGAATTCTCTCACCCTCCCGAACTTCTGACTGTACCCAGTGCTTGTATAAATAAATAAATAAACCTAAAAAAAAAAAAAAAGAGATACTCTGAATCATTTGTGTTGACAAATTCTTAATATAGTGGTATTTTCCCCAATAAAATTTAAGAGAAATAAAGCAAAGATATGGTGTCTGTTCACTGACGTTGGCGTTCGATTTGTTTTTATAGTGAGAATAATGATGTGGGGACATTCAATTTCCCTTTGTGAACACAGCTATTTCATGTAATTCAAGAGTTTCCTGGAGTCTAACTTTTAACACATATGTCAGTAAAGGCCTTATAACAACTATGCAATGGTTTATAAATTAAAGATGAAGAAGAAAAATACTATTTTGATGGCACTTTTGTGTTATCTTTCCTTAACAGTGTACACTTTTAGATAGCCCATGTATTAGGAGAAAAGTTTCTACCTCCAGTACTTTAGATATTTCTCTCACAAGCTTTTTCCTTTCTTTTTCATAATAAACTTCCTATGCCACATTCATTAACATCAGTGAAAGGATTCTCAGATTTTTTTTTTTTTTTTTTTTTTTTTTTTACTTTCACATGGAAAATATTCCCATGTGTTCGCTTGTTTTAAAAAAGACTGTATGGTGGCCTCCCCGGTGGCGCAGCGGTTGAGTGCTGGGTTGCGAAGCTGCCCGCAGCCTCTGCAGCGCCAGCTTGATCCCCAGCTGCTCCCCGGCCACCAAAGGAGGGTCCCACATGGCGCGCAGACCTCTTCTGCCACCCCCTGCTCCCCTCAGAAGTGTACTTCGGTCCTTTTGCCTGCTCTGCTCCCCGCTCTGGCTCTGGTGAATTCTCTCACCCTCCCGCGCTTCTGACTGTACTCAGGTGCTTGTATAAATAAATAAATTAATCTTTAAAAAAATAAAAATAAAAAATAAAAATAAAAAAAGACTGTATGTATGAAAATATTCACTTTTTTCCATCAAATGCTAACAGATGTTCAACAATATAATCTTGGTTTATCAGCTTCTTGAGGCTATTGAAACAAAGTGCTACAAACTAGGTGGCCTAAACAGACATTGATTTCCTCATATGTCTGGAGTAAGCATGACATTAAGGTGTTTGCAGAACGTTTCAGCCCTCTAATTAGAGATTCTTATTTGCCTCTTTCAGCTTATGGGAGTGCCAGGTATTGCTAAATTGTAGCAACATTCCTCTTATGTCTGTAATTGTTTTCACATGATACTGTGTTTTTGTGTACATGTACAAATTTCCCTCTTCTTATAAGGACAACAACCACATTTGATCAAGGCCCACCCTAATCACTTCATCTCAATGACATCTGCAAAGATCTTGTTACCAAATGAATCTACATTCACAGATATGAGTGATTAGTTTAGTTCTTCAATCTAATCAATTAAGTTGTGGTAGACACAATTCAATTCATAAAAATTAGTTTGTTCATAGACGGTAAAATAACTGTGTTATGTTCTTAAATTGAATAAATTATGTAGTATAATATTCTATTTAATTCTATTTAGCATAATATTTTTCAGGTACACTTTGGTTTGAAAAAGAACATTAGTTTTAGTATAGGCAAGAATTAGAGGTAGTTTTAATGACTGAAATTATGAAAATATTAATACTGACAATTAATGAGCTGAATGTCACATTATTTGTATCATATTTTATAAGAAGAAAACTTCAGAGCATAGTTTTGGTAGATTATAAAATAAAAAAAAATAAATAATTAAATTAGTAGATTTTTTTATATAAGTATCTAGTCTAATAATAATAGCAAAGTTTAGAATATAAAATTTAACAAAGAAATTTTATTTTAGTTAGGAAATTGTTTCCTTTGTTAGTATTCTCACTAAGATTGTTTTAATTATATATTATTCAGTAATAACTAAAATGAGACTGGGAAACCTTTTTTTTAATTCATTTTTGTATTGAGGTAACATTGGTTTACATTGCTGTTTGTGCTTTGTAAATACAGGATCCCAACTTCTGGTGATGTTACCATAACAATCCCCAATAAAGCACTCTTAGTCCACAATCATAGTCCATTGTTCTCCCTCCCCCTCTCATGTCCCCCCACCATCTCACCCTCTTTAAATGTCTGAGGTCTATAGTCTGCATTCAAGGATGAGTTTGAGTTTGGCTTTTTCTGACTCTTTGTTTGGTTTCTCTATATTCCACATAAAAATTACCTTCCAGTATTTGCCTTTCTCCTTCTGGATTATTTCATTTTGCATAACCCCTTCCACTTCTAACCATGTTGGTACAAACACCTTGAGTTCAACTTTTTGATCGCTGAGTAGCAGTCCATTGTGCATATATACATCACATCTTCTTGATCCACTCATCTGTTTTTGTGCTTATAGGTTACATCCATAATTTGAGTATTGTGATTAATGCTGTATTTGCATTTTGAGGGGTAGATATCTAGGAATAGAATAGTTGGGTCCTATGGTATAGGCATTTTTTAATCTTTGAGAAATCTTTACAGTTCTTTCCATAGGGACTGGACTAGGATACATTCCTACTAACAGTGCAAAAGTGTCCTGTTTTCTCCACATCCTCACCAGCAATTGTTTTTTTCTGGTATTTTTGATTTAGGAAATTCTCACAGGTGTGAAGTGCTATATCATTGTGGTTTTGATTTGCATTTCCTTGAAAATATGTGATGATAGACACTATTTCATGTGCCTGTTGTCCAACCTTATGTCTTCTTTTAGTAACTGCCTATTTAGCGCTTCTACCCATTTTTCGATTGGGTTGTTTATTATGTTGTTGTTGAGTTGTATGAGTTCCTTGTATATCTTTGAAATCAGCTCCTTGTCAGATGTATGATGTGAAATGATTTGTTTTTGTGCCCCCCCCCCCCATTCAGTTTTTAGGTCTTAGTTATGGTTTCTTTTTGTTCTGCAGAAAATTTTTAGTTTGATGCAGTCCCAGTTGCTTATATTCACTTTTGTTTTCCTTGCTGTTGGAGATATAACTGCAAAGACATCACTATAACTTTTGTTGTGAAAAGTTTTGCCTATGTTTTCTTCTATGCATTTTGTGGTATCAGGTCTCTCATCTAAGTCTTTTATCATTTGAGTTGACCTTTGTGTCAGGTGTGAGATACTGATTTAGCTTCATTTTTCCCCATGTGGTTGTCCCCTTCAGACACCATCTGTGTTTTTTCAACACGATTTATTGACAAGGCATTCCTTGAAAAGCCTAAATTTAATAACTTATAACATTTTTATCTGTATTGCTACTAGAGCAGCAGTTAGCATTTAAGATAAAAAAAATCTGATGGGAATACTAATTTACTTTACTTCAAAGTTTGACTATTTGTTCTATCTTAAACTCCAATAATAATGCTAGCTAATATTTCTGTTGTGTGGCAATGCTCTTCTAAGCATTATGTATATTAATTCATTTGGTCTCCCAACCAGTCTATTTTCATTTTTACTATCTTCATTGCTTTATTACTATTTTCATTATTATCTTCATTTTATGCATAATAAAACTGGGCACAGACATGCTAAGAAATTTATTTTAACACACCATATAAGGACTAAGTAAACTTTTTTTTTTTTTTTAGCTATGTCATTATACCTCTTTTATCGGAGTGCCATGTGACATTTGGCAAGTCTTTCTATCTCTCTGGATCTTAATTCATTTATATAAAGATGATATGAATTAAGTAAATGGAATATAATAAATTGATATTTGCCATTTTCGATAAAACAAAAAGTCCTCTTTCAGACATTAATATGAACTCTAGAAAAAATTCACTGTGATGAAATACATTTGGGATATACATATATATCCATCTTTCTCTTGGAGGGTCTCATTGCACATGAATATTGAATCTGAGAACTTCTGTAGCAAAATATTTCTTTCATTTCAAGCAGTTTTCAGAAATGTCTTTGACTTTTTTTTTTTTGAAAAAAGAATTCCATACAATTTTACACCTATTAGAATGTCCCAATCCAGAACGCTGATACCACCAGGTGCTGGCACTACAGGATACCAGAAATATTAATTGTTGGTGGGAATGAAAAAGGTACAGCCACTCTCGAAGGCAGTTTGGCAATTTCTTGCAAAACTAACCACATCTTACTGTTAAATTCAGTAAGCTGGCTCCTTGGTATTTACCAAAAGTAAGTGAGATCTTATACCCATGCCACACCTTCACAAGAGTATCTACAGCAGCTTTTGTGCCAATATTTGACACTATACTTCAATAGTAAATGGATAAACTTGTATATTCTTACTATGGAAAATTTACTGGAGGAAAAAGGGAAGTACTATCAAGGCATGGAAAGACATAGAAGTGCCATAAAGGCATATTGCTCAGTGAAAGAGGTTAATCTAAAAGGCTACATACTACATGGCTCTAAGTTTCTGGTATTTTGAAAAATGCAGAACTCTGCAAACAGCATAAATGCCATGGGTTCAGGTGATTGTGATGGACATAGATTTATCAGTTGTAACAAATGTTAAAATCTTGTGGGGGATATTGATAACAGGGAAGACCATTTAAATGTTTGTACAAGGAATATATTACAAAACTATCTCCTGTTCAATTTTAATATTATTTTAAAATCTGATAAATCTTATCTTTTTCAATAGAGTAGAAAAATAGCTACTGAAAAATCTACTTTAAAGGCACAGTTTGGTGAATTTTGAATTTACCTTCTCAAATTATTTTAATTTCTAAATATGGTATTATCTGGTATTTTAAAGGAACAAATTTCCCTTTATTTACAACTTCTACAATTTGTCCATTGTAATTTTCTTGGATTTCCTCTCCAAGTTTTCAAATTCTGTCTTTTCCTTTTTTTCCATTGTGCAAATAAAACTGAGATTCTCTTTCTTTACACATGCACACATTTGCAAAACAAGTAAATTATCATCTCAAAAGATTCCATCCACTCTCTGTGAAACTGAAAACTTACTAAAGATTCAACCTTATGTTAAGTCTTAAAAAGACTAGAAACCATCCTACTATATGCAGATCTTTTTCTGAAGTTTGAACATTGGAAATTTGCTAGGTATGATATACTTATCTATATAAAATGATTATATTGAGTGAAGCAATGGAATGATAGAATTGTTTCAACTATTACTCTCAACTTGACTTAGGGGTTCTTTCTAGCTCTGTAATACCTTTTTGTTAACTCCTTGCATGATATGTGCCTGGTTTAATAATTGCCAAACATTTGTCTACATTATATATGTTTATTAAAGCTGCTGCCCACTATTATATGTTTAGAATATTTTCTTTCAGTGATGAGTATTTTAATAATATGCCAAAATTCCATAAATACTATCAAATAAACATCAGTATATGTACAAGAATATGAGAAAAGTTAAATAAGCAGAGGAAACAAACAGTTCTAACTGGGATCTCTTAAATAAATGAAGTTTTTATACAAATATTAAAAACTATAACCTATGGAAGAAAAATGGCATTAGCAAAACATATGGTCATGAGTCATGATAAAATTAACTATATATAATTATATGTGTAAATAATATATAAAACCTATATTATGCAATGTATATTAATTACACAGTTATAAATACATGTATAGTTAATTTAATTGTGTATATATTTATATAAAATATAAAAGTATTATTGAAAGGAGGTATGGATAATATATTATATATGTACAGACAGGGCCTCCCCATTGGCACAGTGGGTTGAGCGCAGCACTGTGAAGCTATTTGCAACCTGTGCAGCACGGGTTTGAGTCCTGGCCAGCCAGGGAGATACCCACATGGCATAGCAGACCTCTCCTTTCTTGCCCGCTATTCCCCTCAGCAGTGTCTTCAGTCTGTCTGCCTGTTCTCTCCCTGCTCTGTCTCTGGTGAATTCTCTCACCCTCCCGTATCTCTGGCCTATACCCCAGTTCTTGTATCAAAAAAATAAATGCATAGACAGAATTAAAAAAAAAAAGACAGGAAAATAATTTACATGGGGACTATGTTATTTTTACATATTAAATTTCTCTTTAAATATTTTTCTTGCTTGTACTTTTATCTAAATGTTTACAAAATGTATGTGCATGCATGTGCTTGTATATGTGTGCTTGCATGTGTATGTCTGTATTATTGTGTGGATACCACCTTAAAATGAAGAGTCTTATGTAATGTTAGTCAGAATAATGACACAAAATTCAAATTTGGAGACCTGTGAACATGTTATCAACATGCAAAGTAACATTGCAGATATAATTACTTTAAGGATTATCTGGGAATGCAGGCTATAATCCTTATAAGAGAGAGACAAAAGTGTCAGAGCAGGAGAAAAACTCAAAGATGCTGCCTTGCTGGATTTAAAGTTGCTGCCAGGCTATGTTGAATGTCTGTAGATGCTGGAAAAGCAAGTAAACAGATTCTTCTGCAAAGCTTTCAGAAGAAATGTAACTCCACTGAAACATTGGTTTTAACCCAATAAGACCCATTTTTGATTCCTGTCCACTAGAACTGTAAGATAATATGTCACATTAAACCATTAATTTTATGGTTGTTACTGCATCAGTAGGAAAGTGATACAAATATCAACTTCTTATTTGCAAATGTATAAAGTCAAACTAGAACATCTTATTTGACAATATGTTCAGGATAGAAAATTATACTTCTTACAAATATCTAACTGTAATGATTTTAAACTATAAATGAACATCTTTAGGAAATAAGGAATTTAAGAAGAGTGTGATTTAATAGTAAAAAACAACTTCCATTCTGAAAAAAAATATTTAAATTCAATGGATAAAAACTCTTTATTCCTTATTAGTTGATTTTGTAAGACTTAAATTTATAATGAGGCTCTGAGATCTGTAGGATCAATAAACTATAACTATAATGTTGTTTTCTGTCTCATGTCTACATTACACACATTACATTTCTGTGGTCACAGAATGTGAGCTCTGCAGCTACATTAGTTCAGCAAAATGTACATTTGTCAATAGAAGTAAAATTTTAGAAATTATTGTGAAATTGTTTTCAGTGTTTTATCACTACACTGGCCAACACCTAGAAACTGATGTTCCTAGACTGAATATTTTCAGAGAGTATTTTACTCTAGAATATGATAGAAAAAAAAAAAAGTTGAGTCACTCAGAATGTCAAAGGTAAAAGCAGTTTGGTCAAATGAAATTACAAATAAAAAAATGCCAAACTCAGTTTTCCTTTATATCAGCAATATTTTATAAAGCTAATCACATAGCATAGTTCCATAAATAACTCCATCATTTCAAGAAAGCATGCCCTGACAAAATATTTATATAATATTTTAGAATGTTTCCTCAAAAACATGACATTATATTAATGTTTTCTCATTCATGCCTTTTAGGATTAATATTTTGAGAAACAGAACATATTAGTAATAAGAACTAATAATTTATAGTTTCCATGTATAAGATTTTGAGTCAATATGCAAATTAAAATAAATATTATTTGGAACTGATATGGATACAGTGACTTCTGAGATATAATGTTGAATATAAATTTAACATATGTGGGCAACTTTTCAAAATAACTCACGCAGTTCTCAATTATTTCAAGCAATACCAGATTTTTAGATTTGACATAGACCCTAAAAATGGTCTTGTAGTGTAAATTGCAGCATTCCCTTTGGTAGTGTTCCTAAGTGCCCATCCAGCACCAGTTTGAGCAATTTAATGAAAAATCTTTTCCTTTATACCACATTGCCCAACTACACAGAAATAGACTAAGATGGGATTTTATTTTTAACTTTTATTTCAAAAGAGAGGTCAAGGTCAAAATTGAAAAGTACATTTAGGTCAAAAGGGAAGTAGAACAGATGCCTGAAAATCATTTCATTTTAGTTTCTCTTCAAAATATTTGTATTAAAATATATAAATGCAACTTGAGTCTTACAAATTTATATCATTAATGAAATTATAAGCGATGTGCACAGATATTAATAAAGTGACTTATTATAGTCCATCTATTAATTAAACATAAGTAAAAATATCCAAAAAATAAAAAATAAAGAATGGAATTTGGGTTTGCACATGCCTGGGAATACTATGCTTATATAATTTTTCAGAGAATATATAAGAAAATAGGGACAGTTTATAATAAATTAAAAATCTAAAATCTATTAGCACTTCTTGGTGATAGCAATAAATAAAATATAGTCAAAATGAGTCATAACAGCTGCAGTTTTAGGTATTTTCTATCTATCACATTTATTTTTCTGTGTTTCTTTCTTGCAACTGCATATATTATTTAGTTTATGCTACAATTATATAACAATGTTTGCATTACCAGGTATGGTTAAAATAAACTTAATAATGTCTATATATTCCCCCTCACACACAAATATAATAGGTATTAAAAAATGATGATTCTGTTCCCTTTTCCTCCTCAAATACACACAAGGTATTTCATATGATAGAAAATGAGAAATCTATTGATAATCCCCCAGAATTTATTTTATTTCCATCAGTTCTAATGTGATTGCATTTTGTATAATTGTGAATGATACCTAGAATATACCATATCAAGTTTAATGGTTGCTTTAAGAATACAAATTTGAACATCACTTATGTTACTACATGAGTTTATAACTTTTCCATTGAGGTAATTATGTTGTGAACTTCTAATGTGACAGAATAATAGTTTTGAAGTTTATTTCAGGTTTAAGGGAAACTATTCATAAAATTAATCGCTGTTGTTTTTCTTTTTTTTTTTAAAGATTTATTTATTTATTTATACAAGCACTGGGCACAGTCAGAAGCACGGGAGGGTGAAAGAATTCACCGGAGCCAGAGCGGGAAACAGAACAGGCAGACTAAGGAAATACACTGCTGAGGGGAGCAGTGGGCGCAGCAGGAGAGGTCTGCACACCATGTGGAACCCATGCCGGTGGCTGGAGATCGAACCAATTCTGTAGAATCTGTGGGCAGCTTCATAGCCCAGTGCTCAGCCGTTGCACCACCATCGGAGGCCCAGTGTTGTTTTTCTTAATTGAAGCACCATTCACCATTACATGATTCAGAGATATGGTTCATATGTCTTTAGATGTATGTTACCACCTCAAACCCACAACCAAGACACTCATATTCTTCTATCAACATTTATTAGATCCAGTTTCCACTTTTCTCTCAATGTTCTAACATTCAGTTTTGCCTGACTCTATCATTTGTTTATCTATATTCCACAAATGAATGAAACATCATGTGTGGCCTCTTTTCCACCTAAGGCCTCTGCACCTGTGGGTTTGCATGGTCTCTCTATACACCTGTGTGTGTGTAAAAGATTTGGACAATGCACTCCAAGATTTGAACTTTCTTGAGACAATGGCCCGCATCATGAAGGGGGCAGGGACATATGGGTGGGTACTTCAGTCCTTCTGCCTGTTCTGCTCCCCGCTCTGGCTCTGGTGAATTCTCTCACCCTCCCGCACTTCTGACTGTACCCAGTGCTTGTATAAATAAATAAATAAATAAATCTTAAAAAAATTGATTACCCTTTGATCCCTTTGAAGCCCTGTTCCCCATAAAATGCATAGTCTGTATCCCCTGGACCCAGCTTCTCCTGCCATTGTCATATAATCAAGCATGCTTGCTCACTATTACAAAACAAAGAACAAGAGGGTTACTGACTCAGGAGCAGAGTCTTGCCTTGCCAACTTATTCCACGACTCATTTCTCATCTGTGCCCCCCAGAGCTTGCTGGTGTGTTCCTGACTGCCAGAATTAGGTATATGTCTTTTCCTTCTAGCTCATTCCTTTTAGTATAATTGACTACAGCCCCATCCATGTTGCTGCATATGTTAAGAGTTTGTGTTTTTATTTTGGTGTTTTTGTTTTTGTTTTTTTAATAGCCAAGTAGTATTCCATGGTATATACCACATCTTCTTAATTCACTCATATGTCCTTGAACAATTAGGTTGTTTGTGTAGCTGGCTTTTGCAAATGATGCTGCAGTGAACATAGGAGTGCACATATTTCTTAAAATTAGTGGTTTTATTCCTTTGGTTAGAGACCTAGAAATAGAGATGCTGGATCATATAGTAGATCTACTTTCAATATTTTAAGAAAACCCCATAAGTTTTCATAGGGTTGGTCAGTCTACATTCCTACCAACAGTATATGAGACTTATTTTTTCTCCATATTCTCACCAAGACTTCTTGTTCCTGCTTGCTTTTTTTTTTTTTTTAATTGGGCCATATTTGTAGGGGGGAGAGGGGGGAGATGGTATCTCATTGTGGTATTGATTTTCATTTCCCTCATAATAAGTGTTGATCATTTTTCATGTGCCTGCTGGCCATCAGTATGCTTCTTTAGAAAAGGTTCTAACTTCTCTGCCCATTTCATATTGTTTTTGTTTATTTGCATGAGTTCTTCTTAAATCTAGACTATTACTTCTTTGTTAGATATATGATAAGTATTTCTCCCATTCAATAGGGTGTCTTTTTTTTTTTTAAAGATTTATTTATTTATTTATACAAGAACCGGGGTATAGGCCATATGTGCGGGAAGGTGAGAGGATTCACCAGACACAGAGGGGGGAACAGAACAGGCAGATTGAGGAAATACACTGCTGAGGGGAGCAGCTGGCAAGACAGGAGAGGTCTGTTGTACCATGTGGGACCATTGCCAGATGGCCGGAATCGAACTGGCCCTACAAATGCTCACAGCTTCACAGTGCTGCGCTCAACCGCCTGCGCCACCAGGAGAGGCTCTTGTTTTAATGTTAGGTTCTTTCACTTTCCTTTTTTAGTTTGATGTAGTTGCATTATTTATTTTTGGTATTGTTTCACCTGCTATTGGTGTTGATTTCCCAAAGACATCGCTAAAGTCAATGTTATGGAGTGTTTTGCTTATGTTTTTGTTTATGCATTTTGTGCTTTCAGGTCTTATATCTAAGTCTTTAATACATTTTTAAATTTCTAGATGTTGCGTGATAATAATATTCATTCTTTGGCATGTTGCTGTTTAATTTTTCTGCAGCCATTTATTGGAATTTTCTCTCTCCTATACATACTTCTGACTCCTTTGACATAGATTGACTGTATATATATATATATATATATATATATATATATATATATATATAAAAGTATTGGTTTAGTTCTTGGCTCTCAAATCAGTGGCATCAATTTGTGTATCTAGTTTTATTCCAGTTCCATACTGTTTTGTTTACTATAACTTTGGATTATAGCTTGCAGTCTGGGAGTATGATAGCCTATTTATCTTTCTTTCTTTTTTCTTTTTTTTTTTCATGATTGCTTTAGCCAAACAGGTACTGGGACTTAGTATTTCCATTTAAATTTCAACATTTTTTGATATATTTCTTTTGAGAAAGCCATTGAATCTTTGATAAGGCTAGCATTGAATCTGAAAAACAGTCATTTAAAAAATGATCATTTTCCTAATCCATGAATGTGGAACATAATTCCATTTAGTTGGTGTTTTTTTTCCTGTTTAAAAGGACTTAGAGTTTTCATTGTATAACTTTTAAGTTTATTCCTAGGTTTTTTAATCACTTTTTTAAAGATATTTTATTTATTTGTACAAGAACCGGGGCACAGGCCAGATGCGTGGGAGGGTGAGAGGATTCACCAGAGACAGAGCGGGGAGTAGAACAAGCAGACTGATGAAATATACTGTTGAAGGGAGCAGAGGGCAAGACAAGAGAGGTCTGCTTTGCCATGTGGGTATCTCCCTGGTGGGCTGGAGATCGAACCAGCACTGTAGAGGCTGTAGACAGCTTCACCACCAGGGACACCCTTTTTTATCACTTTTCCCCCTTTTTTATCACTTTTTAATGTGACTGTAAATGGTATTATTGTTTTGATTTCTTTCTCATTGAGTTCATTGTTTGCATTGTGGAATACAGGTGATTTTTTGTAAAGTAATTTTGTAACCTGCTATTATCCTATAGTAATTAACTGCTGAATTATATTAATTTGTGGTGTTGAACTATCCTTTTGTCACTGAAATCAATCCACTTGGTCTTGATATACAGTTCTTTTGAATGCATTGTTGAATTCTATTTGCTAAATTTTTGTTGAGGATTTTTGCATTTCCATTCATCATGAATCAGTCTATCATTGTTTGTGTGTGTGTGTGATGTCTTTATATGCTTTTGGTGTCAGAGAAATTTCCTCATAAAATGTGTTTAGAAGCAATCCCTCTTTCTGATTTTTTTGAAAGAATTCTGAAAGGATAGGTGTTATTTTATCTTTGAAGTTTTGATAAAACTCACTCATATAATCAACTTCTTTTGGGATATTATTTTTGGAGAGACCTCTGATTACTGGTTCAATTTTTATATGTGTAATAGGTTTTTAAGGTTCTTATTTCATCCTGCTTGAGTCCTGTTATTTAACTACATTAGATGTTTTCATTTTCTTGAATCACAGACTCACTTTAAGAATTTATACATTGCAATTTTACAAATGGTTATTTTATATTTTTTCACATTGGCAGTTTTGTTGACATTCCACTTACAAAACTCATGGAAAATTTCAGCTACACAGAGTATCTATAAATTTGAGTCATATATGAACAATCCTGTGAACTCATCATAGTAAGAAAATGCATATGTGTAAGCACAGTAATAACAGTTTACATTGCTGATTGCAATTTTTGTTTATATAGTTTTAAATTTTAAATTTCTCTGACACAGGAATACATTATTATTTTTTTTTTTAGTTTACCTGATACAATATCTGAATAAATTAAGGTAGCTTTAGTTACTGAATCAATAGTATCTACCTATTTGCAAAATTTAACTGTCCTGAAATCATGACACATTTTCTAAAAGTATTTTTCTGCCTAGAAATGATTTATTTTCCTTCATTTCATTTCAATAAAATATTAAAAATAACATCCCTATATCTATTACCTTATTCTAACTCAGTATAATCTATACATTTTCTAACCAAGTGTTGATGTTTTTAAGTTTCAATTTTTATTTTTTTAAAGATTTATTTATTTATTTGTTTGTTTGTTTGTTTATTTATTTATTTATACAAGAATCAGTACAGGCCAGATTCACAGGAGGGTGAGAGGATTCACCAGAGACAGAGCGGGGAGCAAAACAGGCAGATTGAATAAATACACTGCTGAGGGGAGCAGCAGGTGAGAAAGGAGAGGTCAGCTTCGCCATGTGGGATTCTCGCTGGCTGGCCGGGATCGAACCCGCACTGCAGAGGCTGTGGACAGTTTCACAGAGCTGTGCTCAACCTCCTGCACCACCAGGGGAGGCCCTTAAGTTTCATTTTTTTTTTTATTTTTTAAAAAGATTTTATTTATTTATTTATTTGTTTGTTTGTTTGTTTGTTTATTTGTTTATTTATACAAGCACTGGGTACAGTCAGAAGCGTGGGAGGGTGAGAGAATTCACCAGAGCCAGAGCAGGGAACAGAACAAGCAGAAGGACTGAAGTACACTGCTGAGGGGAGCAGCAGGTGGCAGGAGAGGTCTGCGTGCCGTGTGGGACCCTCGCTGGTGGCCGGGGATCCAACTGGCACTGCAAAGGCTGAAGGCCAAGCACTCAACTGCTGCGCCACCAGAGGAGACCCAAGTTTCAATTATTATTCAAATATTTTTGTTCACTACTACCCTGTGAATTTTGTATGTCTAGTATTCTTTTAAATATCATATAACAGAAACCATTATTTAAATATGCAATCAGGGCCTCCCCGGTGGCGCAGCGGTTGAGCGCTGGGTTGCGAAGCTGCCTGCGGCCTCTGCGGCGCCAGTTCGATCCCCGGCTGCTCCCAGGCCACCAGAGGAGGGTCCCACATGGCGCGCAGACCTCTCCTGCCATCCGCTGCTCCCCTCAGCAGTGTACTTTGGTCCTTCTGCCTGCTCTGCTCCCTGCTCTGGCTCTGGTGAATTCTCTCACCCTCCTGCACTTCTGACTGTACCCAGTGCTTGTATAAACAAAACAAACAAACAAATAAATAAATAAAACATGCCTCTATAAAAAAAAATTTAAAAAAAATAATAAATAAACATGCAATCAATACCAAAGCATTTAGATAATGTAAAATTTACTAATATGTCAAATATCCATCCAGATGTTTATAAGAAGATAACTGATCAGTTTTCTAATATATTCTCTAGAGATCCATGAATATATTGGCAATGCTAAAGAATGAGCCAGGATATTTAATCTATATGATCTTCCTGTTTTTTTTTTTTTTAAGATTTATTTTATTTATTTATACAAGCACTGGGTAGTCAGAAGCGTGGGAGTGTGAGAGACTCCACCAGAGCCAGAGCGGAGAGCAGAACAGGCAGGCTGAGGTAGTACACTGCTGAGGGGAGCAGTGGGAGGCAGGAGAGGTCTGCAGTCCATGTGGGACCCTTGCTGTGGCTGTGGATCAAATCGGCACTGCAGAGGCTGTGGGCAGCTTTGCAATCCAGTGCTCAACTGCTGCACCACCTGGGAGGCCCAATCTCCCTGTGTTTTTAAATCAGTTGGAGTAACTTAAAATTTATATCATTATAACTTTTGCAACAAAGAACAATCAAATTTAAATAGAATAATATCTAAATTTTTAATATAAATAACAAATATTTAATGAAATTTTAAAGGTTAAAAACAATTTTTTAAGATTTATTTTGTTTATTTATGCATACAAGAACTGGGGTAGAGGTCAGAGGAAGAGGCAGATAGTGATAGGATTCACCAGAGACAGAGTGGGGAACAAAACGGCAGATTGACTGAAGTACACTGTTGAGGGGAGCAGGCGAGTCAGAAGAGGTCTGTTGCGCCATGTGGGTTGCTCCCTGGCCAGTTGGGGATCGAACTCATGCTGCAGAGGCTGCAGATTCCTTCATAGTGTGGTGCTTAACCCCTTGGGCCACCAGGGAGGCCTCATGCCTGACATCTTTGATAAATGCTTTCTGATGTTGCTGTGGTTTGAACACATGTCTATATGCAGGCAGGCTTGTTAAATCTCTCATAGTTATTCATTCAAGAATGTGTTTGTGTGTTTGTGTCCATACACATTTTAGCTTTTAACAGTGATTTAGTTCATGGAGAAAAAAAAAAAAAAAACACATTATATGACATTGTATATATGTATATATTTATATATATATAATATGTTATTATAGCATATATAATAAATATAATAAACATATTATATGGAATTATATATAATGCATACATATATATAATACATATAATAAAAACATATCCTATCCTAAGATAAAGGTATCTGATATCAAACTGGATTTCTAAAAGAAACAGCATTCTTAAGTGAGAATCTGCTTAGCTCAATCATATTAATGTGACTTTGGCAAATTTCTTGGCATCATAGTGAAAGATACTTTTACCTGATCCAACCTTATATTTCTGACCTAATTAATTTTCTACCCTACCCTGACAATTATCTTTTCTTACTCATTGATTTTGTAGCAATAAAAGGAGAGTTCCTTTTCTAAGAAATCTATCCTTGTTCTTTTTTTTATTTGAAAAAAAAAACCCTCTCTTCTTAGATCTAACCAAAAGTCTGTGAAATATTTTATTGATACTTTCAAACTTTGGTATAGTACTTCTTACTCATTTTATGCCTTGGGGGCACATTTTGTATTATATTATTGTTGCTTGACCTTTAGACCAAGTCTTACCTTATGTTTGATACATATATATATAGTAGTTTTATATATATATATATATATATAAAACATATATACAGAATAAAGACTTATCAGGAAGTAGAAATCACAGAGCCATTTGAAAAGGAAAAGTTTAGTACACAGTATGTGTATATATATACATATGTATATATATCTATCTCAAGATTTTGAATTAAAAAGGGTAGTTATTAATATTAAAGAAGACTATAAAATATAGATATAAATAGTAGAAACAAAAAAAAAATCAACCACTGCCTCTAGAAATGAGATGCTGCATCATAAGGGAGAATACTCCATCACCACTGTGGCCCCCATCAGTTCTTACATCCAACATTTATTTTAGAGAGGTATCAATAGCTCACTTGAGGGTGTACAAATCATCAGCAGTATTTGTTAGAAATACTAATAAATACGAGAGGGTGTACAAATCATCAGCAGTATTTGTTAGAAATCTTCCTTCTGGGGTGGCCTTAGGGAGGATCATATTTAACATGATTCCTCTGCAAAGCTGTTGGAAGCAAAACTCTCCTACTTTGCCATCTAAGGTTCTAATGTACCAAGCCATCTACAAGATGTTACACATTGGTGTTCATAAAGAAATTCAAGAAGATGTTGGAGGAAGCTGTTCACAGGGATTTATTCACTGGCAGCACTGCACTTGATTTCAATGATAACCTAGAGGAAGGGGGCCCAATGTCCTTGGGTAAACACTGTGGATGCTTTCAATGGTGGGTCTGGTGTGCTAAAGTACATGTGAGGATGTATGAACCTATTCCCCTAAATGATATACTGTTCAGTAGACCAATGTCACCTCAGTAAAGAAAAAAAAAAAGATATCAGAGGAGATTCTGTAGAAAGCCATCCACAAGGAGACAAAGGTTTTTAGAATTCATCTAAAAGGTATCAGAGAAATAGATGAGTAATTGTCAGATCCAGGGTTACTAGCTACCATGTGCTCAAGGAACCAACACTAGGGAATTGTGTGCTGCAGCAACCAGGTAAAAGAAGCACACTGGGACCACAATGGGAAACCCCTTTCTGTGTCTTCCAAAGGCTATTTTACAGACAAAGTTAAAAAAATGTGTAAGTTGGCAAAGGAGAACTATTTTTAAGGCCCATCTCCATTATTGCAGGGCATGATGTGGAAGCTGGATTGGATCTGACAATATATTTATTTAAAAGTGGTTCAATATGCCTTTATTTACTATAAACAAATCAGAATCTTCCAGAGACAGGAATGGCTTCTTATCATTCCTTTTATAACAAAAATATATTATCCAAATGATAATCAAAAATATCTCAATTAAATGTTACTGCTATTAGCAATTATATTCTTATTTATGTGATATAAATCATATATCTGACACTTTACATGCTAAAACATATGTGATCACTGTCAAGCTATGTTTACATAGGGGTGCATTTATTCGGTTAGTATGAATACAAGCTTGTGTGTGCATTTATGGGGGTATGTAAAGTTGTATAACTAGACAGATGCAAAAGAAAGAAACTGGGAAACTGGATCCTATTGCACTCCACACACAGCAGTTAATCAAAATGGATTAAAAAATTGGATGGGGCCTCCCTGGTGGCGCAGCCCTTGAGCGCTAGGTTGCGAAGCTGCCCGCAGCCTCTGCAGCGCCTGTTTGATCCCCGGCTGCTCCCCGGCCACCAGAGGAGGGTCCCACATGGCGCGCAGACCTCTCCTGCCGCCCGCTGCTCCCCTCAGCAGTGTACTTTGGTCCTTCTGCCTGCTCTGCTCCCCGCTCTGGCTCTGGTGAATTCTCTCACCCTCCCTCGCTTCTGACTGTACCCAGTGCTTGTATAAATAAATAAATAAATCTTTAAAAAGAAAAAAAAAACAAAAAGAAAAAAGAAATAAAAAAAATTGGATGTAAGAGATGGCATCATAAAGCACACAGGAAAAAAAAAAAAAAGCAGACTACTCCACTGCATTGGCTTCAATGATGTATTTGGGTACTGCACTCTAACAGCAAGGGAAAGGAAAGAAAAACATACAAAGGGAACTGCGTCAAACTAACAAGCTTCTGCAAATCACAAGAAGCTATTGGTAAAATAAGACTCCCTACTGAATAGGAAAAAATATTTACACATTTACACATCATACATTAGATGATGGGTTGATATCCAAGATCTAAAAAGTACTCATGGAATTCAATTAAAAAAACACAAAACACAGCAACAAGAACCCAATCAAAAAAAGGCAGAGAAAATTAATAGACACTTCTCTAAAAAAGACATACAGACAGCCAACACGACAATGAAAAAATGTTTATAGTCACTTATCATCAGGGAATGAAAATCAATACCACAATGAGATACAACCTTACACTCAAGAGAATGACCCATATCAAGTAGAAACAACAGGTGTTGACAAGTATGTGAAGAAGGAAAAAACCCACATATACAGTTGGTGAGTTGGTGCATATATGGACTTTTCCAGCTCCTATAAAAATGGTATTGAGGTTTTTCAGAATATTAAAAACCAATCTATCATATGATCCAACAACCCCACTCCTATATATATATGAAGAATGAGGGGAAAAAAGTAATGTGAGGGTTATGTGTAATCTTATGTTCATCACAAAATTATTTACTATGATAAAGTTATGGAAAGATAATGGCCACAGCTAGTTGACTGAATGAAGATGATGTGGTGTATACACACAGTGGAGTACTATTCAACTATAAACAAACAAACAAAATGAATACTTGCCATTTTTTAATATTTATTTATGCATACAAGAATGGGGTACAGGCCAGAGGTGCAAGGGTGAGAGGATTCACCAGAGACAGAGTGGGAAACAGAACAGGCAGACTCAGTGAAATACACTGCTGAGGGAAGCAGCGGGCAATACAGGAGAGGACTGCTGCACCATGTGGGTAGCTCTCTGGCTGGCTGGGGATTGAACTCATGCTACAGAGGCTACAGATTGCTTCACAGTGCTGGGCTCAACCCCTTGTGCCACAAGGGAGGCCCCTGAATACTTGCTATTTTTAAAACCATGGATAGAAGTGGAGAGGATTATGTTAAATGAAAAAAATCAGAAGGTGAAAGACAAATATTGCATGGTTTCACTGATATGTTAAATATAGAGAAACTAAACTAAGGAACAGGCAAGAAATCAAGTAAAGCAAACCCTACAAATTTGACTGTATAAAGAAAGCTAACAGATAGAGAGGGTGAGCAAGGGTACTAAAGGGTAGAACAGGCTCAGATCCTATGATGGAGGACTATGAGTACCAACGTGGCTTGTGTGGTATGATAATAAATATTTGCAAAATATGAGCCTATATCTCTAAATAATACACATAGGTGGACACCAGCATTCCCTCAATGAAAAATAATATAATAAAAAATAGTAAAATTTATATGTACGGGGAATGAGTCTTTACATTTTATCTTTGATAAACTAAATTAGATATAATTTATTTTCTGAAGAAAGACTGGTATATTTTTTGATATTAAAAGAACTCATGCATTTGATTTTCCTTTTCTCAATCAAATTCTACTTATCTTCATTTATTTAAAAAATAGCTTATATTTAAAGCTTAGTTATCTCTTGTTAAATGAGGTTTCTAATAATACTAATGGACATAGTTTCTGTGGATTTAGTGAAATATTGTGCATAAAATATATAAATAACTGCTTAGAATTTTCTGCTTCTATTGGAAAATGAGGAGATATCATTTTGCAATGAACTAATCCTTAATTTTGAACATATGTAGCATTATAATATACCTGTATTTCTAATTCACATGCTCTTTTGAGGTCCAGAACTTTGTATGCGACTGCCCAGATTTCCGTTATGTACCTTAGATCTATATTGTCATATATTGTTCTTAATTATAGTCCAGTTTTTCATTAGCTTTGGTAGTGTTTCTGTTTTCCACATAATTACAGAATTCATGGGTTGGGGAGTGATCATGGACTCTATATCAAGCCACATTTGCATCTCATTGGTCACTAATGCATGTTGAATCTATAACTTTTAACCTCAAACTAATACATTTACCTCTTCCTAATCACTCTTCAAATGTTATTTCTAACTCTGAACAATCTTTTAGGTTATTTCTAAATGTGATGTAATCATCTACTTTATCACTGTCTTTTATTCCAATTTACATCATCTCCATTTTTTCTTTGTCCTGTGAAATTTATTTTTTTCTTTTTTTTAAGTTACATTTATTGAGATAATGTTGATTTGCATCATGGTATTTATCTTAGGGATCTATGTTTATACCTCCACAATTTTATTTAACCACATCCACCACCATAGCCCCAATAACCCCCTATTAGACCTCCTTGCTCTCTTGTTCCCACCGCACTACATCCTCCCCTGGCAGACTCAGTCATAGCCCCGTATGCTCTGTCCCTTCCTATTTCCATGCCTCCCTCTCTCCCTTCCCCTCCCCTTCCCATCCTGGATAACTCAGATCAACATTCAACTTTCAAGGTTTGCCTTTGTCTGACCTTGTGCTTGTTTTCTCTATATCCCACATTTAAGTGAAACCATCTGGTTAAATTGAGGTACATTGGTTTACAACACTGTATATGGTTCAGAGGTATGGCACCACACTCCACACCACCAAGGCACCCCTAGTCCTCTACCATTGTCCACTGGGCCCCCTCACCGACTTATGCCTTTAGCTTTAAAGGTCTGGGCAATAGCCATATCTGTAGATGCCAGTAGAACCTTTCTCATATTAACCTGAGGACACACTGTCTCCACTCATGATTTAAGAGCTGGTGAGGAGAAGGCTAAGGCAAGTGCCCTTTGCTTTTAACTCTAATTCCAATGTTTCTTTTATAACACATACTTGTTGACTCTTTGGAATTGCACACCCCAGAACAAAAGAGCCTCCTTGAATGTGCTCCCTCATTCATTATGCCCTTTCTGGCAAAGTATATGTAAAGCTTATGAAAAACACATCAAAACACATTCACTTCATTTCTGATGAACCACTACCAGCTTACAAACTTATATGAATAGTGTTCTTTACATAAATGCCCTAAAAGACACACCGTGTGATTTTATATGCATTATTAAATCATTCACAAGAATTTTGTAAGGTGCATTTAAGTTTTCTCATTTTTAAATAATGAGAAAATCATGCTCAAGGGTCTCATTCACTTCTAGACATAGCTACTTACCAGGATAAGATGGTCAAAACAATCAAAACAATTTATTACTGTCTTACCAAAACCAAAGTTTTTGTTTTTTGTTTTTTTTTGTTTTTCAAATTGAAAACTCTACTGCTCAGCATACGCTAAGAATATGAGGGCAGAAAAACATACTGAACATTCAGAGATCATCCACAAGTGAACTATTTGGCCAAATCAGAGATTCTCAGTGTTATACATCATCATAATCACCTGGAAAGATTTTAAAACTTATGCTCAGATTTAATTACAAACCTCCATTGCAGACGAACTAAATCAGAATCATGATAGGGGGCAGTCTTGGCATCAGACATTTTTTTAAGATCCTGGATGATTTTAACATGCAGCCAACATTGAGTAAAATAAAGGCCAAATGTAGAGGGGCAAAATGAATAATAAACAGTTTAAAAGTGAATATGAGAATCAGGTCTGCAGTACAGTATCCCAGCTGCCTCCCATTTAATTCTGTGGCATCCAGCTAATTATTAAATCTCTACTTATTTGTTTATAAGGTGGCAATAACTAACATATGTAAAGTGCTTAATATATGGACTAGGTTTAGTAGTTCTTACAATTTAAAAATCAGGAAATTAATTTGAAAAATAATGCTAAGATTATGTTGGGAAATAATCTGAGTAAATACAAGAATGGATATTATTATTAGTGTAGGTAACAAATTAGAGATATTTTATGTAGATGCTTATTTTAATTTTTAATGTTATTTTTTATTTTTTAAAGATTGATTGATTGATTGATTGATTGATTGATTTATACATACATACATACGAGCACTGGGTACAGTCAGAAGCGCGGGAGGGTGAGAGAATTCACCAGAGCCAGAGCAGGGAGCAGAGCAGGCAGAAGGACCGAAGTACACTGCTGAGGGGAACAGCAGGCGGCAGGAGAGGTCTGCGCGCCATGTGGGACCCTCCTCTGGTGGCCGGGGAGAAGCCGGGGACCGAACTGGTGCTGCAGAGGCTGTGGGCAGCTTCGCAACCCAGCGCTCAACCGCTGCACCACCGGGAAGGCCCTAATTTTTAATGTTAAAAGAATTTGCAGCAAGTAACCCTTGGCATTATTTACTAAAAAAATATTTTATTTTATTCGCAGGAATTAAATTTTTCCATATTTATTTATTTATTTTTAAATATTTTTTTTTAATTTTTTACATCATTGTTCATTTGTAAACAATATTTGCTTCCCCTACCTCCTCAGGTGTAGTCCCCATAGATTTTCCTTCACCAAAACATCCATGCACCATCCTGTGCTCCTCCCTCCCTCCCTCTGATCCCTCTCCCTCCTCCTCCCCTGCGGTATGTCTCTGATCTATAATTGTCCATTTTTGCTTTGTTGTGTTTGTACTGTTATTATTTTTTTACACTGATGGCTTATTGGGTTCCCTATATTCCTGCTATAAGTGAAATCATCAAGAAAATGTGGTATATATACACAATGAAATATTATTCAACAATCAAAAAAGATTAACTCATGCCATTTGCAGCAATGTGGATGGAACTAGAAAGAATTATGCTCAGTGAAATAAGCCAGAAGTTAATAAAAATTTTAATTGACACTTGGAGCCTGCCGGTGGCACAAGGGGTTGGGATGCAGCACTATGAAGCTACCCACAGCCACTGTAGCACGGGTTTGGATCTCCCAGGCCGTCCAGGGAGCTGCCCACATGGCGCAGCAGACCGCTCCTGGCTTGCCTGCTGCTCCAGTCAACAGTGTGTCTCAGTCAATCTGCATTGACTATTCTGTCTCTGGTGTGTCCTCTTACCCCCCACACCTCTGGCCTGTTCCCCAGTTCTTATATGCATAAGATAAGTAGATCTTAAAAAAAATAGACACTAGCTTATAAATTCTCAGTATCCTATAAAGATGAAAAAAACGATAAGACTCTCTAATTTTATACTATATGATTAATAGTGAGAATTATATTGTATTTTGTTTTACTGAGCATCAAATAAATTTGCAGATATATGGAGTTTTAGATGCCTTAATTACCAACTACACACTACAATTTATATTATTTTTCTTTAGACTTTACAAGTATTGAAATAATCGAGAAATGAGCACAAACATCATTTTAGATATTAAAATACTTTCACATTAAGTTCTCATCAGAGTCATGTTTCTTCATAGTATTGAAGAAACTACATGATTCAGGAGTTTATAAGGATAAGGCCATGGCATGTATCCTTTACTTTCCCCTTTAATCTAAATGTTTCTTTTATAACACACACATTTGGAAGTGCTTTGAATATATAGAGAATGAGAATTAATATATCAGCCTAAGTATGTGGCTATAAAAATAAGCTCCTATGACTAGATCATATGACATGTTTTCTTGAGCCACTTTCATGTCTTAGTAGTTCTAAAATGAAAATTAGAGAATTAGGCAAGATAGTATAAACCTAAAAAGTCTCAAACAATCAACCAGCCACAGCTAACTTAACTAAATTCTTGATGGTTCAAGACAAGAAACCAAAAAATAGGAAGGGAATGTCACTATGCAACCTCAGGTCTTGATATGCAAAGCATGAGCAGTACTGACTGCAGGATACTTATAGCTTCACTTACAGGAGCAACAAGACACTTGTGGATATACCGAAAATAGTGAATGGAACACTGTATTCTGATGTCTTCTTAGTAGGTGAACATCTCCACTTCTGTGTAGAACTCATCCTTTGCACTATTTTAGAAAACAGTAATGTGCTAACAAATATTTTTTATATTTTAACTCAAGTTCAATTAAAAATATTTATTTACTCATGCATACAAGAACTGGGGCACAGGCCAGAGGTGCGGGGGGTGAGAGGATTCACCAGAGACAGAGTGGGGAACAGAACAGGCAGACTGACTGAAGTACACTGCTGAGGGGAGCAGGCGAGGGTCAGGTGATATCTGCTGTGCCATGTGAGTAGTTCCCTGGCCGGGGATCAAATTGGTGCTGTAGAGGCTGCAGACAGCTTCATAGGTTGTGTCTTAACACCTTGTGCTACCAGAGAGGCCCTCAAATTCAAATTTTAATGAAAGTCTATCTATTGAAATCACCATATTATAGTTAATTGTAATCTGTACAAAACTCTTCTCCTTGGGCCTCCCCTGGTGGCACAGGTGGTTGAGCAGAGCGCTGTGAAGCTGTCCATAGCGTCTGCAGCACCTGTTTGATCCCAGCCAGCCGGCGAGGGTCTCCCACATGGTGCTGCAGACCTCTCCTGTCTCACCCGCTGCTCCCCTCAGCAGTATATTTCATCAGTCTGCCTGTTCTGTTCCCTGATCTGTCTCAGGTGAATCCTCTCACCCTCCCATGCATCTGGACTGTACCCCAGTTCTTGTATAAATAAATAAATAAATCCTTAAAAACAAACAAACAAACAAAAAAAAAAACCTCAAAACTCTTCTCCTTATTTTAATCGAATCAGTTCAGAAAGCTGAAATTTCACATTAGAAATATAACCTACATGCACTGTTAAATTGAATTCTCTAAATACACTGAAAATGAAACAACTAATTACAAACAGCTGTCCATATGTAGAATTGTGCAGAAACTATATTTGACTTAACACAGTGGTAAACAAATGGATAGATAAATTTAAATACACATATGAGCGACCAATTTGTAACTTGTGTATGCATCAACAATAGGTGCTTTTTTTAAAAATGATGTGTTTAAATGGCTTAATCCAACAAAATTTAAATCAAATGTTTCAATTACATTTATTTATTTTTATTTTCTAAAGCCATGTGCAACTGTTATAAAAGATTCCATACAGAAATATATAGTTTACAGTTGCTTCTTGATTTTGATTTTTACTTTATTATAATTAGTCTTTTTCCTGGTCCCTTATTTAGGTTTTCTAAATTCCTGCTATGAGTGAGATGATGGGGATTGTATGGGGACTATAGCCAAGATGAAAATGCATACCTTGTGCAAAAATGAAAAATGATGTAAAAAATATATAAAATAGGGCCTCCCTGGTGGTACAGCACAAGTTCGATCCCCGGCCAGGGAGTTACCCATATGGTGCAGCAGACATCTCCTGGCTTGCCCGCTGCTCCCCTCAGCCGTGTATTTCAGTAGATGACCCATTCTGCTCCCTACTCTGTCTCTGGTGAATCCTCTCACCCTCCTGCATATCTGGCCTGTGCCCTGGTTCTTGCATATAAATAAATCTTTAAAAATATATAGATAGATATTTTTAAAAAGATTAAAAAAATAAAGAAGAATGTCACCTTCCCTGCAAAGCTATGTCATAAGGGAAAAAAAAAAAAAACATCGAGTAGAAGAATAAAAAAACAAATAAAAGTCAAAAAATATTTAAAGATTTAAATTACCCCATTTTGTATGTTCTCATTTAACACTTTTGATATTTTTTTGGAAACTATTTGTTTAAAGGAATTAAAGTATAATGAATACCACTTGATCTTAAGCGAATAACGGAAAGCAAGAATTAAGTTTTTATGTTATGTTTCTGGTCAGGAAAACATCATCAAACTTAAAAAAAAAGGACTTCAGACAATTTTCATATTAAATAATCACCTGTAAGCATTCATTAATTTTTCAAACCTCTCATTCCAATTCATTGTCATAGTAACCTTAGCCTTTCTAAGCAGCTCAGTGCAAGGTGGCACCCATCCCTGTCCAGGACCCCCTCTGTCCCAGGACAGATTCCACACATAGCCACACTCCCTCAGACTGGGAGAAGTTAGACATTCCAGTCAACCTCAGTGCACATCTTTGAGATATGGGAAGAAACCAGAATCCACAGAGACAGCCTATGCACACATGAGGAGAACTTACAGCCTCCACAAAGACAGTGGCCATATCCAAACATTTTTTTTTTAATGTTTCCTCAGCATTATATTGAAACTAGGTTGACCAAAATGATGGCATTCAGAGACCTGTTATATTGTATGGCTGAACTTGATTTATTTTGTTTATTGATTGATTCATTAATTCATTTATTCATTTTAACATCTTCTTTTAGAACTTCAAGTAAGTTGATGCCTATTATCTTCTACTTTTTATTTTTTTTTTGTTGAAGTATCATCTTTTCACATCCTTGCTAGTGATTTTCCTGTTAAGATTATCCCCTCTCATGTAGTCATCCACAGCACCCCCACAATCAATACATCCATGAACCTTTACCATAATCATTATATTGAACTTAATTTAGTTTCTTTAATACCCTGACTTGAATTAAATTAAATGTGTGTGTGTATATACATACAATATACATATGTATGTATGTATAGACAGAAAACCATTCAATACTGGATTCATTATTTCTATACCAAAATAAAACAGTCATTTTACTGTATCTACTGCCTACATAGGGATTTTTCTAAACATAAGCCCTTAGCAAAATATGATAAAAGCTATTTTAAATAATGTTCCCTCAAATAGAATAAAACAAAATGAAGGGCAATAATTTGTTCTACATTTTCATGTAACATCTCATGCTAAATTGAGAATTGAAATTGTTGGTGCTTCAAATTGTAAAAAGCCACTTAAATATTTCCTTACAATCTTATGTTTGACAACTGAATAAATTAAGAACTATTTGATTTAGACAGAAAAAAAGCTAGACTAGGAGCCTTGCTATTGAATGACACTGTCCTGATTTATTTTCTTTTAGATCAGACAAAAAACAGGTTTAAGTTAAGAAAAAGCCATTAAGTCAACATAACAATAGAACGAAGTAGAAAAAAATGCAAAAATCCAAATTAAAAAAAACAAAATTAAGTTAATAAACTTTTAAGAATTTATATATGTAAGGTGGAAGATCCAAAATACAATACTCTTTTTAAAAAAATTAATCTCATGAAGATAAATAAAATGCATGAATTATTTTACTGTGTAATTATAGTTATATGTTGAATAGTCTAGTAAAGCAATATCATGAAAACTATCACGAAAACTTCATGACACTAGAGTAATCCTAAAACATTCTGCAATTTCAGGTCAAAGTAATCATTACAAATGAATAGATTAGAATAAATCTTGTGGAAGCAATCATAAATTGGCTACATTAAAGAAAACTAATACTCCTGATTCACTCTAGTAAAGAGGATCTTTGCTAAGAGTGAAGAGTTGTTTCTCAAGTAGTGCCCCACAGATTAGAATATCCTAAGGAGGTTGGAAGGGAGAAGAGTAGATAATATAAAACATGTTTACTCTCAACTAATCAACTAATACATTTTTTCAATAAATTTATTTTAATAAGAATTGCATTATCAGATAATACTTAGTTGATAATGACTTGATTACATACATCATTCATCCAAGGCAATAGTAGGTAGTGATTTGAAACAAGGCAGAATTAAAAAAAAAATTGAAGTTCTCAGTTAGACAATTTCATAGCTAATCCCCATGTGTTACTGTAAATACTGTAAATAACAATGATATGGTAAAATTTAAATAAAAAATGTGAGGTAAAAATAAAGCAGACTATATGTTGAATGATATCTCAGAGACTTAAATAACTTAATATGTAATGCTATTCTTTAAAATATATAAACTATTTACTATAAACAATTTACAGATGGCGCTTCTATGAATTCTTTTTCTTTATCATATCATCTTTCATGTGTAGCATTCCTCAGAAAATATTTTGAGAAACATTGACCTTACCAAAGCTAACACAAGTGAGTCCAAAATAAAACAGGCTACCAAGAATTTTTTTCTGAGTGTTTAAGGCCAACGTGTAGTCAAGAGTATGTGCTTTCAAGAAGGAGAAAGCAAGTAATTTGTGTCAATATCAATTCAAGACTTACTAGTATAAAGCACAATGCATCAGGAATTATTAAAAAAAAAATCCACATGAGATCCCTAAATCTTTTCCAAATGCAATAATTGTCATTTTATAGATGATAAAATTGAAGATTAAGAAATTTAAGCAACTGGGGCCTTCCCGGTTGCACAGAGAGTGGAGGGTAACACTATGAAGCAGTCCGCAGTCTCTTCAGCTAGAGTTCGATTCCTGGCTGGCCAGGGAGCAACCCACATGGCACAGCAGACCTCTCCTGACTTGCCCATTGCTCCCCTCAGCAGTGTACTTCCATCTATCTGCCTGTTCTGTTCCCCGCTCTGTCTCTGGTGGATCTTCTCTCCTCCCACACCTCTGGCCTGTACCCCAGTTCTTGTAATAATAAATAGATAAAATATTAAAAAAAAAAAAGAAATTTAAACAACTACTTAAAGGCCATGAAAATTGTTAATGGCAAACCCATGAGTTTAGCCAAGATGTGGGAAGGGCAATATGTACTGTTCTTATTGTAGCACCATTTCAACAGTTAAGTAATGGAAACAGCCTAAGAACAAATGAGTACAATGATAAAATGTAGTGTGTGTGTGTGTGTGTGTGTATATAAAATGGAATAATACACCGCCATAAAAATTGAACTCTTGTCATTTGTGAATATTAAATTAGAAAATTAAATGGAGTATGCTAATCAAAATAAGGTAGAAGGGGCCTCCCCGGTGGCGCAGCGGTTGAGCGCTGGGTTGCGAAGCTGCCCGCGGCCTCTGCGGCGCCGGTTCGATCCCTGGCTGCTTCCCGGCCACCAGAGGAGGGTCCCGCATGGCACGCAGACCTCTCCTGCCGCCCGCTGCTCCCCTCAGCAGTGTACTTTGGTCCTTCTGCCTGCTCTGCTTCCCGCTCTGGCTCTGGTGAATTCTCTCACCCTCCCGCGCTTCTGACTGTACCCAGTGCATGTATAAACAAAACAAACAAATAAAGAAAGAAAGAAAACATGCCTCTATTAAAAAAAAAAAATATTAAAAAAAAATAAGGTAGAAGGAAAAGTGCAAAGTCTGGATGGTGTCACATGTGGAAAAGAGTAACAAAACAAAGGATTAGATAAAGCCTTATCAATAATAAGCCTTATCAATAATATAGCCCAGAAATCTGAAAATTAAGGCTACCAGTGTGGGTGGTCTATGGGAGAACAAAATGGGGAATGAGCATAATGACTATTGTAAAGAACCATGGCTGTCTTTCTGGTGGATATGATAACTCCTGAAATGGTAAACCTACACCACTAAATCATGTACAATGGTGTAAATCGATATTACCTCTATTGAAAATAATAGAATAGCTCTCCAACCTGTGCAAATATAATACATCTCTCTAAGCTTTTAAAAATATTTTAAGTGACCTTCCCTTGACTCCTCTACTCCTTCCTTCCTATCTCCATGTTCATATTGATTTATCTTTGTTCATTTCAATCAAATTAACCAGGCATATACCTAACTTGTTATCCTCTTTCTTTAAAAAAAAAAAAAAAAAAGGAAAAGAAAAGAAAAAGACAAGAAAAATCACCTCCTCTCTCAGATATCTTCATGATTTGATCCCTCATATTTTGTAGGCCTTTTTTATGAATCTCTTTTTCTCATTGAGGGTTTCCCTGGCCTCTCTTTCGCATTTAGGACTTCCCTGATATTCCAACCACCAATCCCTAACATACGTATATTTCCTATCTGCCTTCCAATTTTATATCCCTTATTTTACATCTATTTAATATGTCATAATTTGTATTTAATTACCTTATTTGTGGACCCATAGCCATGCTAAACTGTAACTTTCAAGAAGAGTTAATTTAATCCAGTTTATTCATTGCTATATAACCAGTATCTATAAATGTGCCTAAGACTTACTTTTACTAAACATTAGTTTCCTGTGTGAATGAATATAATTGAAGTCAAATTTACTAAATTACTTGCATCATTTCATTGTAGGTACATCTTTGTGACAAATTATAAGTCCCTGTATAAAATAATGAACTCCCATTTGCGTTGAGTTTGTGTCTTTGTATAAACTATGATTAACTTCAAAATAAGTTGGTTTAAAAAACAAGTATTACAAAATTGGTTTTTCATCAAAGTAAAAGCAAGGAGGACTCAAACAATCTGATTTATAAATTAATAGTTATTTTACTGGATCTAGCGATGTTTACTCTAGAATCCAAATTTTCTAAAAATGAGACCTCAGCGTCCTATGAATTCATTTCAAAAAGTTCAATAAATAAGTCTCAGAATCCATAGTCCAACTTCCACATATTGAGATTCAGTTTTCTGAAAAGCTTATTTAAAATGCTCCTTTCTTCTCCATTTATATTCCTATATAAGGCATGTCTTTCTTCATATAGTTCAATCAATGCATTTCTTGATAGATTGAGACCAGAAGCAGATGTAAGATTCCAGTTAGCCTCTGTTAAGTTGAAAATCACAAAAAATTGCAAAATTTTAAAACAATACAATCGTTCTTGCTATTGTTTAGAAAATCATCATTTTCCAAATATATCATTTGCATTATTTTGTAGCAAATATGTAATTTTAAATAAATTAGTGAATGTTTTTGTCAGATTACTTTTGAGCACAAAAATAATAGACACACAAAAAAGCAAAAGTTCTTAGGAGTTACCGATATATATATATAATATAAATATATATTTATTAAATATATATATTAAAAATTGAGGTAACATTGGCTTACTCAATGTATATGATTCAGAAGTATAGTTTCAAACCATACCACTACCAAGGCACCTGTAGTCCACTGGGTCTCCCTGGCCCTGTTACTCTCTACCTTTTCCCTCAACCTCTGGAAACCTCAAATTTACACTAACATTTCTAAGGTTTCTTTTCATTAGTTTTCTCCAATCATTCATTTTGTTTTTCTTTACCCATGCATGAGTGAAATCATCTGGATTTTTTTTCCTTCCAATCTATTTTGCCATATTGTCACAAACAGCAGGGGTTATGGCTCAGTAGTATTCCATTGTGTATGTACACCACATCATCTTAATCCACTTATCTGTTCTTGGGCTGTTTCCATTACTTGGGCATTGTAAATGGTGCTGCAATGGTTACAAGAGTGCAAATTAATGATTTGGTATTCTTTGGGTATATTACAGGAGTGATATTGCTGGATCATATGGTAGATCTGTTTTCAGTGTTTTAAAAAACCTCCATGCTGTTTTCCATCGGGCTTAGAACTGCCAACATTCCCAACAAGACAGTAAGGTGTGTGTGTGTGGGGGGTCCCTGGTGGCACAGGCAGTTAAGTGCAGCACTATGAGGCTGTCTGCAGCCTCTGCAGTGGCAGTTCTTCGATCTCCGCTGGCCTCAGAGCAACCCACATGGCCAGTGGACCTCTCCTGTCTCCCCTGCTGCTCCCCTCAGCAGCGTAATTCGTCAGTCTACCTGTTCTGTTCCCTGCTCTGTCTCTGGTGAATCCTCTCACCCTTCTGCTCATCGGGCCTATACTCTGGTTCTTGTATAAAATTAAAAAAAAAGACAGTAAGAGGGTTCCTTGTTCTCCACACCCTAGACAACATTTATTATTTCTGATCTTTTTGATTTGGGTCATTCTTATGTGTGTGAGATGATATTTCATTGTGGTTTTCATTTGCATTTCCCTGATGCAAGCTTTAACAGAAAAACTGTTCAGAGTTAGTGTTATATATTATTCCCCCCCTACTTTACTTGTTAACCATTCTTATAACCCCTTTAATAATCATTTTCCCCAGGAAAACCTTGTCCCCATTTCCAAGTCAGATCAAGACACCACCTCCTCCCTCACTGTGCTAATTTCATTGCTCATGGTTTTATTCAAATGACTCAAATAGTTCTTTTATATAGATTCTTACAGGAGTTTATCACTAGCTAAGAAACCTACATTTCTGAGAAGCTTCTTAATGTCTATTATTAGATCTCCTTAAAAGGGTGCAAAGGGCCTCCCTGGTGGCACAGCGGTTGAGCGCTGGGCTGCAAAGCTGCCCACAGCTGCCCACAGCCTCTGCAGCACTGGTTTGATCCCTGGCCGCCAGTGAGGGTCCCACATGGCGTGCAGATCTCTCTTGCTGCCCGCTGCTCCCCTCAGCAGCGCACTTCATCAGTCTGCCTGTTCCGCTCCCCGCTCTGGCTCTGGTGAATTCTCTCACCCTCCAGCGTTTCTGACTGTACCCAGTGCTTGTTTAAATAAATAAATATATATTTTTAAAAAAGGGGGGTGCAAAAGTATGTGGATGTTTGATGAGTGGATAAAATGTATGAAGGAATTGATGCATGGAAGATTTATGTGATCTGAAGAGAAATCAGCGATCTCTTCTGTCTCGCCCATTGTTATCCTTATCAGTGTATTTCAGTAAATCTTCCTGTTCTATTCCCCACTCTGTCACTGGTGAATGCTTTTAAACCCTACACCTCTGGCCTATACACCTGTTCTATACAAAAATAAAAATTCAAAAAAAGGTGAAATATGTATAATTCACAGACGATTCATTATTTCATAGTTTAAAATACTTAACATAGTGTTTGGTATATTGGAGACATTATTCCTTCCTCATAAAGTTTTAGAAGTATGTTGTCTGATTATTTATTTGGTATGGATATACTGTGAATTAGCCAAATTTGGCAGTGAGCTTTGGTGACAATGTCTAGGAAAATTTCTTCAAATTATCAGTTAATAATGGACTTCCTGTTGAATACTCAGATTCCTGAATTTTATGAAGGCTTTTGAGCTTGAACCTCCAGCTAAGATGCTTGAAAAACTGAATCTTTCCTCTCAGGTAATTGGTGATTTTGGCCAAGAGCTACATCTTACATAAAACTCAAATTTACTATATTTAAGTTTCTAAAATCAAAATAGGACTACCCTGAATTTTTAGTTTTCATATCCACTTTCATTCTAACAGTCAAATCTTATTAATGTTGAATTAAATTTATTCAGATCTTATAATGATATTACTGTAAAATTTGTGCACTATATTTGCACTTGATAGTTAGATAAAATTATCCTTAATAAAATTATCTAAATTATTAGCTTCAAAGGCATTTGATGATGACACAGGGAAAATTATTTTAACTTATTTAAGAAAACATACTCGGTTTAAGTATTCTTCCAGGGTATGTGAATAGAATAGTGTGCTAATTATAAGTGTCTCTTATCTGTTCATTAAAATAAGTCTGTCATAAGTATTACTTAACAACATTTCCTTAATAATTTATTGGTGCTGTTTCATGATCCTAAAGGAAATAAATTCAAATCTTGTTTATGAAAAAACTACATTTAAATAATTTTAAATAATTAAGGATGAAAACACTCTTGTCCTAATTAAGTCTTAATTAATGAAGCTTTACATTGTTCTTTCCTCCTTTTGTTGTAATTTTCATAGGCATGAAACATTAGCAAATCGTTGTTTTCTAAAATTTGGTAGCCAATTGTTGTGATGAATTTCAGTACACGTTGAAAGGGGAGGAAGTTCTGAAAGTGAGAAAACAAAACTAGCACTGAACAAGAACCTATAGCAAGCCCTGGATTCTGTTATTTACTTCCGTATTTTCTAATATTATTTTTGTAATAGCACTTAGTTCCTTCTAAGAACAGAAAACTAAGTTTAAGAAAGAGATGTTATTTTTCCAATATAGGTAGTAAACCGGGATTTACATATAGTGTCTAGTTCCAAAACACTTCTTGTGTCTTTAAAATATTTTTGTCCTACATACACTGAATATATCTACACTTAAATTTTGCTTTATGTAGTCTATACCAATTTCGCCACACACACAAACACACACACACACACAAATATCAACATATATATATAATTATGACTTTTAATAGTATGAACCACTTTGCTCTCTATTCCAATGTACTCATTATCTTCCAGATCTTATATAATGCTATTAACAATTTCCCTATTTTAACATACTTTTTCTGATACTTTAAATGTCAGCAATCAAACTTATACTACATATATAATATTTTTCTTTCTCTTTGAAAAACATCTTGTGTCAGCCATAAGTTAGATAACTGTTCACAATACAGACTTGCTATAGGCAGACTCTAAAGTATCTCCTGCTGAGTTTACTAAGAGATTCTTTATAGATTTTCTTTTGAATTGTACTCTTTGTAATTTTATGGTTTTACTATGCTCATTTAAAATGTAACTTTTTTTTTTCTACTTAGGTCTACAGTCTCTTTCAGTTTAAAAAAGTAAAAGGTTATTCAATTTAAAGCAGCCATGGATTGCAGCATTTCATTGTGTCGTTTCAGAACATATCTTACAGCAGTCATCTGACCCTTCTTTCCGAGAAGCCTGACAAGCAGTCTTTTTCTTTCTTGAGAAGAGATAGAATGATTAAGCTGTCATTATCTACTAGTGCCACTGAAAGGACATGAGTCCCAAGCCATATTGCTTGACATTTAAACTCATATCTTCGAAGACTGAGAGAGAAAAATGATAGAGGAAGGAGACACAATTTTTAAGTTCTTTTACATTATTGGAAGATTTTAGGATTTCTGCACATAGTAAAATTTAACTTGTATTTCATGTCACAGAAAAAGAAAAAAAAAGCACAAAAATGAACATCTTCATTTTATGTATATTTTATAAAGAAAACAATTGATAATCCAAGGATCTAAGGATTGTGAATGACTTTTCAGAAGACGAATATGATGAACAGAAACCCAAAAGATTCCTACTTAGTATTGGCTGGTCTGAGACATACACAATGACAATAGGGTTAACGACACAAATGTAACTCAAGATAAATGCTGATGTGTAAGGAGATCCAGTATATTACAAAGGTAACATTTTCATTCTCAAGTCAGGAACACCTGGATTTAAAGTCTTCAGTTAACTGACACAGCCTCATTACCCTATCTATAAAGTCAAGATAGTTGTCCTCTATATCTTAAATTTGCTGTGACAGTTTATGATATACTACATAAAAATAATGTTTGACAAGATTTGTCAGAATGCAATAAATAGTAATTGTGGCTATAGTATAGTTTTTTTTTTTTAAATTTATTTATTTATGCATACAAGAACTGGGGCACAGGTCAGAGGTATGCGTCACCAGAGACCGCGGGGATCAGAATAGGCGGACAGAACGAAATACACTGCTGAGGGGAGCAGTGGGCACAACACGAGAGGTCTGCCGCGCCATTTGGGTTTCTCCCTGGCTTTCTGGGAATCAAACGTGTGCTGCAGAGGCTGTGGACAATTTCCAATGCTGCGCTCAACCCACTGCGCCACCGCGGGGGTGGGGGGCACCCTACAGTAAAGTTTTAAATGATAAAAATATTGTCTAGTACTAAAAGAATGCACAGGGGTTCAAGACAGTGCTATCAAGCTATCACAGCCACTGCAGCATAAGTTCGATCCCAGGCCAGCCAGAAAGCAACACACATGGTGCAGCAGACCTCTCCTGCCTCACCTGCTGCTCCCCTCAGCAGTGCATTCCAGTCAATCTGCCTATTCTGCTCCTCACTGTCTCTGGTGAATCCTCTCACCCTCTCCCTTCACCTCTGACCTATACCCCAGCTTCTATATGCATTAATAAATAAATAAAATTAAAAAGAAATTATTTACCTTAATTTTTTATGGCACATATTGTGGTAACAGTTTCACCAGTGTATACTAACCTCCAAGCTCATCAAAGTATCTATATTCAATGTGTTAATCTTTTTATTAATTAAAGATTTGTTTTTTATTTATGTATACAATAACTGGGATGTAGGCTAGAGATGTGGAGTTGAGCATATTCATCAGAGACAGAGTGGGTAGCAGAACAGGCAATCTACTGTAATATACTGTGAGGGAAGCAGAGGGCAAGACATTAGAGGTCTGCTGTGCCATGTGGGTAGCTCCCTGGCCAGGGATCCAACTTATACCCCTGTGGCTGCCAATAGCTTGATAGCACTGAGACTTTAACCCCTGCACAACCAAGGATGCCACTCAATGTGTGAAGCATTTTGAATGTCTGTCATAAATCAATACGTATTTTTTAAATAATATATGTATTTTAGAAAATAAACCACAATGAAAAGATTAATACATAACAATGAATTATATCTATTCTGGTAAATTGACTGCCCGTTTCCTCTATGTATCCAAATGGACAGAACAATGAAAGAACTTGAACAGCCATGATATTTAGTAATTGGATGAGTTTTCCTTCAATAGAAGAAAACAGCCAAATAAGTTTGATAGGGATAGCTCAACTGATTTTAAAAGGAACTTTGAAAAGGGTTGTCTTAACAAAATCCCTAAAATATATTTAATAAGGTATGCTCAACAATTATTTCTTTAAGTTTATGGATTTTCTTACACCATGGTTCATTGTTGTACTTTTGATTTCTTCCCCATGTGCTGTCCCCATGGTTCTCCCATGACCACAGCACCTGTGACCCATCACCATAGCCCCCTGTTCTCTTACCTACCTTGCTTTGACCCCTCTCCCTCCATGCATCCAGCTGTATGCTTCAGATCTCTGGTCAGTTTGAAAATTCTGTCTTTTTCCTGAGTCTGTTTGGTTTCTCTATATCCCTCCTATTGGTGAAACCATGAGATAGTTCCCTTTTTTCCTTTTGACTTATTTTCCTTGGCATAATCCTGCCCAGCTCCACCAATGTTGCTACAAATGGCATGAATTCATCTTTTTGAACACTGAGTAGTATTCCATTATATATATATATATATATATATATATATATATTATATATATATATAATGGGGTGACAATGTGTGATGTATTTGTCTGTTTGGGGACAATTACAATATTTCCATATCTTAGCTGTTGCAAATAATGCTGCGATAAACAGGCATATAGGTTTCCTTTCAAATTAGTGTTTCTGTCCTTTGGATAGATTCCTAGTAGGAACTGCTGTATCATAATGGTAGAACCAGTTTTAATGTTGGGTGGAATGTCCACACAGCTTTCCATACTGGCTGCACCAGTTTGAATTCCCACCAGCAGTGAAAGAAGGTTTCTTTTTCTCCAAATCCTCACCAGCATTTATTTCCTTTTTTTTTTAATATAGGCCATCCTTGCAGTTATGAGTTTGATATCTCATTGAGGCTTTGATCTGTATTTCTTTGATAATAAGTAATGTTGAATTTTTTTTTTTATAGTCCTCTTCGCTATTTGCATTTCTTCTTGGAATAGTGTCCTTTTAGTTCTTCTGTCATATTTTGACCATGTTATTTGCTTTGTTTTTGTTGAGTTATATGAGCTATTTGTTTTTTGTAGATGCTTGCTTTCAGTCCCTTCTCATTTATACGGTGTGTAAATGTTTTCTCCCATTCAGTAGGATGATGTCTCTTCATTTTGGTTACTCTCTTTTGCTGTACAGATTTTAGTTTCAACAATTATATATTAAAGAATGTAACACTGCAAATTAGAGTCATAGGGTATTTCAGAAAACCAAGAATGATTCTGAGAGGTCACAGCAATACAGGGTAACTATCTACAGTTTGTTTTTTCTTCTTTTCAATTCTAGTAAAGTATCATTCATTTCCTATTTGTTGCTCTGGAGCTCAAGGAAATGTTTGCCTTCACTACCTGATGATCCCTTAATTCTATGCAACAGTTTATGTGACTTTTTTCAAATAAAATAAATAATTATACCTTTCTTAATTAGCATAGTCAGTTTTTATAAGATTTATTTATTTATGCATGCAAGAACTGGGGTACAGGTCAGAGGTGCAGGAGGTGAGAGCATTCACCAGAGACAGAGTGGGGAGCAGAACAGGCAGATCTACTGAAATATAATGCTGAGGGGAGCAGGGGGTGAGACAGGAGAGGTCTGCGGTGCCATGTGGGTAGCGCCCTGGCTGTCTGGGGATTGCACTCATGCTGCAAAGTCTGCGGTTAGCTTCATAGTGCTGTGCTTAACCCCTTGAGTCAGCAGAGAGGCCCCATAGTCAGGTTTTGAACATCACAAGAACTGCTATGTATGAAGAATAAGCAGGACTCTCATTTACTTTAAAGTACAATAATAAGTTGAGGGCAGAATTGCAATATAACTTTCTAGTAATGGTAAACTCATGGGGATGGAATGCTTTCAAAATCTTGGATGTCAAGAAGGGTTAGTTTCAGGCACTGACTTATTGTATCACTTGTAGGCAGCTGTGACAATGTGCTCTTAGAGGAACTTACTCTAGTAGTTTCTATTTTGTATGATTACTGTACAACAAGACACAGTGAACTAACTTCTGCAGCAGCATGCATCATGAAATGCAAGACAACTGCTTTTAAGAGAGTGTTTTAGACATGTCTGTTGAACTCAGATTCATGTCAAAGTAGTCAGGGCCAAAAATTAAAGCATTTATTTGAAAATACCACTTATAATACAGTAATGTCTTGTTAAAGATGGTTAAGTTTTTCCTTGTTAGTGTCAATCTAAAAGATTTTCCACATTACTTTATATGTATATCACTAGATAAGAAACTAATAGTTGTATTGGGGACAAAGCTACTGTCATTGCAGTTCATGTAAATATTCCTTGCAGAACATTAGGTTATATAAGGTTTTGTGTTTTATTATTTTAAATGTTAAGATTTTGTTTTGCTTTACGGTAGTAATTTTATTTAATGCCCCAGTCAAAGACATATTAAAGACATTTTTGACACTATAATCATTTTAAATATTTCTGTTTTCATTTTGTTTTGTATTAATTTAGGTCTTTATTATCATATCATTTGACATTATACAAATAGATCATTATGTATATAGGTAATATTTATTTTCTTTCATAAAGAATATCCATTTTCTGTGATTCAGGAATGCAGGAATTACCCATTTCAGTTATTTAATCAGGCTATATGTAAACATGTCAAATGAGTCATTTTACTGGGGTAAAATAATGACTAAAACAGATAAAGTTTATACCCTAAAGAAACATATTACATCAGGAAAGAAGAACATTAAGCAAAAAGATTTACAGTAGGTGATATGTTATTTAAATTGTATCGAGGGTGGGCCTCCCTGGTGGCGCAAGGGGTTAAGACGCAACCTATAAAGCTTACTGCAGCCACTGCAACACGAGTTTGATCCCCCGCCAGGGAGAAACCACATGGCACAGCAGACCTCTCCTGTCTTGCCCGCTGCCCCCTTCAGCAGTGTATTTCAGTCAATCTGTCTGTTCTGTTCCCCTCTGTCTCTGGTTAATCCTCTCACCCCTCGCACCTCTGGCCTGTATGCCCATTCCTGCACTTGTATGCATAAATAAATAAATCTTAAAAAAAAAAAAGTGTATGGAGGGCTTTGTAACTATTTAGCAGGAGGCAGGTTAGGTAGTACAAATACTTTGATGTGTGCTTTCTGGACACTGCATTTTATCATAACTGGGTCTGTAATTCTTACTTAGGTCAGTGTGACCTTAATGAGGGGAGTGGAGAGAAAAGGGTGAGAGGGCTGGAGAGGTATATTTGAATGGTATGTAATAGACCATAACATCTGACAATGTATGAATTAAAACTTTCTTGCCTCTTTGTACTGCAAATATACAAGACTATGTCTCTCAATGGTGTTAGCATGGTTGAGAATCTACAAATGACCAGAATCTCTATAATACAACAAAGACTTCAAAACTCTACCCTGTAAAGGGCTGATTTAATACCAAGTCATGTCAAGGCATCACATAATTATAATATACTAATATCATCATTTTGAGTAAAATTTGTTGTAAGGAGATAGGATAGTGATTCAGAATATTAAAAGATTGATAGAAGAGTAAACTCAAAAAGATGCAATTTAACAAGTGGAAATGAACTTGAGTTTAAGATAGCAATCTCAAAGTATGAAAGCAAAGGTAGAAAATACGAGCACTTCTAAGTTTTCTAAGCATGGATTGGTATTTTGGAATCCACATAAGAGAAAAATAAAGATTTGAGAGATAAAGTAATGTGAACTGAAAAATAAATATTAACAAAGGGTCAGGCAGACAAACTTTAAAACCCAATACTTTATAGCTGAACATAGAAATGAGTCATGAGGTCGGGGGGCAATGGCGGATGGGATGGGGCAAGAATGGGCAGGGAGAGAGTGTGATGGTTTATGAGTGCTTTGGTGATGGGTGTGATATGGTGACTACACCTGAGTGGGGAAACCCTGTATTTCCAAACATTAATAACGATGTAAACAATGGTACTTCCAAAAAACAATTAGTTAGCAAATGGTCAACAGATCTATAGGAAACAGTATAGTCAGGGTAAATGAACATGCTTACATAAATAATCTTGGAGAAACAAACATACTTAATACAGAAGGAGTGTTTTTCAGAAATCCCCGTGGGTAATTCTTAGAGTGCTGTTTCTCATATGTGACTGTAATATTAGTTTCCTTCACTGCCTACTGCATCAGATTTGTATGAGATCTTCTTGATAAGGGAGATTTTATGGGCTACTATCACATATAGAAAGCCATTTTTAAAATGTGCCACTAACTCCTGTCCCCACCCCCAGTTATTTTGAAAGTGACTAAAATTTGATATAAATTTCATTCAATGCTTTGTAATTTCCTTCCAGTGCATTTCCTATAAGTGCTTACATATGTGTGTATGCATAACTATGTATGTATATGAGAAGAGAAATATATATGTATATAAGGAAGAAAAAAAGTTTTCCATATTAATTTGCTAATCAATCTCATTCTTTGAAAATATTACAGTTTTCTGTAGTATGGCTATTCCATTATTAATTTAATCACACCTACTTTAATAAGCATTGATATTATTTTGACTAATTTGTGTTATTACAAACAATGCAATAATAATTATTATTAAGCAAAAATATTTGGAATGTGTGCAATTATCTCTGATAGGTACATTAATAGAAGTTCATTTTTTTATTAATTGAAGAGTTACTTAAATTGTGGCTTGCATTTCATTATACTACCTAATGGTCACTATATTTATGACTGCAAGTTAGATGCTATACTAAATACTTCTCTGTGTGTTCTTGACACTGCATTTTATCTTAATTAGGTTTGCAGTTCTCAGGTTTGTGTGACTTTAATGAGGGGGAGGGAAAAGGGTGAGTAAACACGTGGCTACTAAAGTCATATAACTCAGTTTCAAAATACAAGTTGTAATTACTAAACTGTTTTTTTAATTAAAAATGGAAGATAATATAGTTTAAGTCTTGAACAACATGAAATTAAGTGAAAATGAATATTAAAATAATGAAATAAACAATAGACATTAATCTAAGTGTCAGGGATGATTCCACTTCAAGCAGAAAACATGTAGTGTCTAAATACTGGGTATGTGATAGTATCTATGCAGTCAGAAGCTAGCATTCTGAAGTATAATGTTACTAGCAAAACCTATTAAGAATTAATAAAATATAGAAATGTAAAATCCTTCATGTTCAACTAAGATTTATTTTTCAAAAGATTTATTTATTTATACAAGCACCTGGTACAGTCAGAAGCATGGGAGGGTGAGAGAATTCACCAGAGCAGGGAACAGAACAGGCAGAAGGCCGGAAGCACACTGCTGAGGGGAACAGTGGCCAGCAGGAGAGGTCTGTACGCCATATAGGACCCTCGCCCGGTGGCCAGGGATTGAACCGGCGTTTCAGAGGCTGCGGGCAGCTTCACAACCCAGTGCTCAACCGCTGTGCCACTGGGGAGGCCCTCAACTAAGACTTATAACAAAAGACTTTTGCGTTCCTTTATGAGGGCATAATTCTATACAGGTTAAATTGTAAGTACGATTCAATCAGCTTATTATATAACCCTCTTAGAGATGTTAAAGTTTGCAGTTAGGAATTTGGCATCCTATGTTTGGTTGTCCAGAAATTACCCAGGCCAAGTTAATGAGACCAAGTATTTTACATTTAAGAAAAAATAAAAATTAGTATCTCTGACCGGAAAATAAATTTGGTGGATATAATTTACATTGGTTGAACAAGTTACTTCCTCTTAAAATAACATAAACAAAAATTAAAATGCCTTGCCTCATATCCTTGATGTTTTAAACATTAAGAAATTAAAATAATAAACATTCTGCTAAAAAAAATCATTTTGACAAATAAGTGACCTTATTATACTTAAAAGCACACATATATTAAAAGTTTTCTAAACATCATCATGTGCCTTGATTTACGTATGTGTTGTGAAAATAGCGCTAGAGCACAAAATGCTTTATCCATCTTGAGTGTGTACTGGCAAATGCAGACATCCCTTTAGTGGTTTGTTCCATGATGGTGCTCAAACCCTATCCCTGGAAGGATGTAGTGCAGGTTGCAAGGCAGGTTCTCTACGGGATTCAGGCAGACAGGTAAAGGAGAATTCTAGAGTCCTCTGTGGCTTTTTCAGGCTTTTAATGATCTTTCTATACCACTTGGAGTGAGGCAACCACTCTCTGAGCTCTCTGGTATTCTCTCCCGGTCTCTTCAACTTGGCTCCGCAGTCTTCTGCTGCACCATCCTCTGCCGCCCCTGCCCATGTGATGCCGTCCTTATATCCTCAGCTTCCAGGTTCAAGTGTGCCCACTTACTGGTACTCACACCACACTCCAGGTGTCCGCCATCAGGCATGCGTGCCCCAAGCCCACATTCCCAAGCAACTCCTGCATTAGCCCAGTCAAGGCCGCAGGTACAGCCACAGAGGCCAGCAATCTTCATGTAGCCTACAATAGAGTAGTTCCACTTCAACTCGATACCATCTTTTCACTTGTTGCTAGTATAACAGGGAATGCAATATATTGTGCCTCGCTTTCCATAGGGTAAAGGATTGTCAGGCTTTTCTGCCCTCCTGCCATTAGATTAAATAATGCCTGATGGCGGGAAATTTGAATGGGATATGGGCATGCATAGGTGGCCACACCTGTGCTGAGACTGGCTTATAATGGCGGCATCACAGGGACACCAGTGGTGGTAGAATGAGAACAAGAGCAGAATGGGAGAATGAGAGGAGAACCAAGAGGAGAAAGAACAGGAGAGAACTTCGGAGAGCCCAGAAAGAGTGAAGATTCACCTGGGGCGGGAGGCCTGTTTGCTGCACTACATGTGGTATAAAAAGCACTCAATAAAAGCCTGAAAAGCCACCGGGGGCTCCAGGACTCTCCTTTACCCATCTGTCTGGATGATAGAGATCCTGCTCTGTGCCCTCCTGGCACTACAGTCACAAACCTGAATTCAAATGTTGGAGTTTTTCACAGCGGCTTCTAAAGTTCTTGGTGTCAGTATACCCTTACACTCTTAAGATAAAGTGGAAGACCTTAAAACCAAAGACCTTAAAGTCAAAGTAAAAACTATAGCCTATAGGTCAATCCAACCCATTTTCTATTTTTTTTTAAGATTTATTTATTTATGCATGCAAGAGCTGGGGTATAGGCCAGAGATGCGGGCGGTTAGAGGATTCACCAGAGAGAGTAGGGAGCATGACAGGCAGATGTACTAAAATATGCTGCTGAGGGGAGCAGTGGGCGAGACAGGAGAGGTCTGCTGCACAGTGTGGATTAGCTCCCTGGCTGGGGATTGAACTTGTGCTGCAGTAGCTGCGGATAGCTTCATAGTGCTGATGCTTAACTCCTTGGGCCACCAGGGAGGCACCATTTTCTATTTTTTTTTTTTTTATTCAAAAGGGCAAGTGAATTATCAAACAGGAAGGGAAGTAAAGGATGCATGCCGAATACCAGCAGGTGGAGGGAGCTGGCTCTTAATCAAGGAACATGTTTGTTAAAAAAGACACCTATATGATCACAGCTGGGTATTCACATGTGACTTACCAAGTCTAAACTATTTAATATCTTCTCCTTTACAGAAATGCTTGTCAGATCCTGATTTCCTTAAATCAAAAATATTGATTTTTTCAATTGGGAAATTAAAGAAAAAAGAGTGTAATGCCAGGAAGGCACAGAGCAGGTTTGCTATCAATTTAGGAGATGGGTAAAGGAGGAATCCTGGAGCCATTAGTGACTTTTCCAGGCTTTTATTGATCTTTCTACACCATTTGTAGTGAGGCAACCAGGTGCAGAGCAGGGAGGGAGGCCTGGGGGCTGGGAGGCCCCCGGTGAATCTTCCCTCTTTCTGGGCTCCCTGGCATTTTCACGTGGTCTCTTCTCTGGTCTCTAGTGCATGCCTCTGCACAGTCCTCTGCCACCACTGTTTATGCACAAACTCAACTCAGGTGCACCCACTCATGCATGACCACACCATTACCCCAGGTGCTGCCATCAGGCAGGTCCTGCATGTAAGACCACAGGTGTGGATCATAGATAATAATGGTGGGAGGACAGAAACAACCTGTTCACTTCCATTTACCCTATAATGAGAAATACACAGGCACATATTCTATTAATCATTAGAGCTTATGGCATATAGTCTTTGTATATGTGGATCACATTATTTTAATTGAGAGGCTTGAAAATTGAATATCAATACCATGTGTGACATGTGAATTATGAGAGTGAAAAAGGCAAATATCATCTTAGTGCTATTATGTAAAAAGATTTAAAAATCATTTGAGATCCTATATTTAATGAACACTGGGGTTCTCAGTGAAATTGGTAACTGTTAGAATAGTGTACTGCAAATAATTGCTGCTCAATAAATATTTGAAAGCATAAGCAATAACAAAAAGCAAATATTTCCGTAGTGACATAAGCTTTTTCAATGTGCTTATGTGAATTTCTATTTTAATAAATGTTAAGGAACAAAGTATCAAAGAAAAGGGATTTAGGGATATTAGAGCATGTTCACAAACTAAGATAAATGTATAGGTTAGTGAAAATAATTAAAGGGCAGATTAAAAAAACATAAAGAATTAATTATAAATGAACCATTTAAAGACACTGAAAAAACTTGATTAATTACAATTACAGTGCACAATATAGTCATGTAATAAAGGTATATGATGTAATAATATAGTATGTGGAAGGAAGAAGAGAACCTTAGTGTTAGATGTTACAAATCATCTTCAAAAGACAATCTTCAAAGGAAGGTTGCTGGAGGAAATTTTGCAATGGAGAACACGCTGCTTTCAAAAAATCTGGGGAAGTCTGTTCTGTCTAGACTTTCCTGTATGTGTACCCTTCAGGTAGAAATTTGAGACATTTAGAATTTATCGTTTGACATTCTGTGAAGAAAAATTCAAAATAGAAGACTTCAAGAAGAAATTTGCATTAATTTTGGGGATATCAGAATGGCCAAAGAATATTTTCTCTCTTATTTTCTGAAGTCAATTTAAGAAAATCTCTGGTACACTAGTATATCATGTGCACTCCTTTATAAGTTTTAGTCTGTAGAAAGTAGTTGGATTTGGAATGTGATCTAGTTATTCTCATTACCTATGTAGTTGTACTCAAATGTACTCTCTACTATAAATTAAATGCACCCTGTTATTGTGTTTAAACAATGTATGATTTATGTTTGAGTCACATAAATGAATTAGAGTCATTTTTCAACGTGTGTAGGAATGCCTTCTTTTGTGTACTTTGTTAAACTACACAGTTTATTCCTTGGGAAGATTCTAAATGCTGCAGGGTGTTCAACTATTTGATTGAAATAATGTTTAAAATAAAATTGAGACCTGCAATTATGAAGGTGAATCCAACTAGAAATAATTTGTTCTGTTATTGAAAATAAACACAAACAAACCAGTAAGCCATAGTGCTTTACCTCTTTCAATATTATGTTTACATCATAAGCTCAGCAGGATGAGAAAGTAATCCCTGTGGAGATGTTAAGGAAATAATTTGTTTTTCTGTTAGATACATAATTGTGTGACTGCGTATTATACAACATATAATAGCTTTTAATTGAGAGGCTAGAAAATTGAATATCAATACCATATGTGATGTGTGAATTATGATGTGATATTCATAAATATTTTAGTAGTTACCATTTACCAGACGGAAGTAATGTGTATTTTTCCAGGTCTTTTTTTATGATAATAGTCTACAATTGAGGTAATACACTCTGGGTTTGCAATAATGGGTACAAGTTCTCTGCGACGTACATAGTATTTTAAGCATTTAGCAAATCAGTAGCACTAAATATGAATAACATCAAGATGAATGTTTACAATTCACTTGACTAATGAATTTTAAAATGAAATGTTTTATCTCAGTGTGCACTACAATTTGAAGCAAATTAATTGAACAAACTTGCTGTATTTTTTGCACTCACCCCATGGGACCTTACAAAAATAAATGTAAAGATGATATATTACAAAATGGAGGAATGACATTAAAACCCATGTCCTGCAAGACATAAAACTTTATTCCCAGATATTACATTATATCTGCTTTCAGATGGTAAATTAATGTCATTCTCCTGTATCTGTATTTTGATCCAGAAGAAACACTTGATAAAGACAGCAATTTCTATTGTGGAAGAAGCATCCCTCCATTTTTCTTTCTCTTTATAAGTTCATTCCCTGTATTCTCAGACTTTCGTCACCACTATAACCAGCTTTCTGAAATACTGTGTATTTTTTAAAGCCATCTATACTAGGCTTGGTGTGGGTTCTACTATCACCAGCGTGGATAGCAATAAAGCATTGTATTTCACTCTTCACTTTTCTACTGATTTACTATATGGCTTTTCTTGTCTGGTAACCTGCACATCACTTGGTTTCTCTGAGAATGTTACCAGTCAACCACGAGTCTTTCAAGCAAGCATGTACAGTTTTAGCATTCCTTGTGCATCCTTGAATAACTATTCTATGATGTTTTCAATCATTTTAATGTGGTATCTCAGTTTGATTTACTAATTCTGTGAACTTAACTTGGTGTTGTTCATTCTGTTTATAGTTTATATTTTCTTTTTTTCATAAGTTTGTACCTTGAAAGTCCTTAATGCTGTTCTCCTCCCACTGTATTGTCAGTCAAAATAGTAAAGAAGACGAACCAGAACTAGAAAGGACTTTGGAGTATCAAGCTAGATTAAAATTTTAAAATTTGTAGAATAGAATATGCATGATATCACAGTAGACACACACACATGCACACAGATGACTCTCAAATGAAATATAATTGTTCCATATCAATTACTACTGGATTGCATAATTTTTTTTTATTTTTATTTTTTTTTTAAAAATATTTATTTATTTATTTATTTATACAAACACTGGGTACAGTCAGAAGTGCGAGGGGTTGGGGTGGGATGTATGTGTGTGTGTGTGAGAGAATTCACCAGAGCCAGAGCGGGGAGCAGAGCAGGCAGAAGGACCAAAGTACACTGCTGAGGGGAGCAGAGGGCGGCAAGAGAGATCTGCACGCCATGTGGGACCTGCCTCCAGTGGCCAGGAGCAGCCAGGTATCGAACCGGCGCTGCAGAGGCTGCGGGCAGCTTCGCAACCCAGCGCTCAACTTCTGTGCCACTGGGGAGGCCCTGGATTGCATAATTGTTGAGTCTGAGAATCAAGAAGTAATTTGAAAGCATTTGAATCCATTTGAGGAACTTTGTAAAATTTTGGTTTTTTTTTTTTTTTTTTAAAGATTTATTTATTTATTTATACAAGCACTGGGTACAGTCAGAAGCACGGGAGGGTGAGAGAATTCACCAGAGCCAGAGTGGGGAGCAGAGCAGGCGGAAGGACCGAAGTACACTGCTGAGGGGAGCAGCGGGCGGCAGGAGAGGTCTGCGCGCCATGTGGGACCCTCCTCTGGTGGCCGGGGAGCAGCCGGGGATCGAACCGGTGCTGCAGAGGCTGCGGGCAGCTTCGCAACCCAGCGCTCAACCGCTGCACCACTGGGGAGGCCCTAAAATTTTGGTTTTAACTTATCCCAAAGAAGCATGTATCTTTGAGAAATTTGATGGAAATCATGTGTTATGAACATGTTGCAAGAGGAGCTAAATTAATGGCACAAAATTTAAAAGGATATATTATTCCATACATAAACTCCTAAGCATCCACTTTATAAATGGGAATTAGATTTGTAGTCTATAAAAATCCTTAGGTAGTTGTGATTTACATTTTTCTATTAGTTGTTACAGTTTAATGTATCCTTAATGCATTAAAATTTGTTTATGTCACTTTCCAGAGACTAAAATGAAAATGTAATAAACAGGAATAAATTAATGAAAATGTTACAAACAGGAATACAGCAGTGATATAAACAGGTAGCTCAGCATCTTTACAAGGCTGCAATAGTGGAGGGCTTAAAGTTCTCGGAATTAATAACTTCTTTCCCATTTCTAAGTGACTGTGTGTCTAACAGAAGAATTGTAGAAACATATTATGAATATTCAGTTACTCTGAATAGTCTTTCTATAGAATACTCTGTTATTCCTGGTATTAGATCCAGAGTTGTTCTGTCTGGAAGTCATGCTGGGGGATGCCGCATAGGATCAGTAAGGTATAAAGGATGAATACTGATTTCAAATCAGTACTCCCAGTCCAGTTTCTCATTTCATTTTAATCCTTAATAAACTCAAGGCTTTTTTGTAAGTCATTGCTTTAGTGGTATATGTTCCTTTTTGTGAAAATAATTAATTCTAGATATTCTGAATTGATGATGTTTATTTAAAAATACACTACCTTCAGTTTTTATTATGCAAATAATAATCAAGTACTTGTGAAAAATTCAGATTTCAAGCTGCCATTTCAGGAATCCTGAGACAATAAATCTTGACCGGGATTAGGAATTTGCCCTTTTCATTTGTTCTGCTGAGCAACTCCTTCATTGAATGTATCCTCCATAATATTATTCTACCATAATGTGATTCTACCAAGCAAATTTATCGAGGCTAAAACTATATACAACCTCACAATTAGTATTTACTTCATCTGAAAATCAAGTCACTCAAACATATATTTGAAACTATCTTTCTACTGTAATAATTCATGCATTTGTAAACTAATAATGGTAATATTACTGCTTCTTTTATTACCCTGTTTCTTTAAAAAGTAAACATAAATTGTTACTTCTTCAACTTGCTATAGGGTCTCAAATTCTATTCCGAATAGTCAATCCAAATGAGAAAGGAACACTGGAACGCAGAAAACTGGTTTCCCAGCTTAATCCTGATTGTAAGGTCTTTATTCAAGTTGAATTAGTGTAGTGATGGTTATATGGGTTGACAGAATATAATCTTTCTAACAATCCTTTTCAATAGCAGTCTACATGGAAATTAATAATTGCTTTTTTTCCAATTAATGGGACCAGTTAGTTGCAAAATTCTGCTTCCACTGGCACTATCAGGTAAAGTTTACCAAATTAAAGGCAAATATTTCCTGTCAGAAATGTACTTAACTATTTCTCACAATAAGTAAACTTGCACATTTCATCTATATTGTTTTTCCAAAAAGCACCATATATTTTTCAGAATTAAATAAATAACCAATGAACTGGTCTGTGTCTATAACTACAGTTTTACAAATACAGAAGTGTACAGTTGGAGTTTTTTTTTTTTTTTGCAAAATTATTTGTATCATTTAGCATGCTTCTGATATTATTAGATTGTTTAATTTTCAGATTTAAGGACTTATATATACTATGCCCTAGAGATTAATATTAGTTTGTAAGCATTTAAGTATGGATATCATGTTAGCTACTAAACAGCATAGTGTTCCAGATGCATTCTTTTTCTGTATACCCAGGGGCACCATTAAAAATAAGCTGCATATGGATACCTGAGTTTCCTAAAATTATCTTTGTAGGAAAATTGTGGAAGTATGAGCCAGGTGAATGTGGAAGGATATTGTTCAAGGGAAAACATTTGTAGTTCTCACTTTATTCTTCTACCTTATCACTTACATTACACTTAAATACATGTACATACACACATATATACACAGACTCTTTCATTTTAGCAATTCTAATAGTTGTGAGTTTTCCTCTTGAGTGAGGCATAGGAATGCCATCTTTAATTTTATCTTCCTTTTATTTACTTTCCTTTATACATTCTAAGTACTGTGAATAAACAGTCAAAGTGCAAATAGGCAGGGCTACTGTAAAATGTAAAAAGCTCCTTAATTGACATCAATGAGGTATTTCTGGAAAAGTCATACTTAATTGCAATGTTAGCAATTTCAAAAATATTCTCAAGAAAAACCAAGGGGTCATCTCGATAAATGCCATGGCTGGATTTTTAAGAAGACTGTATCAGGTAATGTTTGTGAACTCATTATAGTGATGTAGCCCATTCTTTCTCCAGAGATCATTAATAACATGCTTTGGGAACAGTCCCTACTGCACACACATTTTAAAGCTCCTTGCCTAAAGTTACTGTTTCATCTAAAAGGCTTGTGGTACTTGTGGCCACAAAATATTTGATGTATAGTGATTATAAGGAAAAGGTGGTACCCTTGCAAGGCTTACAATTAAGTGTAAGTTCAAAAGCCCAGGAAACAACTTTTATACAACATAGTAGTTACTTATGTCATTCATTAATAAATAACATTTGCCTGATGCTGATCTTAAGTATCTTAATTGTACATGAGAATATTTCACATACTTAATAAACACATGCTTTATTTAAACATGTATATATACATAAACATATACATACACAAATTAGTCTATACTTTAGAAATAGACTAAATTTCAAAAGATAATATAATAAAATATTTTCATGTTGCAACTACCTCTCAATAATCTGGGTCAAATTATACATCATCATACAGATAGCAGACATGGGAAGATACTGTACATATATCCTATGCTCTGCTAGATCACATACAGAAGCAGATGTGATTCTGAGGCTACAGATACTTCAGTCAGCTTCTCAGTGTTTTCTAAGAAGTACTCACAGAGGTGAAGGACCTCTTCTGCTAAGGAGAAAGGAAAGTTTGAAGATACAGCAAAGGTGGATAAGGACCATTATGAAACAGAAATGGAAACACATACCCCCGCCTACAGAGGAAATAAAGAAGTTTAAGGATCCCAGTGCACCCAAGAGGACCTTTGCAGTTTTTCTCTTGTTTTGTACATCACCCAAAAATCAAAGGAGGGCATCCTGGTCTATCCGTTGGTGAGGTTGCAAAGAAACTGAGAGAGATGTGGAATAACACTGCTGCAGATGACAAGCAGTCTTATGGTGCTGAAGGAAAAATGTGAAAAGGATATTGGTGCAGGAAAGCCTGATTCAGCCTAAAAAGGGATAATCAAGGCAGAAAAAAAGGAAAACAAGGAAAAAAATAGTTGGAAGTGGAGGGAGATGAAAAGGATGAGGGAAAGGAGGAAGAAGAAAAAGACGATGATGATGATGATGAATAATTTGTTTCTAGCGCAGTTTCATTTTTCTTCTCCATAAAGCATTAGCTCCTCTGTACACAACTCACTCTTTTGAAAGGGAAAAACAAAAACAAAAACAAAAACAAAACTTGAAATGTAAGGCTGTGTAAGATTTGCTTTTAGGCTTATGCATTTATTTATTTATTTATTTATTTATTTATTTATTTATTTATTTATTTATTTAATTTTTCATAGAAGAACTGGTGTGCAGGTCAGAGGTATGGGCGAGCTGTGTGTGTGAGACAGGACTTACCGGAGACAGAGCAGGTAGCAGAACAGGCAGATCTACTGAAATGCACTGCTGAGGGGAGCAGCAGGCAAGGCAGGAGTGGTCTGCTGTGTCATGTGGGTAGTTCCCTGGCTGGCATGGAACTCAGGCCATAGTGGTGATAGCACTGAGACTTAACCCCTAGACCACCAGGGAAGCCCTAAGATTTGTTTTTAAACTGTATTATGTGGTTTTTTTTTTTTTTTTTGGTATTGTTAACACTTTACTGAATGTGTCTTTAGATAGCCCTGTCCTGTTGGTAATCTCTATAGCCATTAACCTTAACCTTGCCTGGTACAGGATGGGGGTTGTAAATTGGCATACACATTTAAAGCAGGTCCTTGTTGGTGCACAGCACACATTAGTTGAATATGGGGACGGTAGTTTTTCATCCTCAGCTGTTTCTAATGCAGGTTATATGAAAAAAAATGTTGTTTTGCTAACTTCATATCACTCTGCAAGTTCAAAAAGAAAGTTGTAGCTGTTTGTTGACATTCTGAATGCTCTAACACAACTGTTTTCATTAAAGGAAGGGACATTGAAGTCACACTATATGCTCAAAAATTATATTAAACCTAAATAAGGAACCAGGAAAAAAAGCTAATCATAATAAAGTAAAAATCAAAATCAACAAGCAACTATAAACCACAGACACACTACAGGGGGTGGTGAGGAGGGAGTAGGATCAAAACAAGGGGGTGGTAATTGTATGGGATCTATAACCAAGATGAAAATGCATACATTGTGCAAAAATGGAAAATAATGTAAAAAAAAGTCTAAAATTAAAAAAAAATACATTTAGAAAGGTCACTGAGTGCTATGTGCAAGTAGGGATCTAGTATTGGGGACCATTTGGGGTATTCAAGTTAGAAAGACCAAACTATAGATAAAAAATTCAGAAACATTAAGAAAAAAGAAGTGATTAAAATCAAGTCAATAAATTTAGTATGCAATCAGATGAAGAAAAGGTTTATCAAGTCAGGCTTAACCAGCACAATTACTTACTGATTCTCCTTGGTTGGCAGTTATTTGGATTGATAATAGATTTTCAAATTTATTGGATCCAGGGAACCTTTTCACACATAGTATTAGTGAGGACCCACAAAGTTTTTGTTAGCATAATTTATATCTATTAATACATATTTATATCTATTGTGTAAGAAATTTAACTGTAGAAAATGTTGAATTTTATTTAAAATGTATTTAATTTATTTAAAATAATAATTTTAAATAATAAATTCCATTGAATGCCAACATAGTACTTTAATCAACAAAGCTAAACAATTTCTAAAGGAAAAGTCAAATCTCGGGCCTCCCCTGGTGGCACAGCGGTTGAGTACTGGGCTGTGAAGCTGCCCACAGCCTCTGCAGCACGGGTTCGATCCCCAGCCACCTGCGAGGATCCCACATGGCAAGCAGACCTCTCCTGCCATGCCTGCTGCTCCCCTCAGCTGTTTATTTCGTCAGTATGTCTGTTCTGTTCCCCGCTCTGGCTCTGGTGAATTCTCTCACCCACCCATACTTCTGATTGTACCCAGTCAGAAGGTTATATGAAACTTGTATAAATAAATAAATAAATAAACAAACAAATAAACAAATAAATAAATGTCATCTTTAAAAAAAAGAAAAAGACATATCTCATGAGAAGATATTGTTTTACATTTTGCACAAATCTATTTATTGGTATCATATTAGAGTATACTGTATTCAATCTATTTATTTTGCTACTAAAAATTCAGCCTCATGCAGATGCAGAGTTAGAAAATGAAGCACTTTACTAACCTTCCCAATTCTAGATACTTTTCTTTGATACTATACCAAACTGAACCAATGGGAATTTGTCAAGTGTTGGTTGAAATGCAGCATCTTAAAATCATATCAATAAAAGTTTTACTCTGCAAAATAGAAATATATAGTTCTGGTGTGTTTTTTAAATATATATTTATTATGAATGGTTTTATAAAGTGCATTGATTAATTGGGAAATGTTGGTTGATCGAGTTACACAGATTTCCATAATGTTGACATATTTCATAGTAGAGTATCAAAATCACAAATATTTATCTTTCTCTCAGTTGATATTTTATTTTATTTTCAAAAGTGTTATTTTATTGAGATAATATTGGTTTATAACACGTGTATGATTTAAAGTTATAGGGTATCACCTCCTCAGATGTATCACCACTGATTTAATCAAAAACTATGTAGGTATTAGCAACCTATCAAGTTTACCTTGACAGATACAAATTTTCCCTAAGTCAAATTTTGCTTTGAAATTTTGAATTGTATTTATAGTAGTGAGTAATATAGCTTATTTTTCTTGAAATGACAAGCTTCATTATTAATTTTTGAGCAAATGCCTGCCAAATACTTAAGTCTGTCTTATCAGCCATTTTGTCAGTCTTTCCTCCAAGTAAAGAACGATGTTTGATGAAAACACAGGAACAGTTCAGTTCATCTCTCAAAAAAACAGAGGTACTTTATATGAAATGCTCATTTGTAATACAGGATATGAAAAGGAGGTCTTCAAGGGTTAAGATTCAAAAATGTTTGGAATATTTTTCAAGGATGTTCCTTGGTGAAACTATATTTAATTGATTGATTGATTGATTTGCTTCCTTAGTAACTTACTTTACTAACAGTGAGTTTGTGGTAACTGATCACTTTCCTTGTATAGTATAGCACCACTTCCTTGATAAGGGCTGAGAAACCAAATTTTTTTTTAAAGATTTATTTATTTATTTATTTATTTATTTATTTATTTATTTATTTATTTATTTATTTATACAAGCACTGGGTACAGTCAGAAGCGCAGGAGGATGAGAGAATTCACCAGAGCCAGAGCAGAGAGCAGAACAGGCAGGCTGAGCAAGTACACTGCTGAGGGGATCAGCTGGCGTGGCAGGGGAGGTCTGCGCGCCATTTGCTACCCTCGCCTGGCGGCTGGGGATGGAACTGGTGCTGCAGAGGCTGTGGGCAGCTTCCGCAGCCCAGCGCTCAACCACTGTGTCACGAGGGAGACCTGAAACCAACATTTTAACCCACCATTGCTTTAACAACATCACTGCAAATATCAACATAATGAAAAAGGAAAATAATATATTCAATAATATTATGAAAACAGTTTTGAGCTCAGTGACCCTGAAAGGGCTTCCATTCTCCCAAGGACCTCATACACAGGTTTGAAAACCTGTTGCTTAGACGCAATTTGATCGATTTTATTTTATTTTATTTTATTTTATTTTATTTTATTTTTAAGATTTATTTATTTATTTATACAAGCACCTGGTACAGTCAGAAGCGCAGGAGGGTGAGAGAATTCACCAGAGCCAGAGCAGGGAACAGAACAGGCAGACTGATGAAATACACTGCTGAGGGGAGCAGTGGGCACATCAGGAGAGGTCTGCGCGCCAGACCGGGGATCGAACCCGTGCTGCAGAGGCTGCGGGCGCCTTTGCAGCCCAGCGCTCAACCACTGCGCCACCAGGAGTGGCCCTTGATTGATTTTAAAATGCCATGATTTGAATATTTTATTCTCATATTTTTTGTTTTCTTTTGTTTATTCTTGCTGATAACAATCAGAAAAATATTAGCTCTACAACAATTCCCTATCTTTACTTCTCTACTTCCCTGAGCTATAGGATAAATCAGGATTAAATTGCTCATTCATTGAACATTTACTAAGCATTTACTATGTGTTAGGCATTGTTTGAGAAACAGTACAATGCATCTTTGTAAATGGGACTTGAGGGTAGGAATTATTTTTCTTTTCTCCTCCAATATGGACATATACAATATAAAATGCCTGACAAAAACTGGTAAATATATTGCCCTGCTCTTTGCCCACTGTCTCCCTTCCCTGTCTTATGCTCACCCCTATCCCCCTGCCCTTCTCCCATCAGTGCATTGAACAGCAGGTTCACACTTCACTGTATCGCTCCAATAAAAAAGCATTTTTTTTTATAATTGTACGTGTTTGTCTTCCTTTAAAGTTAATCCTTTTGATGGAGCTACCATATGATCTGGCAATTCCTCTCCTAGGTATCTGCCCAAAGGATGCAAAAACATTTATTCAAAAGAGCACCCGTACACCTATGCTTATTGCAGCACTATTTACAATAGGTAAAACCCGGAAACAATCCAAATGCCGAAAAATAGATGACTGGATCAGGAAGCTGTGGTATATATGCACAGTGGAATATTATTCAGCAATCAAAAAAGATAAACTCGTGCCATTTGCAGCAACGTGGATGGAGCTAGAAGGAATTATGCTCAGTGAAATAAGCCAGTAGGAAAAAGAAAAAATATTGGATGGTTTCACTTATAGCAGGAATATAGGGAAACCAAATAAGACATCAGTGTAAAAAAATAGTAACAGTACAAAACACAACAAAGCAAAAACAGACAATTATAAATCAGAGACATACTGCAGGGGAGGAGGCGGGAGAGGGATCAGAGGGAGGAGAGCGGAGCACAGAGGACTGAGGTGATGGTACATGGGTGCATTGGTGAAGGAGACTATGGGGACTACACTTGAGGGGGTGGGGGGAAGCAAATATTGTTTAAAAATGAACAATGATGTAAAAAATATTAAAAAATAAATATTATACCAAGAATTAAAAAAATAAAAAAAAATCCACCATTGTGAAAAAAAAATAATCCTTTTGAATTTTATCCTAGTTCTCTATTAAAAAAAAAAAAATTACTTTAGGGCCTCCCTGGTGGTGCAGCGGTTGAGCGCTGGGTTGTGAAGCTGCACGCAGCCTCTGCAACACCAGTTCCATCCCCGGCTGCTCCCTGTCCACCGGAGGAGGGTCCCACATGGCGCACAGACCTCTCCTGCCTCCCGCTGCTCCCCTCAGCAGTGTACTTCGGTCCTTCTGCCTGCTCTGCTCCCCGCTTTGGCTCTGGTGAATTCTCTGACCCTACCACGCTTCTGACTATACCCAGTGCATGTATAAATAAACAAACAAATAAATAAATAAATCTTTGGGAAAAAATACTTTATATGTTAGCTTTAAATCTGTATTTGGATCATATATATATATATGTGTGTGTGTATATATATATATATATGTATACCTATACATACATACATACATATACACACACACACACATATATACACTTGTTCTAATGTGCAAGGATTTAGGAATAACTTTTAATGTATTACAATAACTTACACACCATTACAAAAATTTGATACTCTTTCCTCCTGTGGTTGCACACCGGTTGAGCGCTCGGTTGCGAGGCTGCGCGCAGCCAGTTCTATCCCTGGCCACCGACGAGGGTCCCACAAAAAAAAAAAAAAAAAAAAAGGATACTCTTGCATTTTGTAAAAACCTCTGAACCTTGATCTGTTCTTCCACCTACCATTCCATTTCTACCCTCCACCAAATGTTTATGTGTTACTTATTATGTTTACCTCCTTTTGAGTCACTAGAGTAAATAATTACTCCTTTTAGAGTGCTAAATTCACTCTCTCTTAATATCCAGCTAAAATTATTGACTGAAATGCTACCTCCTTCACCAGCTTGGCAGTGTTTTCTGGGATGACTTGTCTGGTTTGATTTTTTTTCCTTTTTTTTTTTTTTTTTTTTTTAATTCAGACCCTGCTTTTAGTTGCACACCAGGCCTCCCTCTCTGGTTGAGAGCAGTACATTCTTGGACTGTAGATCCCTGTTTATTTAACCATCCTGCATCCAGCTCTCCATTCTATTTATATGTAGTTCTCCCACTCGGGCAGATGGGGTAAACTGAATTTTAAACTCAATTTATAGCAAGGTTGTCCTTCAGTTTAGGATATTTCCTTCATCTTTTAAACAAAAAAATACAAGGAATATAGATAGCTAAATTTATTATTTGTATTTAATCATCACACTAACCCTAGATTTTATTGTTATTATTGATCATATTTGAAGAAGAGGAAATAAGTGTCAATGTGTTTCCTGAGTTCCCTATGTTGCAACCTGGATCCCAGACATATTGTTTGCTTTAGTGCTAGAACTCTGTAGTACACAGTGCCACCTCCTAAAGAACATTCTAGAGTTTCCACAGTCTCTTTCTTAACAAATAAAAAGTAGAAAAAAAAATACCGTTTTCTTTTTTTCACTTTAACTTTTTTACCATCTGCCAAACCATGATCATTTGAATGAATATTATAGTTTGATAAATAAATGTCATTTTATTCAGTGGCATGATCTCAAGTAGACAAATTATTTTATAATGATTCACCTGTTGCTACTTCTCTTAGACCCTTGCTTAAATTTTTGATGAAGCTTCAAGTAGATATAACCAGGTAAACCTGCAAAATCTCAACCCCCAGCACTTCTGCTACTGGCATTTCCCTGTGGTCATGCCATTCACAGGCTCATGGAACAGTGTTCTCTGCTACAACTTTCTCCTGGGCCAGCCCTCCATGTCATAATTCATTGGCTGCTGCATGATTTAGGTGATAACTTCCTAGCTCTCTATAATTATCTCCCCACTCCTTTTGTTTTCCTTTCTTTTTCTTTCAAGATTTATTCATTTATGCATACAAGAACTGGGGTATAGGCCAGAGGTGCAGGGGGGTGAGAGGATTCACCAGAGACAGAGTGGGGAACAGAATAGGCAGACTGACTGAAATACACTGCTGAGGGGAGCAGCAGGCAAGACAGGAGACAGGAGAGGTCTACAGCGCCTTGTGGATAGCTCCCTCACTGGCCAGGGATTAAACTTGTGCTGCAGAGGCTGCGGATAGCTTCACATTTCTGTGATTAACCACTTGAGGTACCGGGAAGGCCCTTATTTTCCCTTCTAACTCTCATTGGATGCACTTATACTTTTGTATAATAAAACTGCATTACTTTAAGATAATAAATGCCTGTTTCAAAAATATAGAGAGATGGCACCTTCTTCACATCGTGTGATTTTAATACAGTAATGTTTCTACACATGACTATATTGATGAGAATTTTCACATTAACTTTTTAAGTATATATACCTGATCTTATATTTAGTCCACTCTTATAATATCACAAAGAATGTTTGCTTTATATGATGGGATGTAATAAATGTGAAAATGCTTTGTTTTGCTATAAAGGGCAGTCAAATTGTAAATGAAAGGAAAGTGTTCCAATTTTTCTGTTTTTAAAATTGAAAATACACTAATATACATTTATAAAAAATACTTATTTCTACCTATTGGACACTTCTAGTTTCATTTGCAACATTGCATTCAGTTTATACATGACAAAGTATATCTTTGTGGAGAATCTTACCATATCAGTAGTCAAAGAAAGATTGATAATATATCAAATATCTTCATTTTTTATTTATACTTACTAGATTTTATTATCTGTCTTCTTGAAGTAGTTATGTCTACATTGATTCTGATTGTTAGAAATAATGATGTGCTACTATGCATTCAGTGAAATAACATGAACAACTTAAAACTAGCTTTGGTGGATTTATTTATGATGGAAATATAGTTGTTAAATATTTGCCAAGACACAACATATTGCCCCCTGCTAAAGTCAGTGTTTTCCTATGAGACAAGTAAAATGGAAGAAACAAATGATCATCCTTAGATTTTTTATGATCTCAAATGTAAAACTCCTTTTCCAACTTCATTCTGCAAAACACAAATCAAACGACATGGAATGGCCTGAGGTAGGTTTTATGTCCACACCTGAGAAAATACATTTTACTAAGTTATAGGTAATCTGGATGGTGGGGCTGATTCATTATTATCTAAAATTTAATAAAAGAGCAATAGTGGGATTCAGGGTGGAATCAGAATAATTTGGTTATAAGATATATTACATTTCAACAATAGATGGAATACTAGACATGCAGGAAAAATGTTTTAAAATCTGATAGAGTCCTAATATTTCAGAAATAGAGTTGCTTATAATTAATAATTATTATTTTTGATTCAGGTTGTTAATACTATATTTATAAGCCCTATGCCCTTATCAAAGCTGTTAATATATCTAGTTAGATAAAGTTAGCTTCCTAGCAATCATCACCATAATTTAAGTTGGTTTATGCTTTATTAGTCCAACAGGAATATGGAAGAAAAGTGGGATTGAATTTATAAGTTTTTAAAAGCTTTAAAGATTTAGCGCATGTAAAGAATTTAGTTCAGTGTCTAGTAATATTTGTCAATAAATGTTGATCATGACTATTATCATAATTGTTATTAGTACTCTATACCTAATTAAATGAGATATTTTGTTAAATCCATATGCATATATATTATGTATGCATACTTACATACATATGTAATTATATATCTGTATTTGTATATGTTTCTCTATTCATTCAAGAAACCTGCATGTCTTTACTTTAAACTTACCAATTTTTTTGGTAATAATTTTAGATTTTGGAAGACTTACATTTTCTATTATATGATCTTCAATATTTCAGTATTATATAGTTTTTTCTTCAGAGACAGAAATAAACATTTACACTTTTAACAAATAAAATTGTTTTATTAATATTCCAAGTTGTTTCTACTTTATGTTTCTTCATTTGAAGATATTTCATATAACAATATTAATTAGTTATTCCATAAAATATTTACCATATGATATTAACTATACATAATATATTATCTATTTGAACATTACAAATTCAAATGTTATTTAATGCTTAATTTATTTCAAATATTTGACATGACATTAAATCTGAATTTGTTTCCTTGTATCATCATAACTCCTGATAAAACACTCCATATCGGCACTGTAGGAAATTGGTTGCTATTTACAAAAGTCTTTCTAGTGCTTTATTTTGGTGAAAGGATGGAGTCACAAGAACATATGGTGGCACTTGGGAACTCAGGGATTGGTAGGCATATAATATCTCTATTGTTCCATGAAGCTACATGATCTCTTTGCTGAGATTCAACTACTTTAATAGTACTCTCCTGTAACTTCCATTTTCAAATGGCTTTAGTTTCCCAAGGTGATAATAGTATATTCAATTTCAGTGAAAGTGGCTGCTGCCATTTAACTGTGATCTACTATGGCTTAGTTGCTGTGTTGACGTGTTTAGATGTGGATTTTATGGCATATCTTGTGTGTGATGCTCTGCCCATAGAGCAAGTGAGAGGACTAAGCAAAACATAAACATAGGCTTGATGATCTGTTATGCAGGTACGTTTGAGTAAAAGGTTATGAAAAATAGAAACAGAAGTACAAAGACAATAAAAAAAATAAATCAGCTAAATGTCCTTTGGTATCAGGATACCAAACTCTGTTGAGCTATGTTATCCAACTTGCCAAAATCCGTATATTAAAATCCTAACTCCTATTACCTCAGAATGTGACTGTGTTTGGAACTAGAGCCTTTAAAGAGATGATTAAGTATAAATGGAGCCATTAAGTTGGACCCTAATCCAATCTGACTAGTGACCCTTAGAAGAAGAGGAAACTTGGATTCACAAAGAGACACTTCAAGTGCATAAACACAGAAGAAAGATCACTTAAGGACACATAGAGAAGACAGCCACATGCAAACCAAGGAAGAGGTCTCAGAAGACACCCATCATGCTGACACCTTGATCGTAGACTTCCAGCTTCCAACATTGAGAAAATAAACTTATTTATGATGCTCTGTTATAGCACTACTACTGAAATTGCATACTAACTTTAGTTACCCAAGTAGACAGAATAACAGATTTCTTGTTAATAGAAATCTTTTTTACCACCACCATACCACCTCTACTGGCGATTGGGTTGAAACTCAGTGATGGAAGCCCTTGAAGAGAGAAAGGGAATGTTTTTGATTTTATGATTCCATATGAATTCATATGATATCAGAAGACAATTAGGTATGATATCAAACTTGTTAATATATTTAGTACCACAATTTATTTGTTGAATGGCAGACATCAGCAAATAACATCTTCCCTTAGTACCTGCCTTCATCCTTATGGACCACTTCCTCCATTAGGGTTATTAAGTGCATTGTTTGCATTAGGAGGCTTCAACAATTGAAACAAATTCTGCCTGAACTTCACTGTTTCCAATGAAGGATATTTGAAGCCATGCAATGATGGAGCTAGGAAAGTAACTTTTAGGACTCATTGAAAGGTATAGATTGATAAAATAAGGAGAGAACAGGTCTATAACAAAAGAAGTAATTTCAGTAAACAGTTAAAGCTTTTTCTATACCTGACATTGTCCATTCTAGTCAAATTTTCAGTTTCTAGACATTCCCTCCACCTTCTTGCTTACCCCTTCAACTCCACCATTCACTGCTTTATAACATCTTCCATCCTTAGTTTAATAAACAATCTCCATTTCAGTCTGAAGAAAATTATATATGTACATGTGTATATAGATAGCTATATAATATATCTACATATATATCAAGTCATGATATATATTTTTCTATAATACTACATATAATTGTTTTCTAATATCAGTCAGATGATCATCTCAATGAATGAATCTACAGATTGAAATAGCTATTTACTTTAAAATTAATCCTTTATAATACTTTATACATTTTTCCAGAATCATAGTAATGATTTCAATAACAAATATAGATCTATTTGTAGGTATTTACATATTATTTTGATTATAAAGTTATAAAAATAAATATAAATATTATAATGTTTTATATATCTCTATATGATATAATGGAGTTAGACATATAATATTCCAAAATCTTAAATGCCAGGGAAATGGTTATATTTTTGGCTCTCAGAATAGTGTGTCCTTTTCAAAATGCACTGCTTGCATTCAAGAAATTATTTAAACTGTAACATACCTATAAACTATTAAACTATTTAATACTCTATAAATTTTATGAGCATTAAGATGTCTTTCATTTTTAATTATTTATTTGATGTGTTTTGATACATACAGTGTATGTAATATTGGAGTACATTCATATAATGATTATTGCTATTTATATATACATTGAAATTTAAATACAACTATTAATAACCTATATTGCATTCTAAAATGACTATTCCTGAACAAATATTCCCATAACAATATGTTTATTTTGGAAAGCTATTTTATTATTTGTAAACATGTATTTTTATATTCAATATATTTATTTCTTGATTGGACCTTTACAAAAAATAAATACTAACAACTAGTTTTGGTAGCAAACAGACAGTATTTATTGATATAAATAGGATTTTATTTGAAATGTTTGCTCACAAACTTATGAGGTGCAAAATATTAGTTATAAAGCCAGATTGTTTCTAACATCTCTTGTTAATTTCCTACTCATGCATTTCAGTATTTTTCCTCCAACTGAGCTGGACATCGTTAGGAAATTACAGTAACAGTGAATCTGAGTTCTGAAATGAAACAAGGAGGTTAATTATTCCATTAGAATATAGCAAACTTCTGCAGATAATAGTGATCAGCTGTAAAGGCTGAAATATGGAATTGTTGAATTGAAACCTATAATAACCTAAGAGTGTATCACTTTCTTTGGATGTTTATAATATGTTTGAAATGCCATTTGAGTTATTAATTTCTGCAGTTCCAGAGACTTGAGGAAATAAGCTATCTTTTGAAAATTCTTCATGAAATGGCTGTGGTTTATTTTTATTATTTTTAAGATTTATGTACTTATGCATACACGAACTGGGGTACAGGCCAGAGGTATGGGCCTGAGAGTATTCACCAGAGAGAGTGGGAAGCAGAACAGGCAGATTGACTGAAACACACTGTTGAGGGGAACAGAGGGTGAGTCAGGAGTGGTCTGCTGCACCATGTGGGTAGCTCCTTGGCCAGCTGGGCTTGAACTCCTACTGCAGAAGCTGCGGATAGCTTCATAGATTGCATCTTAACCCCTTGCACCACCAGGGAGGCCCTGAAATGGTTGTGTTTTAGACATAATTTGGAAGACATTACAAATTTGTCACCTGGTAATCTTCGCTTTCCTATAGGTGTGTGCATGTTTTCAAATTGTGAATAGATGTGAGAAGAGAGGCAGGTGACATGAAAATTCAATAATAGTCAAATTGACTTTCAGCTACATTGTTAGCATACTTTGAATTTATAGAAAGTTACTTGCTGCTGTAATAACGAACATCCTTAATGATACTAGATTAAGTTTCATAGTCCTTTAATGCAATGTGCTTTAAACATACTATACGATTGTGGGTTATTGGAAGACAAAATTTAGCAATAAAAAATTTGGGCCTCCCCGGTGGTGCAGGGGTTAAAGACAGTGCTATCAAGCTATCACCAGCCACTAGAGCACCAGCTGGATCCCCTAACCTTGGCTGACCAGGGAGCAACCCACATGGTACAGCAGACCTCTCCTGTCTCACCCACTCCTCTCAGAAGTGTATTTCAATAGATCTGCCTGTTCTACTCCCCACTCTCTCTGGTGAAGCATCTCACCCCTGCACCTCTGGCTTACATCCAAGTTCTTGTATGCATAAATAAATAAATGTTTAAGAAAATGACAGTTAAAAACACTTGCTATTGCCAATGTGTGATATATTTTCTCTAGATGGTTGCAGGAATAAGTAAATAAAGCATGGCGATTTATGCATTACTATTTCACAAGGAAAACGTTTGCATTAAACAAATTGATAAAATGAAGACAAACAGTATATCTAAAATGTGTAGTAAACTAGCAAGGGTTTTCAGTTTATATGTCATCATAATTATGTAATTCTTAGTTCGTGTTACAGACTTATTTAGAAAAATGTGCATTCTGAAGTTTAATAGTATATATGATAGCTTCGAATATATTTCCCTTCTATGTAATCAGATATTACTTAAGTCTCTAAAATGTGATTAAGAGATAAGTACTCAGAAAATGTTTAATATACAATAACAGCACATCAAATGTTAATATACATTTTAATCAAAGAAGGAAAAAAAAAAAACTTTCCTTGAATAACACTTAAAATATTTGTCCATATGCTCTAATGAATCACCAGAATAAGTACAATTAGTGCCAACTTCATTTTTGTTATTGTACCAAAGATAGCAGCCGGGATCTGGAAGAACACAAAATGTTGAGCATAACTTTCGAATGGTGTGTAGCAGTGCAAATATTTAATCTCTTTCAGTCTCAGAATGAGCTTGTAGAATGGGAGTTTATGTCCTCTTCCTAACAATAATAATCTTATTCTATGTCACCCACTGTGTGGAGAAGGACTGCAACGTACTATCATGCAAATCCTTATATTTAGTATAGGTTGGTACAACAACAAAAATGTTGTGAATGAGGAAGTCTAGACCTAGAAAGAAAAAACTTTCTTAACGAGGTCAAGGAAAAAAAAATTGTAGTCATTATCTCAACAGTGAAAATGAAACCCACCCTTTTATTTCAGTCAATTAACTGTTCACGTTAATGGTATTTATCCAACAGTTTTTCTACATTTGTGTGTGTGTGTGTGTGTATACATATATATATATAATATATATATTTTTTTTAATTTACAACCTTTGTGGGAAACTCAATACTGCTTGGAATTCCTTGTACTTATTTCTTAAAATCTTTAATTCCCTCTGAGCTGTTGTAGAAAAACTTATTTTCATTTTTTTTCAAGTCACTGCCTTAATTTATACTAATCTTAGCAGGACCTTAACTATGTCTGAAATTTTCTACTTTATAAGAGATTCTTTGGCTTTACCTTTTCAGCAGCTGAATATGTGCTCTAAGCAGCTCAAATCCTTCCTCTCCATTTGCCCCTTCTCACCTCAACCAGAATCCTTCTCAATCATTAATGATTATTCTGCATTTCCTTCCACACTAGCTCCTTTACATCACATATGCTGAACCATGTTCCATCTTTAAAATAAAACACCAAGTCCTTGTGTGTGTGTGTAAAACACTTCCTTCAAATTAAAACTGCCCATCTGCAACTGCCTTAAAATGTAAGTGTTCCACTTCCTCCCATTGCTATTTCAAATTGCTGAATCTAGAACTCTTTCATAAGGTTTATTCAGTACCAAGTAGAATAACTTTTCCTAAGTTCCCACCCTAACTAAACTTACCTTGGCCACAGCTGCCATCAGCCACCCCATTTGGAAATTACCTGTTCCATGGGTTTTCACATCATTTTTCCCATATAGCTCCTTGCAGCAAACTCTGCAGCAACGACACTGAAATAATCTGAAGAGTCATGCTCTTTCATACCTCTTTACCTTTGGAACTCTTTCTTCTTCTTAGAACTTTCATTCTTTCTCATTGTATGCTTAATGGATTCTTAAGCTTCCTCTTTTCAGCTTCATTGTTAATTCTTTTGTTAACCTCCCAATGAAAAGAATCAATCATTCCATCTGCTCGCTTGCAAATATTTTGCATTTTACTATTCAGTGTTTACATTTTATTAAAATGTGTGTGCTTGGTATCCTCTACCAGAAGGTAATCTTCTTAGAACGAGGGACAAATCCTTGATATGAAGCAAATACCTTAGAATTCCAGAAACTGTGGATAAAGTCCTGTCTACTTACTGTTTAGCTCAGTGACTAGACAAACTCCTTAAGATCACTACACTTCCAATTCCTTACTTGTAAATGAATCTCACAAAGTACTGTAAAGATTAAATATTTCAATGAATATAGGAATAGCAAAGTGAACTATCAATGAAATGCCAAATAAATTAATGATTAAAACAAACTCTGTCTAATATTGTTGCAGACACAGTATAAGCGCTCAACAAATTCCAATGAATAGTTCGGTAGGGGGGCTTCCCCTGTAGTGCAGCTGGTTGAGCACTGTGCTGTGAAGCTGTGCGCAGCCTCTGCAGCACGGGTTCAATTCCTGGCCAGCCAGGGAGATACCCACATGGTGTGGCAGACCTCTCCTGCCTTGCCCCGCTGCTCCCCTCAGCAGTGTACTCAGTCTGTCTGCCTGTTCTGCTCCCCACTCTTTCTGGTGAATTCTCTCAACCTCCCACATCTCTGACATGTACCCCAGTTCTTGTATAAATAAATCTTTAAAAAAATACTTCAGTACTGAGTGAATGAGAGTTATCATTTTGTTTGAAAATTGTCTTTGTATCTCCTACATTTACCTTATTCTGTCTCATGAAGGAAAACCTCCTTTCACCCCTTTAAAATTATATTTATTTCTCATATATCCATTTATATTATTACTTTCTAGTTTATCTGATATCATTTTTTATCCCTACTTTTAATTCTATGACATAAATTACATGGTATTATTTCACTTTTTTTTTTTAACCAAAGCCTACCCTGAAACATAATAACTATTTAAAAATTTATATTTCAATTGTGGTATGTTATTGAATACAATTACCTTTGAATGCACATAACACATACCCCCGCTCCTCCCACCACAAATTATTATTATCAGTGGTTTAAACATGTAAGTCTAGAGATAGCAGACCTGAGGAACTGTGACAGTTCAGTAGTGTTAGAAGTCAAGGATTTTTGTTGTTGTTGTTCTCTTTTCTCATTATGCGGTTTCACCTTATGGTTTAGATTGGTGGGAACTTCAGGCATTATTATTCAATCCAGCCAGGAGAAGGACAGAGGTGGAAGAAGGGTCAGCTTGCCTTTACAGTTGCTCAGCACTCCCTACAGATTGTACACAATGCTTATACTTATCTCTCAAGGGGGGATAAGTTATTATTATGGCTATATTAAACTAAAAGGGTAAGTTGAGGGTTGTAGACTTTATTTTGAGTGGACATACACCAAAATACACAGGAAAACATATTTGAGGGGAAAAAACGGTTGTACTTGCCATTGTTTTTTGTTTCATTTTGTTTTGTTTTTAAAGATTTATCAATCCATGCACACAAGAACTGGGACACAGGCCAGAGACACGGGGAGGCGAGGTGGTGAGAGGATTCACCAGAGACAGAGTGGGAAACATAACAGGCAGATTGATCGAAACACACTGCCGAGGGGAGCAGCTGGCGAGCCAGGAGAGGCCCTCTGCACCACCGGGCCGGTCCCTGGCCTGAAATCGAACTAGTGTTTGCAGTGACCACGGATGGCTTCACAAGTTGCATCCCAACACCCCGCACCACCAGGGATGCCCAACCATTGTTTAAGTAACAAAATGGGCATTTCCCAGGTGACAAAAAAGGACATCTGGCTTAGTGAATGACTGCCTACTCCCTTTTTATATTTAGGAGAAACCCAAAATAGTCTCTTTTCCCCTTGTCAGAATGTCATGCAATTATTATGCCAAGGTCAGAGACATCTACTGAGAAAACTTCAACATTTTTTTAATTTATGCCTGAGGAACATGGAGTGCTATTTCAATGTGTTGATGTAAATGGCTAATTTAATGATGCATGTTTTGAGCATTTCAGTTTCTGGAAAGGAGTGTGTGTTTATAGCTGCGTGTGTGTTAGGATAATGCTTTCTTCAAGTTAGAATTTAGACTATGGGGAAGGACTACAGTTACCTTGGTTGTAGGTAGGGTGTGGAAACATATATCTGCAGAGGGTTGAACCTGTATCTCAGAAGCGTATGCAGTGCTATGACCAATGAAATCTCATTTTTTTTAAAGATTTATTTATACAAGCACTGGGTACAGTCAGAAGTGTGGGAGGGTGAGAGAATTTGCCAGAGCCAGAGCAGGGAGCAGAACAGGCAGACTGATGAAATTAATTGCTGAGGGGAGCAGCCGGTGCGGCAGGAGAGGTCCGCGTGCCATGTGGGACCATCGCTGGTGGCCAGGGATCGAACCTGCGCTACAGAGGCTGCGGGCAGCTTGGGGCAGCCCAGCACTCAACAGCTGTGCCACCGGGGAGGCCCTGAAATCTCATTTTTTAAGATTTATTTAGTTATGCATACAAGACCTGGGGTGCAGGCCAGAGGTGGGGGGGTGTAAGAGGATTCACCAGAGACAGAGCGGGTCGCAGAACAAGAGGATCTACTGAAATACTCTGCTGAGGGGAGCAGCGGGTGAGACAGGAGAGATCTGCTATGCCATGTGGGTCACTTCCCTGGCCACAGATGGAACTCCTGCAGCAGAGGCTGCTTCATAGTGCTGAAACTTAACCCTTTGTGCTACCAGAGAGGTCCCCAAATCTCATTTATTAATTAAAATATAAGTAAACAAATTGATATGAAATTCAGTAAAACAAAATTGAGTAGATTTTTAAAAAAGTAATTTCACAACAGTAAATATTTATAAACAATGAAGAAGATAGAAGATATTTTTAGTAAGTATTTTCTATGTAAAGTACGTGAGATTTGAAAACCATTATCATTAGTAGTGGAAGTAGAAAAACATTAACAACAAAGAATGAAAGTTTATACTTTATTAATTTATTTTTTTTAAATATCTATTATTTTATATAATTCTTATATCATCTTTATCACTCTCTTTGGCATAACAAAACTGGGTTTTCAATGCATTACTTGCTTGATATACCCATTTGGGAAAGAAAATAGGTTTGTGTGTGTTGCATCTGATTCAAAACACCAAAATTTAAATACATTGAATATTTAGCTAGTTTTAGTCAGTATAAGTACCAGCCTGTCTATTATTTCATTTTTAAGGTTTTTTTCATAAGAAGCCATTTTGAAACTATAATCATATACAATTAAATATAAGCTTTTTGAATGTCTCAAATCCAGCATTTTAAAGTTATTTCTACAGCTACTTAGTGACAGAATGATAAATGAATGTCCTGTTCCTTACAGTGAAAGATGACTGACTTAATGAGCCATGTCCTACTTGCCAATTAAGTTACTTCCTCTATGTCTCTTTATAGATAAAGCAATACCTTGAACCACAGAACAGTGAAGAGAGGAAGTGTAAGGTCCTTCTTTTAGCTTAAACTAGAATAGCTGCACCATCAGATTTAAATGTACTAATTGATTAGTAAAGTTAATACTAAATATTCAATAATTTTATAATTAAAAGTATAAGTGCATATATGCTATATGTGTATACTATAGACTAGATTATGTATGAATGGGCTTGATCACTTCCAATTACCGTGGTTTTCTATGTTCCCTTTGTTAGTTTATGAATCAACTGTGACATGTTTTACGTAGTTCTTATTCAAAAGAATATCATAAATACTGCAAATCTGTTTCCACAAATCCGTGTTGCAAATATCCAAACTTCAAGTTTCTATAATGTCCTGGTGAGGGAATATAAATCAATGGAATTTGAAATATAACTGTTTTTATTGCTTTTAGAATTCTAATTATAAGGCTTTTTAACACCTACTTTTTACTCTTGCCTAGTGCCTGATTATTTTTACCAAAATAATACTATTATTTTCTATTCTGGAGGAAATTGCTTGAGTATTTATCATGGTCCATGCTTTTTTTTTTTTTTAATTTTAAAAACACAAAGGTATGATTTTTTTTTTTTTTACCAATTGTGTACTTTTTAAAAAATATATTTATGCATACAAGAGCTGGGGTACAGGCCAGAGGTGTTGAGGGTGAGAGATTCACCAGAGACAGAGTGAGGAATAGAACAGGCAGATTGACCAAAGTACACTGCTAAGGGGAGCAGGCGAGTCAGGAGAGGTCTGCTGTACCATGTGTGTTGCCCCCTGGCCAGCCAGGGGATTGGACAAACTCGTGCTGTGGAGGCTGTGGACAACTTCATCGATTGTGTCTTACCCTTGTGCTACCAGGGAGACCCCACCAATTGTGTCCTTTTGACTATATATTTTTAAAAATACACATTTGGCATTTCATTGTCATTCAGAATATTTTAAGAATTCTGAGTGACAGAAATTTAAACAATAGGAATGTCCATTATTTGTAGATTATTTGTAGAAGCCATATTTTAAAATAAATGTAAATAAGCTAAATTTAAATATTGTAAATATTTTTCAGTACAGAAACAATGCAAGGAAAACAATTGGAAAATTTTAATGAGGGCAATATTATATTAGTTTTGGATTATCATTAGTTTCTTTCAGGATTTAAATAAAGATTCTGAGTAGTCAGTCTTATTTTGCTGTGTTTTATATTTAAAGATCTCCCTACCTATGTCCTGAGTCAAGAATTCTGATTTTGGAAGGCATCTAGTTTTATGGAAAAAAAAATTTTCATCTACAGATACCACTTCAAAGGAATTGATATTCCAATACTGACATAATCTCTTTTTTTTAAGATTTTTTTTTTATATTTATACAAGTACTGGGTACAGTCAGAAGCGCGGGAGGGTGAGAGAATTCACCAGAGTCAGAGCAGGGAGCAGAGCAGGCAGACTGACCGAAGTGCACTGCTGAGGGGAGCAGCGGGCGGCAAGAGAGGTCTGTGCGCCATGCAGGACCCTCCTCCAGTGGACAGGGAGCAGCCGGGGATCGAACCAGCGCTGCAGAGGCTGCGGGCAGCTTTGCAACCCAACGCTCAACAGCTGTGCCACCGGGGAGACCCCATAATCTCCTTTTAAACAGTGTTCAATAAATTTATTATGTCAATCCTACAGAAAATAAAGCAGTTATTAAAAATGAAGCAATTGGGCCTCCCCGGCGGCGCAGCGGTTGAGCGCTGGGTTGCGAAGCTGCCCGCGGCCTCTGCAACGCCGGTTAGATCCCCGGCTGCTCCCCGGCCACGGGAGGAGGGTCCCACATGGCGCGCAGACCTCTCCTGCTGCCCGCTGCTCCCCTCAGCAGTGTACTTCGGTCCTTCTGCCTGCTCTGCTCCCCGCTCTGGTTCTGGTGAATTCTCTCACCCTCCCGCGCTTCTGACTGTACTCAGTGCTTGTATAAACAAAAACAAACCAGCAAACAAATAAATAAAGCATGCCTCTATAACAAACAAACAAAAAAAAAAAAACAAAAAATAAACAAATCTTTAAATAAATAAATAAATAAATAAATAAAAATAAAAAAATAAAAATGAAGCAATTATACACAGTTGAGAAAGGTACATTTGCACTGTTTCTGTATGAAAATTAACAAATGAAATAAAACATATCAAATATCATTCACCTAGCTTCAGGAAATCACATTTGAGAATTCCATACATTATTGTCCTTATTCTCAGTTATTGACAGGATTTTGAAGGTGACCATGCAATTTATATTTATGGATTATAGTGGTAAAGGAGTGAAGATGGACTTCCTCAGAAATGATACTGAGCTGTGATCCAAACTCTTCCCATTTTTCAGGTGCAACCAAATCTTGACTATATAAATCAGGAAATCCAATGAATAAGAGCTTTCCAAAAGAGCCAGAAATGTCACTATAGTTGTGATTTAATTTTGGAATGTATTTCATCTTGGATAGCTTTCTGAGAATTTTCTCTGGACTTTTTGTCTTTCATAGTCTTGTCCCACTGAATATGTGATTGCCATCTTATAATTACTTCTTTTTTTTTAATTTTTGAGATTAACCGAATGCTTGCATAACCAATATTTTAGTTGTTCCACCTTAATATTTAGATATTTTATGATTCAGGATTAGTGATTAGAGTCAAGATGACTCCAAGTTACTTCTCTCAAGTAAAGGTTTCAGATGGATATATGTCCCACTGATTTAAAGCGCTGTCGATTCCAAATGAGAAGAACTAGATGATTCTGGTTCCCCAGGAGAGTAGTGCCTTGTTCCTCAGTGAGCTACAGCACCAGGGCCATGCTGACAGGCTAAGGTGTGAGCTTCTACCAAGCTGGCAATGACAGTAGGGACTAAAACTATTAGTAGAAAAATGTCTTTCCCCAAATTATGTTTTCCTTCATTTATCCATAAAGTTATAACTACACCTCCATTTCTGTGTTGCTAATTTCTTTTAATGGCAGTTATCATCCAGAGAGATCCAAACTCAAGAACAAAGAATCAGATTGGATTCTTTCTTCTGATTTGTTATTTTCAAACATTTACCTGCAATATTTTTCTATGATCATATTTTCATCCCTGCCTCCCTTCCCAAATCTTCCCCCTTTACCATTGTTTGTACTTTCTGTTTAAAATATGTGCAAAATGGAATGTTTTGATGAGAACCTAAAGTATTTATCTGACTGAAGCAATAATCATTAATAATAGATGCAGCTTATATAAGAATTATAGTGATAAAAATACAGTAAAGCTGTATGAGTTTCTCTACTCTTGAAGAACTTTTCTCCTAGAAATAATAGTTCTGAATTCATAAGTGATAAAGTCAATAAGTAACTACTAATTTACATAAATAATGCTGTGCCATTAGATTTCTTTTTTCTTTGCACAAAAGAACTGGGATGTAGTCTAGAGGTGTTGGGGCGGGGAGGGCAGCGGTGGTGAGAGGATTCACCAGAGACAGAGTGGGGAGCAGAACAGGCAGATTTACTGATATACACTGCTAAGGGGAGCAGCAGGTGAGACAAGAGAGGTCTACTGCTCAATATCCTGGTTAGCTCCCTGGCATGTTATCAAACTCAGGCTGCAGAGGTGACAGTGATCAGACTAAACCCTAGACCACAAGTGAGACCCCTTTGACATTAGATCATTTTTTAAATATTTATTTATTTAGGGCCTCCTGGGTGGCGCAAGGGTTGAGCGCTGGGCTGCAAATCTGCCTGCAGCCTCTGGAGCGCCGCAGGTTGATCCCCAGCCAGTGGATCCCCACTGGCCGGTGAGGGTCCCACATGGCAGGCAGAACTCTCCTGCTGCGCCTACTGCTCCCCTCAGCAGTGTATTTTGTCACTTTGTCTGTTCTGCTCCACGCTCTGGCTCTGGTGAATTCTCTCACCCTCCCGAGCTTCTGACTGTAACAAGCGCTTGTATGTATAAACAAACAAACAAACAAATGAATGAATGAATGAATGAATAATAAATAAATAAATAAATCTTTAAAAAAGATTTATTTATGCATACAAGAACTGGGGTATAGGCCAGAGGTGTGCGAGGATGAGAGGAATTGCCAGAGACAGAGCGGGGAGCAGAACAGGCAAACTGACTGAAATACACTGCTGAGGGGAGCAGTGGGCATTGCAGGAGAGGTCTGCTGCCCCATCTGGGTATCTCTCTGGCTGTCTGGGTATCGAACCCATGCTGCAGAGGGTGCAGACAGCTTCACAGTGCTACGTTCAACCGCCTGCACCACCAGGAAGGCCTGCCATTAGATTTTGATGAAGTGTTTTTTCCTACTGAAATTTAAAAGACATCAAGAAGTAAGTTTTCTTTCAATGAAAATTTGCCAGATACTTGAGAGAAGTTATCCAAGAAGATCATATATATATATATTATCATATAGATCATATATATAAGTTATATATATATATATTAAACTTCTTCATCTGCATTCTGTTATTTTTTATATTTATTTCATATATATTTTTACATCATGTTTCATTTTTGCACAAAGCATGCGTTTCCATCCCGGCTATATTCTGTTATTTTAAAGAAGCAAATCAAAGATGCAAAATGGCCCCTTCCTTCTTTCCAGTCATCTCCTAGAACTGAAAGTTGCAAACTAAGATTTATTCTTTAAGTTTGTATGTACAGGTTCACCTGTAAAAAATCAAACAATTCTAGGAAACACCTGCACAAAAATAAGATTGAATGATACATTGCTTTAGTGTCCATTACTTGTGATATATCTAAAAAAGGGAGAGATTTTCATAAGGAACGGTGAGCAAGCAAAAACAGAGATCCACAATAAACATTTCTGCAAATAGCTGCAAAACATACCTGGCCAAAGCAGGATTTCTCCCTTTGACTCCTTTCATGTTTTTTTGCCAAATATGTCTTTATTTTATTGTTGTTCTGTAGGATCTTTAGTAACACACATTAGATGTTCATAGAAACCTCTATCCATAACAGTCCTACATGTGTCCTACATTGGTATATGTCCACTGAGACAAAATTGCCCCAACCTTGAGTATGGCTGGCAACATAATGGAGAAATTGTTATGTACTTTACAGACACCGACTCATTTAACTCTTAAAAACAAACCAGAGTGACATTACTTACTGAACTAAGGTCTAGAGAGTGTATGTGTTTTTGTTTGTTTTTAATCAAAGATTACAGACCTAACGAGTGGAAAAACTAACATGTTAACTTTACACTTGACACTCAACAACTATGCAGAGTTGAATGGAAAAAGAGAAATTGACAAATACAAATTATGATCACCTAGCGATTTTGCTAAGGACCATCCCTATTTAGTTTTATCTATATTAATTAATGTCAGAATTTTATAATATGTTGCTTACTCAAGATATCAGTATAGGTGTAGCATTTAAATGTGATTTAAGTGTTCTCTACTTTGAACTCAGTCTATAGTTATTAGTTCATGATTTATGAAAGTATATAGAAACCAAGAAAAAGGCAGAGCTTTATTGTTACAATAATACACTTGATGCCATTTCAATCTTACATATAGTGTTAACAAGGTGCAATAGATGGGAGAGTAACTATAAACTGTCAGCATTTTTACCTTTACTCTAAAGATTTATCTATGGAGTATTCTGAAATTCTCAGCTAAGTGACCTGAAGGTGATTGGAAAAGTGACTTCATCATTTATCATTTCCTCATACATTTATTTTATCAACAAATATGAAACTTCCATGAGAGTAGGACCTTCATTTTGTCCCCCTCTATTTTGATTGCTATTTCCCTTAACCTTATGCAGAAACTGGAAGGCTGTCAGCAGTATTTAATATTTGTGAAATGAAAAACAATAGCAACAAATACTCATTTTTCTTGTGAGATATAAATATATATAAATATTCAAAAGATGTATTAGGTACATTGAACTTCTTTAAAAGCGAATCATAGGCTTCCCTGGTGGGCACAAAGCATTACATACAGAACTGCAAATCTATCCGCAGCCTCTGCAGCACCAGTTCGATCCCTGGCGGGCCAGGGAGCAACCCACATGGCACAGCAGACCTTCCTGTCTTTCCCGCTGCTCCCCACAGCAGTGTTTTTCAGTAGGTACACCTGTTCTGCTCCCCACTCTGTCTCTGGTGAATCCTCTCACCCTCCACACCTCTGGCCTTACCCCAGTTCTTGTATGCATAAATAAATCATTAAAAAATAGTTAATCATCTAGGAAAGAGTGTGAAAGAATAAGTACATGAGCTATGCAGCCCTTTAAAGAAATAATTTAATGTGTTAAATTAATTTACCCTGAAATTATGGATTTATGAGTACCAAGTATTTTGTCTTAATAAGTCTTTTCAACTTATCACCCCCTCTTTCAAGCCAAAACAGCCTAGATTATTAAAATATGACCCTTTGTATTTTAATTGAAGTGTTTATTATTAAACAAAATATTTTATTTATTTATTTATTTATGTATGTATAGAGGTACTGGGGCATATGCCAGAGATGCAGGGGTGGGGTGGGGTGAGAGGATTCACCTCATGGCCGGGGTCTAATTCAGGCCTTGGTGGTGGTAGTGTTGAGACTTAACACCCAGGACACCAGGGAGACCCATCAACAGTGTTTATTATTACTACTCATACCCGTGTTCATTTTCAATTGCAGGTAACAGATGTGGCAGCTTAAAAACAGCACTCTTTGTTAGATCACACTTCTGTTCAGTCAGAACTTAAGGGAGAACTGAATTTTCTGCTCAGGTCACCATAAAACCAAAATCAAGGTGTCAGTCAGGTTAAGTTCTTGTTTGTAAGTTCTGGGGAAGAATCACTTCCAAGCTCATTCATGTTTGCAGAATTTAGTACCTTGTGATCAGACCTGAAGCCACTGGCTGTCTCCTAGAATTCCCTCAGCATCTTAAAGGCCTTTACTTGCTGACTCGGGGTCTAACCAGCTTTATCTCTCAGTATTTCTCTGACTGCTACACTCCTTATCTGTGGCCCCTCCATTTTGAAACAGGTAACAAGGCATCAAATTCTTCTCATTCATAGTATCTCAGATATCTTTGGCAAACAACTAGGAAAAACTGGGTTTAAAAGGGTCCTGTCATTCTATTAGACAAATACAGATAATCTAGAAATTTTTAAGTTCCCTCTGTCATTTAACCTATCCTGAGTGCATAGTAAAATATACCAGTACAGAGTACAGTGGATACTTCAGTGGCATTGTAGTGGCAGGAAGGCCACAGGGCAGGTTCTCTGTGATTCTATGCAGATGGGGTAAAGGAGGTGAGTTCTGGAGCCCTCAGTGGCATTCATGGTTTTATCGGGACTTTACTAGGTACAGGACAGGCAGACAAGTGTGCTGGGGGTGGGGTTGGAGAGTGGGGGGCACTGCATGCCAGGATGCTGGCAGGCCTCCCAGCCCCCAGCAAGTCTTAACTCTTTCTGGGCTCGCTGGAATTCTCTGGTGGCCTCTGCTTCTCTGCTGGTGGTGCTTTTTCTCTTTCTTCTTTATTTCCCTCACTCGCTCTTTCACTCTGCTGTTCGGCTGGCATCTCTGTGACAGCGCCTTTATAAGCCCAGTCTCTCAGCCCAGGTGTACCCACTTACATATGCCTACACCCTACTCTAGGTGTCCGCCATCAGGCACATATTCAGGACCGCAGATCCATCATCAATCCTAATGGTGGGAGGGCAGAAAAGCCTGATACTTTTTTACTTTACCCTCCAGGCATGTAGAACAGGAGGGAGGTGGGTTGGGGGAGAAGGACATTTTACCACAACAGCATTCCTTTATTTTTTTAAGATATATTTATGCATACAAGAAATGGGGTACAAACCAGAGGTGTGGGGGCCAGAGGATTCACCAGAGACAGAGTGGGGAACTGAATAGGCAGACTGACTGAAATACACTGCTGAGGGGATGTAGGGTAAGGTAAAAGTTATCAGGCTTTTCTGCCCTCCCGCCATCAGGATAGATGAAGGAGCCCTGTGATCCTGGGTGCATGCCTGATGGCGGGCACCTGAAGTGGGTCCACCTGAGCTAAGAGACTGATTTATAAGGGTGGTGCAGCAGAGTGCAGTGTGGTGGTGGTGTTGTGTCGAGGGTGGAGGAGTGGAGTGTATGGAAGCGTGTGGCGACTACAAACCACGGCGAAGAGCATGTGGCTGCTAGAACCGTTCATAAACCTGCTTGGAATGGGTTGGTTGCTTTACAACTGGCATAGTTGGCAGGATGGTTTGAGGCAGGACAGAGCAGCCAATGGGCTGAACTGTGAGCAGTATGGATGGTGGTGGCCCATGAGCCTTCCCCTCTAGTAATCTGTACTGACAGTTGGGCTGTGTACAGGGATCTGACACTGTGGATTTCCACATGGAATTTAAATGACTGGACAGTTATGCATCGGCCATTGTGGGGCCAGGCCCTGTGGAAAGATCTATGGGATCTGGGGCATCAGAAGTGGGTGACTGTTTATCATGTCACAGGACATGCCCCATTAGCCTCACCAGGCAATGATGAGGCAGATACCCTAGCCCGGGTTCGATGGCTTGAAACTGCTCTAGGGCGGGATGTTGCACAGTGGCTATACAGACACTTGCTCCACGCAGGGCAGAAGACAATGTGGGCCATTGTGCATGCCTGGGGTCTACCTGTAACTTTAAAAGAAATCCAGACTGCATGTGAAACATGTGTAGTATGTTCTAGGACTTACCCCCGGAGACCTTTTGCATCTACAGGCCAGGTGTTGCGGGGGCAGGTACACCTGACATGCTGGCAGATTGACATCATTGGACCACTACCTCGCTCTGATGGACAACAATATGCCGTCACCTGTGTGGACACTGCTACCGGGTTATTGGCAGCTTACCCTGCTCCACATGTGGACCAAAAGACAGTTTTGGCAGCACTGGCATGCCTATGTGCTGCATATGGACATCCGCTGGTAGTGGAGAGCGATCAAGGGACTCATTTTACAGGAGCCCGGGTGCAGCAGTGGGCCACGAACTTGGGTGTTGAATGGAAGTTTCACCCTCCCTATAATCCCAAAGCTGCAGGGATTATAGAGAGATATAATGGCCTACTGAAGCAAGGACTAAGAGCCACTGCCCCCACTCAGACGCTGGCCGGGTGGAGCCAACGTCTATGGGAGGTGTTGCAGACATTGAATGAGAGGAGCAGGAGAGGCGGCCTGGCTCCAGTGGAGGCATTGCTACATCGTGCCGCTGCTCCCATCCAATTACAAATAAAGACTTCAGACGTCTTATTAAAACCGGGACTTGGACAGCAGGGCAGCATCCTATTGCCAGCCCCAACTGGTGTGAACCCAGGGCAGACTGTGGACTGGGAATGGCCCTGGACAGTGAAGGCTCCCTACATGCGGTGGGTGGCTCTGATAGCCCCTTGGGGTCGTGGCCTAGAGGCCGATTTACAGATAAAACCATGGGTGAGTGTGCAGTGGCCGCCACGGGTGCATGTTACCCACCCTGGAGTGGCAGATCAGTGGGCAATCCTCAAGGGGACATTTGTAATAACTCTGTGGCCCATTATGAGCTCGCCACTCCTGCTGCATGTAGAGCCCACTGATGCCTCTTCACTGGCAAAGCAAGTGTGTTACTCACGACCTGGAAGGCCACTGATGCCAGCAACAATATTGTCCTCAGATGCCAAATTGGCATGTATATTGCCCGATGGGAGGGATCTCCCATTGCTGGTACCAGTAACTTCTCTGTCTTTCCGCCCCTAGGAAAATTAAGTTTAGTCATTTTGTGATGTATTTGCTTTTGTGGTCCATGGCTGCACTGTTTATGTTTGCTTAAAAAATTGTATATACATGGACTATATGGCAGAAAACCCTGAGGGGGTGGACTGTAGGGTAAGGTAAAAGGTATCAGGCTTTTCTGCCCTCCCGCCATCAGGATAGATGAGGGAGCCCTGTGATCCTGGGTGCATGCCTGATGGCGGGCACCTGAAGTGGGTCCACCTGAGCTAAGAGACTGATTTATAAGGGTGGTGCAGCAGAGTGCGGTGTGGTGGTGGTGCGGTGTCGAGGGTGGAGGAGTGGAGTGTACGGTGGCGAGCGGCGACTACAAACCACGGCGAAGAGCATGTGGCTGCTAGAACCATTCATAAACCTACTCAGAATAGGTTGGTTGCTTTACAGGGTTGCAGCGGGCAAGTCAGGAGAGGTCTGCTGCATCATGTGGGTAGCTCCCTGGCCAGGGATCAAACTCATGTTGCAGTGGTTGAGATAGCTTCATAGTTTGTCTTTTTTTTTTTTAAGATTTATTTATTTATACAAAAACTGGGGTATAAGCCAAATGTGCAGGTGGGTTAGAGGATTCACCACAGACAGAACAGGGAACAGAATAGGGAGACAGACAAAATACACTACTGACAGGAGCAGCAGGCAAGACAGGAGAGGTCTGCTGCGCCATGTGGGACACTTACCGGCCTGTGGAGATTGAACCGGCTCTGCAGAGGCTGCGGTCAACTTCACAGTGCTGTGCTCAATAACCTGCACCACCAGGGGAGGCCTCATAGGTTGAGTCTTAACCACTTGAGCCACCAGGGAGGGCCCCGGCATTCCTTTTTTTTTTATATTTTTCGTGTGTTTGTTTTATTTTTAATATGATGCTCATTTTCTTCTAACCTGGATGTTCTGCAACCATCTCAGGCCAGGTAGCTTCAGTTTCGGTTCTCATAGATGAAAAGATATTTTTAGAGACTTGGGAGGATTTTTAAAGGCCTTTACTGCTGACTTTGGGGCTAACCAGCTTTATCTCTCAGTATTTCTCTGACTGCCACCTCCCTGTCATGGCACTGCTCTTAGAGCCCCTCACCACAGGTTTCCCATCTACAACTGCACATGCCCCATGTTCCCTGGGCTCAGCTGTCCATAATTACAGGCGCATGTGCAAGACCACAAGTGCCAAGAATAGATACTAAAGTTAGGAGGGCATAAAAAGCCTGATAACTTAATCTGCTCTACACCGGGTTAGTTATCATGGTTCCAGCACCTACATCAGCCTTCTTAATAATCAACATGTTGTTATTGCTTTATTTAATTTCCCTGTTTCCTTTTTAAAGTTCAAGCACTGTAATGGCAAAACCTGGCCTGACGATCAGTACTGCATTTCTGAAACCTAATCATTTACTAACAACATAAAACAGATAATCAATAAATACGAGTTGAAAGAGGAAATGAAAACAAGCCCTAGAGGGTTCATAGCATGTAAAGGGCTTCTAATTAGCCTGCTCATGATCTTTATCCTCAATCAAGTCAGGCACAATCTCAAATGTAGTTTCCCTAGCTCTTTGCAACTATGGCCTCCCCAATAACTTCCATTATCATCAACGTTTTTATTTCCTATCTCATCAGTTTTTATAATATTTTTACAAAGCCTCCCTGGAGGACTAGCAGTTAAGTCTTAGCATTATCACTGTGATGGCTGAGTTCAATCCCTGGCCAGGGAGCTAACCAACATGGTGCAGAAGCCTCTCCACCTCTAACCCACTGCTCCCCTCAGCATATATTTCAGTAAATTCACCTGTTCTGTTCCCCACACTCTCTCTCTAGTGAATCATCTCACACCCTGCATCTCTGGCCTACACCCCAGTTCTACATGCAGAAAAAAATATATATATTTTTTAAATATATTTTTACCTACTGTAGGGTCAGGAATAGACACGGTGCAGGTTTTCTGATCCCATACAGACCGGGTAAAGGAGGAGTCAGAGTCCTCAGTGGCTTTTTGCAGGCTTTTATTGGGGTTTACCAGGTGTAGGGTAAAGAAAATGTCAGGCTTTTCTGCCCTCCCGCCATCAGGATAGATGATGGATCTTTGTCCTTCCTGAATGCATGCCTGATGGCGGGCACCTGGAATAGGGTGTGGGCATAGGTTGATGGGATACAGCTGAGCTAAGATTGTGCTTTTAAGGCCGGCGTCACAGGGACGCCAGCAGAAGCTGAAGCAGCAGCCGAAAGAGAAGCCAAAGAGAAGCTGAGAGAAGACCGGAGAAAGCCCAGATAGTGAAGACTTGCTGGGGGCTGGGAGGACTGCCAGCCTCCCGGCCCCCAGCACCTCTGCCTGCCACGTACCCGCTGAACCCCAATAAAAACCTGCAAAATCATTGAGGACTCTGACTACTCCTTTACCCGGTCTGCATGGGATCAGAAAACCTGCACTGTGTCCTGGTCCTGCCCTTACACCAGGTACACAGCAGTCAGGGGTACTGGAGGGCCGGGAGGCTGGCAGTCCTCCCAGCTTCCAGCAAGTCTTCACTCTATCTGGGCTCTCCGGCATTCTCTGCTTCTCTCTCGGCTTCTGCTGCTGCTTTCTTGGCTTCTCTTTCAACTTCTGCTGCTGCTGGCGTCCCCGTGACGCCGCCCTTAAAAGTTCAGTCTCTCAGCCCAGGTGTACCACTTCAGGTGCCCACCATCAGGCATGCATTCCGGATCACAGGGTTCCCTCATCTATCCTAATGGCGGGAGGGCAGAAAAGCCTGATACCTTTTAACTTACCCTACACCTACTTATTTATTTATTGGCAGCCTCCCACTAGAATATAAGATCCCATAAGATGGATACTTTATCTGTTTCATTCTTCAGTGTATCTTCAGTGTCTATACAAAGACCATAATGGGTGCCCATAATGGGTGCCTCATCCATTATGGGTGCTCCAAGATTACTAAAATAATAAATTAGGGTCTGGTACAATTGTTCTACAGAGGTTGGATGTAAATTTTCAGAATATAATTGTTGCCCTGAACATTTAAAACTGAAAATGCATGGCAGGAGTTTGCCAACATTTTTTGGACAAACATTTCAATCTCAATAACACACAACCTGTAATCTTCACTCTAATGGCAAGGTACATTCACTCTCTAAATCCAGAAAGTTTTATTCAAGCTAGCAGGCAGACTTATGGTAAGAAGACTATGAATGAAATTGATTAGCAATTTAAAAATTCTGTAGGGGGGTGCAGGTCACACAAGGTTTAAAGTCTCAACACTATCAGGCTATTGGCAGTCACTGCCACGCGTGCATGTGTTAGATCCCAGGCCTTCAGGGGGCCACTGCTTCCCTCAGCAGTGTATTTCAGTAGATCTGCCTGTTCAGCTCCCCCCTTTGTCTCTGGTGAACCCTGTCAAACCCTCCCACCCCACACATCTGGCCTGCACTCCTGCTCTTATATAAATAAATAAATAAATAAATAAATAAATAAATAAATAAATAAATAAACAAATAAATAAATACATAAATAAATCTTTAATAAAAAATAAAATATTCTATACCAGCTATGTGGGAGGGTGGGGAGAGTTCACACACCCAATAATTTCACATAAATGAAACCTTAATTTATATGCATTTGAAGTTTATTTTTCACAGTGTGCATTAGTTCTTTGTCTTCTAATAATTGAGTTTTGGTTTTAAAACTGAGATTAAACATTGTCTTTTTCTGTTCCTCCTTACTTATGTTAGAAATCAAAGTGGAAAGAATGTGACATCTATAACTATATGTAGAGAATTTGAGCTTTCCAGAGCTTCCTCTGCCATCACCGATTATAACTCCATGCATATTTTCCTATCCTCATTGTCAAATAAATGAAAAGTGGTATTTCTGGTATTTTGCAGCTTGATAATCTGTCTCCTAGAAAACACCTAACTCAGCATAAATTTAGGCTTTTGTGCATTCATTTTTATATGCTAAATGACCTGATGTAATTTTAGGTATCCAAAAATGTAATTATTTAGAAAGAAACTGCAAATAAATAAATAATTGATTCATTTACTTTTGAATCTGAAAGCTTAGTGCCCTAAATACAACTTTGGTGGAAATATCATTGACAACTGCAGACTACTGCCACTTGAGACAGGCTGATAAATTCACAACAACTTTTAAGAATCTCCATTCATTTTTTATCAGTAATTATTTTCTATTGGCTCTTCTGCCAACACTTACCATTTTAATCTATCAAATTAACTGATTAATGCTAAATGACTTTCAAAGACTGTTACCTAAAATTATAAACCTTAGATACTGTTTGGAAATATGTGCTTTGCAGAATCTTAACAGTTTTTTTTTTTTTTTCATATTTTATTGGTAATAACTGAATCTTCATTTGTGGTCTTCTGATTTAGGCTCTTTATTTGTGCTCTTCTACATTTTCCCCCACCCCAATAATTTTCCCATGATGATATAGTTGTCTTGTAATCTCTACTCTCTCAATTATGACTTTGTGTTGTCTTCCCTCTACATCCTCTTTGTTCTGTACTGTCTTCCATTATAGCCCCTGTGAAGTTTTAGAATAATTACTTTCTCACATGTGTATGTATTCTGACAGCCTGTTAAAATTTCCCTAACCCTTTTAATCTAGATTTTAAATTCAGGCACCTATCATGATCAAGCTACACTTCCATAAGTGATAAAGGAAAATTTCTCAACAAAGATAAAATCACAGCAGTCTTTTTTCTAATTTACTGAATCCCAAGTTAACTTTTAACAGGGAGAATGGGTATGTGAGAGTCTCTCTATATATAATACTCTAGGGTAAATGAAAATTATCAGGATTTTTTCTGACCTCCCTCCATTAGCATTAATGATAGACCCCTGTGGTCCTGAATGCATGCCTGATGGCAGGCACCTGGAGTAGGGTGTGGTCATACATAGGTGGGCACACCTGGGCTGAAAGACTGGGCTTATAAGAATGGTGTCAGGGGGACACCAGTAGAGTAGCAGAGAGCAGAACCAGCAGAGCAGCAAAGGAGAAGCAGAGACCAAGCAAGAATGCCAAAGAGCCCAGGAAGAGTGAAGAGTCGTGAGCGCTTCCCAGCCTGCCTTGTATCTGGTTGCTGCACTACATGTAAAAAGTACGCAATAAAAGTCTGAAAATCCACCAAAGGCTCCAGGACTCTCCTTTACTCGTTGTAGCAGCAGGAATGACACAGAGCAGGATCTCTGTGACCCAAGCAGACCAGTGAAGAAGGAATCCTCAGTGGCTTTTTTTTTTTTCAGGATTTTATTGAGTTTACCAGGTACAGGGCAGGCAGGAGTGCCGGGGGCCAGGAGGCTGGAAGCATAACAGGCCCCAGCGAATCTTCACTCTTTACTGGCCTCTCTAGTGTTCTCATTCTTGCTCTCTTCTGCTATTCTTTCTCTCTGCTGATTATCTTCCTCATGGTTCCATTCCACTCTCTTGCTTGTTCCCGGTGTCCCCGTGATGCCGCCCTTATAGGGCCAGTCACAGCCCAGGTGAACCCACCCACCTATGTATGCCGACACCCCACTACAGGTACCCACCATCAGGCATGCATTCAGGATTACAGGGACCCATCATCAATCCTAATGGAAAGAGTGCAGAAAAAACTGACAATCATTTACTCTACGCCTATCTACCTGGATCATAGAGATCATTCTCTGGCCCTTGCTGGCACTACAAATATATAGGCGTTATCTTTACTTTCAGCATTGTTATTTACTAGGATAAATATTTCTTCATTTTATGCTTCTAAAGATGTGATAGAATGTACAGCTGCAAATCCAATGTCAAGGGCTTTTTTTAGAGTGGATATTTCTAATGTGTTTTTTTTTTTTCCTAGTATTTCTTCACCATGGAAGTAGAAAGGTAGTCAGTCAAGATGGCCATGTTGCCCTGAGATCACTACACACTGAATGTCCTATAACAAAGACATGTGACCTCACCTGTAGTAGAAAGGACTTATCTTCTCTCAACTCTAGAAGTTTAACAAAGTGTCTATCTTCATGTTCAACTGATCAGATAGTATATGATGGTTGTCAGAGTTAAGAAAATAGTCTTGTTTTTAAATGGAGGTAGTGAAGATGAGCCTCAAGATGTTTCCCACTCATGAGGCAAATCATGTTTACTAGTCACATAACATTTCCTTTCACAAATTATTTAAATTCAAAACAAAAATATATTATTATAATAGTATTTTGACTATTATAAGAATAGCTGCCATTTGACATAAATATTAATTGACTTGGTCAATATATCAAAGATCAATTTTAAAAGGTCAATATATCAAAGATCAATTTTAAAAGTCTAGTGAAAGACATTTGGCTTGTTGACCAAACTTCTTGGTAACTTCCCATGGGAAAAGGAGTTCCTTTGGAGTACAGTGCTGAATAGCTTGGCATATGCTGACACTTTGTTACAGTCTTTTCAATAGCAGAATCATTTCCAGGCCACCAGACACAGTGAATAAGTCCTGAATGTGCTACATGTGGTGTGGCCAAGATGACAGTACTGCCATCTGGAATAATAACAAAATTTCTTCAAAACAGACATCCTTTATGGACAGATAACTCATGCAGATCATGTGTCAAGAGTTTGATCTCTTCAGGCATCTCCCCACTGGACTTTGCAGTCAAAACCAGAAGCTTGCTTAGTGTAACAAATCACTGTGGTTTATAAGAAAGAAATACGTAAGTCACATTCCACTGTCTTTTTATATGTACAGATATTAAGAAGATATATCACCCACTGGTGTTTAGAAACAAGTACTCTGTTTCCCCATTAAGTGTGAGAAGTTACATGTTTATTTGACATGCAAAAAGACAAAATTCACTGATGACTGGGGCACAATACACTGTTGTGGAAATAATAGTAACATATCTAGGAGACTAATAAACCATACTTATCACCAAACATTGTTATAAAATCCTGAATTAATTTTACGTCCAGCAGCATTTTAATCACTCCTTGTAAGTAGTATACCTAATCCCTGAACACCCAAATGTATTTTATATCCTTCAATTATTTTCCATATCTTCTTATTAATACATTTTTAATTCATCATATTTAATTAACAAACTTTCCTTGACATTAAGACTGCAGAGAAGCTGAAGGATTGTGATATATAAAAAGAATCAATTAATTAAATCAAGAGTGAGATATGTGGTTCTATGAGAGGTTGGATTGGTTCTGATTACCTTTGGAATTATTCCACAACACACTACTACTCCAATTAGCCATCTTTAAGGATTACACCTTTGTTGTGATGCTGCTTATTGTGACATTGGTTTTTCTTTAGTATGAAAGAAAGCTTATCAAAACCTTGATCCTTAGTTGATTCCTCAGAGATGGTGTGTGACATGCACATATTTTGAACTGCACTATTGTATTACTAGAATACAAAGTTGGTTCACTGTTTATAATCATTTTATTGATGATTGGGAAGCCTGATAAAACAAGGTTACATGAAGGGAAAATGTTGAATTTAGTTGCATTTTTCAAGTTGTCCATGAGTATTGTTTGTTATACCTTGCCAGATCCATAAATGCACATGTAATATCTTGCCTTTGCTATCATACTCCCTTTAGACAGAAGAGATTTTGGAAATTATGTCAGGTGAGGTATATTGTGACTCTGTCAGTCCTCATGTAGATTTTTTTTATCTATTTTATATAAAAGACAAAGATATCATGAAGTATGGTTTCTGGCTCTTCAAAACTTAAGGAGAGCATTTGTGTGGTTCATTAATTGTGCTGCATATTCAGTTCCCCATATTCAGTTCTCGGTGGCAATGATCTCAGTTATAATGAGTTATTGGATATAAATAAAACTATGAAAAGTACTAAACACTGATATATTTTACAGAAATCATTGTGTATTAGCATTAAAAGAATATATACTGAAAGTAATGATACTAAGATATTTTTATCTATTACCAATTTACAAAATATTACTTGCTTTTCATTTCAATAGCTTAATATTTTATAAAACATGAAATTATGTATCCTATATTATAGTCATTAAAATAATATTTACTTTGATGGTGTGCAACAAATATATATTTATGTATTGTTTAATTAAGCATTGATAGACAACAAGCAAATGACAAATTGTTATTGTGCTAATCTGAATTATGCATAAATCTCTTTTTTTTAAGAATTATTTATTTATTTATGCAAGCACTGGGTACAGTCAGACGCATGGGAGGGTGAGAGAATTCACCAGAGCCAGAGTGGGGAACAGAACAGGCAAACTGATGAAATACACTGCTGTAGGGAGCAGTGGGCGTGACAGGAGATTTCTGTGCACCATGCGGGACCCTCCCAGAGGCCAGGGATCCAGCAGGCACTGCAGAGGCTGCGGGCAACTTCACAGCACAGCGCTCAACTGCTGTGCCACCAGGGGAGGCCCATGCATAAATCTCTTTTGAATATTAGAGAAGTGGTATAGTATTCATTGAATTTAACATAAAAATAAACTCATTAGCATGGATCTTATGTCCTCTGTGGTCAAACTTCTTCCCAAACCTTGACTTTACTCCATATTTTCCTCTTTAGTTACCATGGCTATCTTGACATTTCTCAGACAATTACAATTTAAACCTTGATTTTTTCCCTCCACTTGATTTAACTTCATCTCCCAGATCTCCAAATAATAGATGTCAAATTAAATTTGACCTTTGCCATTTGACTTCCACTGATAAATCTGTAACATAGTCTCCCAAAACACATTCCTATTCCAGTGTTACATTTCTATTATTTTTGAAATTGCTTTAGTTATTCATATATTTTCTCTTTTGCCATCTTTCATCCCCCACCAGCATGTAATCTGCACAAAGGCAAGTACGGGACCTTATGTGTCACATTTGACTCTGTCCTTTATGCCAAGGATATTATTTGGCAAGCAGCTGACATTCAAAATATATCTATTGAATAAAATTGAATAAATAACTGAATGAATAAACACTGATTTTAGCCATAAGCCACATATCTTTTGGAGTATATCAAACAATAGCAGACTGAAAATACTCTTGCTTGAAAATACGCGATATGCACTATGAAATTAACAAGACAACCTGAAAAAAGGAAATGAATATCATTATCACATTAAAATGTTGATTCACTACTAAAAGGTAGGAAAAAGAAAAATAAGTATTCTAAGTTCCAAACATCACCAGCAGTAAATTGATAATTGTGCATTGTTATTCACCCATAGGATCAAGGATAAGATACACCTAAAGGAGTATGTTGTTCTGGTGTTGGGAGTACAGGAGTGATATATTGTGAGGAATTGTGTCAGTACTTCAGTAGGGTTTTATAGTTCTTCATCACGTGAGTTGCTGACATGACATCGTTGCTCTTACTTGTTGCCTATCTGACACATTCTTACCACTAGCAGTTAATTCATTCTCTATCAGGGCCACATCACCTTTTATATAGCCTTTAGCCATTAACATATGTATTCTGTGTATTTGTTTACTTATCAGCCTCTAACTCCATTGTGACCAATTTAATGGAAATAGTTTATTTTTTTGTCTTTGTTGTCTTGCCCCATGTTTAGGAAATAAGTGCTCAGTGGGTGTCAATGCACTGACTACTTGGGTATTATAAAGGAAATTTTAAGAACTGAATAATATTTGCAATTCTGTCTTTGACAACTAATTCACATAAAGTTTTCATATTTTATATTAAATACTATGTCAAAATGTAAAGATTGTATTAAAAATATCATTGGCTCCTCCAGTTAACCTTTGCTATACATCATGTTATCAAGGGTTGCCTCGGTTTTCCAATAGAAATTTTGTGATGTCTCAGAAAAGTGATACAAATAGGTTTTGATTATATTGTAACAAATTGAAGAATACTGTGTTTCTTTACTTGAGAAAAAATTGAATTATGGATGGTTAAATACATAATCAGTGAGAAATTGAATATTGAGCTCAAATTGGTTTAGTCCATTATCTTTCAAAATTACTCAGAGTAGGGCCTCCCTGGTGGTACAAGGGGTTAAGATGCAACCTTTTAAGCTATTTGCAGCCACTGAAGAATTAATTCAATCCCCGGCCAGGGAGATACCCACATGGTGCAGCAGATATCTCCTAACTCACCCACTGTTCCCCTCAGCAGTGTATTTCAGTGATACTCCCTGTCCTGTTCCCCACTGGTTCTCTGGTGAATCCTTTCACCTCCCATGTCTCTGGCCTATACCCCAGTTCTTTTATGCATAAATAAATAAATATTTTAAAAAATTCCTCAGAGTGGCCCTCCCCTGGTGGCGCAGCAGTTGAGCGCTGGGCTTCGAAGCTGCCCGCAGCCTCTGCAGCACCGGTTCGATCCCTGGCTGCCGGCCAGAGTCCCACATGGCATGCAGACCTCTCCTGCCACCTGCTACTCCCCTCAGCAGTGTATTTCGTCAGTCTGCCTGTTCTGTTCCCTGCTCTGGCTCTGGTGAATCCTCTCACCCTCTTGTGAATCTGGTCTGTACCCCGGTTCTTGTATAAACAAACAAACAAACAAACAAACAAACAAACAAATAAATAAATAAATAAGTCTTAAAAAACAAATATAAAAAAAAAGTAAGAGGACTAATACTTAATCACCTACAATACCTTTGTCAGTCAAAAGTGGGAATCCTGGACATTCATCTGAGCAAATGATTCTGGAAATCTTTAGTATGGAAAAAAGTTTAAGTATATATTTTTTAAATTTTTTTAAAGATTTATTTATTTATTTCTGCAAGCACCAGGTATAGTCAGAAGCACGGGAGGGTGAGAGAATTCATCAGAGCCAGAGCGGGGAACAGAATAGACAGACGGATGAAATACACTGCTGAGGGGAGCAGTGGGTGCCGCAGGAGAGGTCTGCCACGCCATGTAGGACTTTTGCCTGTGGCCGGGAATCGAACTGGCACTGCAGAGGCTGTGGGCAGCTTCGCAGCCCAGCACTCAACCGCTGTGCCACCAGGGGAGGCCCAAGTATATTATGTTTTGAATTCCCAATCTTTATAGGAAAATAGTAGTTAATATATGAGTAAAAGACTATCAAAAAGAGCTTCTTGATTGATATGACTTAATGGAAATTCCCAAATCCCCAGGATCTGGAACCTGAGATTCCTCTCCTGCTTAATATTTTATTGTACTTTTTGAACCTCCATCTGTACAAAACTAACTACATGTCATGCTTTATATATGCAGGAGTTAAGAATAGAATTTTTTGGGCCACCCTAGTGGTGCAAGGTGTTCAATCTCAGCACTACAATGCAATCTACAGCCACTGCAGCACCAATTTTATCCCTGGCCAGGGATCATACCCACATGGCACAGCAGACCTCTCCTGTCTTGTCCACTGCTCCCCTCAGCAGTGTATTACAGTAGATCTACCTGCTCTGCTCCTCACTCTGTCTCTGGTGAAACCTCTAACCTCCTCTATACCTCTGGCCTATACCCCAGCTCTTGTATGTGTAAATAAATATATCTTTAAAAAATAAAATAGAATATAATTTTTCATAAAATATACTGGCCCTAAAGTTTCAATAAATGTAATAACAGATGAGGAATTATGGCACAAAGGGTGATTGTTAAATTCATTGTACATCAGAATCCCACAATAATTTGAGAATATTTGAGTTTGAACCAGAATAGTTTGATATAAGTTATATGCATATGACACTAGATATAATTTTAGAGCACACAGAACACAAGTCAATTATTTTCTTGTACAAAGTAATTCTATTTTTTCCAGAAGTTTTGAATATTAAGATGATTTTTAATCTATTAAAACCTACTTTCAGTAGAGCTATTGTAACAGTGTTGGTTTTGAATCATGTGATTCAGGTGCATCTAATTTTTATAGGGCAAAATTATTTGCAAGAAACTAACTTCATCTATCCACCCTCACATCAATGCAACAACAGACCTTAGAGAATATTAAACCATACAAAATGGATTCCCTAACACCTTCAGCTAGTACATATTGTATTTATTTTGTTCCTACTAAATATGTTTATTATTAAACACTTATTATCTAAATATGTGGGCCTTCTCATTATTTAAAATTCTACTAAAATTGATGAGTGGAAAACAAGAAACAATTACAATATTGTTACATTTTAAAAATATTAAAAGTAAAATAGGTTTGATGAGTATTCTGGGGTGGGGAGAGAAAAGGGGAACAAGGACCTTATTTAAAAGTGAGGCAAACTACCAAAACCTGGAGAAGGAAAAAAAAAAAATACAATCCATACAATGAAAAGAACATGGTCACCAAAATATAGTGGAGCCCTACACTAAGATATATAGATGTGAACCTTGCAAGAGTTCAAGACAAATAATAAACGTTGAAGCTGGCTAGGAGGAAGAAACAGATAATCTACAAAGGTTTCCCCATCTTGCTTATATCTGATTTCTGTAAGAAAGCACTACAGGCAAAAAAGAGTGGAATGATGCAAAGTAATTAAAAATAAAAAAAATGACAGCCAATAATATTCTATCCATGTTGCAACACTGTCCTTCAGATAATTGGTCAAAATAAAGGTCTTCTCAGACAAACAGAAGTTGAAAGTAACTTTGTTTATAAGTGAGAAAAAGATTTGCACACACATAGAAATAATAAGGAAATATATAGAACTAGGAAACTAACGAAAAATGGAAGTAGCAGACCCTCATATATCAACAAGCACACTAAATGTAGATGGACTGCACTCACCAAACAAAAGGTGCAGAATGACAGAATGGTTGGTTGGATCAGAAAACAAAACCCAACTTTCCTCATTCTGCAGGAAACCCACCTGAACTCCGAAGATATACATATACTCATAGTAAAGATGTAGAAAACACTCCTATGTGTAAATAAATGCAAAGAATTGCAGGGACAGTCAAGTTTATATCAGATTAAATAGATTTTCAGCTAAAAATTAGACTGAGGTGGACATAAATGATTCAATAAATAAAAACAGTCATCAATTAATATTCCCCAAATGAAAAAAACATCAAAATATGTAAGACAATCACATCAAACCTGAAAGCAGATATCATGCTAACACAAAAGTGGTTGGGGACTTCAACATTCCATTTTCATTAGTGGACAGATCAACCAGACAGAAAATAAACAAGGACACAATAGTTTAAACAGAGTTAGACCACATGGTCTTAATAGATATTAATAGGGCACTGAATCCCCCTCCAAATGTTGAGTACATATTCTTTTCAAGTGCATATAGTTCATTATTCACTACAGACCACATATTGATTTGCAAAATAAGTATCAAATTCATGAAGATTGAAATAATATCAAGTATCTTCAGTGATTAGTTGGTATTAAACTAGATATCAACCAAAAAATTAATGTAGGAAAAACCTTTACTATGTAGACCCTGAACAACACACTACTGGGAGACTATTGGGTTAATGAGGAAATCAAAAAAGAAAATTAAAAAAATACCTTGAGGTAAATGAAAATGAGTATGGAACCTGCCAGAACCTATGGAAGATAGCAAAACTGTTCTAAGATGGAAATATATAGCATTATAGGCCCAAATCAAGAAACAAGAAAGAGTTCAAGCAAATAATATTATCTCTCAAGTTAAGGGACTAGAAGATGAATAAACAAAATCAAAGATATTAGAATGAAAGAAGTAATAAAAATTAGAGCAGGGATAAATGAAATAAAAATTAAAAACAGTTTGAGATTAATTAAATCAAAAGTTGGTTCTTTAAAAAGTTAATGAAGGGCCTCCCCGGTGGCCCAGCGGTTGAGCGCTGTGTTGCGAAGCTGCCCGCAGCCTCTGCAGTGCTGGTTTGATCCCCGGCTGCTCCGCGGCCACTGGAGGAGGGTCCCACATGGCGCGCAGACCTCTCCTGCCACTCCTGCTTCTCCCCTTAGCAGTGTACCTCATCGGTCTGCCCGTCCTGCTCCCCGCTCTGGCTCTGGTGAATTCTCTCACCCTCCCGTGCTTCCGACTGCACCCAGTGCTTGTATAAATAAATTAAAAAATAAGTAAATCTTAAAAAAAATAAAATAAAATAATAAAAAAGTTAATCAAAGTAGTTAAACCTCTAGCTAGGTTAAGCAAAAAAAAAAAAAAAAAAAGGAGTGGGAGAAGGAACTCAAATAGAATCAGAAAGACATTAAAGTCACAACAGACATCTCAGCAGTTCAGAGGATCATAAGAGATTACTGTGGATATTTGTCGATATAATATGTTATTAGTTTCTAAAATGTACCTTCTTTAAAGTATTTTGTGTTTTATCTTTTGATGAATTATTTTAGACATTTAAATAAAATAATAGAGGAAAGCTTTATTTTATACAGTTTCACTGTGTATTTTAAAATCGCATTTCATAATAAAGTTTGCTCAAATTCTCTATTAATTTTATGAACTTTTAAAGAATTTGTCAAAAATAGAGTGTCAGGTACATCTTAGCATTTATCAAGAATTATATTGCTGGGATATATTTTATATTGCTTAAAAGATGTGTCAAAATCTCTTTTTCATACATGGAATATGGATCATGGATTCCAAATTATTTTCTTTTTTCTAGGTCCCTGTCAATGACATTTAAATTAAATGTTAGGATGACAGGTATACACAGGTTTCTGTGGCCACTGAAGAAGATAAAATTATTTTAAAATTTTATATAAATGTGACAGCAATAAGTGTGGGTGTCTCTCCCCTTTTCCTCTTCTGTAGGGATATGTTTTCCATCTGGCAGATTAAAAACAGTAGATAGAATCTTAGTTACAGTAATTTACAGTAATTGCAGTTTACCAGTGATGCTATAATTAGCAAAACTAAGCTAATATCTAATTTAATAGCAATGTCACAAATGATTAATTAAAGATCAATTTGATCACTGAGTGAAATCATGATGAAATGGCTTGGTACTCAAGACAGAAACTTTGGCAGCCATTGAAAAATACTTAAATGCACAAAAAATACTTAAATAATTTTGACTGAAAAATGAGAAGATTGTGCTTTAAAATGATGCTAAATAAAGTGTATTTCTCTGTCAGAAACAACCAAAGGAACTTATAGTTTGAGTGACTCATTTGCCTTATGACTGAAAAAGGCAGAGATCCAGCCAATATTTGTGTCTTTAGTTCAAATGTTCAAAACATTAGATGCCTAAATGAAAACTGAATTACTCTTATATTATCTTATCTATGCAATTTAAGACTTTCTCTTGTTACTGCCCATTTAAACTATATTCCAAACATACTGGTTCAATTTTTCTTTCCTTGGATATGCCAAGCTTCCCCCCCAACTTTTCTATGACCATTTTTTTCTTCTTATAACCCCCTTGTTCCATGTATTCAGAATTTATTAGTTTCTTATCAAGTGTCTTTCCAGAGAGACCTTCTAGGCCACCCTAACTTCAACTGTTATCAGAAATATGAGCACCTCATATGTTTGTATTTGCACATGTGTATATATGTGTATGCACATTCTATATATTACATATATAAAACATATACATATATTTATATGCAGTTTATTAGCATTCTCTTCTATTCCAACCAAAGCTACTTGAAAACAGAAACCTTATATTCAATATTTCTATAGTAAAACAGTTCTTGGATTACTGTAAGTAGCTACTTTCTAAGAAAATAGTGAATAATGAATTCTATAAAGTTGCTTTATCAATTCTTTTTTAAAGATTTATTTATGCATACAAGAACTGAGGTACAGATCAGAGGTGTGGGGGGTGAGAGGATTCATCAGAGACAGAGTGGGGAACAGAACAGTCAGATTGACTGAAATACACTGCTAAAGGGAGCAGGAGGCGAGTCAGGAGAGGTCTGCTGCAACATGTGGGTAACTTCCTGGCTGGGGATCGAACTGGTGCTGCAGTGGCTGCGGATAGCTTCATAAATTGTGACTTAACTCCTTGCGCCACCAGGGTTTATCAATTCTTTCTGGAGTGCATCCAATATTTTACTCCTACAGAGAAATGTAAACAGTATAATATAAATTAGATGAATAATCATTCTATATGATTATCTTCAACATGAGAGAAATGCATAGTTAACAAGAATCGTCTAAAATGTATTTAAAAAGTGTATTCATTTCTAAATTATATTTCATTATACTATACTTTAATTGTGCTTAGTTTATCATTTATGTTTTGTAAGAGAATAATGTAAAACCATAGGACAAACTTGTGATAACAGCCCATAATAATCCTGAGTACCTTTGCACTATTCAAAAGTACTAAATAAAAATCCTTTGAAACTGTCTTCTTCCAATTTGACAAATAGATATGCATTCTCTTCTTTTCCATACCCTCCCCCGCCACACAAACTTTCTTGGAGTTGATATTTCGCTTCTCATCCTGAGTTGGTCATTAATTTATTTCTAATGCTTTAGACCTTGGGGTAGTTTTTTTATGCATAAAATAAGAATCTTAACTTAGATAATCTCTAAAATAAGATGATATGATTGTTAAATACATTTGTGTCATTCATTAAAAATCATTTTTACTTCATTTTCAGAAGATTCAACCAAGTACTTGGTTTTAATTTCAGCTAACTGTGCCCATGTATTTCTTTGTACCATTATGTTAGAATTGAGAACATACTTCAGCAAATCCGAGAAGCAAATTGTATCGCTTGGGGAAGCTGGATTAAGAAGCCAGTAGTTTAGACTTTGATCATTTATTTTCTATAGTACTTTGCTACTAGCAAATACATATGTTTTTTGTCGTATTGTTGATTTATTGTTCCAAGGAAATTATTTTAAGGTCTAGAGTCCACTAGCTTAAAGATCCATTGCAATTGCAGAACAGAGTCTACCTGATGGAAAAATGGAGCAGAGAACCTAAGGGAGAGCTACACAATGGAAGATAGTGATGGATAATGGGATTACAGGGAGTGTGTCCGCTGTGGTAACATAGGTCTGAAGAAATTATATACAGTTGTGTAAACCTATTGCTACAAATACAAAATACATTTAAAAATATAAGCATTGCAACATAATAAACAAGATGTTCCTGGTTGATACTGTGAAAGACTGGCGGGGGTAATATTGTTATGTTTCTATAACTAAGGTTGTCACTTTGTTAAAATGTTCTTGACTACCCTGAGGGACTTTTTTCTCTTTTGAATGTCTTTTTGGAAGAGGAGTCCTATTAAATTAAATTTATAGTGGAAATTCTGTATACACACATACACACACATACACATATATAAACACACAGAAGATACTCATGATCAGGTTGATGTGTGTGTGTTTGTGTGTGTAAAATTTTACATGTAAGTATTTACATATAAATGAAAATTTAGTAAATCAATAAAGTATTAATAAACTAGCAATATGAAATAAAGAATACTTATCAAAATACTTATGGGAATCTCCACAAGTGGAGAAAATATTAATTTCATGTTTATCCTGTGGTATAGAGAAATATTTTAGTAAATTTTATCAAAGAAGCATCCAGAATTTTGGAGTTACATAGTAGAAACCAATAATTAATTAGTTGAATCATTAAAGACAAACAAATGTTTATCTCGGATTTGGAAAAATATTATTAATCAGATCAGAAACAGTGAATATAGTATCATAACAGAGCTTGATATGAACAAAATAAACTGGAAAAAATGAGATATTTATAGCTTTCTAGGTTGTTGTTCATTCAAGTGTCTTAAGGGCGGGGAACTTCCTCTTTTCCTTTATGTGGTATTATATTTCAGGAAAATTAATCTGCAGCAGTCTCTTCTTGGTGTGGATGAGGGGCCAGAGTGACCAGTCTCTAGTGAAAGCAGTGTTTGTGGTGGGCACATGCCTGCAGTACTACTGTTAGCCCTCCTCTCTGTGTTTCTAGACCAGCATCTACAGTTTCTAAAGCAGGCTTTCAGTGCCACTATCTTAAGCTTACATCACAGGATATCAGGGTGATCTGGCTATGACATCTCTCACCACTTGACTGCCAGTGCTGATTTGACCGATCAAGCTGGCTTAGCTTAGTAGGTGTCCTCTTCCTCCCTCACTGCCCCATGTGCATCCCTCCTGAAGTTGCATGCTTGTGGATAAGGACAGTCTTCCCCAAACAGGAATTGACCATTTTCCATCGAGGTTATATGAGTAGCTGTTCTTCCCTGCTAGAATCTGCAAACAGGCTCTCAAGCTTACATTCCAGCTTTACTTAATCAATTAAAGACCCTCAGAGCATGGGGGAAAGGTAAAACACTTTTATGGATTGTCTTCTTCACTGAGGCACCTGTTTTACCGGCATACCCCAGCACTTTTACACTTATCCCCTCACAGTTAAGTCCAGAATACTTTTTCCCTTCTCCAGCATTGTCTTATAACAGGAGTGCAGGTTTAAACCACTGTTTCAACACTGGCCACTGTCGCCAGTAATATTTCACCACCTTCCTTTTGTTGTATAGAATTTCCTCAGTATCTCTTCTTTTGCATAAGATAAGCATTTATCTTTGATATCCAGTAGGTTCTGCAGTCCTGCCCCAAGTCACAGCACTCTCTGTGACCAGTTTCCCTCTGGACTAATTTAGATTATCACCCCACCCCCATAACAAAACAGAACCTCCGCTGATACTATTGTCTTCTCTCACATCACCATATTTTTTTAACTATGAAAGTAAAATACATTATTAAATCAAATTATTCCTTTGAAAATGTATCTGTGCATTTCATTCAGTGCTATTTTTATTGCATTTTTCCAGGCAAAAGCAAACATGCTATTTCACCACCTATCAAGAGACAATATTTTTTTAAGTACTTGGGGATGTACACTTATAAAAAACAAAGCAAAATAAATTTAAAAACAATTCTCCATTAAAAGAACTCAATACTAAGCTCCAGTAACTCATTCTCTGTGAGAATATTAATAGGAAATTTAAATGGAAAGGAAATGATAAACAGTTTTGCCTTCTTAATCCTTGTTAAAAGGAATTACTTGGTCCGGGTTAGTATGCTGAATCCAATGTAATGTTTGCTTGTGTAGTTTTCAAATGTTCATTCTGCTATCAAGTGGTGTTTTTCTTTTGAAAAGAGTAAATTTAGCCAAGAGCAAAAATATCCATCATGTTGTTTCCTCTAAAAGAATGTTCTCAGTCTTTCTATTTTCATTAGTGTGTACTGGGAACAATACTAAGCACTGAAGTTACTTTCCAATGGTGATGAGTCAGTGGAAGTTGGATGCCCGTTGATTAATGAGATACACAAAGTATCGTTTAGTTAATAAACATCTTCAAAATTTTGGCTCACATCACAAACATTCTCATGTATGTACAAACATGTAAAACAGATTAAGTTGTTCAGTATAGCTTCAGTCATGTATAAGAATTTATTCTGTTATTGTCATCACACCTAGACTTCCACCCATCGTTATTAAAATTTTCATCAGAAACTCCATCAGTGTGTCTTGTCACTCTGAAAACAAGTTAGTACTGCAAAGTAGCTGTAAGTCCATGTTGATTGATTTATACCACTACTTCAGGGACACAAATCAGATATCCATAGTGACCTCACATTTGGATAATGGGTTAAGATTTCGAGATTGAAAATCCTTTTCATATTTTGCTTTCTGAAGTTCTTAATCCTTAACTCAATATATGTACCTCTTTTAAGATGAATGTCATATATGTGGATGTCTAAATAAATTTATATGGCAAGTTGTGCTACCCAGATAGCTCTAAATAGTTCAATAGTATTAATAAAATTATGTTATTCTTAATAAAGTCTTAAAATTCAGAAATTAGAGGAGAAAGAGACAACATGGCAGTCTTGATTGATGTAATTGGGTTAGATTTTGTCAGAGAAGAATTTTTCAAGAAGTTATATACCCACTTGCACAAATTGATTTTAACTGGGATGGTGCTTGAACAAAGAAAAGCTTCTATCTTTTTTTGAAAGACATTCATTTTCCATTCAAAATGTTTTGTTTTTTTTTTTTTTTTAAGATTTATTTATTTATTTATACAAGCACTGGGTACAGTAAGAAGCGCAGGAGAGTGAGAGAATTCACCAGAGCCAGAGCGGGGAACAGAACAGGCAGAAGGACCGAAGTACACTGCTAAGGGGAGCAGCGGGCGGCAGGAGAGGTCTGCGCGCCATGTGGGGCCCTCCTCTGGTGGCCGGGGAGCAGCCGGGGATCGAACTGGTGCTGCAGAGGCTGTGGGCAGCTTCGCAACCCAGCGCTCAACCGCTTCGCTGCTGGGGAGGGCCCAAAATGTTTATTAATTCAATATTAGGAGGTTGTTTTACTTGGTCATCATTCGAATACATTCATAATACATCTCTCCCAAAAGATGGTGACAGTAGGTGAAAATGACCCCCAGAACAAACACTTTTCTAAAATATTTATTTATGCATACAAGAGCTGGGGTATAGGCCAGAGATTCAGGGCAGTGAGGGGATTCACCAGAGACAGAGTGGGGAATGGAACAGGCAGACTGACTGAAATACACTGCTGAGGGGAGCAGCTGGAGAGACAGGCATGTTCTGTTGTGCCATATGGGTTCCTCCCTGGCCGGGGATTGAACTCGTGCTGCAGTGGCTCTGAATTGCTTCATAGCACGGGGCTTACCCACTTGGCCACCAGGGAGTCTCCCCAAACAAGAATTTTGAAATTATATTTAATTACTTCAGTAAATTTAGTTACATTGTTTGTTAAGAGGAATATTGGTGTTTGTTATTTGTTGACAATCTAGCCAAAAGATAGAAGAAAGGGGAACATACCTGGCAGGTTTGAACTTTAACAGTCTCTGTTAAGAGTCTCTGTTCTCAATTCTGTGAGAAGTGTCTGTTTAATATTTTCTGGTATTTTTTAAAGCAAAACAAATATATATATGTTTTCTTCATCCTGATGTATGTTTATAATGACTTGCACACTTGTCTATTTTTCATATTTACTTATTTGTTCTTTTAGAAAATAATTATTGAATTCTTAATTTGTATAAGACATAATAACATAAGAAAAAAAGCCTAACTTCCAAAGTTTACAATCTATTATAGAGATGACATTCAAACAGATAATAACAGTAAGAAGATATCATATATTAAATATAATAGAGGAATGGGAAAAAATGCAACTTAGAGTTCAAATGAGGATGAACTGTCTTCAGGCAAAATATCATTATTATAAGCCTGAGGGAATATCCAGATTCTGCTGTAGACTAAATTTTATTTAGTACTTTGCTGTTCAGAAAGAGGCATTATTTTAAATTGATTATCCTTAATTAGTATGATGATTCTCTGGCTTTCTAGTTCTTTATCTATGTTTACATCAAGTTATTAAATGGATACAGTAATTGTGCAAACATTTTGGTTGCAATTGTATGTAATGAAAATATATGTAAGTAAGACTAGAGGAATGATATAAAATATGTTGTGATTTTTTATTTTCAAAAGTGTTTTAAATGTGTATATTGCACACACATATATAATGCTTACATATTAAAAATAGTAAACAAGGGCAATTCAGTATAAAATATTATCAATATGCAGAAAATATAAATATGTTTGTTTTATAAAAACAATGTATATCATGTTATATGTAAACTTTTAAAGTAGAATATATAAGTGCTTGATATCTCAACTCTTTTATTTAGGGCAGATGAATTGATTATCAATATGACCCTTTTTTAGTTACTTGACACAAATAAAGTGAAATGCATATCAACAATTTAACATAGATTTAGAATAAAGGGAAAAATACAGTAATGGTAATCATCATGCCTGGCTCACAAGGAATGCTACCACTAATATTTATTGCTGATTTTTTTGATGATATACCATCCTCTTTATTTATTCATTATATTCTAGAGACTAAGTTGTAGGACAAAGTTCTGTTTGTTTATACTTTTGTTTCCTGTTATGAAAAAATGATGGGACAAATTTGAAATATAACTGTATCATCGTATAAAATCAACTACATCTTGTAAGGAGGGAAAATTCAGCTATATACAATTGAGATCTTCTGCCTTTTGATAATGATGGAAAGCAAATTCTTTTTTTTTTCCAGTGCATACTCAAATATATCCAAAGAAGTTACTATCCCACCTTATGACACTCTCTACAAAACTTGGAATACATGCCATTCCATAAAGCTCTGGTGAACAGGATGGATCATTTCATTAAAAGTACTTCCTTATACCTACATTAAAGTTTGCTGGAATTTCTCTACCTACATCCTCACAGTTAGGTATCCATTTGGTCTTCGAGATGCTAAGCAAACTTGACAATGCACAGATAGTTAAACTAGTAGTGGTATAAACTCATGTAGGTAACCTCAGAGAATTTTAAAGCTTCTTTGGAAGAAGTTTTATATCCTGCCAGAAACCTCATAGAAGTTAGCTGGTATAGGCAAGGAACAATCTTTCTCTCAACGTACCAATAATGGCATTGCTAGGATTTAACTCAATATTTGGAACAAAGAGAATTTCAATAATTGTGAAAACAACCACATACTTATCTATTAATTTAGACCTCAGCCATAAAGTGAAAAAGAAATTTAGTTATATCTGAATATGTGAATTTGATACAAAGAAAGAATTAAGTAAGTGTTACGCAATATTTCTTAGTGTTGATCTGTTCTATATGGGGCAATACGGAAATCTATAATTTATGAATGGCACAAGAAAATGAACTAAACAATCCAGTAGAAACTTAGCTCAAATATAAGAATTAAATAAAAGGGAATAAGTAAAAATAAATAATTTTGGTTGTAGTCTGAAAAAAATTAACATTCAAATAAAATTTCATATTCCTAAGAGAAAGGTCACATCTTTCAAACAGTTTTGCTCATAGCAACATTCACAAACTGATCTGAATTTATTTTTTCAGTTTAATGATTCAGACTTTGTTTAGAGAACTTATGATTTCAAGTTGTAGTTAGGGAATCAGAATCTTAAGTCAGCCAACTCTCTATCTTGTCATTATTCCTATCTTGCTATACTACTACCTTACCAAAGCAACCCACGAACTAGGTTGAAGCCAAAATGTATCTAGTAGAACTTTTTTTTTTTTTAAGATTTATTTATTTATGTATACAAGAACTTGGATATAGGCCAGAGGTGTGGAGGTTGAGAAGATTCACCAGAGATAGAGTAGGGAGCAGAACAGGCAGATTGACTGGAGTACACTGTTGAGGGGAGCAGCAGGCGATTCAGGAGAGGTCTGCTGCGCCATGTGGGTATCTCCCTGGCCAGGATTGAACTCATGCTGTAGTGGCTGCAGATTGCTTCATAGATTGTGTCTTAATCCCTTGTGTCACGAGAGGGGGCCCTCTGGTAGAACTTTTGCAATGATATTATGAACCTCCTATACTTGGATAATTATTATGTTCTCCTTGAGGGGGTCTGGCTTACTTCCCTGTAAAGTGGACACAAAAGTTTAATATGCTTCATGTTAAATATTTTCAAGAAAAAATTTAAACCATAAGAATTCTAGATCAGGGCCTCCCTGGTGGCACAGCAAGTTGAGTGCAGCACTGTGAAGCTGTTCTGCAACCTCTGCAGCACTGGTTCGATTCCTGGCCGGCCAGGGAGTTACCCACATGGTAGAGCAGATATCTCCTGTCTCTCCTGCTGCTCCCTTCAGCAGTGTGTTTCAGACCTTCTGCCTGTTCTGCTCCCTGCTCTGTCTCTGGTGAATCCTCATGCCCTTCTGCACCTCTGGCCTGTACCCCAGTGCTTGTATAAATAAAAATAAAAAAAAAAAAAAAGAATTCTAGATCATGCTATTTCCCCCAAGGTGTAATTTTCTCTAACCTCCTGACTAGATTAGATTTCAAATAGTAATTTACTATCACAGAGGATGAGTGATTATAATTATCTGATTTTATCTATTGTGGCAGTTTAATGCAGCTGAATTTCAAATTTTTGTAATTTAGCCATATCTCATGGAAAGTGCTCTTTTTCATTTAGACATATATTCAAGCTGAAGGATAACAATTAGTCTGTATTAATTACTTTTTTAGCCATGGGTATCTTTAACTTCTTCACTTTTTATTTCTTCCTTCTTTTTTTCAACAGTAAAAACTCATCATCATAAAGCTATAATCCTCAGAGGTAACAACTGTGTACTACTCTTCTATAAGCAAATGACCACTTTCCTGGCTCCTTTTCTTTCATGATGCCATGATTATGCTTATATTCCTTTTACCTTTCACTTTCAGATCTTGAAGTTTTGCATTTTGTAAATCAAATCATACTCTGAATGACTAGGGGCTGTGATGTGCACACATATAGGGAAAATTCATGCAATATATAAAACTGAACAATATTTAATATTTTTTTTACTGGCACCATGTTTTGTTGTTTTATAACATGGATGAAGTAGAAATTCTATATTTGTTATTCTTTTTTTCCTCTTTTATTGAGATATAGCTGACACATAACTGAGTTAATTTTTGATGTACAAAATGATTATTTGATATAAGTATATATTTCAAAATTATTTCCACAATGAGTTTAGTTGACATTTGTCACCTACAAAGAGTTATAATTTTTTGTTTATCAATTTTAAAATGTACTCTTAACAATTTTCAGCTATAGAGTAGACTGTTTGCTGACTGTAGCAGCATGTTTGTACAGTACATTCAAAGTATTTATTTTATAAAAAGAAGTTGATGTCTTTTGACTCCCTTCATTTCTTTCACCCACTCCCAACTCTGGTAACCACAAATCTGTTTTCTCTGTAAGTAAGTTTGACTTGTTGAGATTCCACATAAAAGTGAGATTATGTAGTATTCTGTCTGACTTACATAACTCCTCCAAGGTTTTTACAAATGACTTATTCTTACGTTTTTATGGGTGAATAATATTCATATCTATATCTATCACATTTTATTTATCCATTTATCTGTCAATAGACACAGATTGTTTCCATATCTTAGACATTGTAAATAATGCTGCAATGGACATTGACATGCAGACACCTTTTTGAGATAGTGATTTCATTTCCTTCAGATATAATATTCAGAAGGAGAGCAGGAAGATGACATCCTCCTGGGAAGGATTATAATCAAGCTCTAGATGTCTTTTAAATTAGAAGCCTGATCTTCAGGACATAACTTTTAATATATACAACTAAACACTTTTCAAAGAGACTGAGTTACTGTCTACTGCCTCTGTTCAGCGCCTCAGGGGAGAGTCACAGTGAGTCCTGAGAGCCATTCAGACCTTGTTTGTTTGTTAATATTATGTGTCTTGTGGATGAAAATGTAAAGAATTGTTAGCTTAGAAAGCAAGCTGTTTTGAGCAATGGTTATTCAGATCTTAAAATTTGGGGTGCCGTATGTTTGGTCCAAACCTTTCACTTCTCATGGAGAAATTGGGGGTTGTAAGTTCATTCTCTATTGCTTGTTACTGTGCCAGGGGGTAGGAGTTTATGATGTCAATGTGACAATGTGTCTATCATTTTAACACTTTTTTTCTCCTCTGACTTTTTTTCTCCTCCTTTGTAGCATTCACTTAGTTTTTCAGTTTCCTTTAAGTGTACTATTTGCATATTTATCTGTAGATTCAGCATGTCTGTGAGAGGAGGTGAGTTTAGCAGCCTCCTATTTGGTCACATTAACTGGAATCTTTATATGTTTGTGATTATATCACTGTAAATGGTTAATAAGACAAAATCCAGTTTATATGAATAAACAGTTGAAGTTCTTAGATAGTCTGAAATTCCTATTGATGCTTTTGTTATAGTTATTATGAAACCAGCTTCGTTTTTTTCATTATTATTTTAAAGATTTATTTATACAAGAACCAGGGTATAGGCCAAATGTACGGGAGGGTGAGAGGATTCACCATAGTCAGAGTGGGAAACAGAACAGGCAAACTGACCAAAATACACTGCTGTGGGGAGCAGCTGGCATGACAGGAGAGGCCTGCTGTGCCATGTGGGTATCTTCACTGCAGGAGGGGATCCAACCCGCACTGCAGAGGCTGTGGACAGCTTCAGAGCTCTGTGCACAACCGCCTGCGCCACCAGCAAAATAATGATGATAACAACCTTGTGTCTCAAACAATGAAATAGAGTGACACACATAATGTGCTAAATTTTTTTATGAAATAACACTATAAAAAATGGGCTAAAGAACTAAATTGATACTTCTCTTAGTAAACACTCAGACTGCAGATACATGAAAAAATGTTCACCCTCAACTATTTTTAGGGACATGCAAATCAAGACCACAGTGAGGGCCTCCTTGGTGGCCCAAAGGGTTAAGTCTCAGCACTATCAAGCTATTGCTAACCACTGGAACATGAGTTTGATCCCCGAAGAGGGATCTGATGCACATGGCACTGCAGACCTCTCCTGTCTCGCCTGCCGCTCCTCCCAGCAGTGTATTTCAGTTAATCTGCCTGTTCTACTCCCCATTGTCTCTGCTGAATCCTTTCACCCACTCCATACCTCTGGCCTGCTCCCAGTTCTTCTATGTATAAATGAATAAAAATAAATATTTAAAAAAACCCTACAAATGTGATATTATTTTATACCTGTGGGAATGACCCTTATCAAAAAGATCAGAAATAAGAAACATTGGTGAGTATGTAGAGAAAAGAGAAACCACCCATAATCCTGCTAGGACTGTACATTGCTCCAGTCATTTTAAAAGCAGTAAAGAGATGTCTAAAAACAATAAAAAAAAGATCCCTAATTTGATCTGGTAATTCTAGTCCTAGGCATCTACCTGAAAAAATATAAAGCACTATTTTGAAAGGAAACTTGCACTCCCATATTAAATTATGGAAATAACCACCTAGGGCCCAAAATAGATGACTGGATTGAGAAGATACAGTATATATATTCAATGGAATATTAATCAGGGATCAAAAAAGGTAAAGATTTTCTTTATTTGAGTCTTACATTAGTTACTTCATATTCCATACATTAGTGACACCATTTAGTATTTCTCTTTCTTCTCACTCATGGATGAAACTGGAAGGGATACTACTAAGTTAAATCAGTGAGAAGAAAGAGAAATACTAAATGGTGTCACTAATGTGTGGAATATGAAGTAACTAAAGTAAGACTCAAATGAAGAAAATCTTGAAAACTAATCCTTGAGAGCTTCACTGTTGGGGCAGGGGTTAAAGTCTCAGCACTATCAAGCTACCACCAGCTACTGCGGCTCAAGTTCAATCCCTTGCCAGGGAGTCAACCCACATGACACATGAGACCTCTCCTGTTTCTCCCGCTGTTCCCCTCAGCAGTGTATTTCAGTAGATCCACCTGTTCTGCTCCCCACTCTGTCTCTGGAGAATCCTCTCACCCTCTGCACCTCTGGCTTATACCCCAGTTATTTTATGCATAAATAAATAAAAATAAATCTTAAAAAAAGACAAAAAATGAATCCTTGCTAGCTGACTACAGAACTGAAGCACCAAAGGAAGATGTGTGGGAGATGTAAGAACAAAAAGGGAAGGAAACACTATGGACTATGATAGCGGACTGTGGAGAAGTTTGTGGTATAGTTTCACTACAGTGGTGATATGTAATGGAAATATGCAGCTATTATTCAATTAAAATAAATAATTTTAATTACAATTAAATTAAATGTAAATATAGTTTCAATATTGGAGAGGTAACTTAAATAAAGGACCTAGATATTATGCAAATAATTAGTTTCATCTGCACTTCTTGAAAACAGATCTTAGTTTTATTTACATATTGTCCTTTTTAAGAGTCTATATCTATTACCTTTTCAGTTTTCATTATGCTCTGTATTATTCTTAAGAGGCATATCATTTCTAAGGATTAGGGCTAGCAGTTACAGGTGATTGTTCAGGAATAAAAATTAAGAAATGTCCAGATTTAATTATTCTTATTTAAATGATTTAGTTTGGCCAGATTTGGTGGGTGGTTCTATTTTAGAAACAAGTGAAGATTTTTCATCTTTAGTTCTACTCTGGAAATTGTCTGCCAGATTGATGGAACCTCATTTAGGTCTCATCAGAAACTGTGAACACAGCATTATGACTTGATTATACTACTAAATATCAAGAAACACAGATAATAATACCATTAAGAGGTGTGGCTTAGGCATACTTTAAAGAGCATATTTTACTTAACATTAAAAATAATTTGTCTTGCTCAGAAAGCATATTATATAAATCTTAAGCACCATATAATTGTAAATAAATTTAGCATCTTTTATTAAGGATATATTAGTAGTGGTGCACTTAAAAATAAGACTGCATTGATTTTCATTGGCTCTCTGATTTTCTTATTTCAAATACTAATAGCTGTATTAGTTTTAGGTTAGAATTTTTTTAAATAAAAATAAGCCATTTTATTTGATTTGAGTTTTCTGGGAGTTTTTATCAGGATAATACATTATCCTGCACATCTACATTTGATGAAGAAACTTTTTTCATTTGAAATGTATCACTTTGATACTATTCTTGGTAGAAAATACTTTCAGAATGACTAATATATAAATAGTTGCTTTCAATTTTTAAATTATATAATGTTATCACCTTTTGCCATATTAATTAAGTAATTGAATATATGTTCCTTGTAAAAAGCAATATCAACATTTGATTCTGATGATCCACTCTGCTCTTGTTATCATAACTGTGTTTAGGTCCTTTTTCTAGTTTTCATCATAGAGCTTTAAACTATCTTAGGCAAAGAAACATTCAACAAAACATGCTTTTTCTTTTTCCCATCTCAAGGTACCTGATTTCTAGGATTTCTTTTCACAGATTATGTGTTTGGTAAATAAGCAAGACAACAGAAATTTGATTTGCATATCTGAGTTTCTTTGTTTCTGCTTACTCTTTTTTTTTTTTTTAAATATTTACTTATTCATGCATACAAGAGCCAGGATACAGGCTGGAGGTGTTAGGGGTGAAAGGATTCATCAGAGACAGAGTGAGGAACAGAACAGGCTGACTGACCAAAGTACACTGCTGAAGGGAGCAGTGGGCGAGTCAGGAGAGGTCTGTTGCTCCATGTGGGTTGCTCCCTGTCTGGCCAGGAATCAAACTCATGCTGCAGTGGCTGTGGATAGCTTCATAGGTTGCGTCTTAACCCTTGCACCATCAGGGAAGCCCTGTTTTTGCTTACTCTTGATTAATTAAATTTACTAGAAGAAGCAATAGATCATAGCTCTCTTGAGAATTCAGGCTCTAACACATCTATACAGATGTTATGTTCCTCCTCTTTATCATGTCATTCATTGTCTACAGAGCAAATCTCTCTTCAACTACGTATTGCATACCTATATGGAAATAATGAACTGGGAAAGAAAGAAATTAAGAAATCTATCCCATTTACATTAACATCCAAGAGTATAAACTATCTAGGAATAAACCTGACAAAATAAGTGAAAGACCTATTGATTGAAAGTCATTAAGACAATTTTAAAAGAAATAGAAGATACATAGACATGGAAGGCATCATTGAGGATTGGAAGAATTTACATCTTTACAGTGACCATCTTACCCAAAGCAATATAAAAATTCAATGAAATCCTTATCAGAGTTTCAATGGAATTAATCAAAGAAATAGAGCAAGCGTTATGAAACTCATATGGAACCAGAAAATATACTGAATATCTAAAAGAATCTTGACAAAAAAGGAATGAAAAAAAATATAGTCGTTATCATGTTTCCAGACTTCAAATTACAGTACAAGGATGTGGTAAACAAAATAATATGGTATTGGAAAAGAAATAGATTCACAAACAAATGGAATAGAATGGATAGGAGAGCCCATAAATTCACATCTATATATACAGTTAATTTATTACAAAGGAGCTAGGTATATACAATAAAGAAACAGTCTCATCAACAGATAATGTTGGAAAAACAGGAAAGCCACATGTGGGAAAATGAAACTAGGCCACTCTCACAATATTCACAAAAATGAACTCAAATGAATTAGACTTGGCTGTAATACCTGAAACCATAAAATACATAGAAGAAAATATCGGTCAAAAATGTATGTTGATAGAAAAATAGATAGATGATAGAGTTATATGATGGAATATTACTTAGCTATAAGTAAGATGAACTCTTACCATTTGCAACAATATTGATTCAACCAGATAGAATTATGACAAGTGAAATAATTCAGAAGGAGAAAAACGAATACTGGATGATGTCACCCATTTGTGGAATATGGAGAAGTGAAACACAGTAACTGGCACAACTGAATAAGGAGAAACCCTAGATATATCAATGCAGTATTGAGGTTAGCAGAGTGAAGAGAATGTAGGTGTTGGAAGAAATGGGGGAGGGCACATTTAGTATAGTAAAGGAGTTTTTGGTGGATGTGGTGTGGTGACATATACCTGAGAAAGTGTGAACCTATTCACCTAAATCATGTATATTATTATGAACAAAATTTATCACAATAAAAAAAAATCTCCCTATTTGGATTTATTAGATTCTGAGGACTTTGCCTCCATTATATCAAAGTTTTCCAATTACATAACAATCATAGATCGGGTTTCTGGGACAAAGACCAAGTTTTGGATAAGATATTTACTTACTTACAGTACTGTGTGTTTTGACCCCTTTCTTTGGAAGTAAAAATTTTAAATAAAATTTGCTAAAACATCCCTTGGTTTCTTTATTTTGTCTCTTTCTCACCCCTAAAATTTTACTCTCTCTGAAAGTTCTGACTGACCTACATATTTTCACATTTTCCTGACTTGTATTCATTCCTTTCTGCCCTTCTATATACCACATATTCCTGTTGACCCATACATCCCATTGGGTACACAACTATTTACATATATATAATTCCCAATGCATAACACAAAGAAAAGTGCATAGTGGATTCTATTATACATGTTCATAAAATGAACAAACAGATCAATAAATAAATCAATAAGATTGATTGCAGTGTATGAGGAAACATCCAGGTTAACAGGAACTATGAAAAAGAATTATTTTTAAGCAGGAACTATGCCGAAGAATTATTTCCTCTCCAATTTTGACTGTAATCAGAATCTAATCAAAGGCAATTATTTTAATTGATATAATGATATTTTGAGTGCATATTACTCTACATTTTACTGATAATAATCACCTTATTTTTTGTAGTATCATAAACTTTCCATATTAATTATGTAGTACTACTAATAAGACATTCATATGTAAGTTATGCAATGTATCACATGCATTGTATATCTGTACTGTGGAGATTGGCACGGCATAAGTAGATTCTGGAATTAGAGCCCTATAGCAAATTCACATTAAATTATGGTATTTGAACATATTAAAGTTGCTGAGAAAACTTTTCTATGAGAGTTAGTCTTCCCCTCTTTTTACAAAATGCTAATCAATTAGCATCCTGTAAGTACTGAATAATAGGTTTATATTACATCTATTTCATTTTAAGATGAGTTTATAGTCTTTAGGAACTTGAATTTCTGATACTTAAATTTTAAACTTAATATAACTTGAAAATTAGGCAAAATTAAAGACACATTGGACTATTTTTTTTGTTATCTGAAAAATTATGTGGTCATAAATTTTAACTAGAGTCTTTCACATTTTACTTTCATTTGTTGTACTTTACTTTTATCTGAAGTGCCAAGTGACGGGTATTATTGTTGTAAGATTATACAATGATGCTCTACATTTACAGCCTTGGTGTTTCAAGTCTTCATTATGTGCTCTATCAAGGTGTGACATCTCAACTGTCTCTGTATTTTCAAAAACACTCTCATATGACAGTATAGGTCTATGAAATAATTTGTTAACATGACAACTGTACTCATATATCAGTAATGGAGTAGTATATAATAACATTCTCTACAGAGATTTTCCCCATTCTATTTTATTTTGTTATTGAGGTAACATCTATCTGCTTACATTATTGCTGGTATTTTAGAATTATAGTACCCCTTAACAGGTATCAGTATGAAAGCACATCTGACATGGAATCACCCATAGGCCACCCCCATAAGCCATTGTGATCCCTTCCCTCTGTATTATCAACATTCCTACCCCTCTCTTATAATTGTTTCAGTTCTATATTCAGTTTTCAAGTGTTTGTTTTTAAGCTTCTCTTTATGACCCTTAATTTGGTTTGCCTATATTCCACATATAATTGACACTATTCCATCTTTCTCCTTCTGTCTTATTTCACTTAGCACTATCTCTTCCAGTTCCACCCATGTTGCAGCAGTGGCATATGATTATCATTTCAGTCACTGAATAATATTCACTTGAGTGTGTGTGTGGGTATGGGTGTGTGTGTGTGTATGTGAGATATATGTGTATATAATATATATATATAGAGAGAGAGAGTATATAGTATATATAGCATATGTAGTATCTATATAGTATAGTATATGTTTGTGTCTATATGTAGACATATGTATCTAAATATATATACACATCTATACACACACACATCTTCCTGACTCACTCATCTGTTTTGATGAGCGGCACTTAGTTAATTTCCATAATTTGGCTATTACAATAGTGCTGTAATAAATATAGGAGTTAAATCTGACTTCAGTATTTTTTTTAACTTTTTGAATATATGCTTAGGTGTGAGATTACTCAGTAGGTGTCATATTGAAGATCCATTTGTTAATCTTTTGAGACACCCCATACTATTTTTCGTTGGGGTTGGCTCAGTCAGCATTCTCACCAACAGTGAAAAGAGGGTTCTCTTTCCACCACATCCTTGCAGGCACTTGTTTCTTGTCTTTTTGATATGCCCATTATCATAGATGTGAGATAGAATCTCATTCTGGTCTTAATTTGCTTTTCCACGATTAGGAGTGATAATGAACAATTTTTTCATGTGCTTGTTTGCTATCAGTATGTCTTCTTTGGAGAAGTGCCTGTTTAATTTCACTACCATTTGTTTTAGTTTTGCTGAAATGGATGAGTTGTTCATGCATCTTGGATATAAGCCTCTTTCTTGTCAGATGCTTAGTATGCAAATATTTTCTCCCATTTGGTATGGTGTCTTTAGGTTTTAATTATTTCACATGATAGATTTTTAGTTGATGTCCCAACTTTTCATTCTCTTGACCTTTCTTCCTCCTTCCCTCCCTCCCTCCCTCCCTGCCTCTCTCTCTCTCTTTCTCTCTTTCACTCTCTCTCTCTGTGTCTCTGTCTGTCTTGCTCTCTCTCTCTCCCCTCTCACATCACTGAAGCTAATGTCCTGGAGCCTTGCTTATGTTTTCTTCTATGTATTTTATGCTTTTCATTCTCATACCCTAATATTTTATCCATTTGTGTATTTTTGTGTTTGGTATGAATGTTATACTTTTATTCTTGTATATAGGACAGTCCAGTTTTCCCCATGCCATGTATTGAAGAGACTTTCCTTTCTCATCTTGGCTCCTTTTCAATGATTAACTGTACATATAGATATGAGTTTATTTTTGATTCTCAGTTCTGTGGCATTGCTCTGTGTATATTTTATGTTGTATTATTATACTTCAATTGTTCTAGCTTTGTAGTATAGTTTCACGTCTGGAAGTGTGATATTACCATTCTTCCTATTTTTATGGCCAGGGTTGCTTTTGTTTTTCAGGGTCTTTGGTGATTCCATATGAATATCAGCAATATTTTTTTTTCTATTTCCTTAAAGAATGACTGAAACTTTGGTAGAAATTGCATTGAATCTGTTAATTGTTTTGGATAAAATGGCCATTTTAACAATGGTATTTCTCTGTTCTATGAACAGAAAATATGCATTCTATTTTTATGTTTCCTATATTTTTAACAATGTTTTATATATTTTTAATTTAAGTCCTTCACCTGTTCTGACAGGTTTCTTCCTAGGTATTTAATTTTTTTATTATACAATTATAAATAGGATTTTTTCTTGATTTCTATGCCTTCTAGCTTATTGTTTGGATATAGAAAGGCAGCTGACTTTTATATATTTATTGGTAATCTGACACTTTTCTTTTTTTAAAAAAAAATATTTATTTATTTATTTATTTATTTATTTATTTATGCACTGGGTACAGTCAGAAACGCGGGAGGGTGAGAGAATTCACCAGAGCCAGAACAGAGAGCAGAACAGGCAGAGTGATGATGTATACTGCTGAGGGGAGCAGCAGGCAGCAGCAGAGGTATGTGTGCCATGTCGGGCCCTCACCCTGCAGCCAGGGATCGAATCAGCGCTGCAGAGGCTGTGGGCAGCTTCGCAACCCAGCGCTCAACCATTGCGCCACCTGGGAGGCCCCTCTTCCACTTTTCTTAACTGATTTTTTTTTTAATTGGCATCTTTAGGGTTTTCTATGTATATTATTATGCCATCTGCAAATAATGACAGATTTACCTATTTCCCAATTTTGATTCTTTTCATAACTGTCTCATGCCTAATTGCTTTAACTAGGACTCCCAATGCTGTGTTGAATAGTAGCAGTAAAATGCATTCCTTTGCCTTGTACCATATCTTAGTGAAAACCTTTCAGTTGTTATTATTTTATTTTTTAAATATTTTCTCAAATATTAATTAATTAATGTATTAAAGATTTATTTATTTATGCATACAAGAACTGGGGTACAGGCCAGATGTGTGGGGGGTGAGAGGATTCACCAGAGACAGAGTGGGGAACAGAACAGGTGCATTGACTTAAATACACTACTGAGGGGAGCAGCAGGAGAGACAGGAGAGGTCTGCTGCACCATGTCGGTGGCTCCCTGCTTGGGGATCGAACTCATGCTTCAGTGGCTGCAGATAGCTTCATAGGCTGGGTCTTAACACCTTGCGCCACCAGGGAGGCCCTATTTATTTTTGTGTGAACTGGGGTGTAAGCCAAAGATGCATGGGATTGAGAGAATTCACCAGAAACAAAGTGAGGAGCAGAACATGTGGATTTACTGAAATACAATGCTAAAGGTAGCAGCAGGTGAGATAGAAGAGGTCTGCTATGCTATATGTGGATTAGCTCCTAACTGGGCATTGAACTCAGGCAGTAGTTGTGATATAGCTGAGACAACCCCTATGTCATCAGGGAGACCCAGCTGTTAGTTTTTCACCATTAACAATTATTTTTAGCGTGGTTTTGACATAAATGGTCTTTATTATGTCAATGTATGTTTTATTTGTCCCTGTTTTTATTTTATTTTATTTTATTTTAATTTTCAGACCTTATCAGTCTGATTACTTTTTTTTTAAGATTTATTTATTTATACAAGCACTGGGTACAGTTAGAAGCATGGGAGGGTTAGAGAATTAACCAGAGCCAGAGCAGTGAGCAGAACATGCAGACTGATGAAGTACACTGCTGAGGGAAGCAGTGGGCGCAGCAGGAGAGGTATTCGTCTTCGTGCCATGTGGGACCCTCGCCGGTGGACCCTGGCCGGTGGCCCTCAAACCGGCACAGCAGAGGCTGTGGGCAGCTTTGCAGCCCAAAGTTCAACCACTGCGCCACCAGGGAGGCCCTTTATTTATTTATTTTTATTACACATTTGGTGTTAAATTATATAATTTGCTTTCTTGGCATCTACTGATGTGATCATATGATTTTTATCTTTACATATTTTGATGTGATGAAATTCATTGTTCAAATGTTGGATGTTGAGCCATGATTTTGTTGTTAAAAAAAAAAAAAATCCCACTTGGTCATGGTGTATGATCCCTTTAATTCACTGCTGAATTCAGTTTCCTAAGAAATTGATAAGGATTTTTTTCATGTTCATCAGGGGAAAAGGAAAAAAAAAATTTCTTTTATTGCTATGCCTTTGAATGGTTTTAGAATAAGGATAATGTTTGTCTTGTAAAATGTCTTTGAAACTTTGGTTTCAATTTTTTGGAGTATTTGGAAAGGATTGGTATTAAGTCACCTTTTATAATTTGGTGAAAACATTTGGTCCCAGACTTTTGGTTTCTCAGAGATTTTGTTTACAGTCAATTTCCTTGCTTGTAATTGTTGTGTTAAGGTTTTCTATTTCTTCCGGATTCCATGTGAGATGGTTGTATATTTCTAAGAAATTGTGCATCTTTTCTATATTATTAGATTTACTAGCATGCATTGCTCATTGGCTTCAAGCATTTTTATAGCATTTTTCTCATACTTTTAATCTACTTTTTGCTTTAAGCTGTGTAATAGTCCATACATCAGTTATTTTTAATGCAAACAAATAAATATTGCTTATCTATTAGGTCATTTGAAAGATAGAAATATAAATCTATTTTCTTTATATATTATCTATATATCTACTGAGCTATAATGTTCATTTTCATTGTATTTTTAAAATGACATTTTTTCTTTCCCTAGCCATTTGTTACTTTTTTGAAATTCAAGTAAACAGATATGTTCATAGACGTCTTAAGCAGATTCTTCATTACTCTTTTGGGGAAATATATTGTTTATCTCATTGAAATGTACTTCTGGATATGAAAAATAGTCTTAAAGAAATATCATTTCATGTATTTAAGTAGTAAACTTTACCACTTCCATTTATTTTAATGTCAGAAAATGTTTTTACCATTATTAAAAAAATAAAAGTAATTAATAATATTGCCCATTCATTTTCAATACCAAAATATGTGAGTGCTAATGTGTCAGGCACTGCATTAGGCACTGAAGGTACAGAATAAATAAAATTAGATATTTTCTCTAGACTTCAATAGCAGACTAAGTATAATATTGTGATTAGTCATTGGTGAAACACAAGACTGTTTAATCTAGTCTCTGTACAAAAAAAATGTGAAATATTTAGGAAAAGAAAGGGAGAAGTTGCTTCATTTTCGTCAGTTATCTGTTGTTATCGGGGCAAAAGGTTTACATCAATAAATGCACCAATTCCTAATTCAATAAACAAAACCAATTTATATTTTGAAAACAAGATACATGGAAATTAATGATATTAAAACCTCTTAAAGTCATTCTAATATGATCTGTAATGTACTAGAGCTAGAATTTAGGACAGACAATACATCCTAAGAAGAGATAGTTACATCAAATTCACAAGTCATAGTTATCACAGATACAGAATAAAGAGCCCACTTCTTGAGTCACACTTGCAGATATGATAGTTTTTTAGATTTTGGAAAGTACAGTACAAAATTGCTTCAGATTGTCATGTGAATGTCTGTCCTGTACTTAAATATTGCATGGAAAATATTTGAAGAGTCTCATTATTTTTTCCTTTCATTAATTTTTTCCCTTTCATTATTTTTTTCATTAATTTTTTCCTTTTCCTTACATCTCATATTGCATTTTGCACACAAAGTAGCACAATACAAAAACACACACACCCATCTTCATTATATTTGATTTAAAATATAGTCATATCAGTGTTAATTTTGGTTACAAACTTGTCTGTTAAAAGATGTGGGGGGGGCCTCCCCAGTGGCGCAGCAGTTTAGCTCTGGGTTGCAAAACTGCCCGCAGTCTCTGCAGTGCCAGTTCAATCCCTGGCCACCTGGAGAGGGTGCCACATGGTGCGCAGACCTCTCCTGCCGCCCGCTGCTCCCCTCAGCAGTGTACTTTGTCACTCTGCCTGTTCTACTCTCCGCTCTGGCTCTGGTGAATTCTCTCACCCTCCTGTGCCTCTGACTGTACCCAGTGCTTGTATAAATAAATAAATAAATCTTAAAAAAAAAAAAAAAAGATGTGGGGAATTGGTTCTAAAAGGTAAATTACATTGTTTGGCGATAGATTTTTCTGTTTAATATTTTTTTCTTAGATATATTTTCCTTTCCATATTAGAAATGTATTATGTTAGTTTTACAATAATGTCATAATATGGATTTGTTTTTTTCTAAAAACATATCATCCTTCATTCATCTTATTGGTTAGGCAATAACTTAGCTTTCATATCCTTCGATACATCAAATTGAATCTTATAACATTTAAAACGGGGATATTAATAAATAGCAAGGTAATTTGTCAGAAAGAATTTTTTGAATAGTTGCTGTGCTTAAGATTAAACATTGCTTAACCATGAAACTCACAAGATAAGTTCTTGTTGAATGATCTGTTGTTTCATAGATTAATTGACACTTTACAAATATTTTTTTTTCTTGTTAAAGTGAATGATTTACTAGTTAACATAGACTACTTAGCCTAAGGTAGGACAGTGTTTATAGCATTTCATTTATGGTAGAAAAGAAATGTGAATTCCAAAGAATGAAAATATGAGAGAAATTTATAGATTATTGTCTGAAAAGACAATATATAGTTGAATGTTTTGCTATACGTCAAAATAAATTTAGAGTCTGATATTCAAGTCTGCATGTGTTTTTCCCCTGGAACTTTCAAACCAATTTCATTAAGTAAGGTAAAGTTATGGTGTTAATCCTTTTACACAGCGAAGGTCTAAATTGACCCCTCTCTGAATATCATCCTTATCTAATATCTTTCTGTATTCCACAGAGTTTAAAACAATGACTAAAATAAGTGAATGGTCCATGATGGAAATAAAACAAATACATGATTGGATGGATAAAGTTAGTCATCTTCTCATCATTCATTACCTCAGTGCTCTATACTTATTTGAGTATAATCTTTCAATCAAGGAAAACTAGAGCCACAAAGAAATTAATAGGAATTGATAGAAATCCTGAGCCCTGGAACTAGTTCTGATTCTTTCTAGATAAGCACTGAAAATCCCTTAGTCTATTTTCAACTGCAGAATGAAGACTTCATAACAGAATGATCCGCAAATTATGTTTGTTTGGTGTAATAATGCAGCCTACTGGCCTATATGGAACTTTTCTCTCAATTAATCTTTAAAGTCTGACAAATTTCTTCTTTATACTTTTCTTGGATTTAAAGAAGAAATTCATTATTACTGTTTAAAAGATTTCCTACTGTGGCACAGCTGGCACAGGTGAAAGAAATTAAGTAAACGAGCAGTAGCTCTATAAGACTTCATCACCTACTCTGCATAATTATAGAAGTCAGAACTTGAAAATGGAATTTATAAAGATAAGTTGAAATGTAGATAGTATGTTTTAGGATAATATAAGTTTGATGATGTGTTATTTTGAATTTTAAGTTCCAAAGCTCTACATAAGTAAAGAATGGTGACATCATAAATATAAAAGGGAAAATGTATTGTCTAGCCTAGGCCAATAAGTCTGATGTGGGTCCTGTCAAAACACTAAATGATGGTTAATTTCTGAGAGTATAAGAAATGAGAAAATCCATAACTACAAGTTAGTAAAGAGTTTTTGGTTACAACTATTATCAACTCAAGAAATTTTATAAAAATAACATATTTCAGGGCCTCCCTGGTGGTGCAAGGGATTAAGTCTCAGCACTATGAAGTTATCCACAGCCACTAAAGCACAAGTTCTATCCCCGGCCAGGGAGCTTCCCACATGGCCCAGCAGACCTCTCCCTTCTCACCCGCTGCTCCCCTCAGCAATGTATTTCAGTCAGTCCAACTTTTCTACTCCCCACTCTGTCTCTGGTGAATCCTCTCACCCCCCACACCTCTGGTCTACACCCCTGCTTTTGTATGCATAAATAAATAAAATAAATCTTTAAAAAATAAATAGAATACTTTAATTTGTATAAGGTATTTAACAAAAATTACTCATATATTATTTTCCACATGGGGGAAAATATGGATAAAGTACATTCATAGCTGGTTGATCTGTGTTAACACATTAATGTAAATATAGATTGAGGGTCTCTTATGTGCTCTGTTCTCCTTTTATTATTTGTTTTTCAATGAGTGGGTGATTATTTGTCTATTATTTTTTAATAACTAGATATGCTATTTTCAAGTTTCTAAATTATGTTTTAGTGCTTCAGTTTGTATAAAATATTTATTATCATATTGAATGGCCAGAAGGATTGCCTAAACCAAGTAGGATTAATTTTCACAAGGCACAAAGTTTCACATTTGGCATTTAAAATAAAAAAAAGAACTTTACAAGAACAAAATGTGAAGGGACCCATTTTGACAATATTTCAAGTGAGAATATCAAAATTACATCAAAAGTTCTCAAAGCCATGTGTAGTTGAACATGGTTGTATTCAGCATCCTACATTACTCAACCATCTGTCTTTCTTCTGTTAACCATACTTCTGTTTACCTCCTGGAGATAGAGACTTCTTCCCAATGTTTCCTAACTTTAAGGTTGAAATTGACTCAACATATGCTCTGGTGACAGTTCAGGGAATAGAATAGAAGGTAAGGAAAGGTGCACTCTTTTGCCATAGCGGTTCATCATGACCAGTGTCTGTTCTGACTAATTGGTGGTGAAGTCTGATTGTTTATCCTCAGTAAGTATATATCACAGTCTTCAACTTATGACTTTACAATGTTATGAAAGTGGTACTTATCATTAGAAAACACACTTTGAATTTGGAATTCCGATGCTTCCCACATTAGTGATAGCCAGTGTCATGCTCTTGTTACACAGGGCAACAATAGCAAACTCTACCTTCCAGTCAGTCACGGGATGGTGAAAGTAAACAAGTTAACAACTATCCCCATTTACACTTCAGTACAATATTTAATAAATTGCATGAGATACATAGCACTATAGTTTTTTTCTTTTATAAAAGTGGCTGTATGTTGGATGGTTTTACCCAGCTTAAGCTAATGTAAATGGCTTGAGATTGTTTAAAGTAGGTAAAACTAAGTTATGGAATTTGGTAAGGTAGATGTATTAAATACATTTTCTACTTAATCATATTTTCAACTTGCAATGAGTTTATTTGGCCATAACACTAACTACTATACATATATATATTATATATAATCTATATATTATATATATAATCTATAAAATATATATCAATAAAATATATCTACTGTAATAATATCAATCTGCATATTCTACTTGCCTAGTCCACAGTGATTAATTTCATGATTAATATGAATTAGGGTGAGACCATTTTATATTTTCTATTACACTCAGAATTATAAGCACTAGTCGTAAACAACTGTAACATTAAAATGTGATAATCTGTAAATTCAGTGGGGTAGAAGTCAAGACAAGCTTTGACAATGGCAAAATATCATCTTGACATAATTTGAGCTCCTGGATCATAATAAACCTGAAGCATGCATATGTGTGTATGTGTGTGTGTGTAAAATAATGCTTATTTTTGTTTCATTTAGTTCATTGGTTTCTTTTTTTTAAATAATAAATTTTATTTTTATATTCCCCATACAATTGCAACCTCCCCATTTTGACCCCAATCCCTCCCCTCCCACCCCCCAAAAAGTGTCTCTGGTTCATAGATTTTTGTTGACTTTGATTTTCACTTTCTTATAGTTATTCATTTTCCTGGTCCCTTATTTAAGTTTTCTAGATTCCTGCTATGAGTGAGACCATCCGGTATTTTTCTTTTTCTTTTTGGCTTATTTCGCTGAGCATGATCCCTTCCAGCGCCATCCATGTTGCTGCAAATTGCATGTGTTTATCTTTTTTGAATGCTGAGTAATATTCCATGGTATATATGTACCACATCTTCTTGATCCAGTCATCTATTTTTGGGCATTTGGGTTGTTTCCAAAGCTTAGCTATTGTAAACAGTGCTGCTATAAACATAGGGGTGCAGGTGTTCTTTGGAATTGATGTTTCTGTGTCCTTTGGGTAAATACCTAGGAGTGGAATTGCTGGATCATATGGAAGCTCTATGTTTAGTAGGTCCAGAAATCTCCACACAGCTCTCCATAGTGGTTGGACCAGTTTGCACTCCCACCAACAGTGCAGAAGAGTTCCTTTTTCTCCACACCCTCGCCAGCATTTGTTGTTGCTAGTTTTTTTTAATATGTGCCATTCTCACTGGTGTAAGATGGTATCTCATGGTAGTTTTGATTTGCATTTCCCTGATGACAAGTGATGTTGAACATTTTTTCATATGCCTGTTGGCCATTTGCATTTCCTCTTCAGAGAAGTTTCTTTTTAGCTCTTCTGCCCATTTTTTGACTGGATTATTTTCTTTGTTGTTGTTGAGTCTCATCAGCTCTTTGCAGATTTTTGTGATCAGTCCTTTATCATTAGTGTTGGGTGCAAAAATGTTCTCCCAGTTGGTGGGGTTTCTCTTTGTTTTTGTTATTGTCTCTTTTGCTGTGCAGAAGCTCTTTAATTTGATGTAGTCCCAGCTGTTTATCTTTGCCTTCACTATCACTGCTTTGGGTGATGTGTCTGTAAAGATGTCTTTGATGTGCAGATCACGTAGTGTTTCGCCTATATTTCCTTCTATATATTTTATGGTTTCAGGCCTTATGTCTAGTTCTTTAATCCATTTTGAGTTGATTTTTGTGTATGGTGTGAGGTAGTGGTCAAGCTTCATTCTTTTGCATGTAGCGACCCAGTTTTCCCAGCACCATTTATTGAACAAACTTTCTTTGCTCCAATGCATATTCTTTGCTCCTTTGTCAAAGATTAGTTGACCATAAATCTGTGGGTTTATTTCTGGATTTTCTATTCGATTCCATTGGTCTGTATGTCTGTTCTTGTTCCAATACCATGCAGTTTTGATGATTATGGCTTTGTAATAGAGTTTGAAGTCTGGGAGTGTGATGCCTCCATTCCCTTCTTTTTTTTTCAGGAGAGCTTTGGCTATTCGGGGTTTTTTGTGATTCCATATGAATTTCATCAATAATTGTTCTATTTCTTTGAAGAATGACATTGAAATTTTGATTGGAATAGCATTGAATCTGTATATTGCTTTTGGAAGGATGGCCATTTTAATAATGTTTATTCTTCCAATCCACGAGCAGGGGATGTCTCTCCATTTCTTTGTGTCTTCTTCTATTTCTTTTAACAGTGTTTTATAGTTTTCTTTGTATAGGTCCTTTACCTCTTTTGTTAGATTTATTCCCAAATATTTGATTTTTTTTTGTTTCAATAACAAAAGGGATGGTTTTTTTGATTTCTTCTTCTTCAGATTTATTGTTTGTGTATAGGAAGGGACAATACCAAACACGTTCTATGAAGCCAACATTACACTAATACCAAAACCGAACAAGGACAACACAAAAAAGGAAAACTACAGGCCAATCTCCCTAATGAACACTGATGCAAAAATCCTCAATAAAATTTTAGCCATCATTATCCAACAATGTATCCATATGATAATTCACCACGACCAAGTAGGATTCATTCCAGGGGCACAAGGATGGTTTAACATCCGAAAATTAATCAACGTTATCCAACACATCAACAAAAAGAAATATAAAAACCATATGATAATATCAATAGATGCTGAGAAAGCTTTCGACAAAGTGCAACACCCATTCATGATAAAAGCCCTTGAAATTCTTGGGATACAAGGAACATACCTCAACATCATAAAGGCCATCTATGACAAGCCAACAGCCAGTATCATTCTCAATGGTGAAAAGCTGAAAGCAATTCCATTAAGATCTGGAACAAGACAAGGATGTCCACTCTCACCACTGCTTTTCAATATAATACTGGAAGTCCTAGCCAGGGCAATAAGACAAGAGAAAGACATCCAAGGAATCCAAATAGGAAAAGAAGAAGTCAAACTATCACTATTTGCAGACGATATGATATTATACATAGAGAACCCCAAAAACTCCACAGAAAAGCTAATTCAACTCATCAATCAGTTCAGTAAAGTGGCAGGATACAAAATCAACACGCAAAACATTGAAATTTATATTGGAATAGCATTGAATCTGTATATTGCTTTTGGTAGGATGGCCATTTTAATAATGTTTATTCTTCCAATCCATGAGCAGGGGTTGTATTTCCATTTCTTTGTGTCTTCTTCTATTCCTTTTAACAGTGTTTTATAGTTTTCTTTGCATAGGTCCTTTTCCTCTTTTGTTAGATTTATTCCCAAATATTTGATTTTTTTTGTTTCGATAATAAAAGGGATTTTTTTTTTATTTCTTCTTCTTCAGATTTATTGTTTGTGTATAGGAAGGCTACTGACTTTTGCGTGTTGATTTTGTATCTTGCCACTTTGCTTAACTGATTGATGAGTTGAATTAGTTTTTCTGTGGAGTTTTTGAGGTTCTCTATGTATATTATAATATCATCTGCAAATAGTGATAGTTTGACTTCTTCTTTTCCTATTTGGATTCCTTGTATGTCTTTCTCTTGTCTTATTGCTCTGGCTAGGACTTCCAGTATTATATTGAAAAGCAGTGGTGAGAGTGGACATCCTTGTCTTGTTCCAGATCTTAATGGAATTGCTTTCAGCTTTTCACCATTGAGAATGATACTGGCTGTTGGCTTGTCATAGATGGCCTTTATGATGTTGAGGTATGTTCCTTGTATCCCAAGAATTTCAAGGGCTTTTATCATGAAAGGGTGTTGCACTTTGTCAAAAGCTTTCTCGGCATCTATTGATATTATCATATGGTTTCTGTATTCCTTTTTGTTGATGTGTTGGATAACGTTGATTGATTTTCGGATGTTGAACCATCCTTGTATCCCTGGAATGAATCCTACTTGGTTGTGGTGAATTATCTTATGGATACATTGTGGGATTCTGATAGCTAAAATTTTATTGAGGATTTTTGCATCAGTGTTCATTAGGGAGATTGGCCTGTAGTTTTCCTTTTTTGTGTTGTCCTTGTTCAGTTTTGGTATTAGTGTAATGTTGGCTTCATAGAACGTGTTTGGTATTGTCCCTTCCTTCTCAATTTTTTGGAAGAATTTTTGAAGGATAGGCACTAATTAGTCTCTGAATGTTTGGTAGAATTCATTTGTAAATCCATCAGGTCCTGGGCTTTTGTTTTTGGGGAGGTTTTTGATTACCATTTCAATTTTGCTGCTTGTAATTGGTCTGTTTAGGTGTTCTATTTCTTCTTTATCTAGCTTTGGGTGATTGTAGAGATGTAGGAATTTGTCCATCTCCTCTAGATTGTTGAACTTGTTTCCATATAACTGTTCATAGTAGTTACTGATTATTCTTTTGATTTCTGCTGTGTCAGTTGTGATTTCTCCTCTTTCATTTATGATCCTGTTTATTTGTGCTCTCTCCCTTTTTTCCTTTGTGAGCCTGGCTAGGGGTTTGTCTATTTTATTGATTTTTTTTCGAAGAACCAGCTCTTGGTTTCATTGATTTTTTGGATTGCTTTTTTAGTTTCAATTTCATTCATTTCTGCTTTGGTTTTTATTATTTCTTTTCTTCTACTGGTTTTGGGGTTTTTTTGTTGTTCTTTTTCTAGATCTTTGAGCTTTGAGATTAAGTTGTTTCTTTGAGTTCTTTCTTGTTTCTTGATGTGAGCTTCTATTGCTATATATTTTCCTCTTATTGCTGCTTTTGCTGCATCCCCTACATTTAGGATATTGGTGTCCTCCCTGTCGTTCAACTCAGAGAATTTTTTAATTTCTTCTTTGATCTCCTCATTAGTCCAGTGGTCTTTCAGTAGTGCGGTTTTTAATCTCTATGAGGTAGGAAAGTTCCTTGCCTTCTTTTTATGGTTTATTTCTAGCTTGATGCCTTCATGGTCAGAAAAGATGGTTGGTATGATTTCAATCTTGGTGTATCTGTTGATGTTTGTCTTGTGCCCCAGTATGTGATGGATCCTGGAGAATGATCTGTGAGCACTTGAGAAAAATGTGTACTCCGTTTTTTGGGGGTTTAGTGTTCTATAGATGTCTGTTAAGCCCAAATGCTCTAGGTCCTTATTTAGAGCTTTAGTTTCTTTGCTTATTTTTTGTCTTGTTGATCTATCCACTGTTGATAGTGGTGTGTTGAAGTCTCCCACTATGTATGTGTTTTCTGCAATGTCTGTTTTCAGAGATGACAACAGTTGTCTGATATATTTTGGTGCTCCTTCACTTGGTGAGTATATGTTAATAAGTATTATTTCTTCTTGAAGTATTGTGCCTTGATCATAATGTAGTGACCATTGGGGTCTCTTTTTATTTTTTTAAGTTTGAAATCTGTTTTATCTGATATAAGTATAGTTGTTCCTGCTTTCTTTTTTGTCCATTTGCTTGTAGGATTGTTTTCCAACCTTTAACTTTGAGTCTATTTTTATCTTTTGTAGTTAAATGTGTTTCCTGGAGATAGCAAAAGGTTGGGTTTTGGTTCTTAATCAAGGCTGCGACTCTGTGTCTTTTTATTGAAGAGTTTAGTCCATTTACATTTAGAGTTAATATTGATATGTTAGCATCTGTATTTATCATTGTGTTTGTCTTTCCTTTGATTTTACTTATTTATTCTTTTAATAACTTTTTTTTTGGCCTCTTTTCATTGTTATTCGTCCCTCTGAGGTTCTGGCTTTAGGATTCCTTGTAGTATTTTTTGGAGTGGGGGTTTAGTCGTAATGAAATTCCGGAGTTTCTGTTTGTCTGGGAAGGTCCTTATTCTTTCTTCATAGAGGAAGGAGAGCTTTGCAGGATAGAGCATTCTTGGTTGGCATCTGTTTTCTTGGAGTCTGTTGACTATGTCCCTCCACTCTCTCCTTGCCCGTAGTGTTTCTTCAGAGAAGTCTGATGTCAGTCTGATTGGTTTTCCTTTGAATGTTATCTGTTTCTACCCTCTTGTCAGCTTCATTATTTTTTCCTTGTCCTGGATTATTGGGAGCTTTACTATTATGTGTCTTGCTGTATTTTTCCTTTCATCATGGAAGTTTGGTGTTATTTTTGCTTCTTGTATATCAATTTTCAGCTTCTTCTTCACATTTGGGAAGTTCTCTTCCATTATCTCTTTGAATATTTTCTCTGTTCCTACCTCACTCTCCTCTCCTTCTGGTATTCCTATTACTCTTATATTTCCTTTCCTCATGGAGTCAGATAGTTCCCGAAGTCTTTCTTCATTCTATTTCCTTCGTACTTCTCTTTCCTTTTCTGTTTTGGTTCTTTTTATTTCTGTGTCTTCAAGAGTACTTATTCGTTCTTCCATTTCATCTATTCTGCTTTCGTTGCTTTTCCCAGAGTTCTTTAGTTCCTCCATTAATTCTTTGATCTCCTGCATTTCTTTTGCTTCCCTCTTTAGGGACTCAATTTCATTCTTCTGACCATAGTTTTCCTTCTTTAGGGACTCAATTTCCTTCTTCTGATCATTGTTTTCCTTTATGAGTTCTGTCATTTTTTTAATCACGTCAATTTTAAATTCTCTTTCTGGAAGGCTCAGAAGTTCTTCCAAGTTACTGTCATTGCACGCTGGGGGGTGGTTTTTTTTTTTGGTTTTTTTTTTTTTTTTTTTTTTTTTGTGGTGTGATTTTTTCCTGAGGAGTTGTTAGGTTGCGTGTGGTTCTTCTACTCCCTACTGTCTGTTTTCTAATTTGTCGTATGCATTGGGACACTGTGTTGCTGGGACTGGCCGGCATCTTGGGTAAGCTTCTCCGCTCCCCTCTGGCTCCTCCAGGGGCCATCTGTCTGTTTCAAGCAGACTTTACTGAAGAAAGTTCCCTGTTCTAAAATGCCGATGTGGGGACACACTCCCCTGTGCGCTTGGTCTGCCCCAGTGGTGGGTTCCCATTCCCCCTCTAGGTTTGGACTGCAGGCCAGAAGGGTCCTGGCGTGGGCGAGCTTCCCCGCTCACCTCTGGCTCCTGAGGGAGCCTTCTGTAGGCAGTCTTTACTGAAGAAATATCCCTGTTCTAAAATGGCGACGCGGGGTGCACTCCCTGCGTGTCCGGTCTCTGGCACACTCTTTTGCGCACCCGGTCTGCCCAGGCCGTGGGTGTCCACTCCCCCTGGGGGCTCAGACTACTGGTCGGAAGTGGCCTGGTGTGGGCTAACTTCCAAGCTGGCCACTGGCACCTCCAGGAGACTTCTGCTCTTTACAAGTTGCTAGGTGGCACCAGAGATCTCTCCTAGAGCCCTTGGGGAGCTGATTTTTCCACCTAGTGGGACAGGGAACAGAGCGGGAATGGTAGGGTAAACCTCAACAGCTTTGGGGTGCTGTGTCTGCCTTATGCCCCACAGTTGTGGAGAACCCACGCCCCAAATTTTGTGCCCCGGGTCTCAGTTCCAAAGCCCTCAGGTCCAGGACGCGGGCTGTAGCCCAGTTCAGTGTCCGCAAAAATGGAGTCTTTTGCACCCCGCTCCTGGGCCTGGGTGCCTGGTTTCTGATTACTCACTGAGGGGCTTTCACCTCAGTGAGGGTCCCCGTGCGTCTCCCCGCAAGCCTAGGTCACAGGCGCCGGGACCTGGGCAGCCGCGAGATCCGCGTTTGCTTTTCAAGCGTGCTGCTTTTCTGTGCAAGCTTACCTGCTGGCCCGGGGCTGTGTGCGGGTCTCCTCCAGCTGTCTCTGTTGTTCTCTAATGGTGCCCAGAGCCGTTCGCTCAACGCCGCCGCGAATCCTGCAGGGTTCTCCACAGCTCCCGTTTACGGGGTGTGGTGGCTGAAATAGTTCCTTTCCACTAACAGTCCCGCTTGATGTGAAGTTTGTTCTTATTGGTCATTTTAGTTTGTTGTTTTCCTCCTTCCTGTTGCTGGGAGAGTGCTGACTCTGTGGGTGGGGGAGGGGAGCAGAGTTCTGCACTTTCCTCCCTTCTAGTCCTCTTTCATGGCAACTTTCTTCTTCGGGTTCTCACTGGGACCTGCCGCTTTTCCTCCCTATTAACTTTTTTTTAATGGGAGATCTCACCCGCAGCGTCTCCTCGCCTCCATGTTGCTCCGCCCATCTCATTTGTTTCTTTATGAAACACATGTGTGGCATGGCATGGTATATGCATTTCTCTTACTGACTTATTTCATTGAGCGTAGAACTTTGTTTCATTTCTAGGTTTTAATCATGACTCTTGTTAGCTACTGGTTGAATTTTTTAACTTTTGCAAGTCTCTGCTTTCTTGTTATGGGGTAATGGAGAGTCTAATTTTTAACTATCTCAGACAACTTTTACTGGATTAAATAATATACTCTTAAACTTCTCTGTCAATCTAGATAGTTACTTGACAATAGTTGACCTTCTTGACTTTTTCTTCTAAGCTATCACCTTGCTCTATCTTATCTACCTTCTCTATAGTAATCTCAACATTAATGAAAAACTATTTCAGTAACACAAATCAGGTTTTAGACCTGTAGTATATAAACCATTTTCAATTATATGAAGAGTGTATTTCTGGGAATAGGGCTGATGTGTAATAAAGAAATTTATAATGAATGGAAGGCCATTGAAAATCTTTTCTTTTTCTCTTTTAAAGCTTTTCCCAATTATCTTTTTTTCATTGAAGTAACAATGGTTTACATTGTTGTGTATATTTTAGAAATATAAGATTTGCCTCCTTTTTCCATTTTCCCATTATTTTTACATTAGTCTCCCTACCATTAGAGCACCCATAGTCCACCTCTGTATTCCATTGTGTTCCCTCCTCACTTTATAATTATCCTTTCCTCTTTTCCTCTACCTCTGAATGTAGAAATTAGAGAAACCAGAGGGTCAAAGACAGCCATACTAAAATCTAGCCCTTCAAAGAAGACTATCTTTTTATCATTCCACTTTATTTTTTTGTAAGTCTAGACCTTTATTTTTTAATATATTTTTATTGTGGTAACATTTGTTTACAACACTATATGTAATTCAGAAACATGGAACCACACCTCCTGAGATGCATGTCACCACATCAATCACCGAGCTACCAATAGTCACTACCATGGTCCATTGCACTTTATTTCAGAATCTTTTATTGCCCCTTTCAAGTAGGAACAAATTAACTGGCTACTATAGCTTTTCTTAGTTGTATTGCAAAATAGTTATTTTACACATACAATATTTTACTGCCAAATTTGAACTTAGAACATTGGGTCTTTCTTAATTTGCAAGCATTTTTCAAGCCAGGAAACATATAGGAATTCTACAGGCTCTGATATTTAAACAAGCTTGGAGCCATTGAGGGGAGCAATAGCGATAGCAACTACAGAAGACAAAATTAAATCCAATCACATTAGCTCTAGCTCCAATCATTTCGGAAGCAGGTAAGAGTGCCCCTGAAATGGGAAAGTGGAAGGAAAACACACACACACGCACAATGAAATTGAATGAGTGTTCTCCTAAGATCTCATCATGATAGATAGCAATAATCATGAACATACATAATATTTAGGATGCTAAAACTGACTATGCCAGCAGTGTTTCTGCTTAGGAAGAGTTTTACAAATCTAGAACTACATCTTTTGCTTGTGATATTTATTGTATCTAATGCTATCAATTAGAAGCATGAAATTGCAGGCCAAAGATATAACTACACAAAATAAATTCAGGCCCACACATTTATTTTTCACATATTTTACTTCTTTCCCTTTGATTTTACATGTTGAGACCGCATGGGATGAATCAGTATTAGCAACATTAAAACTAATTTCTGATAAGTAGTAAATGAAAAAAAATGCACATCCATTTTCCTTTCTTTATGTGCAACACAGAAAACTTTTAATCCCTCAATAATTTAAATTACCAGAAATTTGAACAAAGAACTATAATCACACATCATTTTTAAAACCATGTGTGGAAAATATACCTATGTCATAACCTTAATGCACAAATCACTATGTTCCAGTATTTTCTAAAAGCAGCAAATCATGAGATACAATTTCATATTATTCTAACATTTTATATTTCACCACCAAACACATACAATATATGCTTATATCTTTGAAAACTATTTTTATTAGCTTAAATCCTGAGCTGTTAAATGTAGCATAAAACATCTGTGAAATTCCATTGCTCTGCTGCAAGGGAAACAAATTAATTTGATGATTGCAGAAAGTAAGAGAAAAAGGAGAGAACATTTAGAAGTTTGAGTAGTTCAGAAAACAAAAATTCTGAATGTATCAGCAAAATTGCCATCTCTCTGAGATTCAGTTTTGACCATTATTATTAATGTAATGTTTTTAGTGCACAGTAAATTAGATCCTGAAAACATTATGGGCCAAATACTATCATTTATATACTTATGTGTAACCCCTAACAGGTTTTAATGGGAGACATCCATGATTACTTGAAAACAGTTTTCTCATTTTTCTACTCTAATCCGATACAATGAAGGCCAACAAACATGTAAAATGAAGGGAAGAAACATGTAAAAAAATTAAATAACTACTGTGCCAATTACAAAGTTTTACACCATTTACAATTTCATTTTATCTATGTACCAAAATAAGTCTAATTGTATATATATAGATGTATTAAAGTGTCTTCAAAAATCAAAATTCAGTATCAGAGTTTCAGAGAAAAGATTCATGCTTAGATGTATGTTTAATGTAACAACATGTTGAAAAGAATAAAATTGTGAATTCAATTATGTCAAATGGTCAAGTATGCTAATTCTAATAAAAATGATAATTTATTTTCTATAAAATCTGCAGACACTTATAATTGTAAAACACTTTCAATTCACATTTTCTCAAATGTTTATAAATCTACTCTCATCTGTTTTACGTTCTTCATTTTTCTTCTATTTTAGCTTCATTGCATGTTTCTAATTTAGTTTTATATAGTTCAGTTTAGTTTTATTTCCATTTTCTGGTTCATTAGCTTGGCAATTATTCACCAGGCTTCCAACTAGAGATAGTCAGAGACAGCATCCTGAGTCATTGTCATGGGTAGTTGAATTTCTGAGAACAAAGTTCAGTCTTGAGCTACTTCTGTATTGTAAACTCAGCTAAACCTCAGGCTTTCTATTTGCTAAGTAGGATTCCATTTTCCCTAAGACTCTGTAAGAATGCATGTCTTAACTTAATTTTTTGAGTTCATTATATTTTTTTTATATTGTGTTTATGTTACAAAGGGGAAGATTCATGAGATCTTCAGACCAAGAAACAAACACTAAGGGAAAAAAGGAGTTGAATGCAACTGTACAAAATGTAAAACATTCCCCAAAATGGACTCTTTTCATTCAATAACTCAGCAAAATATGTATTGAACTGCTGTGTCGGAGAGAGTGCTAGGTATAGGTCATGCTGGGTTATATAAGCAAATAACAACAACCAAACCAAACCAAACAAAACAAAAAAAAAGAATGATTCTTCCATTTGTAGAAAGGAGTAAGGAAAGGATGATGATAACAAAGAACTTAATGAATAAGCAAAATTTAGCCTCTCAGAAGATGAGATGCTGTGAAGGAAAAACAGACAGATTAAGAGAGGAGACTGCAGCTAGACCTGAGAGGGAAGTGTATTTGAAAAAAGATTTGAAGGAGCTGAAGGGACTAGTCCAGAATCTATCTGTGAGTGGAGTGTGCTAGAGATGGTGTACAAAGAACCTAGATTTTGAAGTGGCCTAATGATTTTCAGGGCCAGCAGAAGCTAATTTGGTTGGAGAAGAGCAAACCAGGAAGATAACAGAAAATAAATTCCGTTTTTAATGGGTACCTCTAAAATGTTTTGAGCAGAGGGCTTACAATTGTAAAACAATTACAGAAAATACATTCATTTGAACAGGATTGTTCTGTTGTGAATAGAATGCAGGGAGCTAGGGCAAGAGAAATTACTAAACAGTTAGAAGAGTAAATGTAAGGTGGAAATAAGAGCATGTGCTCAGTGAGATGCTTTGAGGGTTCATTGCTTTATATAAAATTGTTATTTAGGCAAGTCTGTAATATTCCTAGATTTACTTTTTAATCACCCTTTCTCATCTCTCAACAACTTTCTCATTATCAAATTTCATCTCTGCAACAACTTTCATAAACATACATCATGTTTATGTTTGACCCTTCAGTGAATTACCAACATTTTAACCAGGAGTAATCCATAGGAACAAATTTCAATGATTCAAGAATTAACAATCAGGGAGAGATTTATTGGTTAGGGGAAAAATTTAGAGTTTGATCAACACCAGTCAATTCTGGCTCTTGATTGACTATGAAAGTATTGTTTCCTTTACCAGTAAAGAAAATATAAGTAAATATGTAAATAAATAAAATTATTTTATTTGAGGAAGTAACTTCTCTGGAGATATTCAATGAACATTAGAGGGAAAAATAGAAAACTATCATGAAATAATTAAGGTACCAACAATGAATTCTGAATGAGCCTTCTCTCTGGTTAAAATGCTCAGAGTAGTGAGCAATGATAATAGAATATAAACAGTTGCAAGGTAATAGGGAAAGAGCTGATGAAGAGGAAAGTGAATGCATCTATGAAAACTTATGCTAAAATAATTTGCTTCTATTTCTGCTCAGTACTGTAGGAGAGGAGAGAAAATTCACTGTTTCTGGTTCTTTGATGACTGGCTGAGTAATCAAATTAAAATGATACCTATTAGTAAGAGACAAGAACATACATAAGGATGGATTATGAAATAAGTGGGGGTATATACTTTAAGTTAAAGATCAGATGAGGGGTCTGGGACTACAAAGGATGAGCAGAAGTTCTTGCATGGCAAAGAGAGTTTGCCTTATAGACAGACCAGATTCTTTGTAATTAGCTTTGCCTTGCCATACAGCTAGGTTCTCTAAAGGAAAGCAATTTATGGTTGTAAACATATTTCTGGGCATTAACTCCAAATTGCATTCTTCTAGCTAATGGAGTGATAAAAGTCTTTTGGTGAACTGCAAGGTTCACATTGACTTCATCTTGAAATAATTAACTTGCCAAGGTTGGGGACTGTTCTGCACATCTTGGGTTGATCTGTCTGAAAATCTCAGGGAGTCTTTCTCTTCAATACTGAATATCATTCACCTTGATTCAATTTCTTTCTTTTTTTTAAATATTTATTCATTTATGCATACAAGAGCTGGGGCACAGGCCAGGGACGCAGGGGGTGACAGGATTCACCAGAGACAGAGTGGGGAACAGAAAAGGCAGACTGACTGAAATACACTGCTGAAGGGAGCAGCGGGAGAGACAGGAGAGGTCTGCTTCACCATTTGTGTTTCTCTATGGCCGGCCGGGGATCGAACTTGTGCTGCAGAGGCTGCGGATTGCTTCACAGTGTGTTGCCTAACCCATTGTGCCACCAGGGAGGCCCTCGATTTATTTCTTATATTTGCAAGCAACACCATATTCTTTCAGACACACAGATTTTTAAGCAAGGAGTTGCCATCAATATTTCCCTGTTCTTCATTATTCTTACTTGCAGAATCCACATTCTACAGGTTTGATCCACAGTGTCTCTAATGTCATTTCAAACGTCCACTCTCCCTATGATATCCCTGACTCCCAAAATCACTAATAATTGAATGCTACCTCTGCATTCTCTATTTAAATGAGTTTAAATAAAACTGATAGTATATCTGCAATCATACAATCTGCATGTCACCGCAATAATAACAATGAGAAACTTTCTATTTACTGTATCATTTGATAAAATTGTATTGTTTGACATTCATGATTTCCTGTAACTAGACTCTAACCTAATCTTTCAGTCATTTTATTACTAATTTCTCACATGTCTTATGAGCTATTTGCTTATAACAGCTGTATGCTGTTCTCCAACTTGGTCTGCACTTTGTATTTTCTGTGCTTTTTATTATAGGTCCCCTCTCCTGAAAGTACTCATTTTGTTACTTCAACTTTAAAAACCCTACTTCCCTTCAAGACTCTAAAATCATCATACTCGTAAAATCTTTCTTCAAACACAACACTTTTATCAGAAACTTCATGAGACCATTTGCTTTATTATTTTCGCTTTCTAGAATTATCCATTGGCCTTTAGTAAATATATTCAATTAGTTAATATAATGTTCAAACACTACCTCATTTTTCTTTTCAAAAAAATATCATTTCCAGGGGCCTCCCTGTTGGCACAGGCAGTTGAGTACAGCGCTGTCCACAGTCTCTGCAGCACAGGTTCTATCCCCACCGGCCAGGGAGATAACCATATGGCATGGCAGACCTCTTCTGCCTTGCCCGCTGCTCCCCTTAGCATTGTATTTCAGTCAGTCTGCCTGTTCTGTTCCCCACTCTGTCTCTGGTGAAATCTCTCACCCTCCCACACATCTGGCCTGTACCCTGGTTCTTGTATGCATGAATAAAATAAATCTTAAAAACAATCATTTTGAATGCCTCCTATACTCAATTTTAAGTTTAAGTACATTACTTTATAATTTTGTACAGTTGTGTAGTCAAAGGAAATAATTTTAATATATCACATTCACTGAAATTGTATATTACCTTGACATTTCTTTGCACTCTCATGTATTATTGACCTAATACTTTACTGGACCATCTTTATTTTTAGTGCTGTACTCATAAACTGGACTTTAGTTTTTACTTTGTAATAAAATGTCCATATGCATTTACCAATCACAGCATAAGGTACCTGGATCGGCATTAGTAGTATAGCTTCTAATATAATGTGGACCAGAAAGTATACAGAAGAGAAAGGGAATGTGATATGGGGGAAATTATAGTTAGTCTAGATCTCAAAAATAATGCTTAGCATAAATTAGTTATGGCAAAGTCACATGTAGTAAATCTTCAAGCTGCAAAAAACAAAAGGGAAAAATGAAAGTCATAGGTGTAAAATAGAATCAGTTCAGAGGAGGGCCTCCCCTGTTGGTGCAGCGGTTGAGTGCTGGGCTGCCAAGCTGCCCACAGCCTCTGCAGCACCAGTTCGATCCCTGGCTGCCAGGCGAGGGTCCCACGTGGCGCGCAGACCTCTCCTCCCGCTCCCGCTGCTCCCCTCAGCAGTGTATTTCATCGGTTTGCCTGTTCTGTTCCCTGCTCTGGCTCTGGTGAATTCTCTCATCCTCCTGCGCTTCTGACTGTACCCAATGTGTGTATAAATAAAATAAATAAATCTTAAAAAAAAAAGAATCATTTCAGAGAAGCAATGATGGTGGATAGAGTGAAAGAAGGACCTTTATGAATTCCAGTAAAGGAAATTTAAATTAATGAAGGAAAAAAGCATCATCTTGTACACATAGGAATTAAGATGATCATAATGTCTTATGACTATAGCATGAATTCTGGTGCAAAGAAGTTTATAGCATATAATGCTAATATAATTTTATTATGTAAACATGTAATGATTGAAAACAGTTTCAAAAAAGATTCAAGGTGGAACTTTGTTTCATCAACATTGACACTGTTTTAATAATTCTTTTTACTATTGAGTAAAGTGCCTGTGATATGTATTCAAAATAAATATGAGATAGGATTATTTTATCACTTAAGTAAGACATTATTTTTATTTATCCAGAGATACAAGCTATCCATGATACCCACAGGCCAGGTATTGGATGTAAAGTAAGCTATTGGAAATCAATGCCATCAGACTTAAAGCTTACTATATCCCCACCCAATTTGAGTCCTGTTGAATACATCTATTCCACAAATTTCACAAATTTTAAACTAATTATAATTTTATTTTTATAATTATAATTTCCCTACATTTCTTTACTTTTCTCTTCTGTATACTTTCCAGTCCACATTACATTAGATGTTATACTACTAGTGTCAATCCATATACTTTAAAGATTATGATCTTTAACTTCAAATTGACTCTAATAAAACCAATGTGGCCTTCTTTTATAAAATATAGTAATGCTGATGTCTGTATTTTTATATAATGTGCATAAGAACAAAATTAGTTAACATATTATGGTTTAAAATGAATTAATTCATAGGACATCTGTCAACATTAGGATATGACTGAATTTTCCAAAAATAGCTTTCTTTGGCATTGGAATGTTCACATAGAAAAGTATATTGTCTAATATGGTGGCCACAAACGCATGTGTCTATTGAACACGTGAAATGTGGCTCATGTGTTAAAGGCATGAGCCTTTACTTTTTGTTCTGTTTAATTTTAATGCAAATTCAAATAGGTAGATTGGGCTATTGGCAAAACTGTTGAATAATTTAGGTCTAGAACCATCCTTTTACATTTGATTTGATAAATTTAATAATCATCAAATTCATATGACTGCTGCAAAGTTTTGTTGATGAGACAATCAGATTTTCCCCTCAGTGTTTCCAATAGCAATTTTTGATAAACTATAAGCCCTTCTCCTTTAGTGATTGTTAATTGACATAATATTTTGGCTAGCAACATACTTCTATACCTAAATTTAGGTATCTGTGTTATTTTTAAAATGTCATAAATGCTAGTTGTTAATTTTATCTGTTATAAGTGGATAGAGAATGTAGATGATTATTTCAAAAGCTAGTTCATATAAAAGTCATAAAGTGACAGGTAAATAGTATATGTTTGATACATGTTAGCTTTTATTTAATCAAAGTAAAACTTACAGAAAAATAAACATAGATAAGTACTCTTCTTTTTTTTATATAAATTTTATTGTTATATTCCCCATACAATTGCAGCCCCCCCATTCTGACCCCAATCCCTCCCCTCCCGCCCCCGCCCCCCTAAAAGTGTCTCTGGTTCATAGTTTTTTGTTGATTTTGATTTTCACTTTCTTATAGTTATTCATTTTCCTGGTCCCTTATTTAAGTTTTCTAGATTCCTGCTATGAGTGAGACCATCCGGTATTTTTCTTTTTCTTTTTGGTTTATTTCGCTGAGCATGATCCCTTCCAGCGCCATCCATGTTGCTGCAAATTGCATGTGTTTATCTTTTTTGAATGCTGAGTAATATTCCATGGTATATATGTACCACATCTTCTTGATCCAGTCATCTATTTTTGGGCATTTGGGTTGTTTCCAAAGCTTAGCTATTGTAAACAGTGCTGCTATAAACATAGGGGTGCAGGTGTTCTTTGGAATTGATGTTTCTGTGTCCTTTGGGTAAATACCTAGGAGTGGAATTGCTGGATCATATGGAAGCTCTATGTTTAGTAGGTCCAGAAATCTCCACACAGCTCTCCACAGTGGTTGGACCAGTTTGCACTCCCACCAACAGTGCAGAAAAGTTCCTTTTTCTCCACACCCTCGCCAGCATTTGTTGTTGCTAGTTTTTTTAATATGTGCCATTCTCACTGGTGTAAGATGGTATCTCATGGTAGTTTTGATTTGCATTTCCCTGATGGCAAGTGATGTTGAACATTTTTTCATATGTCTGTTGGCCATTTGCATTTCCTCTTCAGAGAAGTTTCTTTTTAGCTCTTCTGCCCATTTTTTGACTGGATTATTTTCTTTGTTGTTGTTGAGTCTCATCAGCTCTTTAAGTACTCTTCTTAATGAAGAAGTGTTTATAAAACTGATCATTCTTAGCATTTGGGTTATATATAAAACTGCAGCTTCCCCTGAACAGGATTAAAGAAATGTATTCCTAGTGTTCTTGCTATGGCTTCATGTTTGTGCTTTTGTCATATCTTTTACTAGTGTATTCATTCCTAAGCTGATTTTCCAAGAATTCCACCATTTCCCAGTTGAGCTCAGACAAAGGGGAGAAGCTCGATTCTTAGCCACCTCACTTGAAACAGCCTTTCAAGCCTGTCAGATGAACTCTGTGTGGCTTCATACAGCTCTATTGGTCTGTGTTCCCTTATGGTTTCTAAACTACATAGAAACCTACCCCTCCCATCACTAAAAAAAGTTATATCTGGGACTTTAAATATTCCCTAGAACAACATTTCCTGAAATTTTCATTTTCGTTTTTCTTCTTTATGACTTAAAGTAACTCATTTTTACAATTTTACTTTTTGTTGACCTTAAACTAAACATGACTTTTCTTTGGAGCTTGTTAAAAATCAGATTTTGGGTCCCACAACAAGCCAAATCAGTCAGAAAATCATGCATGATTCCTAGCTATATAATAGCTACATAAAAGTAGTAATTTGTTGGTGTTTGCACTATGATAATAATTTTGAAAGGGCAGGATGAATCTTATATTCCAAAAATACAAATAATGATGTAAAAAAAAATCATTACCTCATTAAAGTGTTAAAAAATAAGTAATGTTCTTAAGCACACTTTCTCTTTGTTGTAAGCAGAAGGAATTTTATTTGTTTTTCAATATTTTTTTAATGGAGGTAACATTGGCTTACACCAAAACTGTATATGATTTTTAAGGGTGTTTTATTAATTGGATTTGGCATGCCACTTCCATAATTAGCCAAACTTCATTATCCTAAATCAATGTACAGCCTATTTTCCCATTCCAGTGCATTTTTCTATTTCATTTTCCTCTTCATATTTTCACAAATATCACTCAAAAAAATAGCCAGATTTTCATTCTCCTCTTATCCTAATACAACGGGCAAATGTGTGCATTTGTTTTTTGAACATTATTGCACGTCTCACCACAGAAATAACTCATCAAATTAAAATAACCACTAGTCTCTATAAACGAGGTTTTTTTACATCACTTGTGTATTATCAACCTGTGCTAGTGATCTTTTATCACATTTTATTTTAAATTTTCTTTTATAAAATCTTGATTTTATCACTTTAAAAATATTATTTCTATGAATTATTCATTCTTTCATTTTGAGTCCACCTAGGCCTAATTGCATTATTCTTTTGTAATTTTACATTAAGCAGGAAATACAATATAAGAAATATGTGTTGCTTCACAATACATATTTGTTGTTTTTGTTTACTCTTCATGATCTCAGAGGAAAGAAAAACCAATTATACTTTTATAAATGTTTATGAATGTGACATATCATAGGATAGAGTTTGTTGAGTAAAATGGCATTTAAAGTTAAATCAATCAATTTTGTTTGTATTTGTTATTGTTTTTTTTTTTTTAAATAGAGGCATGTTTATTTATTTATTTGTTTGTTTGCTTGTTTTGTTTATACATGCACTGGGTACAGTCAGAAGCGCGGGAGGGTGAGAGAATTCACCAGAGCCAGAGTGGGGAGCAGAGCAGGCAGAAGGACCGAAGTACACTGCTGAGGGGAGCAGCGGGCCACAGGAGAGGTCTGTGCGCCATGTGGGACCCTCCTCCTGTGGCTGGGGAGCAGCCGGGGATTGAACCGGTGCTGCAGAGGCTGCGGGCAGGTTCGCAACCCAGCGCTCAACCGCTGCGCCACCGGGGAGGCCCTGTTATTGTTTTTGATGTCTTCTTTTTTCCTTCAGTGACGTCTTTGTTGTCTTTGTTATTATCCATATAACAGAAGCCAAAACCAAAAACAAATAAATACATCATACAGTATATTCCCTATATTTACTTCATTTTTTAGAAGATTTAATTATTTATGCATACAAGAATTGGTGTACAGGCCAAAGGTTCAGAGGTTAAGAGGACTCACCAGAGACAAATTGGGGAACACAACAGGTAGATTGAGTAAAATACACTTCTGAGGGGAGCAATGGGCAAGACAGGAGAGGTCTGCTGTGCCATGTGTGTTGCTCCCTAGCAGCTGCAGTGGCTGCAGATTGCTTTATAGTGCTTAGACTTAACTCCTTGCACCCTCCCTACATTTACTTTAAATATACTGAAATAAGAATAAAATTACTTCAGGAGAAAATTGATGGATTATCTATTCTTTTATTTGAATCCTAAACCTCATATTTTAGCAAATGCTATTTCAACATTGAATATATATATATATATATTGAATATATATATATATATTTACACCAAAAAATCTATAATATTCTTGGACTGAAATCTAAATACTGGTATATCATAAGGGAAATGTAAAATTAATATGGTCCATCTAAGTTTCCTTTTTCAAACTGATTACCTTAATATTGTATTTTTAAATCAAATAATCTTAAGCAATAATATAGATCTGCTACTTTAAGTATTGGCAGAGAAATGCATTTATTACAAAATCTTTATTTTCTAGTTTTCATGAATTTATGATTAAAATGTACAGCAACTGTAAATCACCTGTGTTGCTAATTCATTGGGATTATAGCAGTATTAGAAATTACCAAATGTGGACCTCCCTGGTGGTACAGGTAGTTGAGCACAGCACTATGAACTGCCCCAGCCTCTGCAGCACAAGTTTGATCCCAGCCACCCGGGGAGATACCTATATGGTGTGGCAGACCTCTCCTATCTTGCCAGCTGCTCCCCTCAGCAGTGTATTTCAGTCAGTCTGCCTGTTGTGTTCCTCACTCTGTCTCTGGTGAATCCTATCACCCTCCCGTGCATCTGGCCTATACCCCGGTTCTTGTATATGTGAATAAATAAATATTTAAAAAAATAAATAACCAAATGTTTCAATATGGAATTCTAATTATTTCTATTTATGAACACTTAATAATTCGGAAATAAGTATCCCTAGTTATATAAAAAAATCAGTCCAAATTTCATATTAGTAGAATTTCATAACCAGGTTATCATAAATGATGGAAGACAATATTTCTATATTCATATTTGTCATGCACTTTTGCATAAAGTTAGTGAAAAGGCCTTCTTGACATTTCATTTGGTATGTACAGGATGTTCCCCTTTTTGTTTCCTTAACTTTTTCACAGCAAAAGGAGAAATACTTTCATATTTCAACCTGAATATGTGCTTTAAGTTCATAAAAGAGCATCATCTGTTCAGTAGAAAAATATCAAATAACTAAATGAATAGGTCTCAAGTCAAAAGTGAAAAATAGGTTTTGGTTGCAAGAGAGACCTAAAGATTAAAATTGAAACAGGTAGCATTTTTGAACCTTAGCTGAAATACACCATTTTGAAAAATCATTTCCCATATGGTGTGACAGTCATTGTTATACTTTTTGATCATTAGGAAGTGGGTTGATAACTATAAGAAAGGATGTGTAAAACTGTAGCTACTTATTTTATATTAAGTTGGCAATTGTTTAAAGGTGCATATATTTTGGGGGTTATATATATATTCCCCATATATGCAAATGTTTCATTCACCCTCCACCAAACCTGTTGTGACAATGTCCTATCCCCTTTCTTCCTTCATGCCCTTGTCCTTCAACCTTGATCCCTCTGATAATCAGTATACTTTTCAAAAATTCCTGAAATTGTTTTTGCTGTACCATATAAGCATGTTTTTATTTTAATTCCACAGATGATTGAAACCATCCTTTATTTGTCTTTCTCACTAAACATAAATTCTTCAAAGTCCATCTTGTCGCAAGCAGTTTCATCTTCTTGAATGTTGTACAGTATTACATTGAATATTTATTCCACAATTTCTTTATATGGTAATTTGTTAATGGACACATAGTTTAGTTCCATGGCTTGACGATTGTGGAAGGTGCTACAATGAACACAGAAGTATATCAGTTTTATTAGTTTCTTAATATTACTTTGGTAAGTACCCAACAGAGGTATTGCTAGATCAAAAGGAATTTCCATTTTTATTTTCCATAGAGGAAATTTATGGATTACTAACTATGTCATCACTAACAGTGAATAAGTGTTCCTTTTTCTCCATGTCCTTGCTATCATTTGTTGCTACCATTCTTTTTAATATGGGCTACCATCACACAGGTGAGGTGATATCTCATTGTCATTTTGATTTCCATTTCCCTTATAATAAGTGATGTTGGTCAATTTTTCATGAGCCTGTAGGTGATCTGATTGTCTTCTTTTGAAAATTGTCTATCCCATTGTTTTATTTGGTTATCTGTTTTTCTGTTGTGATATTGTATAAATACTTTATATATTTTGGAAATTGGCCCCTTGTCAGAAATGGAATATGCACATATGTTCTTCCATTATGAAGACTGCCTTTTTGTTATTGTGATGGTTTATTTTGAGATAGAAAAAAAATTTAGATTGATGTAGGTCCACTTGTTTATTTTTGCTTTGGATTTCTTTTGCTGCAGGAGTTGTGTCCCCAAATACTCTCTGTGGAAAATGTCTTGTAGTGTATCTTCTATGTTTTCTTTAAAGTATTGTGTGGATTCAGTTCTTATCTCCAAATCTTTAATATATTTTAATTAGTTTTTTGTATTAAGTATGAATGTGCTTTGATTTATCTGCATGATGATATCTATCTTTTCAGTACCAATTGTTTCAGAATTTCTATATCCATTTTATAATTGTGCTTCCTTTGCCAAAGTTTCAATCACCATGTGTGGTCTTATGACACAAAAATTTGCAATTTGGCAAGATTCTCAGACTTGTAACATACTCATAAAACCTATAACTATTTTTGGAAACTAAAATTGGGCCTTTTATGGATATACATGTAACTTATACTTCCTTTGAACCTAGCTAATTCATTGAAGAGGATGATTTGTGGTGTATGTGTATATATTGATAGTGAATAATATTTGATACTAAATATGACTTATTAAATTAACAACCTCAACTTATAAATTGATTTGATTTATTTATTCATAATACATGTATAAGTGTATTTAAAGAACAATTGGTTCTTCAGAATAAAAATTTATAAAAATTAAGTTGTGAAAGAATCTTAGACTTTTACTGCTTTTTCTCTGCTTAGTTCTATGAACAGACGAACCTGGAAAATCGATCTGCCTGGTGAGCATAAAATCGAGACAATTAGGGATTCTTCTGTGTTAGCGTTGCCATGTGAATTAATTATTATTATGACTTTCTTAGTTTTTGAGATATTGGATGACATTTTTTTTAAGATTTATTTTTAGTTTTATACAAGAGCTGGGGTACAGGCCAGAGATACAGGGGGTGAGACAACTCACCAGAGACAGAGTGTGGAACAGAACAGGCAGATTGACCAAAGTACACTGGTGAGGGGAGCAGCAGGCAAGTCAGGAAAGGTCTGCTGTGCCATGTGGGTTACTCCCTGTCAGGCTGGGGACCAAACTCCTGCAGCAGAGACTGGGGATTGCTTCATAGTGTGGTGTTTAACCCCTGGTGCCACCAGGGAAGCCCTTGGATGACAAAATTTTTCTTTTAATTTATTTTTAATTTAAATTAATTAATTTTTATATTTTTATATTTTAGTATATATAATTCTTACATCATTTTTAATTTTTGCACAATGTATGCATTTTCATTTTGATTATATTCCCCATGCAATTCCCATCCCTCTTATTTTGACCCTGATCTTAAAGAAACAAATCTTCATTCTGTGTTTGAAATACTAGTATAGTTTTCAGTCTCGTAGTACCTCACATTTCCCAGGTTTCATTATATTCACTTACATGTTATGCACATTTAAGAGAAAAGAAAAAATGCAACATTTACCTAAACTGACTTTTTATCATATTACACTTTCATGCTTCTATTTATTTCTTCCATAAATTCATCTTGAAACCCATTCTCTTCAATGTTAATATTCTCTGGGCTGAAGTGATGCAGTGTATGCCATACTGTTTACTATAATTTCATGTGTGTCCTTACAAAGTTGAAACATGTGAAGGTAGGGATCATGTTTTCATTATATCCTTGGACATTATTTGGGTCCATAATGGATATTCTAGTCAATTTTCAAATAATTAGTGATTGAGAGAAATAAGTTTCTGAATTAAAAAAATGCACAAAAGAATTTTCCCTAAAATGTCTCTCATCATCTCTAAAACTAATAAATAAATTAACTCAATTTTTTTAAAACAATCATTTATTTTTATACAAGAGCTGGGGTATAGGCCAGAGGCACTGGAGGATGAGAGGATTCACCAGAGACAGAGTGGGGAGCAGAACAGGCAGGCTAACTGAAATACACTGCTGATGGGAGCAGTGGTCCTGACAGGAGAGGTCTACAGCACCATGTGGGTATTTCCCTGGCCAGCCTAGAATCGAACCTGCACTGCAGAGGCTGGGGACAGCTTCACAGTGCTGCGCTTGACCCGCTGCGCCACTGGGGAGGCCCAAATTAACTCAAATTTTGTAAGAGAAAATTTCCTCTCAAAAAAATTAAAATTGTTGTTTTCTTACTAATTGAAAATGATTCTATCCTGCTTGTGAGTACAGACTTATTTATTTATTTTTTAAAGATGTATTTATTTATTTATACAAGCACTGGGTACAGTCAGAAGCGCGGGAGGGTGAGAGAATCCACCCGAGCCAGAGCGGGGAGCAGAGCAGGCAGAAGGACCGAAGTACACTGCTGAGGGGGAGCAGCGGGCCGCAGGAGAGGTCTGCGCGCCATGTGGGACCCTCCTCCCGTGGCCAGGGAGCAGCCGGGGATCGAACCGGCGCCGCAGAGACCACGGGCAGCTTCGCAACCCAGCGCTCAACCGCTGCGCCACCGGGGAGGCCCAGTACAGACTTATTTAAAAAGAAAAAAATTCCATTAGCAAGTCTATTTAGTCATAGCATACCACACTTGAACAGTATATTTGAAATGAAAAGTTTTGCCCAGAGTATTTTATAATGAATATTTTATGCATGTGAATTAAATTAGTTTATCTAAACATACAAAAAATATTTGCAGATCTATCTTTGAATTTTCTTAATATCTAAATATGTGTTGTGATTCCCTTTCATTTTTCTTTAAATAATGCAATTCTGGATATATAATAATATGTTCTTACAGATTTAAAAATTTTCAACATTTTTTTATTCAATGTGAAGCAGATAGGCATTAAGGCAGATCATATGGACATTTTAATATCAGTGAGCCAAAAAACATAGAAATTACTACCCTAATCGTGCACAGAATTTATAAAAGTATGTTTCCTTTTTCCTTTTAAGACAAAAATGTTTTTTCTAAGTTTTTATCTAAATACTTTGAAAATAAACATGTTTTTATAATCTTCAAATGTCACTTTTCGTAGTCTTTGAAATGATTTTCATTTTTTTTTCAATTGATGATTTTGACGTTCAAAACATGTTTTATTATACGTTTCTTAAGAATATGACACAATGTTCAGGCCCTATTCATCCAAAATTGACTTCTCTCTCAAATAAATTTTTCATGGAAGCATGGCGAGAATGCTTCTATGAGGGTAAGAGATTCTAAGAGGGTAATAGGATTAACCAGAGACAAAGTAGGGAGCAGAACAGGCAGTTTAACTGAAATACACTGCTGAGGGGAGCAGTGGGCAAGACAGGTGAGGTTTGCTTTGCTGTGTGGGTTAGCTCCCAGGCTGGGGATGAAACTCAAGCTATAGTGATGATAATGCTGAGACTTAAACACTTTGCCACCAGGGAGATCCAATGTTTTTTTTTTTGTTTTTTTTTTAATCTTCTTGCTGCTTATGCAGATGTACTTTGAAAAACATTATTGAGATTTATAATTTGAATTTTGTACTTTTTTTTCTGTTCCTTAATTATTTTTAATATTTTATTTTATATAATTTTCACATCATTTTTCCTCTTTGCACAATGTATGCATTTTCATTTTGGTTATATTCCCCATACAATTGCGCCCCCCCCCCTTATTTTGACTCTAGTTCTTCCTCTCCTGGCCCTCCTCCCCACCCCCATAGTGTGTCTCTGGTTTATAGTTGCCTGTTGTTTTTGATTTTTACTTTGTATTGATTAGTCTTTTTTCTGGTCTCTTTCTAAATTCCTGCTATGAGTGAGACCATCCGGTAGTTTTCTTTTCTTTCTGACTTATTTTGCTGAGCATGATCTCTTCTAGCTCCATCCATGTCACTTAAAACTGCATGTGTTTATCTTTTTTGATTGCTGAGTAACATTCCATTGTGTATATGTACCACATTTTCTTGATTCAGTCATCTATTTTTGGACATTTGGGTTGTTTCCATAGCTTAGCTATTGTAAATAGTGCTGCTATAAACATTGGCATGCATGTGCCCTTTGGAATTAATGTTTCTGTGTCCTTTGGGTAAATACATAGGAGTGGAATTGCTGGATCATATGGAAGCTCTATGTTTAGTAGGTCAAGAAATCTCCACACAGCTCTCCATAGTGGTTGGACAAGTTGGCATTCCCACCAGCAGTGCAGGAGAGTTCCTTTTTCTCTACAACCTCGCCAACATTTGTTGTTGCTAGTTTTTTAATATGGTGTAAGATTGCATCTCATTGTAGATTTGATTTGCATTTTCCTTATTTCAAGTGATGTTGAACATGTTTTCATATGCCTGTTGGTCATTTGTATTTCCTCTTCGGAGAAGTTTCTTTAGAAAATCCAGAAATAAACCCACAGATTTATGGTCAACTAATCTTTGACGAAGGAGCAAAGAATATGCACTGGAGCAAAGAAAGTTTGTTCAATAAATGGTGCTGGGAAAACTGGGTCGCTACATGCAAAAGAATGAAACTTGACTACCACATCACACAATGCACAAAAATCAACTCAAAATGAGTTAAAGAACTAGACATAAGACCTAAAACCATAAAATACATAGAAGAAAATATAGGTGAAACACTATATGACATGCACCTCAGAGACATCTTTACAGATACATCACCCAAAGCAGTGATAGTGAAGGCAAAGATAAACAGCTGGGACTACATCTGTTTATTAAAGAGCTTCTGCACAGCAAAAGAGACAATAACCAAAACAAATAGAAACCCCACTGACTGGGAGAATATTTTTGCACACAACACTAAGGATAAAGGACTGATCACAAAAATCTACAAAGAGCTGATAAGACTCAACAAAAACAAAGAAAATAATCCAGTCCAAAAATGGGCAGAGGAGCTAAAATGAATTTTGTCCTTTCTGCATGGATATTATACTTTATTTACATTTTTTTAAAGATGTATTTATGCACACAAGAGCTGGGGTACAAGCCAGAGATATGGAGGGTGAAAGGATTACCAGAGTGAGGAATAAAACAGGCAGACTGACTGAAATACTCTGCTGAGGGGAGCAGCGGAGGACTGCTGTGCCATGTGGGTTTCTCTCTGGCTGGTCAGGGATAGAACTCGTGTTGCAGAGGCTGTGGATTGCTTCGTAGTGCTATGCTTAACCCCTTGCAACACCAGGGAGGCCCTTTCTGTCCAAACTTACCACTACTTTTCAATGCACTAACAACATAGAGATTTTAACTAGAGCAATCAGGCAAGTGAAATATATAAAAGGAATCCAAATTGAGAAAGAAATAAAACCACCACTACTTGAAGATGACCTATTAATACACATAGAAAACCCTAAGGAATTCATTAAAAAACTCCTGGAAGACAATTGGCCAGTACAGAAAATTGTGAGGTTACAAAATCAGTTTACAAAAATCAGTTGCATGCCTACATGCAAACAATGAGTTTGTTAAGAAAGAAATAAAAAAAGAAAACCTCTTTGCTATCCTATCAAAAAGTAATAAATGCCTTAGAGTAAATTTACAAAAGGAGATAAAAGACTAGTTTTTTAGTGTTTTTTTAACAATATATTATGATTATTTGTACTGTATGTCATTTAAGCTTAATATTCATGCATTACAATCATGACATATATACACTAAATATTAAGCTTAATGAATGTTCAATTGAATAGGTATATGTTGACCTACTTTTACTTAATCAGTGGAACATTCTCAATGCATTATGACAATCCTGTTCTTTTTGAAGAATGAATAAAAATATTAATTGCAAATTAGCTATTTTTATTATATGATGAAAGTATAAAATATCTTGTTAGAGATGTTCACTATTCTTTTTCTGTTAGTGAATAAATTTAAGGCTTGTTTTGATAATTGAATATATATCTCAGTATCAACTATATATTTAGAAATTCTATAGTAGATAATCTCTGAAAAAATTTCCAGAATCTTTTTAAATGTTCATTTTCATATTGCTATTTAAGTTATTAAACAATAAATATCTGATATTTTAATAAATATAAAAATTCAAGTAAACCTTATTAATGCTATATTTTATTAGTAATCTGTAAATATATAATTTTATTATTTCTAAAAAGTAATTTAGAATACTGATTTATCACCTGTTTTTTTCTGTTATACAAATAATAAAAAAATCAAAAATATAGTAGGCCAAATAGCCCAAGATTTAGCTGGAGATTTGAATACATTATACATGTACTATTTGGGAAGTATAAAAACAGTGGATGAGCTGTAATTGTGGATAGTAATTTGTATATTTACCAATGAAGAAATTAATGAACGCTTCTACAGTATCATTAAGTAGACTACCACACTAAAATGAAGTTATCTAGCCTAGTACAATGATTCCATGCTGTTTTTTGCTGCTGATGTAGAAGAAATTTTCTCACTTTCTGATAGCTAATATGTGTGTGTTAAAGGGAAAGTATCTCACATTTTTAGATATTTAAAAAAAAAATTCATCTGTTCCTAGGCAAATCTGAGAGAACTAAATTAAAAAGATAAAAATGGTCGCACCTTCTTGTGTAAAGTTATACATTCCTAGCTACAGCCATTGATTGCATAGGTGGGGAGAAAAATACAGGTGGGGAGAAAAACAGCATGACAAAGTATGCCATCTCTCTAAATCATGCTTCTCTGATATTCTGAAGAATTAAGATGGTCTTCACCTTCTTTCCTTCAGTTATTTTTTATACTCATTAAAATAATATGCATGGCTTGTTAGAACACATTTCATCTATATTATCATGGCTCTGAAATAAGGTCATTTGTGGTGGCCTCATCATTAATATGACGAAGCTTCTAATTGAAGATGACATTCCATATTCTGTGTTCCTGAACTTTACATTTCCTTTCTTCTGTGTCTAATATTGGTTGAGTAAAATAACCTTTCTCTAAAATGTAAGGAGCCCTTTCTTGTAAGCAAGAGTTTTTACACATGTTTAACATCTGACTTTAGCTTACTGAGGATGTAGAATTAATTACTAAGGGCACAGAATAAACACCTCTCTATTCAAATTAGGTTCAAGTTTTCTAAAAGTTGCTGAAGCATTGTCAGTAGAATCTATTCACACAAAATGTCCTCAAAAAAAAAAAATCTGTGAGTAAAGTTTGATTTTTTGTTTAAATAAAAGAATATATATATATATTATTTTTAAGGATTATTTTTTATACAAGAATTGGGGTACAGGCCAGAGATGTGGGGGTGAAAGGATTTACCAGAGACAGAGCAGGGAACAGAACAGGAAGATCTACTGAAACACACTGCTGAAGGGAGAAGCGGACAAGACAGGAGTGATCTGTCCCGCCATGTGGGTTTCTCCCTGGCCAGCCAGAAATGAAACTCGTGCTGCAGTGGCTGCGGATTGCTTCATAGGTTGCGTCTTAACCCCTGCTCCACCAGGGAGACCCTAAATTAAAGAATATAATTCTCTCTTTCTCTCTCCCTCCCCACCTCCTTTCTCTCTCTGTCTCCTCTCTCTCTTTTCTTTCTCTTCCTACCCACAGTGACATAGGATCTTGAAAATCCAAACTGTAATGCTGAAATATCCGTGTCAAGGATATAAGAAATTATTTTAGATATTGCAGGCTTCACTCATGTTGAGAGATTTCATAAGATATCTTTGGAAGAATGCACCAACATATAAGTTTAGTATATGGAAAAGTAAATTGAAAATGAAAAGCCTGAAGTAATGGAACCTGACTATATCTTCAAAGGAATTGCCATTTTTAAAGAAATATAACCCCCCTTTCTCCAAAACAAATATGAAAAAAAGTGGAGGTTAGGAACAATATATTACTTTTTAAAATGATATTTATAATAGGCTGGGCAATCAAACTATAGCAAATTACTATAAAGGTGAAATTTATAAGGGTAAAAATCTTTGTAAATTATATGTAGCATTTTTATGTCTAATAAATAGGTATGGAATTTATTTGGTTTAGTTAAGAAACTTACATTCATTGACTTGAAACTCCTACCCCTGTATTCACTTGAAAGTCATTCAAACTTGTGTTTGACATTAATATTAGACACTGGTTATTTATTTTGGGAAATTTATACTTTCTATTATGACTGATTTCCTTCTACAATATTCCATGTATGAATTTAAAAAACTCTTCGTTCAAAATATGACTTTAGGGGGGCCTCCCTTGTAGCACAAGGGGTTAAGTCTCTATTAAGTCTATTAAGTCTCTATTAATAGTGCTTATAGTAAAGCACTATTAAGCTATCCTCAGTCAAAGTAGCGTCAGTTCCATACCAGGCCAGGGAGCTAACCCACATGGCTAAGCAGATTCTCCTATCTAGCCCATTGCTCCCCTCAGCAGTGTATTTCAGTCTGCTGGATCTGCTCCCCACTCTGTATCTGGTGAATCCTCTCACCCCCATCCCTGAACCTCTGGCCTACACCCCAGCTCTTGTATGAATAAATAAATCTTTAAAAAAATATGATTATTTTTATTTAATTAATTTCACAAGCACAAGTGTAGGAGAAGTGTTAGTTTCAGATAAAAGCTATCCAAAAGACCATCTTGTGTATATTCTTATAAAGTAACTGTAATTAATATAGACATTTTCCTAATAACAAAATTAGAGTTACAATAGCAACTAATGTCTGAAAATGTGTTTAGTTATGAACAAAGAAAAAACAAAATAAGATTTTAATATTTCATTAAAAATCTATATATTATTGACATTTTAAAAACAATTGTCAATGATGTGGATTAATTGTAGTTCTCATGTGTTTTTGGCACAAATAAATTAGAAGCGATTAATAGTCTCACTAAGCAGAATAACTGTAAGAAAATACAATGTTTTTTTTTTTTTTCTTATTTAGACAAAGTTTGAAGAAGGCTAATGTATGTGTGAAAACATAGACATTTTGCAATTAGCTGGATGTTAAAGAACATGTTATATACCTATGAAAGCTTTTTTTTTTTTTAATAGTGGTGATCTATTTGTATATGAGTCAAGATGTAGAATGAAGGAAGATCAATTGCCGACAAGAGAGAGCATTACTTCATTTCATCCTGGTATTTACCAGTTGCTTAAGAGATTTAACATATTCTTTAATTTCATTTTTTAAAAAAAAAATTCTTGTTTTTATTTATGCATACAAGGACTGGGGTCTAGGCCATAGGTGTGGGTGGTTAGAGGATTCACCAGAGACAGAGTGGGGAGCAGAACAGGTAGATTTACTGAAATTCACTGCTGAGGGGAACTAGACAGGAGAGGTCTGCTGCACCATGTGAGTTAGCTCCCTGGCTGGGGATCAAACTCAGGCATCAGTATCTGGTGATGGCTTGACAGAGCTGAAACTTAACACCCGTGCCACCATGGTGACCCCCATATTCTTTAACTTCTAATAATTTCTAAATAAAGTCTGTAAATTTGTTATGTAACAAATCACATTACGAAGGGCATCCAGTAAAGTGCTGTAAAAGGTCTATAAATGAAATATTAAATGGATAATTTTCAATATTAATGGTTTTCCTACAGTAATTTCCCAATGAATTTTAATAGGTAGTGTGACTATATTCTTGCATACTTTTTTTTTTCAAATAAAATAAAAAGTATAGGGCCTCCCTGGTGGTGCAAGGGGTTAAGCCTCAGCACTATCAAGCTATCAGCACCCACTGCAGCATGACTTTGATCCCCAGTGTATCTCAGTATATCTGCCTGTTTTGATCCCCATTCTGTTTCTGGTGAATCCTCTCACCCCCTGCACCTCTGGCCTACTCCCCAGTTCTTGTATGCATAAATAAAAAAATAAATCTTTAAAAAATAAAAAAATACCTATCTGATAAAGTATTTGAAATAACAGATTGAACTATTTCTAAAGCACTTTTCTCCTTGTTTTTAACTTAGAGATAAAGCAGCACAATCAAAGTTGATTATAATTCATGTGCAGGAATCATAGTATATCTGACATCAAAGCAGCCATTTTCTGTAGTTCAAGCAAAGTTTTAATACACAAGAGAAACTGAAAAGTTTTTTTCTTAATTACTAGGTTAGAATTTACTCTGCCAATTTCATGGATGTTGGCAGGACATAAGAGACAAAGAATCTTATTCACAGGTATCATACCCAAAGTTCTGACATTTTCCTGTATTAGTTCCTAAGTTTCAGTTCTCACAGAGTTACACAAAAGGGTCAGGTGAGAGTTGTTCACAACTGGGTTGTATTTCCAGAGTGGAACGCTGAGCCTAGTAATATAAATCTTTTATGATGGTCAATAACTGTGTTTGCTCTTGGCCCTGAAAATAGACCATATTTATTTTACCAGACAATAATCATACCTGCCTTTTGCTCCAAGACAAACACTAGTTCTATCTTCCAATGTTGTTTGTTATACAACACATGAAAAGAATGTCCAGAAGAAAAAGTACAATCTGTGCTTTGTTTGCAAGTTGTACAAGCATGAGAGACCTAAAAAGTATTTTTTTCTCAACAGCAATCATAAAGTACAAAGAAAACCTATGTTCCTATACCCATCAATCCATACCTGCTCCAGATATCCAGGACAATTTCTTTAGCAGCTGAAAACTAAAAATGTAAATTTATCTGACTTCATGTTAAAATGAAAGCATTGATTAAACCTACATAATAGGTAAAAAAGTTTTACATTCAAGCTGGTTAAGTATATAATGATTTTCTGATTTGCAAATTCTCCTAGGATTTGAATATTCACTAAAATGCAAAATATTTGAGACAGTTGTTTATTGAGACTCACCTGTGGAAATGTATAAGGAATGTTTCATCAATTGGTAACACTTATAAACCAAAGGACCTCACCCACCTCTCAAATAAAGCCCAAGCATTATTGTACTGAAGCTATTTGTTATTGCTTAGGCTTAATTTTATAATTAAATCAAGTTAATTAATATACCCCCTTTTTTAATCATTAGAAATACTTATGAAAGATTTGCTCTGTATAACCTTTACATTTAAAGAAGATACAAGAGTTTCAGCTTTAAAGATCTACATTTAAACAAAACATAACAAAACAAAAATAAACACACAACTATAAATCAGAGACATTCTGCAGGAGAGAGGGAGGGAGAGGGATCAAAATGAGGGAGGGAAGAGCACAAGGGACTATGGTGATGGTGCATGGGTGAACTGGTGGTAGAAATTCTGTGGGGACTACAGTTGAGAAAAGAAAGCAAACATTGAAAAAAATGAGAAAAAATATGGAAAATATATAAAAAATAATTTAAAATAAATAAAAATAAACTAGTGTGATTTATTTTTTTTCCTTTGCATACTAGCTTTTTTAAATAAAACCTTTTATATATGCTTCTAATGTATTAAAAGGGGAATCTATTTCATCACATTAATTTCATATTTAAAATTAAGCGGAAGGCCTCCCTGGTGGCGCAAGGGGTTAATACCCAGCACTATGAAGATATCCACAGCCTTTGCAGCACAAGTTTGACCCCTGGCCGGCCAGGGAGCTATCCACATGGCACAGCAGACCTCTCCTGCCTTGCCCACTGCTCTCCTCAGCAATGTATTTTGTCAGTCTGCCTGTTCTGTTCCCCACTCTGTCTCTGGTGAATCCTCTTACCCTCCTGCACATCTGGCCTATACCCCAGCTCTTGTATAAATAAAATAAACCTTAAAAAAATGTATATTTGTAGAGTTTTGAAACTATAACCCCTGGAATGGACACAATGTTATAAACTTATTCTCTTCCAATAAACACAACTTGGAAAACAATGCACCATTTCATCGGAAATAATATTGAATATAATTTTTGATTGACTTTTTATATTGAAGGGGAAAAGATCTGAAATAGGAGGGTTGATATTTTTAGTTATGTCTACATACTCTCTGCAGACCTCACAGAAAGAAATACACTTTTAAAAATCATGAGTCTATATTTACATAGCAGGTGTAATTTTTATTTTAATATTTGAACAGAAAGAGTGCATAGTAATTGTATTTTAAAAAATATTATTGAATTCAGATATAGTTTCCTACTTTAGATACTTAAATGACAATTTCTAGGTGAAAATGCTTATGTTGCTATACGTTATGTTATAAAAGACAACTTGCTGTCTCTTTCATTTTCTTCTGATTTTGATTTTTATTCTGTGATCTTCACAAGTGAATAATCATGAAACATTTTTGATGCCAATATGTTCTACTTGCATAATAGTTCAAGTAATTAATAACAAAGTAAGGCCTCATTGCCTTACAAATTGATTAAACATTTGTATAGCTTAAAAATAGAAATATTTTACAATTAAGCATCTTCTGAGATTTGTTTATAAATATGAGTCATGACATTAATTATGCTGCTCTTTTCATAATGATAGAGATAAGGTCATTTTTTATATAATATTCACAGACTTGTTACATGGAAAAGCAACCTAGATGAAAAGAACTTTGCCCATTGTGTGTTCAATGCACAAAAACTGCCCATTGTGAGAAAACTTACATGAAACTGAAACAGCACAAGAAATTGCTTAAATAGTGCTAAGGGGCATTGCCCAGGTGGGGACAGGTCATTGTCAGTGGGTTCTTACCCACACTCACAATTTCAGGACCACTCAGTTTTATGTCCCAACAACAAAAGGATTTATTTACAAATAGGGGATTGGGGAAAAGAAAATATATTTTTTTAAGATTTATTTATTTATTTATACAAGAACCAGGGTATAGGCCAGATGTGCGGGAGGGTGAGAGGATTCATCAGAGACAGAGCCGGGAGCAGAACAGGCAGACTGACAAAATACACTGCTAAGGGGAGCAGCAGGCAAGACAGGAGAGGTCTGCTGTGCCATGTGGGACCCTCACCGGCCGGCTGGAATCAAACTAGCGCTGCAGAGGCTGCGGACAGCTTCACAGCACTGCGCTCAACTGCCTGCGCCACCAGGTGAGGCCCAAGAAAAGAATTTCTAAGACAGGTGGGTGACTGTCTCACCTCAGATAGTGTCCACAGTGTCCAGAAGTCTCAAACAAAAGCTGCATATGGAAGATGAGGTGATGCTGCAGCAGACACAGCAACAATCTGAGGCTGGACTGGACAGTAGAGCAGAAAGCAACAGATTATACAGCACCAGTAGGTAGTGGTAAGGAACTAGAGGCTGTGGACAATTCTTTGAGCTGTTGGCATACACCAAAAATGAACAGGAGACACCAAGTGGAGATTCATGATGACACCTTGCAGGCAATATCACAGGTAGAATGCAGGGGCAGGATCTCTAGGATCCAAGCAGATGGGTAAAGGAGGAGTCCTGGAGCCTCATTGGCTTTTTCAGGCTTTAATTGAGTTTACCAGGTACATGGCAGGCAGGGGTGTTGGGGGCCGGGAGGCTGGCAGGCATCCAAGCTGCCAGCAAGTCTTCACTCTTTCTGGACTCTCTGGCATTCTCTCGTGGTCTCATTCTCTCTCCTCATCATTCTTCTGGCATCCCCATGATGCCGCCATTATAGGCCCAGTTTCAGTCCAGGTGAACCCACCTAAGTGTGCCCACACCTCATTCCAGGTGTCAGCCATCAGGCATGCATTCAAGACTGCAGGATTCATCATAAATCCTAATGGAGGGAGGGCAGAAAAGCCTAACAATCATTTACCCTACATAGAGCCAGAGTCAGATGCAGCAACTGAGCTTCTGTGAACATCTATGGAGATCTGGAGATCCAAAAGTCCATGGAGGTGCACTGAATCCCAAGAAGGTTGACTACTCGATGCATCTCTCTCTGGAGGTTGTTGGACAAATCCTTCTTCAAAGGTGGTCCAATGAGTCCATCTTCCTCTTCAGAGGCTGGCTGCTGACTGCTTTTTCTTCAAAGGTATCCCAATGAATCCTTTTCTGTCTTCAGAGGTCAGCTGTTCACTCAACCAACCTGGCTCTTGTTCTTCCTTATATTCTCTTCAGTGTCCTCCATCTTATATGCACGATTGGACCATTTTCAATCCTAATCATCTGAATCGACTTTAGCACCAATCAGCTGATTTCCCACTTTCAATGAAGATGCATTAACTGAAGGTTGAGTGGCAGCTGGAGAACCTGCACCTGATTAGCCAATTTAACTCAAATTTGATTGGTCCATTTACCATTCTAGCACCAGACATAAGAGCGGGAAACGCCCAGCCACTTCAAAGATAGACAAGCATTTTCTATCTTTTTTTTTTTTTAAGATTTATTTATTTATACAAGAACCGGGGTATAGGCCAGATGCGCGGGAGGGTGAGATGATTCACCAGAGACAGAGACAGGAACAGAATAGGCAGACTCGCACAAGACAAGAGAGGTCTGCTGTGCCATGTGGGTCACCTCCATGGCCAGGGATTGGGCTCAGGCCATTGTGGTGGTAGAACTGAGATTTAACCCCTAGACCACCAGGCAGGCCCTCTTTTTTTTTTTTCTGCTTTTGCTTATGGTTACAAATTAATCATTGAAGACAATACTTTTTGAATTACTCATTCACGAAACTCCTCAGTCTCCATTAATCTTAGCCAAACATATGTATTTATATATCAGTTCTCCTAGTGGATATAAAGTGGTATCTCATTTTATTTGAATTTACATTTGCGTTTTCCAAATGACTGCATTGGACAGCTTTTCCTTTTCTTTTTGTTTGTTTGTTCTGTTCACTATATATCACATTTGGAGAAATGTCTGAATTCCTTTGCCAATTTAAATTAGTTGTCTCTTAGTTGTTGAGATGAGCTTAAGGGTTCTTTTTATATTCTGTATAATAGATACTTACCAAATATATGAACTGGAATATGTTCTTTCATTCTCATACATCACTGATACATAAAGTATTTAAATTTTTCATATAGAGTTCAACTTAATCTATTTTAAATTGTTACTTTTGACATTATAACCCCCAAAACTATAAACACATCAGAAGTTACTGTTTTCTTCTTATAATTTTTGTGGTTATATGTAGAACTTACAATTTTAGTGACTATATGTAGATGCTCTATTATAAGTTAATTTTATATAGTATGAAGTAGAGATTTAACTTCATTCTTTTGCATGAGAATATACAATTGAATCTCTATCTCTTTTTATATTTAAAAGGCAGGTTTAGTAGCAAAAGGGACAGACAAGTAAAGTACACTTGCACAGACATAAATGAGCAGGAAGAGCTGCTAAGAGAGGCCTGCATGGTCGCTGGTGGGCGGCCTTGAGGAGAGCAACCTCCACTGAGGGAGGTCAGTGAAGGAAAGCCCTGGCATGGTACAGGTAGGTCCCGGGCAGACAAGAAGCTGCTGCCCTACAGAAAAGAGTTGGTGAAAAAAAATCACCTGCATAGTCACAGGTGGACAGAGGGATTGCTGCTGAATCTGCACCATTTATTCCTACACTTATTAAATGGTTTTGATGCTATTCACAATCAGGTGATCACAGACACTTAAATTTATTTCTGGACTCCCACTTATATTTTATTGACTCCTGTGTTCACACTTACTCCAATACCATCCTGTCTTGATTATTGGTGCTTTGCTTTGTTAGGAGTTTGGAAATCAGTTAATACAGATCATCCTTTTTTTTTTTTTTTTCATCCAAGATTGATTTTCTCTGGTGTCTTTTTCATTCCATATGAATAGGATAAGTTTTACTTTTTTTTTTGACAAGGATTTCACTGAATCTGTTGATTGCTTTTCCTATTATTGTCATTAACAACATTAATTATTATGATCCATTGGTATCCATAGTTTAATTTCTTTCTTCACGATTTTGCAGTTTTCACTGCACAAGTTTTGTACCTCCTTGGTTAAACTCATTTCTTAGTGTTTTTTTCCCACTCTTGTAAATTGAATTGTTTTCTTAATCTGCTCTTTGGACTTCTCATTGAAGATGTGAAGAAATAAAGCTGACATTCTAATTTGATCTTGTTCACTACAATTTAGCTGAATCTGTCTGCTTGCTCAAGTAATTTTTGATCTTTATAATGTTCTATATTTGTAGCATCATATATACAAATAAAGATATATTATTACTTCCTCAAATTGCTTTTTTTCTTTCACTTTCTTGCCCAGTTACTCTAGCTAGAACTTCCAGTAAAATGTTATATAGTAGTGCAAAAATAGATATCCTTGTCCTGTTGCTCATCTAAAAGGAAAGATCTCAGTTTTTAGCTGTTGTATATAATGGTGGCTGTGGAATTTTCATCAATAACTTGTACCCTGCTGAGGATCTTCTTGTGTATTCTTAGAATTATAAGTTTTTTAAAAAAATTTTTTAAGATTTATTTATTTTTACATATAAGAGCTAGGGTATAGGCCAGAGATGTAAGGGGTGAGAGGATCCACCAGAGACAGAGTGGGAAACAGAACAGGCAGACTGACTAAAATATACTGCTGAGGAGAGCAGCAAGTGAGGCAGGAGAGGTCTGGGGCGCCTTGTGGGTTTCTCCCTGGCGGGCCAGGGATAAAACTCTTGCTACAGAGGCTGTGGATTGCTTCACAGTGCAGTGCTTAATCCCTTGCGCCACCAGGGAAGTCTTGAATTCTAGTGTTTTAATGAGGAAAGTTCATTGTTATTATTTGTCAATTTATCAATTAAAATAAATTTTATATTTATTTTCATATATTAATGGGGTTTATTGTATTGACTGTAGGGTGAACCATCTTTGAATTGCTGGAAAAATTCTCACATATTTATAATCCTTTTAATATGTTGAATTCAGTTTATTTGCATTTTTTTTCTTATTTATTATCTAAAATTTCCTTACTGATTATCCTAGTATGACATGGTCATTATGGTCAATTTCTGTAGCTATGTCTCCCACGAATTAAAAAAAAAAATACTTATGAATGATCTTTCTTTTCCATGAGGTCAATTTTTATTTATTTATTTATTTTATAGCGGGCATGTTATTTATTTATTTATTTGTTTGTTTTGTATATACATGCACTGGGTACAGTCAGAAGCGCGGGAGGGTGAGAGAATTCACCAGAGCCAGAGCGGGGAGCAGAGCAGGCAGAAGGACCGAAGTACACTGCTAAGGGGAGCAGCGGGCAGCAGGGGAGGTCTGCGCCCATGTGGGACCCTCCTCAGGTGGCAGGGGAGCAGCCGGGGATCGAACCGGCACTGCAGAGGCTGCGGGCAGCTTCGCAAGGCAGCGCTCAACCACTGTGCCACCGAGGAGGCCCAACCATGAGGTCAATTTTAAATGACTTTGGATTATTTGTCATAAGAGGAGTAATTTCTACTAGTTCTATTTATGCATCTCTTCATCTGAAATGGCTAAAGACAGAAAAATATCCAAACTAGTTGTCTGGTGACAAGAGTAGTGGCAAGAATTTCTCTTAATATATTATACCTCACTGGCTTTTTAAAAATCTGAATTAGTTTATGAGCATTGATGGTTACTTTTTTGTAAATTGGTGTGTTATTTTCTACAAATTATTGAACTAATGAGAGTATAGAACATTCAAAGCATTTCCTTTGGAGTTACTATCAATGCAGATTGAAAAATACTTAAACAGTGGACCCAAGTACCATTTCTTTCCAATTAATTTGTCTCCACAAGATGGTAGGTCTGTTTCTCTATTCATAATCCAAATTGAACATATAATATTGTTAGATTAATTATTTAGTTTTGTTAATCAGTTTTCAACTAGTAGTTGAATTTTTTTATGACATCCACACTTGAAATTAGAATTTAGTTTTCTTTAGGTAAGTCCATTCAGCAAACATTTTCTAAAATTATTCTAAACTTGCCATACATTCTTGAGAAATTTCCTATATAATGGCACATGTAAGATATAATTGTATGTCCTTGTATATGTAAACATCATTTTATTCTACCTATATCCTTGAATTATAGTTTAGCGTCTTATAATCTGTATTGGTTGAATGTAATTTTCTCTCTGAGCTTTGAAGACATTGTTCTGTTTCATGGATCCCAACATTATTTATGAGGATAATGCTCAATTATTACCCTTCATTTTTTCTATTTCAGTAAACTAAAAGCCCACTAATGGTCATTGGTGAGATTTTTTTTTTTTTAGCAGCACAAAACTAAGTGCAATGTTAGAGGTTCCAGTTTGTCTCAGATAATTTTAAAAGAGTTAATTTTATTGTTGTTTTGTTTTGAGAAGAACTGAACTGATTGTCATGAATCTAGTAAAGTGTAGGAGAAAAATGTTGGAAATATTATCATTACCTTTTTTTCAGCCCTTTTACTGTTTGGCATTCTTGATTATGTAAGTATATATCTGAAGATTATTTTAGGAAAGATTTATGCTTTCTTAACATTATTCCCCTCTATAAATACATTTGTTTGCAGCTAACTGCATTGCACTTTATGAGTTAATAACTTCCTACCTACTCTCTAGAAATTAACTTGTTGATGACCTATCCCAACTAGTCTTCATTTTTTATGGTGTGTATATATATATATATATATATATATATATTTAATACTATTACTGTCACAGTTTAGGTTTCTCAGAGGGAATGCGATAATTATATTTTCTCTGTCCATCTTTCAACCAAAAAAAAAAATTAATTAACATAATTCACTGATACCTGGCATTTGGGTATTTTAGCAAATCTTTGGAAGATGAAAGGACCTTCAAGTAATTAATTATTGTTGTAACAATTACTTGTTGTTTAAATCCATTTTATAATTTTTCTATTATGCGGTCACTTGTGTCTGTTTTCTATTACTTATCCACTCATCTCTCACCTATCTCACAACTGCAATTTTTGTTGTGTTTGTATGCAGATTATTTTATCTGTCTTCTTTTGTCTCCTTCTCACTATGTTTTCAGGATTTTACTTTATTTTCAAGTAGCTCATCTAACATCTTCCTAAACCTTTTACTTTCAAAAAGAAATTCTGGTTACAGTTGTGTTGCTTATTTTTAGTCTGGTTCATTAAAATTTTACAGTGCAAATTCTACTATATAAATTCTATTATATAATGCTCAGTAATATAATGCTCAGTAATTTATAAAGAACCAATTACTCCCCTATATGCAACATATAAACTGGTGTCTGTAAACAAAAAAACTATACATGAAGCAAAAATACAAAATCTTATAACTTTGTATACTTTCGAACTCTAATTCTAAAATTTAGAAACAATCAGAAAGCGCAGGTGATTATGATGTTACTTATTTTGAGATTATAGTATTAAAAGTATTGCTTAGAGAGTCCATGTTGCTTTGAAGAAATAGTCTCAAACTTCCTGACTGTGAGTGCTACAAGGATTTGGAGAAAGCCCATGTATGTCAAAAATGTCTGGAAAACATTGCCTTCTATAATTGTGACTTTGCAACATTTTCAGTAGGTATTCAATAGCAGAAAACAATGTTTGAAATGGTGAACAGAAAAGCAGGTGTGTTTATATAGTCATTTTATAATTCAGTATTTAAAATATTTTGTGGGGTCTCCCGTGGTGGCTCAGCGGTTGAGCGCTGGGCTGCAAAGCTGCCTACAGCCTCTGCAGAGCAAATGCGATCCATGGCCACCAGCGAGGGTCCCACATGGCCTCAGACCTTTCCTGTCATGCCTGCTGCTCCCCTCAGCAGTGTATTTCATCAGTCTGCCTGTTCTGTTCCCTGCTCTGGCTCTGGTGAATTCTCTCACCCTCCCCCACTTCTGACTGTACCCAGTGCTTGTGTAAATAAATAAAATATTTTTAAAAAGTGAAATAAAATATTTTGTGTACCAATATGAAAGAAACATTTATTAAAAATGGTAATTTTAACAAAATTAAGCTGTTCCTCCCCTAGCAACAATAAAGTATACAAATAAAATCACAGATGCTAGTTTCCCTTTCTGTAGAACAATTACATGAATGTTCCTCTTGATATAGTGAAGCTGTGTTATAAAATATTTTTATTATTGGAGCCTTCCCAGTGGTGCAGCAGTTGAGTGCAGCACTGTGAATCTGTCTGCAGCCTCTGCAGTGCCGGTTTGATTCCTGGCCAGCCAGGAAGATTCCCACATGGCGAGCAAACCTCTCCTGTTGTGCCCGCTGCTCCCCTCAGCAGTGTGCTTTGGTCCTTCTGCCTGCTCTGCTCCCTGCTCTGTCTCTGGTGAATTCTCTCACCCTCCTGTGCCTCTGGACTGGACCCCAGTGCTTGTACAAATATATAAATCTTAAAAAAAAAATTATTATTAAAAAGTGCACTTGCAAAGTCTCCGACTTACAATTTTTTTTTAAAGATTTATTTATTTATGCACACAAGAGCTGGGGTATAGGCCAGAGTTGTGGGGGATGAGAGGATTCACCAGAGATAGAGTGGGGAACAGAACAGGCAGATTGACCAAAGTACACTGCTTAGAGGAGCAGCTGGAGAGTCAGGAGAGGACTGCTGCGCCAATCAGATTTTTTAAAAAATTGAATATATCTCATAATTAACTTTTTCCCCAAGTTATTTATTTATTTATTATTTTATTTTATATATGTTTACATCATTTTTCATTTTTGCACAATGTATGCATTTTCATATTGGTCTCATGATTAACTTTTAAAGGTAAATTCTATAAATGAACACATGATATGTGACTGTATGTGTGTACTTGTGTGTGCGTGCTTGTGTGAAATGAATATAGGACATTTTTTCGAAGATCACTGACTCTAAAAAAGATGCATTAGAAAGATTGCCTTTCACATTGTATTTTTTAATAAGATTTTGTACTTTCTTCCAATAAGCTATATTGTTGGCTGATTACCACCAGTGTGATAATAAAATAAAGCTCAAATATTTTGTTCAGTTTAGTTACCTTTTCTAAAAAAAAAAAAACAATATTATATTATCAGCATTTTTTCATGTTATCAAACTTGCTTTTGGAACGTGACATTTTAATGTCTAAACAACATCATGCCATATAAATATGGCATAAATTAAGCATTATCTGCATTGTCAATTGCATTAAATTGTTTCCTGATGTGTAATTCTTGCTGAGTCAGTGTAGAAATACAACCTTGAGTAGTCATAATATTTTTTTTTGCAAATAATAAATGAAGCATATAATATCCCATCTACCATGAGATGTATGTTTTACAGCACCCTGTACATAAATACTGCCATTTATTACTATATTTATAATTTTACTTATTTGGTAGTTAAGATCATAATATGATGGTGTATTTTAATTTGCTTTTATTTCTACTTTGTGTGTGATAGTCCATTAAAAATATATATATTTATTTATTTATTCATGCATACAAGAACTGGGGTATTGGCCAGAGGTGTAGGAGGGGGAGAGGATTCACCAGAGACAGAGTGGGGAACAGAACAGGCAGACTGACTGAAATACACTGCTGAGGGGAGCAGTTTGCAAGTCAGAAGAGGTCTGCTGCTCCATGTGGGTTTCTCCCTGGCCGGGGATCGAACTCATGCTTGCAGTGACTGCAGATGACTTCATAGGTTGCAACTTAACCCCTTGTGTCACCAGGGAGGCCCCCTGATAGTCCTTTTTTTTTTTAAGATTTATTTATTTATACAAGCACTGGGTACAGTCAGAAAGACAGGAGGGCGAGAGAATTCACCAGAGCCAGAGCAGGTAACAAAACAGGCAGACTGATGAGAAATACATTGCTGAAGGGAGCAGTGGGCGGCAGGAGAGGTCGGTGCGCCATGCAGGACCCTCGCCCAGTGGCCTGGAATTGAACCAGCACTACAGAGGCTGCGGGCAGCCCCGCAACCCAGCACTCAACCGCCGCGCCACCGGGGAGGCCCTGAGTGTCCATTTTTAATGTTGTTTTTCCGATTGTTTAGTTTCAAATATGGCTTTGGTATTAATGCGTAAAATATAGTCTGTCAAGGTAGAAAAAGAATAAGTTAGGTTCTGGAGTTATTACTTTAATCTATTTTCTTACTTGAAATCTGAAAGTTTAAGATAAATAAATGAGTAGCTGATTTTAGTATATGAGAATTATGAGTTTTATTTCTCTTTTTTCCTTTTATCATTCTATAGCTTTATGCACTTAAGAAAGATTTAACACTCATCAAATACAGAATTTTTCATAAAATGTTTTATGATTAAGGTGCAATCCCATATATCTGAATCATATAATGTGTTGTAAACCAATATTACCTCAATAAAAATAGAAAACTTGTAAAGTGAAATACATAAATTAATTAATTAGTAAAAGATAATAGGCCTTAGAGAGAAAACATACAGAAAATGTGGTTCATATGCTGTCTAAAATGTGAGAAATGAATGATATATTGCCTAAAATTACTGCTGTTAATTATGTAGTTAGCAGATTACACTATAAAATACATGAACATGTTCAATTGTTTGGCAGTTTCCCAAATCACAATCATTTATTTGCAAATTTAGGCATGGTAAATTAATAAAACCTTTGAGAGCATGAAGGAGAGAATGAAATATGCAACATTTAGCATTCAGATATAATCTGTCACTTAATCTAGGTGTATATGAATCAGCTGTTAAGTGAATGACTTCATTTTCTTATATGGGGCTAACTTGGGATTGTGTGTGTGTGTGTGTGTATTTTTATTCTCCAGGTAGAAACACATTCATTCCAAATAACTCATTACAATATATGATGTATAATGGTGAATTTGTGTGTGTGAGCATTTTTTTCAGTCAGATAACAGTTTTGGTCTTATGAACATGTGACAATATTAAAAGATCATTGAAAAGGATCTGCAAGCATCATCATTAGACAATTATGCAAATAAAATAGCAGTGTGTGGCTGCATGTTTCCACATGTGTTCATGTGTGTAAGAGAGAGAAGAAATGGACAATTTCATGAGTGACTTTTAAATCATTTGGATGGGATTAGTTTATAGAACTGATTGTTCAATGTATAATTATCAAATATCTAAGTACTGAAGTACTAAGGACACATTTAAAAGTGAAAATAGTATATTGTATTTTAGAAAAATGATTACTGAATGAGAAGCAAAAATAGCTTTTACAACTTCAGGGGTGACTGAATTTTAGTTTATGATTGGCTCTCTGCCAGCAGTAAAATTGGCAGAGTTCAGATAGGAAGCTAAATGTGACTCCGCTGTGATAAGAAATGGGGGAAAATAGAAAAAGTAATTGCTTTAGCAATGATCTAGTTTGGAAGTGATGGATTCTCTCAGGTAGAATTTGGTGACCTTTCTGTCCCTGGCACACTACTCTGAGCACTATAAGAGGTCAAATATTTATTTTCAGGGCGGTGGAAACTGCTTAGAAACCTGCTTCCAGGTTTCTAATATTGCAACTGAACTGATACCTGTGTAGTAGTGCACTTAGGCTTTTTGTGTGTGTGTGTGTGTGTGTGTGTGTGTCCATGAGCATGAAGTGATGAGGAATTGTCGCCTAAAGATTTTTCTATCTGATACCCTGAGGATCTAATGAGATCAGTCAACTTTAGATAAACATCCTGATGTTGAACCTGCAATTGACCATATCCCTCAGCTGACCCATTTGTCTTTAGCAGTTCTCACCGAGGAAATTGCAATGTATGTTTTGGGCAGAAGAAATGCTTATTTTTATACAGCTACTTGAAAAAGGAAACAAGACAAGTCAATAAAGGTATAGCAACATTTGGTTTTTGGATTTGTTCCGTTTTGCTCCTCTGACCAGCCATACATGTTAGGGAAACTAATCATTTCCTTTGACAGGCCTATTCTGCATCACACCTTCTATAGAGTTTTCTGCAAAAGAGAAAGTGTTTTGTCCTCTGGCATTCACACACCAGGTGGTCTAATTTTTGCCTGTTGACTCACAATATGTGTTTGGAGGCTTTCTCCTTGACCTGAATTGATTCTCCAACTGACTGAGCAAAGTAAATCTTGAACAAAAAAACAACAAAGAATATGTTTCTACTGCCAAGGTCAGTCTAAATTATGGAGGATTTATGTACTAAGGTGAAGTATTAGAATCCTATGAGTGCTTTCCTTTAAACAGAAAAATCAAAATATTAAGTCATGTTGATTTAGACATATACAAGATATTGTTGGATCAGTTTCAATTATTTGTTAATATAAATCAACTCCCCTGATGCTTCATTAGTTGTGCATGGCCAGAATTAGGGCAGTTTTTCCTTCTCCTGTCCCTAAGAAACAAGGTGAATCACAGAAGCTAACATGCTTCTTCAAGAGTGGAAATAAGGTAGCATGGTAGTTTTCTGCTGTCATAGAACAAAGCTTATCAAATAAAAAGATTTTTACAGATACAAGTTTTATTCTATGATGTGCTTTAACAAAAGAAAATTTCATCTTTTCAGTAGGAAATGCAGTCATATGTTGACATTTTCAAATGTGTAAAACACAACTGTTTCTCTTTCTTTTTTAAAAAAATATACTATTTTAAATTGTACGAAATTTTCTTTCATAAAATTCCTTAATTTTTATTGGGGTAACATTGGTTTAAAACACTGTATATGGTCTAAGCCTCCTTGATGACCTAGGGGTTAATTCTCAATGCTACCACCTCATTGACCTGAGTTTGATCCCAGCCAGGGAGCTAACCCACTTGATACAACAGACCTCTCCTGTTTCAGCTCCTGCTGCTCCCCAGAGCAGTTTATTTCAGTAGATCTGCCTGTACTATTCCCCACTCTCTCTGGTGAATCCTCTTACTCCCCCACACCTCTGGCCTGTACCCCAGTACTTCTATGAAAAAATAATTAAATAAAATCTTTAAAAATAAATAAGTAAATAAATAAATACATAATTGTATATTATCTGTAAGTATAGGATCACACCCTTCAGATGCATGTTAGTACAACACTCCCACCATCATGGCACCCATGGCCTACTCTATAGTCATGTGTGCCTCCTCCCCACTTCACTCTCTTAACTCCCTCTTTTTGTGGTGTCTTCAATTCTATCAAATTTCCATGGTTTATTCAGTTCAGTTATCTGATCCTGTGTTACTGATTTTTTTTTTCCTCTGTATTTCACATGTGAGAGAAATCATGTAGTTCTTGTCTTTCTCCTTTGATTTATTTCACATAGCATTATCCCCTAGAGGTCCACCCATATTGTGGCAAATTACAAGAGTTCATCTTTTTTTTTTTTTAATAATAGCAGTATTATCAAAATACTAAAGTTGATTTAGACAGATACAACCATTTTGTTCTGATTTAAAAAATAACATCAGCATCCCCTTGTAGATAGTTAACATGTCCTCCTACTCAATTGGTCTGTTCTTGGGCAGTTATGTTGTTTCTATGTATGGCTAAGGTAAATGTGTATAAGAATCTGCAATACATATAAGAATGCATATATCCTCTAAATTAGTGTTTTTTTTTTTTTCATTCTTAGGGTAGATACTAAGTAATGGAATTGATGGAAGATATGGTAGATCAATTTTCAAGGTGTTGAGAAGTTTTCATACTGTTTTCATAGGGGCTGGGCTAGTCTTCATTCTCACCAACAGTATGTGAGCATCCCATTTTCTCCAAACCTTTGCCAATTCTTGTTTCTGGTCTTTAGGAATGGGCTATTTTTACAGATGCAAGGTGATATTTCATTGTGGCTTTACTTTGCATTTCCCTGAGGATAAGTAATGATCAATATTTTTCTTATGCCTCTTGCCCATAAGTGTATCTTCTTTTGAAAGGTGCAGAATTTGCTCTTCTTCCCAGCTGATTAGTTTTTGTTTTCTTTTTTGTCGAATTGTATGAATTCTTCATAGATATTGGATATCAACCCCTTGTCAAATATAAGTTGTGCAAATAATTCCTACCATTCAGAAGCTGTCTTTTAATTTTAGTAATAGTTTCCAACATTGTGCAAAAAGTTTTCAGTTTAATGTAGTCCCAAATGTTTCTATGGTTTTCATTTATCATGCTGTGGAGACAAATCCACAAAGATAACACTTAAGTCTATGTTGTAGCTGTTTTACTTATAATTTCTACTTTATATTCCATTGTTTCAAGACTCATATCTAAATCTTTATTCCATTTTAAATTTATGTTTGTATATTATGTGAGATAGTGGTCCAATTTCATTATTTTGCATGTGGCTGTCCAGTTAACACAATATTTATTGAAGAAAACTTTTTTCCAGTGTATACTCTTGGATCTTTTAGCGTAGATTATCAGTGTATAGAAGTGTGGGCTTATTTCTGGACTCAGAGCTCTACTCCATTGGTCTATGTGTCTATTTTTATTTCAGTACTATACTGTGTAGATGTCTATAGCCTTAGTTTGTATCTTAGTTAGAAGTCTGGGTGTGTGATACCTCCATTCTTTTTTTTTGTGTGTGTCAGATTGCTTTTGATATATTTAGAATTTTATTTTTAAACTTCCTTAGAGAAATTCAGAAGTGCCCATTCTTTCTTTGAAGAATGCCATTGAAATTTTGAACGGGATTGCATTGAATCTGTATATTGATTTTTAATAAGCTAGCCATTTTAAAAATTTTAATTCTTCCAACCCATGAACAGGAAATAGCATTCCATTTATTTGTGTCTTCTTATATTTTGTTTAACAATATCATTATTTTCTGCCAGGCCTTTACCTCATTTGTAAAGTTTTACTCCGTAGTATTTATTTATTTTTGATGTGATTGCAAATGGATTCTGCTCCTGATTAAATATTCTTCTAGCACATTGCTTGTTTTTAGGAATTCAATTTGTTTTTGTAAATTGATTTGTAATCTGACTTATTTTTCTAGTAGTTTCTTATTGAATTCTTTAGGGTCTAGTGTTTTCTATGTGTATTATCATGACATCTGCAAATAATGATGGATTTAACATTTGCTCAATTTGGATTCCTTTTATATCTTTCTTTTGTCTAATCGCTCTAGCTAAGACTTCCTGTACTCTGTTGTACTATGTTGAATAATAAGTGGGAAGGAGAAAATCCTTGTCTTGTACCTGATTTTAAAAGAAATCTTTGGCTTTTTGACTACTGAAAATGACATTATCTATAGGTATGTCATATACAGTCTTTATTTTGTTGAGGTATGTTCTATCTATCCATATTTTTGAGATTTATTTATCATAAATGGATGTTGAATCTTATCGTGTTTTCTCTTCATCTATCGATTTGATGACATGATCTTAACCTTACCTTTTACTGAGGTAGTGAATTACGATTATTGATTTTCAAATGTTGAACCACTCTTGCGTCCCTCACCAAGACTCTTTGGTCATTGTGTATTATCCTTTTAATGTACTGCTGGATTTAGTTTGCAAATATTTTGTTGAGGATTTTTGCACATATGCTTAAGAGGGAAATTTTCAAATTGGTCTGTGTTTTCTTTATGTGGGGTATGTTTTTCTGGTTTTGTCATAAGGTAATGTCAGCATCACAAAATGTATTTGTAAGTATTCTAATATTTTTTTATATTTTATTTTTTATATTTTTGCATCATTTTTCATTTTTGCATAATGTATGCTTTTTCATCTTGGTTATAGTCCCATACAATTCCCAGCCTTCTTATTTTTGACCATAATCCCTCCTACCTCTCCCCTCTATAGTGTGTCTCTGGCTTATAGTTGCTTGTTGATTTTGATTTTTACTTTATTATAGTTAGTCTTTCTTCTGGTCCCTTATTTAGGTATTTAGGTTTTCTAAATTACTGCTATGAGTGAGACCATCCGTTTTTGTTTTTTTTGTTTTTTTTTTTTTCTGGCTTATTTCACTGAGCATGATCCCTTCGAGCTCCATCCAAGTTGCTGCAAATTGCAACATTTTGATTGCTGAGTAGTATTCCATTGTGTATATGTATCACATCTTCTTGCTCCAGTCATCTATTTTTGGGCATTTGGATTGTTTCCAGAGCTTAGCAATTGCAAATAGTGCTGCTATAAACATAAGTGTTCAGGTGCCCTTTTGAATTAATGATTGTTCTGAGAAAGCTTTTGACAAAGTGCAGTACCCATTTATGATAAAGACCCTTGAAATTCTTGGGATACAAAGAACCTAACTCAACATCATAAAGGCCATATATGACAAGGTCATAGCCAATATCATTCTCAATGGTGAAAAGTTGAAAGTGTTCCCATTAAGATCTGGAACAAGACAAAGATGTCCACTCTCACCACTGCTTTTCAATATAATACTGGAAGTCCTAGTCAGAGCAATAAGATAAGAGAGAGACGTACAAGGAATCCAAATAGAGAAGGAAGAAGTCAAACTATCAATATTTGCAGATGATATGATAATATACATAGAGAACCCAAAACTCCACAGGAAAACTAATCAAACTAATCAATCAGTTCAGTAAAGTAGCAGGATACAAAATCAACACACAAAAATGAGTAGCTTTCCTATACACAATCAATCTGAAGAAGAAGTCACGAAAACCAACCATTATATTATTGAAACTTTCCTTATATTTTTTGAGCATTTGAGAAGGAAGGGATTATTTTGTCTTTGAAGTTTTGGTATCATTCACTATTAAAATCATCTAGTGTTGGAACTTTATTTTTTAGGAGAATGTCTACCTTTCCAGCAGTTGTTTTAAGCTTTCCTTTGTTTTCTGTGATTTTAGATGTTTGACATTTTGAGGTTCCCTTAGCATACATTCTGGGTTAACTGATCTGCAGTTGCTGTGTCTGGGAGGTAGAACAGAGACCTGGAAAAGTTGAGTTGCTGGAGAAAGTTGGTGTGTGGTAACTGAATCATGTATGTAGAACCTCTGTTAGCCCTGTTCCAGGCTTGGGTTTCCAGACTCAGGTCTCTATAATCTGCTCACTGACAGATTTTATAGATGAACTGTGCTTCACAGGATCAGCACAGTTCCTGAAGGGATCTGCAAGGGGGAGTGTCTTCTCCTCTCTGGGGACCCAACCAGCCTGACATACCCCACCTCCTCCATATCCATCTTCTCTGAGTAAAAGGTGCACCTCCATAGCAGCCAGTTCACCTCTCCCCAGGCCAGTGGTCAGACACTGGAATACAACTCTGAAGTTTTCTCAGTAGGATACTGCCCCAGCCACACTCTCTCTCATCTTTCTCCAAAAACTTTTTGTATTATGGAACTGAATTTCCTTAGTTTACCTTATGACATACTCTGCATGGTCTCTGATATCCAGGAGGTATTCTAGTTTTGTCCCAACTTGAAGGACTCTGTGGACTCAGTGCCCCTCTGTGCAACTTTGAGATTATCCTCCTGGGAGCAAAGCAGAGAACTTCCTCTGATACCCTTTGGTGGTTTTCCTTTAGTAATGTATTATATTGATTCATTTCTTATCATTTATAAACAAATACTCTTCACTTAGTAGTGTGGACCTATGTGTTTTGTTGTTGCTGTTGTTGAATTGATCAATATTATGGTAGTTTTCACAAAAAAATTTTAAAATTTAATTTGCATGTTTATTTTGTGGGTTCTGTGTTAGAAGGCATTTTGATTTTGTTAATTTCTAATTATTATTAGAGAATTTTCAGAAACAATATTTTGGAGTTTTTTATAGTCTAATAGATATTTATTTTTGTGATTTCAAAAATCACAAAATTTCCTTTTTATATATTTTATTTCATCTGTAATATCACAAATTTTATACTTTATATTCTTACTTTAATATTGTTGTTTATATGCTCACTTATTAATTATAATCATTTTTATCTGCATGTACTTCTCTCCTTTTGCTTCTTGGTTTGTAGGTGACTTCAAATATCACATTTATTATTATTCTGTGTTTTTCTTCTTGAATCTACTAAAATATTTGCTTTCAGAGCTCTATTAACTTGCACATTTTCCCATAAAACTGTACCTTTTTCAGTGAAAACTGCTATAAATTGAATTTTTGGCAACTCATTATATCTCTTTTGTATTTGATTTGTCTTTATACATTCTCTTCATATTTTAGTAATATGCTAAAGCAGTCTGCTTTTCATATATCACAGAACTTAGTTTTACTTCGTGATCCCATTGTGGGGTTACTTAATGGATAAATTTGCCAATTTACATTTATGTAAAGGGAAGATAGTCTTCTTGAAATAGTGCATCTTGATTGTGTGTATGGTATTGTAACATATATCTGAAAAATTCTGAATCTTCACTTCTGAATTATGTATGATGTATATATCAACATTACCTAAAAGAAAAATAAGGCAATTACAAATAATAAAAAAATAATTTATTAGATTTTGTGATCTTATGATTCTCAGGAATGGTAATGTATCATTCTCAATTACTTTATTCTACTTTCTTAAAAATGCTAGAAGTTATCCAAAATTAATGATTGATTTTTAAAGATTATTACACTACCTCAGATCGTTTATGCATAAATATGCATTTACTTGGGTTTCTTGACTCTGTAACTATATAATTTTTCTGCTAACAAGAAATGGCCATAATTTTCTACTATTTTATTGCTATAGTATTTGATAGTTTCCAAGAAAGTTGCACATATATATGAGACCAGTGATAGCAGGTCAAGTAGACAAAATAAATAGGTTGTATAATCTGTGAATAATACAATCTTTGAACAAGCCAAGCTAGAATTATTGTCATAGTTTTCCTTGATCAGTCCTTCCCCTCCTTCGTTAGGTTTATTTCCAGGTTTTTATATTTTTTGTTGTTGTTGTTGTGTGTAAATGGAATGACTTTTTAAATTTCTTCTACTTCTAGTTCATTGTTTGTATATAGGAAGGCTACTGGTTTTTGTGTGTTGATTTTGTAGGTCGCCACTTGCTTACTATTTTAATTAAATTTTCTGTGGAGTTGTTAGGGTTCTTTGTGTAGATTATTGTATCATCTGCAAATAATGTTAACTTTATGTTTTACTTCCCAATTTGATTAATTTTATAGCTTTTTCTTACCTTTACTATGAAGATTTATATACAAACAAATTGAACAACCTCAATGAGATTGACAGATTCTTAGAATTATACTATCATTCAAGATTGAATAGGGAAGAAATAGAAAACCTGAACTAACCTAATGTAAACAAGGAAGTTGAAACAGTAATCAAAACTCTCTCAAAAAACAAAAGCCCAGGACCAGATGGTTTCAAAGGGAGCTCTACCAAACTTTCAGAGAAAAACTAATAACAATTCTGCTCACACACATTCAAAAAGGGAGAAATAAGGAATTCTTCCAAACACATTTTATGAGGCCAACACTACACTAATACCAATATCAGACAAACAAAACACACACAAAAATAAAACTACTGACTAGTCTCGAATGACCACAGGTGCTAAAATCCTCAATAAAATTATAGCAAACTGAATCTAACAATGAATTAAAAGGATTATGCATCATGACCAGTTGGGGTTTATGTCAGGAACATGGCAATAGTTAAACATCCAAAAATTAATCATAATTCACCACATTAACAAAAGGGAAAGCAAGATTCGATATCAACTTATGATGAAAACCCTTAAATATCTGGAAAATATATTAACATAATAAGAGTCATATGTGACAAACCCACAGCTAGTATTATTCTCAATGATGAAAAACTGAAAATATTTCCACTAAGATCTGGTACAAGAAAAGTAGGCCAACTTTCATGACTATTATATGAGGACTTTAACATTTATATGTATTGAAACTAATTTTATATTTTGTATTTCTTTTATAATTATTTTTGGTATATTTTTATTTATTAATTTATTTTTTATATTTTATTTTATATGATTCTTACATCATTTTTCATTTTTGCACAATGTATGCATTTTCATTTTGGTTATACTCCCTGTACAATTCCCACCCCCTTATTTTGGCCTAACCACTCCCTGCCCGCTATTAGTGTGTCTCTGGTTTATAGTTGCTTGTTGATTTTGATTTTTTCTTTATTTTAGTCTTTGTCCTGGTCCCTTATTTAAGTTTCCAAAATTCCTGCTATGAGTGAGACCATCCAATATTTTTCTTTCTGGCTTATTTCACTGAGCATGATCCCTTCCAGCTCCATCCATGTTGCTGCAAATTGCATGAGTTTATCTTTTTTTGATTACTGAGTAAAGTAAATAATCCAGTCAAAAAATGGGCAGAAGAGGTAAAAAGAAACTTCTCCAAAAGGAAATATAAATGGCCAACAGGCATATGAAAAAAATGTTCAGCATCACTTGTAATCAGGGAAATGCAAATCAAAACTATAATGAGATACCATCTTACACAAGTAAGAATGGCACATATTAAAAAAAAAAAAAAAAAACCTAGGTACAACTAATGTTGGCTAGGATGTGGAGAAAAAGGAACTCTCCTGCACTGCTGGTGGGAGCGCAAACTGGTCCAACCACTATGGGAAGCTGTGTGGAGAATCCTCAACCTGCTAAAGATGGAGCTTCCATATGATCCAGCAATTCCACTCCTAGGTATTTACCCAAAGGACACAGAATCATCAATTTAGAAGGGCACCTGCACCCCTATGTTTATAGCAACACTATTTATAATAGCTAAGCTATGGAAACAACCCAAATGTCCAAAAATAGATGACCGGATCAAGAAGATGTCACACATATTCACAATGGAATATTAATCAGCAATCCAAAAAGATAAACTTATGCAATTTGCAGCAACTGCACCCTATGTTTATTGCAGCACTGTTTGCAATAGCTAAGCTGTGGGAACAACCCAAATGCTCAAAATAGATGACTTGATCAAGAAGATGTGGCACATGTACACAATGGAATATTACTCATTCTATAATTTATTTTAAAATGAATGTTTTCACTTCTCAAAGATCACATCTCTATGATTCTAAGGAATTTTCTAAAATATTTTCTTGAAAATAATTGCTAAATTTTATATCCTAGTACCCCACTTGAATGTGATATTCTATTTTGCAATGTTTTAATATCTTTCTCATGAAAGATACACAGGAATGTATATGCCCAGCAAAATGCACACAGATGCATGCAAAGCACATATTTCAAAGCATGGTGGATCGCTTTGAGAATGTCTATGAAATAAATTTCGATATGGCTTTCGACTTTCCACCTATTGTCGATTTTTATGATCAGTCCCTCATAATTAGTACTGTTTGCAAAAATTTTCACCCAATCAATAGGGCACCTCTTTGTTTTGTCAGTGTCTCTTTTGCTGTACAGAAACTATTTGAAGGGGATCCAAATAAGGGATCAGGAAAAAAAAGGAATTATAATAAAGTATAAATCAAAATCAACAGGCAACTATAAACCAGAGGCATTCTGCAGGGGAGGAGGAGGGAGTTGGATCAAAATGTAGGTGGGAAGGGCACAAGGGATGATGGTGATTGTGCATGTGTGAATTGGTGATGGGAATTCCACGGGGACTATACCCAAGATGATAAGGCATACATTGTATAAAAATTAAGGCTGAAGTAAAAAATACATAAAACAATAAAAAAGAAATAAAGACTTTTGACGTTTAACTTAGCTCCAAATCTCCACAATTTTACTGCAATGATCTATTCATAATAATTCCATGTCTTTATCCACTATGATATTTTTAGAATATCAGGTTGACATTAGGATATTGGGATTGTGAGCATAGGGTTTTCTAGTGATAATAAAGCCTATCTTCTCCTGAATAATGCATAGTATGCATTTAGAAATTAAGTTTAGTACATTTAATTTCTGCATTTGCTATATATAGACATATGGTATATTTTCTCTTATTTTGATTTCCTTATTTATTCTTTCACAACATCTATACAGGTAACCAAAACTCCTGAAAATATAAGCAGGGGAATTTGTAACCTTTATGGAATTATTGTTCATTATTTGAATTTTTTAGCATCTACATTTTTAATGAATTATGCTTAGTTTTAAAAATAAAGAGTATTAATTCTGGTTTTGTTCACACTCACTATAATACAGTTACTACTATAGTTTGTGGAAATTGTAATAGGAGACTCCAGTCACAAGTAATATATACCTATATGCGAAGCCATGAATCTTATTCTGTAACACCCTCAGACAGGTGCTATTGAAAATAGCAGGAAGGGCCTCTATGGTGGTGCATGGGGTTAAGCACCACACTATGAAGCAATCTGCAGCCTCTGTAGCACACATTTGATCCTCAGCCGGCCAGGGAGCAACCCACGTGGTGCAGCAGACCTCTCCTGTCTTGCCTGCTGCTCCCCTCAGCGTTGTATTTCAGTCAGTCTGCTTGTTCTGTTCCCCACTCTCTCTGGTGAATCCTCTCACCCCCAACATCGCTGGCCTATATCCCATTCTTGTATGCATAAATAAATAAATCTTTTAAAAAAAAAAGAAAATAGCAGGAAGTACAGAGTATGGTTCCTGTCCTCAAGAGTTCACCATTTAATTTCAAAAGCAAGTGCTGAAGTTATGATGTCAAGATAAAGTTAAGAAAAATGGGTGTTCATTAGAGTCATTTGTCTTATAAGACTTTCATTATAATAATTGTTATTTCAGGTGAGAGTGTGGCCTCTTTGGTAAAAACAATGATAGGTGATAATACACAAAGAACAAATCCCATGAACTACATATGCATTAAATGAAATAGAATTTAGATAAAATTTCAAGCTTATAATCTACATTATGCTGTCTCCCATTCAGATTTTAGAGGATTCTGTCTCTCTTTTGAAAGAAAACATAATAATTTAAGGTAACAATAATCATTAACTATGTTTCAGATATTGACCTAATCACTTTTTATTATAAGAATGCTCTGATTCAAACGATATTAGTGTGATTTTTTTTTTTTAGGACAAAGACATTGAGGCATTGCTGATTACATAACTCTTCTTGGTTCATCCATCTGAGAAGTAATGAGTTTAGTCTGAACCAGAAAGCCTAATGACAAAATATAACCACACTTCATATTCTGTCTCTACTTAAGGCAACAATTTGATGAAGCTGATAAGTGTGTACAAATTAGTGTTTTAAATTAGAATTTCCTTCAATAAAAGTCCAAATTGCATTACATCTGGAAGCCATATGAATTATAGAAGATTAATTAAACAAGCTAATTAAACATAGTTTATCATTTGCATGGATTGATTTTATATCACAGAAATCAACCTGTCAAATATTTATAAAATACAAAAAGTGACTATAAGTTAAATCATGCAACAAAAATATTCACGTTCTTTATAGTAAAATTCAATAATTATTTGCTTTTTGAAATTAAGATAAATTAAGCAAGTTATTTTTATATTTAGACTTTAAGACAACTTCCTATTTCTTAATCTTGGTTATTTAAAATTCATGAATTTATTTATTGTTTAAAAATCTATTTAAGGCCTCCATGGTGGCACAAGGGGTTTACTGTCAGTGCTATGAAGCTATCTGCAGCCCAGCCAGAGAGCTAAACCACATATGGCACAGCAGACCTCTCCTGTCTCACATGTTTCTCCCCTCAGTAGTTTATTTCAGTAAGTGGGCCTTTTCTGCTCCCCACTCTGTCTCTGGTGAATCCAGTCAACCCCCGTACCTCTTGCCTACACCCCAGTTCATCTATCAAAAATGAATAAAATATAAATCTAAAAATTATGGAATTGTGCCTAATGCATTCGGGATATAGTATTATCTAAAAGATATGCAGGGGGGCCTCACCGGTGGCGCAGCGGTTGAGCGCTGGGTTGTGAAGCTGCCCTCGGCCTCTGCGGCGCTGGTTCAATCCCTGGCTGCTCCCCGGCCACTAGAGGAGGGTCCCACATGGCGCGCAGACCTCTCCCGCTGCACGCTGCTCCCCTCAGCAGTGTACTTTGGTCCTTCTGCCTGCTCTGTTCCCTGCTCTGGCTCTGGTGAATTCTCTCACCCTCCCGTGCTTCTGACTGTACCCAGTGCATGTATAAACAAACCATCAAACAAACAAACAAATAAATAAATAAAACATGCCTCTATAAAAAAAAATTAAATTTAAAAAATTTAAAAAAATAAAAAAAAAGATATGCAAGGGTAATAATGTACATAATTAAGGGGTGAGTCTTATGGATGTTTCAAGACTCATCTAAATGTGCTCCTCAAAGTCATCCATGGTCATTCTGTTCAGAAGTAATTTCTCATTTTTCTTAACTGTAAGAAAAATTATTGAGTGTAGCCTCTTATTATACTGTGTGATATTTACTTACCTACTATTTATAATAAATATAAATATCTTGAGTACAGAGACCTTTTATGTGAGTGTTATGTATAGCAATTTAGCATCATAAGTCTACACAAATAGTGTGGTGACTAATGTTTCTTAGAGGATTTGCATAGGAAAGACTTGATGTATAAAAGCAGAGAAGCAGAACTGAATAATAAAAATATAACAGATATTCATTAGGTTCTTACAGCATGATTGATACACTGGTGTTGTTCGTGGGCTCACTAATTTTCACAACAAATTCTAAGATAAATACAATATCCACTTCACAGAATAACAAACATAGAATTGACAAAGTTAAAATGGTAAAAATCCAGACTGTGTTTTAAAAGTAGAATCAGTATTTGATTACAGAGATTTGATTTCCAGTTCTACATCTTTACTGATGTATACAGCATATTTTGCTTCTAAATGAATTCAGGAACCATCAGTTTTGAACCCCAAAATCTGGCATCAGTTCACCTAAATAAAGCAGATAGAAACTAAATTCTGTTCCAATGTACAGAGAACAGAAAAAAATAAGTACCATTAACAGAATCATATATTAAGAATGTGGTTAATTTTGCAAGAAACTATAAAATCATTCCCAAAGTGGCTGTCCTATTTTGCATCCCTGCCAGCAGTCAATGATAGTGCCTGTTCTACATTCCCATCAACATTTGGCTTTGTCAAGGTTCTAAGTTTTGGTCATTGTAATAGAAATGAAGTGGTATCTCATCATTGCTTTAATTTATATCTCTCTCATGTATTATGATATCATGTACTTTTATCACCTGTATAACTTCTTTGGTTAGGTCTATATGTAGATTTATTTATTTACACATGGATGCCCAGCACCATTTACATAAAAGACCACCATTGTTCCATTGTATTGCCATTTGGGGGGAGCAGAAAACACCCTATGGGAGTTTCTTTATGGATTCTCTACTCTGTCCCACTGATCAGTTTTCCATCGTATTACCAATTCTGCACTGTTTCACTACTAACTCCATCTGTAAGCTTGCTTTGTTCGCTTAACTATCATATTGCCTCCTCAATAGAATGAATATTTTGTAGTAATTATCTTTCAGTGTCTGATATATTTCATTGAGCATAATTATCTCAATATTCATCCATTTTTTCCTATAAGGTTCTATTTAATTTTATTTTATGCCACTCATTTATCATTTTTAGTAACTGAGCATTATTCCATTGGAGATATATATATATGTGTGTGTGTGTATATATATATATATATATATATATATATATATTTGAATTTCTTTATCCAGTCATCTATTATTGGGTGTTAAAGTTGATTCCATGGCTACTGCCAATAATGCTGCTATGAACATAAGTATGGTTTGACTCATTTTTGGAATGTAAATAAATTGAAGAAACAAACTGGTAAAACACAACAAAATAGGTATTAAACTGTGAACAATATGGTGGTTAAAGCTGGGGGAGGAATGGAGGGAAAGGGGAATGAAAGTGTATCAACTTTGGAACTTTGGTAAAGATTAAGTTAAACAAATGCACACAGTGAGGTGGGGAGTTATACTCCCAAAATTATATAGTTATATAAAAAATGGAAAATCAAAAAAATGTGTAATAAAAATAAAGTATAATGGATAATTTACTTACATAAAATAATATATGAGAGTATGAGTTAATATTCATAGTAGGTGATCCAAAAGTTTTAGTATAGAAATACATTTTCTCACCCTAAAAATAAATGGAAATAATGATTTTGCATTTCTTACATAGGGAGCTACATTAGTGATATGATGCAGAAACCAGTAAATATTCCATAGCCAATATTGTGCAATATTGGAAATTATGGGAAGCATAAGGTTAATCATATTTCTTAAAAATCAATTTTATGCCTATAATTCATATTGTCAGAAAAATTCAGTAAAATCAGTAAGTAGTGTAGATATTACAAACCTTTCTTTGATCATTTAACTGTGATATTTTCTATTTTTAGTAATGCTCATCTTATTTTAGTCTTTTTCTTCATGTGTTATAATAGCTTGCTTTTCATTATTTCATGCATAAAATATAGCACAATAATATTGTGTGATAAAATATAGACACTTTTTTTTTCTTTATTGAGTCTATTAGAGCATTACTAAATGGATTAAAATGAAGATTACAAGTACAAAGTTGACTTGCATAGTAATGTTACAGGGCGGGGAGAGGAGCACCCTAGAACCCTAAAACCTGCCTGTTCTAAATAGGTTCTGCCATCAGCTGCATCGAGACAAAACATATAGACCTTTAATGGAAAGAAACTTAAATGCAATTGGTGTGTAATATAGAAAAGACAAAGAATGTAGTCCCCAATCAAGCACCCAAAGTTACCCATCCACTCATGGGTAAATGTCCACCCAAACAGGACTGGCCAAAAGGAAGGCCCAAAAGCCTGCCACAAGTTTAAAGCACCTTCCAGTAGGGACCCATCGAAAAGGATCAGAAACAGTCAAACAAGTCTGGGAGGAAAAGAGTAAAATCAAAATTAAGATAAAAAATTAAGATAAAAGCTGCTACTGTTAACGTCCCCACAGTTTTTTTTTTTTTTTTTTTTTTTTTTTTTTTATACCCACATCTGTTTTTATACAGTCTAGGACCAAGAAACCAGCACAGTTTTTTGTTTTTTGTTTTTTAATTTTTTTTATTTATTTATTTTGTGTGTGTGTGTGGGGGGGGACCCTTGCCAGTGGCCAGGGATCAAACTGGCGCTGAAGAGGCTGCCGGCAGCCTCACAACCCAGCGCTCAACCACTGTGCTGCCAGGGGAGGCCCACCAACACAGTTTTTTGACCTGTCTCTCTGCTCCTTGTTCCTCCTTTAGGTCTCCTTCTTGCTCTCCATCCTGCTTCCTTCCCTCTCCAGGTTTCTCTCCAGCTTCTCCTCTTCCCTGCTCAGCTCCACCCTCCCTTGGATGGAGCAGGAAACCTAAAACCTTCCTTTTTTCTGGGGACCACCCTGTTACAGTAACACTCAGAATGTTTATATAAATTTCATTTCCTAAAACAAAATATTAAGTAATTAGTAATAACTTGTGTTAAATTGCACAAGGAACATAAACAAATTTAGCTGTTTTATCATCTAACATTTCTCCTCTGTATTTTTTTCCTGATGCCTTGCAAAATATTCACTGTAATTTTTCTGTTGCCTTTTAGGTTTATTGTGCTTCTTCCTTTTTTTTAGACAGTGAAAGTTTTTTTTTTTTTAAGATTTATTTTTTATTTATACAATAGCTGGGGTATAGGCGAGAGGCACGAGAGGGTAAAAGGGTTCACCAGAGACAGAGTGGGGACCAGAACAGGCAGACAGACCAAAAACACTGCTGAGGGGAGCAGTGGGGGCAACAGGAGAGGTCTGCTGTGCCATATGGGAATCTCCCTGGTGGTCAGGGAATTGAACCCACGCTGCAGAGGCTGTGGACAGCTTCACAGCACTGTGCTCAACCCAAAAATAAATAATATTTTGGAGGCCCAAAATAAAAAAAAATATATTATGAAAAAAAATTGGTTTTTACTTTCTAAAATCTGTAAAAAAGAACATATGCTTTGCTTTTCCAAAGTGATATTCACTCAATAATAATATATTATTATGGGAGAAACAATGGTACAACCTGAGAAGCAGGGCAGTGTTTTGGATCAGAAAATATACCACCAGGACACCAGGGTTTAAATTCTGGCTCCACTTCTTTCCTTTTATGCAAGTTATTTCAATATCTGAGGGCCTCAGTTTTTAATCTATAAAATACCCATAATAACAGAACCTACCTCACCATGTTTATTATAGTTTATTATATATGTGTATATATATATATATATATATATTTATCAATCATACTGTAAAGAACAGTCTCTGGCATGTAGTCATTTTTCTATTTAACTTTTTTTTTAAATTTTCTTACATTACTGTTCATTTTTTTACAGTGTTTGATTTCTCCCCTCAGGTATAGTCCCCACAAGTCTCCTACCACCACATCATATGTGAATTGTCACCATAATCCTTTGTGCTCCTCACTCCCCTCCTGTTTTGCTCCCTCTTCTCCCCCTCCCCTGCTGTATCTGGCATGTAGTCTTATGTGCACACTTACCATAATCTTTCTGTGTGAAGACAGAAATAAACACAAGATGATAGGACCATGATTCTTTTGTTTTTATTAATTTCAAGTAAAATAAAAATATATTAGGACTTCAAAATATAATAAATTTAACATTTTTTATTTTACAATGATTGTTCTGTGCCATTATACACCTCTGAGTTTATCTTATGTATATTAATTATAATATTAAAATAAACCAGCTTTGAAAGGAAAATTTTCTCCACTAAAACTTCATTGATTTTGTTCAGAAAGTTATATAACCCTTTCTCATTTGTCTGATTTACAGTTTGTGTATTGTTTTGAAGTAACATTGCAATATTATGTTTCAGGTTTGCATGATTGATTGATAATCAACACATGTATGTATTTCATTAAGGTCAACACCTAAACTCCAATTCTATTTTTCATCATACCATTACCCCTCCATTTATTTTTCTGAATTTATACAACCCAACCTCTTCCCTTTGGTAATCACTTATTTGTCCTTTTTTTTATTATTATTTGGATCATTTGTTTTGTTTGTTTTCTCTATATATGACATATGAGTGAAATTGTATGGTGTTTTTCTTTCTCTTTCTGGCTAATTTTACTGAACATAATATTATTCAAAGTCATCCATGTTGTTGAAAATGGCAGGATTTCATCTTATTTATGGCTGAGTTATGCTAAAGGAATAACCATACTAATTTCCATATTTCTTTACCAATATTGGAATAGCAAAAAGAGAAATCAGGAAGAGAAAGCCATTTACAATCCCACCAAAAAGAGTTAAATAGCTTGGAATAAATTTAGTCAAATATGTGAAAGACCTGTATAATGAAAACTATGGGACATTGTCTAAAAAAATAGAAATAGAAAGTGATGGAAAGGTATTTCATACTTATGGATGGAAGAATTAATATTGTTAAAATAGCTAGATTACCAAAAATAATATTCATATCCAACGCAAACCCTAATAAGTTTGCAAGAGCCCTCTTCACAAAAGTAAAAAAAAAAAAAAAAAGAGAATCATGAAATGTATTTGGAACAAGCTTGTTTTTAAAATTATGTCCACAGGGCATCCCCCGATGGGCAAATGGTTTAGCGCTGCTCTGTGAAGCTGTCCGCAGCCCCTGCAGCACCAGTTCCATCCCAGCCAGCCAGCGAGGGTCCCACATGGCTCGGCAGACCTCTCCTGTCTTGCCAGCTGCTCCCCTCAGCAATGTATTTCGTCAGTGTCCCGACCCGCGGGGTTCAGAGGCACGGGAAGAGAAGGGCTGAGGATTGAAATGAGGGGCTCGACGACTTGACGCTAGCGTTTGCTTCTTTATTTTTCCTTTATCCTTTTACTATATTTACATGTCTTTCCTTTATCCTGACTTTCTTACTTCCCTGGCCTTCTCTCTGCTCCTCTCGCAGTAACCCTTGCCGTATCTCCTTACAGTTTCCTCGCAGTCCTCTCCTCGCAGTCCCTCCTCTCGCTCTTGCGGTTCCTTTCTTATACCCTCGTAGCTCCTCCCCCTGTACCTCCCAGACTTATGTGCTTTAACAGGAAAAACCTGTGGTTCTCCAATAGGCGAAACGGTAAAGCGAACTCGTGGCAAGCGAACTCATGGCAAGCATATGCAACATGGCACATATTCCGGACGGCTCCGGACACGTCAGTCTGCCTGTTCTGTTCCCTACTCTGTCTCTGGTGAATCCTCTCACCCTCCTGCTCATCTTCTATAGAAGAACCCTGGTTCTTCTATAAATAAATAAATAAATCTTAAAAAAAAAATATGTCCATAGTAAGACAAAGCATTGCTTAATGGCATAATACTAAATTGGATACAAGAGTTTAGAAAATGGTTAAGTGTATCATGGGTATGATTAGTGTGCCTGTGTTTTATACATACATATTCGGTATTCTCTTTGGAATGAAATAGAAAGGAGTGTACATTCTCCTGTATTTCTTTTGTCCTCTCAATTTCTGTACTTCTCAACTCTTCCCTGTCATGCCACCTACCTCATCCCAATTCTGGAGAAAGCAATTTCAAAAAGAAAAACTGAACAACCCCAATATGTAATGATTAATAGTTACTCCTTCTCCATTTGGATATACAATCGACACATGTAAGGATTAGAACTGTGGATAAAAATTTTAATTGTACAAAACTATTCATGAAGCAGAAAACTTTTCTGGAAATGTTTCTCTTAACATGCTATTTTCAGTGAGGCAAACCTCTTCTGACTTGCGCTCTGCTCCCCTCAGCAGTGTATTTCAGTCCTTCTGCCTGTTCCGCTCCCTGTTCTGTCTCTGATGAATTCTCTCACTGTCCCATGCCTCTGGCCTGTACCCCAGTGCTTGTATAAATAAATAAATCTTTATATATATATATAATTTTCATTTTTCGAAAATAAAAGCAAATCATTAGACTATGACCACAGAAATGTGGTCACGCAAGAGAGAGCAGTGGGAGAGTATGGGTAGAAGAAGCTGCTTGATTGGTGGTGGATGGTGACTGGATATTTGATGGTGAGTGTGGTGAGTGTGATGTGATCCATACAGTCACTGAGGTGAGAATCTGTACACCTGAGACATATACAGTGTTTTAAACTAATGTTACTTCAATGAAATCAAGGAAAAAAAAAACAATTTTTAAACAATTTTATTGACCTCTAACTTGCATACCACAGCATTCATTCATTTGATGTGTGTGATTCACTGGTTTTAGTAAATTCACACAAATATGCAACCATTGTCATAGACTAATTTTAGAACACTTTCAGCATGCCAAAAAGAAACCCCAAAGTCATTAAATGTCTCTCATCTCCCTCCACCCAAGTATTCCAGCCCTAGATAATGGCAAATCTACTTTCTGTCAATACAGATTTGTTTATTCTAGTTGTTTCTATGTAATTGTATTTAGACAATATGATTCCATATTGTATAGGATATGAACTCCATATAAATGCCAAACATTGGACTTTTCGAGTGACATTTTACTTAGCATAATAATAAATATGGGTTTCTTTTTAAATTTTATCCCTATAAAGAGGAGGCATGTTCATTTAAAATTTTTATATAAGGCCTCCCTGGTGGCACAAAAGATTGAGTCTCTGCACAATGAAACTATTGGTAGTCACTACACCAAGAGTTCCATCTCCTCCCATGGAGCTAACCCATGTGGCGCAGCACACCACTTCTGTCTTGCACTCTGCTCCCCTCAGCAGTTTATTTCAGTAGATTTGCTTGTTCTGCTTCCCACTCTGTCTCTGGTGAATCCCCTCACCCTCTGCACCTCTGGCCTACAGCCCAGGTCTTGGATGCATAAAATAAAATAAATATTAAAATAAAAAAATAAAAATTGTATATATAAATTTACATTTAAGGGGCCTCCCTGGTGGTGCATAGGTTAAAGTCAGCACTATCATGTTATCACCAGCCCTTGCAGCATGAGTTTGATCCCAGGCCAGGAGCTAACCCACATGGTAAAGCAGACTTCTCCTATCTCACACACTGCTCCCTTCAGCAGTGATTTTAGTAGATCCACCTGTTCTGCTCCCCACTCTGTCTCTGGTGAATCCTCTCATCCCCCACACATCTGGTTTGCATCCCAGTTCTTGTATGCATAAATAAAAAATAAATAAATTTACATCTAACATTACATATAATATTACATATATATCAAATGCTTAATATTTATATAATAAATCTAATAACCTCACATGAAGAAAACAACTATTTATTATCTGTTCATATCATATTTCAGTGCTGTTTTGTCTGTTAAAATTTAATGCTATTATGGATGTAACAGTATTATGTTACATTGAACTCTTGATTATTCAATCTAGAGTGGCATAGTTAATTGACCTTTGGGATGTATTATGTGTAGTTTTGACATCATGTTTGCTTGAATAACTCTGTTCAACTATAGTAATATCAAAATTACGTTGAATTCCCCTAACATATGTCAAGTAGAAACCAATTGAGAGGATTCAAAGCGTCATGTCAAGCAGAAGTCAGCCTGAGATTAAAGAATCATTATAAATAATTCACAAATGTGAACATCATAAACACAGATAAATGATTTTGACTACATTTTGAATAACTGCATTATTAGATAACATCAACTCTGATAAAAAATTTAACCATGGATTCATAGCAATTAATTGCTATTGTGGTGATTTTATAATTAAGTGGATGTTCTTGGGATTCATTTTATATGAGGTCTTTGTTGAAATTGGTTAATATTAATTCACCTAGACTTAATTAATAGTGATGATGACAATGGTGACCACTACGATGATGAGACAGCTAACATCTGTTGACTTCTTACATATTCCAGACATTGTGATAAGGGATTTACATGCACTCTTTAATTTAGTCCTCAGTATGACACAGTGACACATAGACACAATAAAGTATTTTACTTAGCCACACACAGGAGATAGTGGTAGATGAAACACTTTTCTTGGTTTAATTCTCTACTTTGGCTTTCCATACATTTAAGACATAAAAAATTTAATAATTAATATTTATTTTCTACAATGAAAAATGTGAATATCCTTAAAACAAAAGAAGTCTTTTATTTCCTTTTGAAAGAAATGGCAAACCTCGGGACTAGATTACCAATGTTTCATAAAGAAAAATGCCAAGATAATTGACATTTCTTGAAACAAAGTAATTAAAAAGTCTCCTAATGTGAAAAGTTAATCTCAGATTTTTTTCAAAGAATCCTAAGGAAAGATTTCCCATTTATAGAAACAATAAAAGCTAAGTCAAACATGTATAGCCAGAGAACTTCATAGAATAAAGTGAAGTATTTGTTGAAGGCATATGTTCAAATTGTCAGGATTAATTTTAATTAAATTAATGTACATATTAATATTACTTGTTTTTTTTCAATTGTGCTAACACTGATTTACAATGATATCCAAGATTCAGAGGTACACAATTACATCTCAGATACATGTTACTGTTCCACAGCCACCATCAATGCATTCAGTCTTCTACAAAGGTCTTGTTGGGCCCCCTCCACCCTTTGCTCTCTGCCCTCTACTTCCCTTCTGATAGAATCAATTTTACAGACAAATTTCTAGGGTTTAATTTTTCATTGGTTTCACCTGACCTTTTGTTTAGTTTCCCTTTATTCCACATATTAATGAAACCATCCAATATTGTCTTTCTCCTCTGGCTTATTTCATTTAACATAAAAGGCTCCAGTTCTAACTATGTTGTTGCAATTCAGTGGGAAGAGTTCATCTTCTTTTATAGCTGAGTGGTATTCTAATGCCATACTTTTTTTATTAAATATTTGTTTTAAAATTATGGAATCTGGTATTATACCTCTGTTCTTTCTCTTTCTTATCTGGATTGCTACGGCTGTTTTGTATCTTTTGCAGTTCCACATAAATTTCTATAAATGTTTGTTCTATTTCTTTGAAAAATGTCTGGAAACACTGATAAGAATAACATTTCATCAATATATTTCTTTAGGTAAAATGGTGATTTTAAAAATCTTATTTTTTTTTCAATCCATGACTAGTGAATATCTTTCCATTTCTTTGTCTTTGAATACCTTTCTTATAACAATGTATCATAGTTTTCATTGTGTAGGTCTTTCACTTCCCTTGTTCTGTTTACTCTCAGGTACTTAATTAATTTTTGATGCTATAGTAAAGGAAGTTGCTCTTTTGATTCATTCTCTACTAGTGTGATGGTTGTTTATAAGGATACAGCTGATTTTTTTTAAGATTTATTTATTTATGCATACAAGAACTGAGGTGTAGGGCAGAGTTTTAGGGAGTGAAAGGATTCACCAGAGACAGAATGGGAAGCAGAACAGCAGAACTATTGAAATACACTGCTAAGAGGAACAGCAGGTGAGACAGGAGAGGACTCCTGCATCATGTGGGCAAGATCCCTGGTGGGGGATTGAACTCATGCCAAAATGGGCTGGTGATAGCTTGATAGCTCTGAGACTTTAACCCCTAAGCCACCAGGGAGGACCAGGATACAACTTATTTTTGTAACCTGCCACATTACTGTACTGAAATATTGTCTCTAATGTTTTTAGAACTGTTTTTAGAGCTTTCTATACACACTATTGCATCATATGCAAATAACAATAGTTTAACTTCTACTCATAATTTGAATTTCCGTTATCTCTTTCTATTACTTGATTGTTACTAGAATTTCCAATACAACGGTGAATGTTAGTGGTCAAAATGATCATCCTTGTCTTGTATCTGTCGAAAGTTTTTCAACACTGTGTGTGATGCTAGTTGTGAGTATTTCACAGTGGTCTTTAGTAGGTTTACATGTGTCATTCTACCCTCCTCCCTTTTTAAGATTCATTTATTTATTTTTGCATAGAAGAATTGGGGTGTAGGCCAGAGATGCAGGGGTGGAGATGGTGAGAGGACAGAGTGAGGACAGAGAGAGACAGAGTGGGGAGCAGAACAGGCAGAACTAGAGAAATACATTGCTGAGGGGAGCAGTGGGCAAGACAGGAGAGGTCTGCTGCGCCATGTGGGTTAGATCCCTGGTCAGGAGAGCAAACTCAGGCTGTTGGCGGGATAGCCCCTTTCCCCATTTTTTAGGGTGTTTTTAAATCATAAATGCATTTTGAATATTATCAAATGATTTCACTTCTAACCTTTTATTTTCTTGATATGGTGAGCTAAATTGATTGAATTATGCATTTTGAGCTATCCTTAAATCCTTAGACTAAATCCCACTTTGACATGATGTGTAATACTGTTAATATATTGTTGAATTCAGTTTGCTAAGACATGTGGATAACTTTGCATATATTTTCAGCATTGCTATTGGTTTGTAATTTTCTGGTTTTTTGGTGATATACTCCTTTGCTTTTGGTGTAGAGTGTAGTTGGTTTCATATAATGTACTTTGATTTTTTTTTTTTTTATTTATTTTTTTTTTTTAAATAGAGGCATGTTTTATCTATTTATTTGTTTGTTTGTTCGTTTGTTTCTGTTTATACATGCACTGGGTACAGTCAGAAGCGCGGGAGGGTGAGAGAATTCACCAGAGCCAGAGCAGGGAGCAGAGCAGGCAGAAGGACCGAAGCACACTGCTGAGGGGAGCAGCGGGCGGCAGGAGAGGTCTGCGCGCCATGTGGGACCCTCCTCTGGTGGCCGGGGAGCAGCCGGGAATCGAACCGGCGCTGCAGAGGCCGCGGGCAGCTTCGCAACCCAGCGCTCATCCGCTGCGCCACCGGGGAGGCCCCATATAATGTACTTTGAAACATTCCTTCTTATTTAACTTTTTGGCAGGATTTGAAAATGATAGGCATTAGGTCATATTTGAAGATTTGGTAGAACTGTTTTTGTTCTTTATCTTGGGGTACCAACACTCTGGGTGTACACCAGCTCCCCCACACTTGCTTGCATGCAAGTAATAAGGACATGGTTAAATAACATGAAACTACTACTTTTTAAATTGAATAGTATGAAAATATTTTAATAATAAATATGAAGAGAAGTATAGGAGTAAAACATTTTATTAATTTGGGAAATATAAAGAAATTAAATATATAAACTGGTATGAATAGCATGGATAATGCAATATTATAACATGTTGTATACTTGTCAGCCAAAAATATACGTGTATATGAAATGACTTAAATGTAAATTTTCCTATTGCCATAACATTCAGGGATATTATTTAGGAATATATATATATGTGATTTTATTTATATTAGTTCTAGTTCTGTCAGACAAAAATAGTTGTTTTTTTACCTCTCTACAGAGAGAGTCACCATTCTCTATATACCATGATGGTTGGATTTAAATAAACAATGAGACTATATCTGAAAGCAGTTGGAGATAGATCTCATGTGCTCACAAGACAGGAAAAATCGTTATGACATTAACATTTATAGAATGACAGCTGTGTAAAAAGCATTATGCTCATTGCTTTAAGTGACTTATGTGTCAACATCACTAAAGAGAACCCGATTTTATAGCATTTGTATATGTGGATTCATGTCATTCTTCATCTATTATTTATTAATTCATAAATGGGAATAAATTTGTTTCTATGTCAGTGAATTACTCTTCTATAAAAATAAGTGTACAAAGGGGCCTCCCTGGTGACACAAGGGGTTAAAAGGCAACCTATGAAACAATCCTCACCCTCTGCAACATGAGTTCGATCCCCAGCCAGTCAGGGAGCTACCCACATGGCACAGCAGACCTCTCCTGTCTCTCCCACTGCTCCCCTCAGAAGTGTACTTTGGTCAATCTGCCTTTTCTGTTCTCCATTCTGTCTCTGGTGAATGCTGTCACCCCCCCCCCAGACCTCTGGCCTGTACCCCAGTTCTTGTATGCAAAAATAAATAAATCTTAAAAAAATATATGTATAAGAAGGTTAATAGTATTAGGTCATAAAAATTAAATTGAAAGTAGCTATAACAACATGAGATATGGATGCAGGTAAATGCATAATGTAAACTATTATATATATTTAGTGAATATTAAGCAATATTTCCCAGTGATTGTTGAAAATACTGAATCTTATTTTAAAGTCATTGAAAAGCAAAATATACACTATAGAAAATTTGCTTTTCACATCTCAATTAATAACTAGTATTCATAACATATGTATGATACAATGTTTTGAGTGAAAGGAATAAAATATTTCTGTAACATGTGAAATATACTCTAATACTTTTTTTAAGAACTGATTTTGAGAATTTAATAATAGCATCTGCTCTGGTAGGCCACATTTAATTTCTCAACATACTGGACTACACTGTGATAATCTTGGGTAAATACTGACATGAAGAGGGAGTTGCATTGCAGTCTAATCCATCATGTATAATGACCATAACATCATAACATCGGTATCAATACTTGTAGGTTGCAAACTAGCAGTGATCAACACTTCCTCCCATCTCATTCTTCATTTTGTAATGAATAGATATTTCAATGAACTTTACTTTTCACAATCAGTAGATTATTATTAGTAGCAACATGTTTGCAATCAGTTTTGCAACTGATGACAACACAATAACTAATCAAGAGAGTTGAATACTGCTAATCTGATGTGCACATCTAGGTTACAAATTATTATCGGCAACATTAAACAATGTCTAGATTATAAGAAGTGATATCTACCAATGTGGAGTGTTCTAATAACAGGGATTCATAATTCCTCTCCTTCTCCCTGAGAAACAAGTGGCACATAAAAGCTCAAGAAGAGTAAATTTTCATGACGATATAAGATATTTATTTATTTACTCATTGAATCACACACTTATCATAAGCCACATTTAAGTCATGCTATTGATATGGTAATTCAGGTTTCCAGGCCTAGTGTCCCATCCAGAAACTGATCCCAGGCTGCTGTGGGAGTACTGAATCCCTACCACTAGACCACCACGGTTAGTTGGTATCTCACAAAGCTGCTTTCTGCCACTCAGGAAAGCACGCAAAAAGAGGCAAGTTTGTTTAGAGAAAGAAAAAGTTTATTAAGGAAAAAAAGGAACAGAAATAAAGTGGGACTCCCAAGCTGGTGAAACCAGGCCAGGGAAGGGCAAGGAAGCTTAAGTGGAGTCTTTCCTCAAGAAATATATACCTTCTTTCCCTGATAATTCTTATTTTTTAAAGATTAATTTATTTATGCATACAAGAATTGGGGTAAAGGCCAGAGGTATGGGGGGTGAGAGGATTCACCAGAGACAGAGTGGGGAGCAGAACAGGCAGACCTGATGAAATACACTGCTAAGGGGAGCAGCAGGCGAGACAGGAGAGGTCGGCCGCGCCATGTGGGTATCTCCCTGGCTGGCCAGGGATTGAACTCACGCTGCAGAGGCTGCAATAGCTTCACAGTGCTGTGCTTAACCCCTTGTGCCACCAGGGAGGCCCTCCCTGATTATTCTAAAGCCCCATCAGTCTCTTTGTGATTGGATTGTTCTTGGTGGTCTCACTGCTCAAATGTCTCTGTGCCCAGAACTAAGTCTTCGTGTCCCATACCTTATCTTTTGTCTTTACAATCCTTGTCCAGGAATGTCCTGTTGACCCTAGCCCGGGGTGTTTGATTAGTCCCCTTTGGAATTTATTGCCCTTATCTCTGGAGCCCTCCTTAACTCTCCTGAAGTCCCTGTACTGCCCTTGAAGCTGCCTAATTATCCCTAACTTGCCCTAGGACTCACTATATATGACTGAAATATTAACTTTACTGATATGTAAACATGGGATATTCTTTAAGTTATTATATTTTGATTCTTCCACACAATCAGAGTAGTGATCATTTAGAAGGCAATTGGAATAATTCAGTTTGGTCATACTAAATACACATCTGACATTATATAAAAGTAATAGTTAACTGGTTTAAATCTCTCTATGCACATAATGAATAAACCTTGCCTAAAATATCTATTATAGGGGCCTCCCCTGGTAACACAGGTGGTTGAGTGCAGCACTGTGAGCTGTCCACAGCCTCTGCAGCACCGGTTTGATCCCGGCCTGCTGGCGAGGGTCCCACATGGCATAGCAGACCTCTCCTGTCACACCCGCTGCTCCCCTTAGCAGTGTATTTTGTCAGTCTGCCTGTTCTGTTCCCTACTCTGTCTCTGGTGAATCCTCTCACCCTCCCGCACATCTGGCCCGTGCCCTGGTTCTTGTATAAATAAATCTTAAAAAAAAAAAAAATCTATTATATCTATTTGCAAAATAAGAGCACAAAAAAGGATAACATTTTAAAATGAATGAATGCAAACTAACACTTAATGCTTATTTTATATTAACATAAGATACCTATGCAATGCATTTCTGCCTTTAATAATGGTTTCATGTATAGTGAATTACAGACAGAAGTATAAAAAACCTTAGTAAAAATGATTCCTGCATGGTATCTATAAGTATATTGTGATATATGAGAATAGTCAACTCTTTTTTATTAAACCTCTTTTTTAATTGTATACATTATTACATCATTTTCCATTTTTGCACAATGTATGCATTTTCACCTTGATTATAGTCCCCATACAATTCCCATCCCCCCTTGTTTTGATCTTACCCTCCCCACCTTAATGTATCTCAGGTTTATAGTTGCTAGTTGATTTTGATTTTTACTTTACTACAATTAGGTTTTTTCCTGGTCCCTTATTTAGGTTCTCTAAATTCCTGTTATGAGTGAGACCATCTGGTATTTTTCTTTTACTTTCTGTCTTATTTGGCTGAGCATAACCCCTTTCAGCTCCATCCATGTTGCTGCAAATTGCATGGGTTTATCTTTTTTTTGATTGCTGAGTAATATTCCATTGTGTTTGTGTACCACATCTTCTTGATCCAGTCATCTATTTTTGGACATTTGGGTTTTTTCCATAGTTTAGCTATTGTAAATAGTCCTGCTATAAACATAAAGGTGGAGGTGCCCTTTTGAATTAATGATTCTGTGTCCTTTGTGTAAATACCTAGGAGTAGAATTGCTGGATCATATGGAAGCTCCATCTTTATCAGGTTGAGGAATCTCCACACAGCTCTCCAGGGTGGTTGGATCAGTTTGTACTCCCACCAGCAGTGCAGGAGAATTCATTTTTCTCCACATCCTCACCAACATTTGTTGTTGCTAGTTTTTTGTTTTGTTTTGTTTTGTTTTGTTTTGTTTTGTTTTGTTTTAATATGTGCCATTCTCACTGTTGTGAGATGGCATCTCATTGAAGTTTTGATTTGCATTTCCCTGATTACAAGTGCTGTTGAACATTTTTTCATCTGCCTGTTGGCTGTTTGCATTTCCTCTTCAGAGAAGTTTCTTTTTATCTTTTCTGCCCATTTTTTGACTGGATTATTTAATTTGTTTTTGTTTAGTCTCTTCAGCTCTTTGTAGATTTTTGTGATCAGTCCTTTATCATTAGTGTTATATGCAAAAATTTTCTCCTAATTGGTGGGGTTTCTCTTTGTTTTGGTTACTTCTCTTTGGCTGTACAAAAGCCCTTTAATTTGATGTAGTCCCAGCTGTTTATCCTTGCCTTCACTATCACTGCTTTGGATGATGTGTCTTTAAAGATGTTACTAAGGTGTATGTCATGTCGTCTTTTGCCTATATTTCCTTCTATATATTTTATGGCTTCAGGTCTTATGTCTAGATCTTTAATTTATTTTGAGTTGGTTTTTGTTCATAGCATGAGGTAGTGGTCAATCTTGATTCTTTTGCATGTTGTGACCCAGTTTTCCCAGCATCGTTTATCTAATAAACTTTCTTTTCTCCATTGCATATTCATTGATACTTTGTCAAAGATTGGTTGACCATAAATCTGTGGGTTTATTTCTGAATTTTCTATTTGGTTCCATTGGTACGTGTGTCTGTTCTTGTTCCAATACCATGCATTTTTGATTATTATATCATTGTAGTATAGTTTGAAGTCTGGGAGTGTGATATTCCCATTCCTTTCTTTTTTTTCTTTTTTTTTTTTTTTCAGGAGAGCTTTGGCTATTTGTGGTTTTTGGTGGCTCCATATGAATTTCATCAATATTTGTTCTATTTCTTTGAAGAATGTCATTGAAATTTTTATCAGAATAGCATCAAATCTATAAATTGCTTTTGGTAGGATGGCCATTTTGATAACATTAATTCTTCCAATTCTTGAGTAAGGAATGTCTTTCCATTTCTTTGTTTCTTTTTATATTTCTTTTAACAGTATTTTATATTTTTCTTTGTATAGGTCCTTTACCTCTTTTGTTAGGTTTATTCCCAAGTATGTGATTTTTTTTGTTGTTTCAATAATAAAAGGGTCGGGCCTCTCTGGTGGTGCAGGCAGTTCAGCGCTGCATGTGAAGCTGTCTGCAGCCTCTGCAGTGCGGGTTCTATCCCGGCCGGCTGGTGGGCAAGAATCCCACATGGCAAAGCAGACCTCTCCTTTCCCACTGCTCTCCTTGGCAGTGTATTTTGTCAGTCTGTCTGTTCTGTTCCCTGCTCTGTCTCTGGTGAATCCTCTCACCCTTCCATGCATCTGGCCTGTACCCCAGTTCTTGTATAAAAATAAATAAATCTTTAAAATAAAATAAAATGAAAGGGATGGTTTTCTTGATTTCTTCTTCTTCAGATTTATTGTTTGTGTATAGGAAGTCTACTGATTTTTGGGTGTTGGTTTTGTATCCTATTACTTTACTAAACTGATTGATTAATTAGTTTTCCTATGGAGTTTTTTGGGTTCTCTATGTATATTATCATATCATCTGTGAATAGTGATAGGTTAACTTCTTCCTTCCCTACTTGGATTCCTTGTATGTCTGATAATACTCAACTTTTAATTAATCCATACAGCTTTTCTTATCAATCTTAATGTTAGTCCTGGGATATTAGCCCTAAAATATAGAGTTCATTTCTCAATACTTTTCTTCTTTTCCCAACTTGCCTATGTTCAGAAGCTACATGGCAATAAGTATTGTCAGAATAAAACACAATTATAGAAGTATGAAATCTGCCACTTGGTATTATCGCTACACTTTTCGCCTACATTAGCAGACAAAATTGAATTGATGTCTATTGCAAACTTTTTCATAATTGTGGCCTCAGCATATCTGAGTGATTTCATGGCTCTATCAGTCAATTAGCATGAATGATTTATAGTAAATATATAAATGAATACTGTTGCATGAATTACTTCTTTTATCATTAGCCATTCTCCCACTTCATAAAATCATAAAAGCTTATGTTTAAGTAGGAACCTTTACCATGATGTTTATTTCACTCATGAAGAAACCAATACTCACACATGTGAATGTTTACTTTGTAAACATTCAATTATGACTGACTTTGTAAACATTTTATGAGTAACAGATCAGAGAGAACCCATTTCCTCCTATTTTTATGCAATTCACTCAGCAATTAGTCAAGAAATATTTATAACAGATCTAAAATATACTAGGACCTAGGGAATTTATCTGCTATTATGAGAATCAGAAAATAGAAAAGTAAAGAAAAATAATCACTACATAGTGAAATAAGCACTTAGAAGATAAAATAATATATGGAAGTAAATATGTGGAAAAGGCAACAGTAATATTTAGGCATTTTCTCTAAAGATCTGCTATTTGATATGATGCTGAAACACAAAATGAAGTCAACCATGAAAAGAATTAGAAGATGAACATTCTACACAAAATGAAAAGGAATGCTAAGCCTCAATGTTAAGAAATAACAGTGGTTTCCAACACAGAAAATAAATTAACATACCAGTATATTGTAATGGAGGGTGTGGTAGTAGATAAAATGAAGAGGTAGGTAGAGATAAGATTTTTAAATTCATATTTGCAAAAAACTTGACAATACTCTAAAAAGTCTTATGCATGCATTGTTGGCATGATTTTTATTTATTTTTTAATGAAACATTGACTTACAAAAATTATTTTTGGTATGTTGTTTGTTTTTAAAGAGACATGTCTACATATGCAGACAGACAGTTCTTTGTTTTAAGATTTATTTATTTATGTATACAAGAACTGGGTAAAGGACAGAGGTGTGGGGGGAGGTGAAAGGATTCATCAAAGACAGAGTGGGAAACAGAACAGGCAAATTGACTGAAATACACTACTGAGGGGAGCAGTGGACGCTCAGGAGAGGTTTGTTGCACCACGTGGGTAGCTCCCTGGCTCCGGGGATTGATCTCATGCTGAAGTGGCTGCGGATAGCTTCATAGGTTGCAACTTAACCCCTTGAGCCACCAGGGAAGCCCAATTGTTGGTATTTTTTAGAAAAGATTTATTTGTTTTTGTATTGAAGAACTGGGGTGGAGGCCAGTAGTGTGGTGGGTGAGAGGATTCACCAGAGTAAGAGTGGGCAGCAGAACAGGCAGATTTACTGAAATCCACTGCTAAGAGGAGTAACGGGTGAGAAAGAAGAGGTATGCTGTGCCAGGTCTATGTGGGTTAGTTCCCTGACCAGGGATCAATCTCAGGCCCTTGAGGTAATAAGGGCTTAGCACACCAGGGAGGCCCTGCCCTATATTTATTTTTCTCCTTCTGACCTATTTCACTTAGCATTATCCCTTTTAGTTCCATCCGTTTTGCCACAAATGGCAGGAGTTTAACTTTTTAATTGCTGTGAAATGTTCCATTGTTTATATCTACCACACTTTTTTTTCATCTTTTTAATTTTAGTTTTTGATGCACTGTTAGTTTACATTGTTGTTTGTATTTTGGGAGTATAGAATACCCCTTTCATCATAGTGCACCTTCCACCAAATCACCTGTGACCTACCACTTTAGTCCATTGTGCTCCCTCCCAACCATGCTTCCATAAGTGACAGTATTTAGATTTAGTATTTGTCGTTATCCTTTTTTTTAAGATTTATTTATTTATTTTATATAAGAACCCGGGTACAGGCCACATGTATGGGAGGATGAGAGGATTCAGGAGAGACAGAGTGGGGAACAGAACAGGCAGACCGACGGGATATACTGCTGAGGGGAGCAGCAGGCATGATAGGAGAGGTCTGTCATGGCATGTGGGAACCTTGTCAGCTGGCCAGGGCCAGGATCAAACAGGAGCTGCAGAGGCTGCGGACAGCTTCACAGTGCGGCGCTCAACCACTTGCGCCACTAGGGTAGGCCCTATCCTTTTTTTTTTTTTTAAGATTTATTAATTTATGCATACAAGGACTGGGGTACTGGCCAGAGGCGTGGGGGTGTGTAGGTGAGAGAATTCACCAGAGACGTAGTGGGGAACAGAACAGACTGACTGACTGAAATACACCACTAGGGGAGCAGCACGCGAGTCAGGAGAGGTCTGCTGTGCCATGTGTGTAGCCCCCTCGCCAGCCTGGGTCAAACTCCTTGTGCCACCAGGTTGGTCCTTGATCCTTCTTCTTCTTCTTCTTTTTTTTTTTTAATTTGTCATCATCCCTTCCAGATCCATCCATGTTGTGGCAAAATATATGTTTTATTTATTTATTTTTTGATTGCCAAGTACTATGCCGCATCCTCTGATTTCATTCATCTTTCCTTGAAAACTTGGTTTCTATAATTTGGATATTTTAAATAACACTGTAATAAACATGGGTGTACAAGTTTCCTTTTGACTTAGTGCTTTTTAATTTTTCATGTAGATGCCTAGGAGTAGAGTTAGTTATTAGGTCAAAAAAAAAAGTTCTGGGAACTTAAGGTATTTTCTTTTTGAAATTAAAACATAACTGCTGAGTTCATTTCTAATATCTTTGTACATTTAGTCAAAGTTTTATTATTCTAATGCTATGGTTGTCAAAAACTTTGATCTGCTCAATATGAGTACATTAGCATAAAACTATTATGTAACTGAGCTCTGGCATGCTTGTTTCATATTGCCAGATGTTCTAAATGATTTTCTTCATTGACATTCCCTTCACTTGTCTAGGACAGTTATTTTGGGATAGACTTTTACCGGTCTGATTCCTAAATTCCATCTCATTTTTCCTGTTCAAAATCTTCAAGAGCCCCTATTAACAGGAAGTGCATTTTCTTGTTCACTCTTATAATTTCACTGCCAGTATAGTGTCTGGAACATATTGATAGTAGACAGTCAAAAATAGTTGGTGAAGACGCTTATTTTCTTTCCTGTTGCTTCTCTTCCTACTCTGCATCTTTGTTGGATTATCCATTTCTAGAGTTCCAATGGTCTGAGTTAGGCTTTATACTTTTCTCATGGATTGTTTAATTTAATTAACAAGGATAAAGTAAATGATGGATGCCATTGTTTAAGGATTTATACTTCAACAGAAAGCACCTAGAATTCATGAATTAAAAGAAGAGATTTGAATAGAGTAAAAGTCATAATTTTACCACCAAAATGTTAATTTTTGTGATTTTCCATAATCATAAATTGCTTTATATTTGTGTTGTGCAATATGCTACTAACCTCATGTAACTATTGAGCATGTGAAATATAACTACAATAATTTCTGATGGGCCATAATTATAAAATATAACAAAATTTAAGATGGTACTAACAAAATAATGTAAACTATCTTATCAATAGTATACTGAAAATACATTCTGGATATGTAACTTTTAATAAATTACTAGAATTTTTGGGTCTTTAAAAAGGATTGTTTAATGTAGAAATTTGAAATCATCTATATGGTGACCATTTTATTTCCAAAAGCAATGCTGTTCTATACACAAAGCAAGGACCTTAGACCATATAGTAGGTATTACCTAAGATATTGCTAGACACAAATAATCTCAGGTCTTTTTCTACACCTATGAATCAAAATATGCTTTTTAACAAAATCCCAGCGCAATTTGCATGCATTCTAAAGTTTGAAAAATGCAGCTCTATATATTGTTGCTGTCTCCAAACAGCAAGGTGTTATTTTGCCATTGAATAATGGCACATCCAATCTCATTTCCTATGTAATTCAGACAAAAATCTAAAAACTGCAAATTCTACAATGATGTACAGAAAGGTTAATATCAAGAGTGAACCCAGCTTCCCAGCCATGATTCTGCATTTTCCACTACAGGTTTTCATATACCATACATTGGAATTAGTGCAAGCAAAAGCCAGCTCACATTGCTTCTGCATTTTGTTACTGAGAGATTTGCATTTAGCAAATTTAGCTCACCTGGTACTTATAAAAAGCCATTGTCAGAATGCCTGAGAAATTTAGTACCTTATAGGATACTTAGATTGGTCAGCAGGAATGCTATCAGCAACATTTCATTTTGGAGTTAATCTTCTTTATTGCAACAATATAATTTAAAAGAGCTTTGTTTAGCAGGAATCTGTTTCCTCTTTTGGGTTTGTGATTTTTCCAAGTTATGTGTAACTCACATATGAATGTTTATTTAAATATATTTAGTTGACTGTGATATAAATGATTTTCTGAACATGTTAGCTATACTATTGCTGCAATATCTAGAATACAACATTTTGAGTATTTTAGCTTTCCATTTTATTTACTTTTAAACTTAATTTATTAGGTATTGTACCATTCTGGAGTAATAATAGTGTAACTTTGTAAATATTAAATTACATTTGGGCATAGTCATATCGTCATGATGTCATTTATCTAACATTTCTACTTAGTGTAGATTCAGAAAATATTCAATAAATAACTTTAAATTATGTAATCAATTGATTGGTATAATGTTGTTTCCTTAGAAAGAATATTAAAGGCCATTTTTTCATTGTTCTGTAGATCTTATTTTTCCATTAAAAATATGTATTACTTAGGTAACAGATGAGATGTTTAGATATTTTCCTCTTAAAGATGAATGTGTTAAAAGAGATGAAATAAGTCAGTAATAGACAACTCTAGAATGCATACCAATTAAAAGTTTGTTATGTGAAAGAAATTTACTTTTTTATATATTTTCTCACATCATAGTTAATTTTTGGACAGTATTTGATTTCTCCCCTTAGGTGTATTTCCTCCAGTTCTCCCACTTCTATGATCTGTCACCATAGAGGATATTATATGAATCTCCACATAAGAGATTTACATTTATCAAATACCTATTATTGAAGTTGAAACCAAATTTTAGGAGTCATATTTTGTATTTATTTTGTTTTTGACAGTGCCACAAGTATCACAAAGCAACTTCAAACTCCTAGAAAAATAAAAGGTTACCCTTCATACATATTATGTCAATGATATAAACACTGAAACGTATCAAAACTATTTGAACTTTAGAAAACAGCTAAAAAATATTTCATGCTTAATATATATATATAACAAAAATGTTATTAAGGATGGAGAAATAATATAACCTTTGAAAAATTAGGTCAATTATTCCCCAAGTATGTAGTTATCTGGTTTGTGTTCTTTGCCTTCAGGCAGCTAGGTATTATTCCAACATTGTTTCATTTAGTTTTCAAAATAAGTTTCCAAGATCGCTTCATTGCTGTATTAAAGCTCAATTTCAGGGCCTCCCCTGTGGCGCAGCAGGTTGAGCGCCGCGCTGTGAAGCTGTCGCAGCCTCAGCAGTGAGGGTTCAATCCTAGCCAGCCTGAGAGAGTCCCATGTGGTACCTCAGACCTCACCTGTCGCGCACGCTGCTCGCCTTAGCAGTGTATTTCAGACGTCTGCCTGTTCTGCTCCCTGCTTTCTCTCTGGTGAGTCCTCTCACCCTCCCGCGCCTCAGACCTGTACCCCAGATTTTCTATAAAAATAAATAAATCTTAAAAAAAAAAAAAAGCGGGCCTCCCCCGGGTGGCGGAGCTGTTGAGCGCTGCCCCCCGCTGCTCTCCGCAGCAGTGTAATTTGATGAATTCTCTCACCCTCCCGTGCCTGACTGTACCCAGTGCTTACATAGATAGATAGATAGATAGATAGATAGATAGATAGATAGATAGATAGATAGATAGATAGATCTTAAAAAAAAATAAAAGCTAAATTTCAGAGAAGTGAATAACCCAAGGGCACACAACAGAGTGAAATAGAAAGTATACTTCATGCCTAGCTGATGCCAAGATTTATTACTCATCAATTCAAAATCCCACAATATCAATCAAAATCAATGTTTCTTTAGCTTTAGCAATATTTTCTTAATAATTCAGCAAATTTTCTTGGTTTTATCTGAACATGGGTGTTTGTACATTTCATTAACTAACAATTCCAATGCTATAATTATTTGGTTAATTTTCATGAAATGTGAAAATCATTGCCTAAGACATTGATATAAATACTCACGATATCACTGGATCTCATGTATATACCACACAATGTAGACATATTCTGTTTATAAAGGGGGGGATTGATAATTCCAAAGTTTAAAAAGTACAGAAATATTAGATACACATCTAATCTTCATCTCTAGGACTTTTTTAACTTAATATTTTATCTTTATGGATTAAGTTATTCAGTTTTCAGTGTCTGCATCAACAACAAATAATATAGAGTGAGCTGAAGGTGAATGTATAGCAACAATCATTCTTGCCTATATCTGTTATATAAGTACATATGTGATTGTCATGTGTTCTGGAGAAACAGTCTTAAAAAAATATATTCTCTAAAATCACAGCTAATCAATACAGTATTGATATTAAAAACAAAATAAATAGTATTTCACCACTTCAGTTCTTTGTTAAACTGAAAACTCATACCTACTCAACTCAATAACTGTAAATGGTTTAGGTGTGCAGTGTGGAATTTATCAATTGCTGAATTTGCCCAGTCCAGACAATGCTGATGTATGGAAGGTTTAGTTTACTTCAGTTTTTACAGAGAAATATTTTCACAGTGTAAAATGCTGTTACAAAAGGTGACTCAGGATTCAACAGCTATGTGTAATAAGTAGGGGTCTCATTTTCATATTTTTAGCCTTCCTTGCCACTATTGGATGTGATAATGAACTGTGAAATGGTCAAATGAGAGAGAGAAAAAAAAGGCATGGTTAATTTGTAAGGAAGTTTCAAATCCAGATTTTTCTTTCTTTTTTTTTTTTAATTATGTAAACATATAAGAACTGGGGTGTAAGCCAGAGGTGTGGGGAGTGAGAGGATTCACCAGAGAGAGTGAGGAGCAGAACAGGCAGATCTAGTGAAATACGCTGCTGAGGGGAGCGGAGGGTGAGACAGGAAAGGTCTGCCATGCCATGTCATGTGAGTTGGCTCCCTGGCCATCTGGGGCTCTAACTTGTGCTGCATTTACCCCTCAAATCCCAATTTTTCTACAGTTGTATCAGCTGTTAATATTAGTGCCAAACATCTAATTAAATGTTGTGATATGAAGATTACAGGGCCTCCCTGGTGGCCTAGGGGCTAAATCTCATGCTTCCACCAAGAAGGCCAACCACAATGGCTAAAGTTCTACCCCTGGCCAGGGAGCTAAACCATATAATGGGCAACGGATCTCTCCTGTGTTGCCCAATACTCTCCTCAGCAGTGTATTTCAGTGGATCTGCCTGTTCTGCACCCCACTCTGTCTCTGGTGAATCCTCTCACCCTCCCACGCATCTGGTCTGTACCCTGGATCTTGTATAAATAAATACATCTTTAAAAAAAAAGAAAAAAGAAATGCTTAGAGAGAAGCACATTAATTGAATAAAGTGATTTATCAGATGAAAAAATGGGTCATATTGATATAGGGGATTATTTAGGATAATAAAGGAAATTCAAGGTGGTATTCCTGATTTTAAAAAGTTAGCCACATGATACATTTACAATATTTGCTACATTTTACTAGTAATTTTGTTTTGAGAAGCATCAAATAGAGTTTCATGGGCAGATAGTCATGGTTATGTATGGAAATTTCTCATTTTCTAATTAAACACATTTTTATATACAAAAAGGTATGATTTTATTAAAAATAAGGCGAAAATACTTAATAATCTTCTTGATCGGCACTCAGTGTTTTTCTCTCATTCTCCATTTTTCTGAAAGAATGACAAGAAAGAGATCCAGGATGAGTGAAGGTAACATTTCTTGAAGACATTTTCCCCCAGTCAAGACAATTGAATTTTTACAAGACCCAAGTGTTGATTAACAATTCAACATATTTGGGAAATATTCAGATGTCAGTTAACTGCAAATCATCTTACAAAGTTTGAAATTCCTACAAAAATTGAACATCAGTTATATAAGCTAGCTAAAATATTATCATAGGTTATATAAGTGATAGTTTTCCAGATATGAAACAGCATCTTCCATAATGCATTTTCTTTGAAGTGTCTGAAATCACCCTGTTTAATCCTTACATCTTCATGCAAATGACTTGTGAACAGTTTGCAAAGAATGAAAGAAAAGTAAAAATATAGTACATTCTAGGGAAGTAAAATAAAGCAGGTAAATTGATGTTTGTATTTCCTTGGAGACACAGATCACTTCCTAGAATCTGGTTTGCATAGATCAATGTTGATAGAGTATAGATTCAATGTCATATCTAAGCACCAATTTGCAAATTTGTTATCCTCAGGTTAGAGGTATCTGAAGAATAAAATATTTTATTTTTAATTCATGTCAATGTCAAGATAGAATTTGACCAATCTAAAAGTGAGAAACCCCAGGGAGAATTCTATTTTACATTAATGAGATGAAACACTCTAAATGGAGACTCTCATAAAGATCTATTTTCAAAATTAATTCAACCAATAATTCAAGAATGAAAAATGTGTGTTGAGGGTGTACTTTGTGCCTTTTTTGTCTGAGTATTGAGACACAGTAGTTAATCAGAAAATATCTCATATGTCTGTATTAATTAAGCATTAATTGTTCAATGGTGGCAGAGAAACGATGCAGTTGAAGAATAGTATGAGATGATTCAGAAAGGGAAAAATCAGAGATATGAGAAAGATGGAGGATAACAATGTTTGTATATGATTTAATTTGATTTATTTAAATGTGAATTATCACACTATATTTGTTTCATATTTTAACAATACTTTCTTTGAATAAAATATTTTATAGATCATCTAATTAAAGTTTTTTTAAGATTTATTTTTATTTATTTATGCATAATAGAACTGGGGTATAGGCCAGAGGTGTGGAGAGGGTGGATGAGATTCCCCTGAGACAGAGTGGGGAATAGAACAGGTGGCTCTACTGAAACACACTGATGAGGGGACAGCAGAGGAAACAGGAGAAGTCTGCTGTGCCATGTGGGCTTGCTCCCTGGTCAGTGATCAAATTCATGCCTTGGTGGCTGTCAATAGCTTGATAGTGCTGAGACTTTAACTATTTTGTTGATAAAAAAAAAAAATGAGACACAAAGAGATTAATGACTTACCCCAATTCAGTATTCATTTATCAGAAGATAACTCCAGTCTTGACTATCCCAAGCCTTTATCTTTCTCTTCATTTCAGTTTTGTTTTCTTCAAGGTCACAAGGACTCAGAAAGACCCCTTTTACCATTGACATAAAAATAAACAGAATTCTGACATAAAGTCTTCCTTACTGTGTCCGTCTAGTACAGAGGCTAAATGGCCTATAGGAATTTAAAGAACAAGCAAGTAAATAATGTCCAAAACATCTCATTTTCACATAACTTATCTATGTAAATACTAAGCATATTTTAATCGCAAAGATGCAACTGATATAAATTTAGAAAAACTAGAAAAATAAAGTATCATTGATAAACCTCATTGTAGCGATCATAATAGAAAAGCTGCTAAAGTTTGTGAGCAAAGCTTTGAAGAGAAACAAGTTATCAGGATATTAGTAAAGTATCCTTCTCTCCCCCAAAGATATTTATCAATTCCCAGGAGGAGATCAGGAGTGACAAGTGGAGAAACTTGTCAAAAAATACTATTTAAGTAATATCAGTAATAGGACACATTAATATTATGCACCCTTGAGAATACAATGTTACAACTGTAGTATTTTTTAAGATTATTTATTTACTTATGCATAGAAGAAATGGGGTGTAGACCAGAAGTGTGGACGCCAGGTGAGAGACTTCACCTGAGACAAAGTGGGGAGCAGAACAGGAAGATCTACTGAAATACACTGCTGAGGGGAGAAGTGTGTGAGACATGAGAGGTCTACTATGCCATGTGGGTCACCTACCTGGCCGGGGGTCCACCCCTTCTTAGGTGATAGTGCTGAAACTTAACCCCTATGCCACCAGGGAAGTTCATTGTAGTATTTTCTTACCAAAACTTCTGAATCCTTATCTTACAGTGAAAAATTAAAATTGAGTAGATTTTACAAACTAGGTGCCTACTCATCCTTCATCACAATTGTCAACATCATGAAAGAACAGGGAAGTCTGATGGATTGCACAGACTGGAAGAGACTAAGGAGAACCAACACTATGTAATGTGAGATCTTGAATTAGATTATGGAACAGAAAATGAAAAAAAGGCATTTGGCGAAAAATCTAGTAAAATTCAAATGAAATTTGTATTGTAGCTAATGAAGTGGTATGCTGGGCCGCGCTGCTACCAGCTGGCAAGAGACCATTCTGTTTATATTTTTCCAACATAATATTTAACAATGCTGTGTTGGTAGTTTGAAATTGGCCTTGGTGAGAACAGAAACAAACACAAGTAAATTGGCAAACATTACAATCAAGGCTTTCCCGCTTAGGCATGAAAAACTGATACTTAAGCAGCATACCACTGTTTAATAGTATTATGCCAATGTTAATTCCCTGGTTTCCATAATTGTGCTAATTTACATAAGTTGATAACACTAAGATAAGCTGAGAGGGACTAAATATCTTTACTGTATTTGTAACTTCTTCAATCGAAACATATTTCAAAATAAGAAAAAAAAATAAAAAAAGTAATATAACAGACCTAACTATTGTAAATACTCTATATGGATAAAATACTTTGTAATTTTAAATATCAGATAGATAAGATAGAGATATAAAGATAAATTGGTCTGTATCCTCAAGGATTAACTATGCATCATAGTTTAGTGCTCTTGGAAAATGTGATGGACATGGTGAATTGAAGGAATTGACAGAAACTCTGAGTGACTAAGTTTTTTCTTTTTTCTTTTCTTTTCTTTTCTTTTATTTCATGGATTACTAATTTTGCCTCAAAACCTGAGATCATTCTGGAGTTAATGATAAAATAATATATGCCCTCAACAGAGTATAATGAGATTAGGCCTTTGCAAAAAATATTTTATGTCTATTTTGAATTGATTCATATGAATTGACACTTATCAAACACTGACTGTGTGTCAGCTCTCCTGGTTCTGAAAGGAGTGCCTTTTTATATTTGTTTTTTAAAAAATAAGCTTTGACTCTGAAATACTGTGATTTGCTCACAGTTTTTAGTAGTAGCAAATAAACTAAGATTTGAACTCCCTCATTATTAAATGTAGGCATAGTCAATATTAATACTCAAAGCACAAAATTTTGGGATGTCTCTGCTTCAGAGGGAAATTATAGTCCATCTTTATTTATGTGAACTGAATGAGATTGCCAGATGGAGGTTCCTATTACTCCAACAATTGTCACTACTAATAAAGCTATCTACTCTTGTTAGAATAACTCAACACAAAGTTCTGTCTTCTAATAAGATGATGTAGTTTTAGAAGTCCTTTATATTTTTTCAGCAAATTGTTTATTCACAAGTACTTATTAAATACTGTAATTATTGAAATTAGTAATAAATATAACTGTGAAAACTCAACAGTGTAATAGTTTTAAAACTATTAAAGTTTCTTTTTTAACAATCAAATTTAAACATTAACCTGATTTTTTTTTCCTTGTTGAAAGAAAATATATACTTCTAGAACATCTAGAATTTGGAGAATTCCAATTTACTTTCACCATAAATCATTTAAAGTTCAAAATACTTTATCATAGTAAGAAAGATAGTTATAAGAGAAGGTGATATGCAATTTGATATTTGCTAATATCACATTAAAGTTGTGTTTTGTCCTTCATTATCAGTTTGTGAAGAGATTTTAGCAACATAACATTTGTTCCGATGTGTATATTGTGTCGCAGACATCAAATTTTACATTGATTGGTTGATCCTTTTTTTTTTAAGATTTTTTTTTTTATTTGTAAGAACCGGGGTACAGGCCAGACGCGCGGGAGGGTGAGAGGATTCACCAGAGACACAGCGGGAACAGTACAGGCAGACTGACTGAAGTACACTACTGAGGGGAGCAGCAGGCGAGATAGGAGAGGACTGCTCACCATGTTGGTTGCTCCGAGGCTGGTGGGAATCGACCAGGCACTGCAGAAGCTGCGGAAAACTTCACAGTGCTGCACTCAACCGCCTGTGCGACAAGGGAGGCCCTGGTTGATCACTTATTCAATAAATATTTGTGGGCCTCCCCTGGTGGCACAGCGGTTGAGCCCTGGGCTGAGAAGCTGCCCGCAGCTTCTGCAGCGCCAGCTCAATCCCCGACCACCAGCGAGGGTCCCACATGGCACGACAGACTTCTCCTGTCTCACCCGCTGCTCCTCTCAACAGTGTATTTCATCGGTCTGCCTGTTCTGTTCCCTGCTCTGTCTCTGGTGAATTCTCGCACCCTCCCGCGCTTCTAACTGTACCCAGTGCTTGCAAAAATAAATAAATAAATAAACAAACAAATAAATAAATAAATAAATAAATATTTGTATACTTTACCTATGGCTGTTCAACATATTACTTTAATATTTAGTAACTCACAGCAGTAAATACTCTCTCACAGTCAGAAATCAGGAATGGTTTATGTGGCGTCTCAGCTTGAGGTTTTTCACAAAACTACATTCTTTTTTTTTTTTAATATTTAAAGGGAAGGTTTATTAGGGAAGTGATAAGACAGTTAAAGACACTTGCATAGACACAAGCAGGCAATAAGAGCTTCCCCGAAAGGGACAGATTTGCTGAGAGAGGCCTGCATGGTTGCAGGAGGGCGACCTTGACAGGTCACAGGCAGACAGGAAGCTGCTGCCCTGCAGAGGGAGAGTTGGTGAAAAGAGGCACCTGAGGGCCTCCTCTGTGGCGCAGCCCATTGAGCACCATTCTCCCTGGTTCAATCCTGCCCAGGGAGAATACCACATGGTGCGGCAGACCTCTCCTGTCAGGCCCTCTGCTCTCCTCAGCAGTGTATTTCTGTCATCTGCCTATTCTGCAACCTGCTCTGTCTCTTGTGAATCCTCTCACCCTCCCGCGCCTCTGGCCTGCACCCCAGCTCTTGTATAAATATAAAAATATCTTTAAATTAAAAGAAAAGAAAAGAAAAGAGGTACCTTCATAGTCACAGGTGGGCAGTGGGATTGCTGCCAATCCACCTCTAAATTCACTCAGGTGGTTTTGAGCAAGATTTTGTTCTCCATGGGCTGTGGAAATCAGCTTCAGTTTTTTTTTTTTTTTCAAGATTTATTCATTTATGTATAGAAGAACTGGGGTACAGGCCAGAGATGTGGGAGATGAGAGGACTCACCAGAACAGAGTGGGAAACAGAACAGGTAGAGTTACTGAAATACACTGCTGAGGGGAGCAGCGAGTGAGTCAGGAGAGGTCTGCTGCACCATGTGGGTATCTTCCTGACCGGGATCAAACTTATGCTGTAGTGGCTGCGGACAGCTTCATAGGTTGCATCTTAAACCCTTGCACCACGAGGGAGCCCCAGCTTCTGTTTTTGCTGATCATTAACAAAAGATCAGCAAAAGTTGCTCCATTCAGAAATCCACAGCATAACAACTGGTTTCATAGTAGGTAAGTGAAACATTAAGAGAGGGCAAAAAGTGGTACATATCCACAATAAGATATTACTCTGTGCTCAAAAAAATAAAAATAAAAATGAACTCATGCCTTTTATTGCACAACCTGGATGCAATTTGAAGAAATAATGCCAAGTGAAATTAGTCAGAAGGAAAAAGATAAACACTGGATAGTGTCACTAACATGTGGAATATAGAGAAACCCAAATTAAGCCATTCCTTTGAAACTGACTATAGAAATGAAGCTTCCAAAGGGGAGATGCAGGCATGTGAGGGGGTGGTGGTGCAGAGGAGGGTGTAGTAGGAACACAGGGGGAAGGAAGCACAAAAAAACTATGGTGGTAGACAAAAGGGTAATTGAGTGGTAGGTACCTTACAGTGGTGATTACTCATGGGACGAATGTTAAGTCTACCACAATTTAAACAATAACTTATTATTAAAAGAGTGAAAGGAGAGAGAGAGAGAGAGAGAGAGAGAGAGAAAGCAACGCAGAGGCCAGTGTTCTCATAATCTAATTTCAAAGGGGCATCCTATTACTTCTGCCACATTCCAAGTTTTTATTAGTATGAAGTCATTAGATTCAGTTCTCAAGTGTGGCAATTACACAAACGAATCAAGGATCATTTAGTTTATCTGTTACTTTCTCTATACAGTGTTGGTCTTAAATTCAAAGTGATCCTAAAAGATGCCTATCACAATATTTATTAAGTTAAATTGGATAATCCATTGTATAGATGACACCAGAAATAAAAATCAAGGATTTGCATAATGGTTTAGACTATGGTCCCTATTCTAGTGTTGTTCAAATATATGGAAGCAGTTAGAAAAGTAAAATGATAAATTATAACAGCAATGAGAGGAGTAAACTGTGTAAAAATTAAATGAATGAAATGCTACAAAAGCCCATAAAGTATGCCAATTATTATACTAGAGAAATGCAAAATGTCAATAATAAAAAGGCATAACTGATATGTGAAAGGAAACAGTTTTACAATCAACATCAAGCTTTTTAACTTTTGCCCTACATTTTGATACCATTTAACACTAATTAAATTTTTAAATAATTATCATAAAGTATATATAAAATTCCTACTAGTTATTATATATATGGATGTGAATATATATATGCATATAGGTATATGAATATAAACATATGTGTATTGATGTACATGTAAAATATTGCACAAAAAAGAATGAGAGAGAAGTTAGCACAATAAAGTTTTATAAATGACATTGTGATACCTTCAATATGATGGCTTAATCTATAAATTATAATTTCCCCTGGTTTTCAAATTGCAATAAAAATATATGATGAATATTAAGCTATGGAAAGTAATATACACTGAGTAATGTCATTTTAATAATTATCAACACAGCTGCTCTGGTTTGAAATTTTGATGACAAATCAGAACTAGTTGTAATAAAAGGTGATCATTTTGTGACCCCCAAATAATTCAATGATCAATGTCAGTATCTGCTGTACCAAAGTACCATAATATTAACTTTTGGGCTAGAATCTTTCATACGATTCATCATACTTTATGTTGGTGACATATACTCCTGACTTATTGCTGGTATATCCTTTTACTGAAAAATATCATGCTTTATAAATTGAGCTAAGACAAAGTGAACATTCAATGTATTTTATTCAATTTTATTTAAAAGTATGAACAAATGTGTCACGATTAAAGCAACATTTATGAAAAGTGTCATTTTATTAATAAATAGGCATCAGGAACTGAAAGAAGACAAACCTAGATGAGAAAAAATACTGAAATATCCCTGTTAAGAAATAATAGCATTTGTTTGGCTTTGGAAATATTTTCACAATCAACCCATACAGACATTTCATAGAAACATCTGTTAGTATAAATAGTCTTAGTTCTACTTTATTTTTTTAAGTAGCCTTCTTAATGTCTGTGTATAGCAAATAAATGTAACTCCAAAATAGCATGGAAATGATTTAAAACAATTTCTATTATATTACCCATATGTTGAAATAATACATCTGTAGTATAATTTATTTATATTGCAAATGTTACACTCTGAATTATCATTGGAAATGATGAAAGAAAAACAAAATAAATAAAAACTAAATAGTAGCAGAGATTCTGCATATATATAAGCTTCAGTGACCTAATTGAATAAACGATAAGAAACAGCTGTTGATGATTGATTGAGTCGATGCTGGTATACAACATTGCACATGATTAAGAAGTAATGTCTACACCCCTTCAGGTATACGTCCCTGTACCACATTCAACATCAAGACATCCATAGTCTTCTAACATAGAAACAGATTTGATTATCAATTCTGAAAATATGCAAACTTTATTTTCATTAGTATCTATTGAAGTAGAAAAATAAGACAAAGCAACAAATTTCAAAAATACAAATCTAAATATATCAGTTCAATTTTTTCCAGCACAAATTAAAAAATACTGTAATAAAATGATAATTATGAAGAAATGGATAATGATAATGAACCTTACTGACTATATATTCTCTGCTAGGAATTATGATAAATATTATATATACATTCCATATTGTCAAAAACAATTTTTCAATTTGAGTACTAGCCTATTAGTAGTAGTAGTAGTAGTAGTAGTAGTAGTAGTAGTAGTAGTAGTAGTGTTAGTATTAGTATTTAGTTTGAAAATACCTGAGACTCAGATATATTAACCAGTTAGCCCAAGTCACACTGGGGATGTGGGGAGCTTTGAAGCCCAAATATGTCAAAACTTAAACCTCAGATTTTTCAATGTTCTTAGAATCATAGTTTGTAATATAGTAATTATATTTAAAGAGATAACAAAGTTTTTAGTAAAATGAAAAAGTGAGAACAGATTTACTTTGTACAATATTTGGAAAGTTAGAGAAATAAAGGTAGTAGGCTATCAAACTGACATTTCATGATCATGAGATCATGAACTGGAGTGCATGTGGTGTAAATTTGATGTCATCAACTTAAAAACACCACACCATGGAAATTAAGAAAACTATCTCCATGGAAATAATTAAAGGTGTTTAATCCGCCAAAGAGTAAGTAGAATAAAGATTGCTTTGCTTAGGTTGGTTTTATTTATCAACAGTAAACAATATTAATGAATTTTGCTAAGTGCAGAATAGTCCCATTTATAAAGGAGTGGGAATAATTTACTTAGACTTGTCATATATTTGCTTTTTAAAAGAGTTTCTTAAAATAAATTTTAGAGCTTGCTAAATGTAGGAAAATTAATGAAAATAATTTAATTTATGACAACCAAAATGTATCAGGAAAATGAGGAAAGCACCTGCAGGTAATTTAGGTCGGAGTATAAACACACAAAAGTTAGAAATTAAATCCAAATAGCATTTAAAAATGTACTGTTGGTCCACCCCTGGTGGCACAGCGTTTGAGCACTGGGCTGCGAAGCTGCCTGCAGCTTCTGCAGCGCCGGTTCAATCCCCGGTCACCAGGCAAGGGTCCCACATGGCTCTCAGACCTCTCCTGCCGCACCTGCTACTCCCCTTAGCAGTGTATTTTGTCAGTCTGCCTGTTCTGTTCCCTGCTCTGTCTCTGGTGAATTCTCTCACCCTCCTGCGCTTCCGACTGTACCCAGTGCTTGCATAAGTAAATAAATAAATAAATCTTTAAAACAAAAACAAAAACACTGATACTAAAAGTGGTGAAAATGTGAAGCAATTGCAAATTACATATTAAAAAAAAAATGTACTGTTAAGGGCCTCCCCGGTGGCGCAGAGGGTTGAGCACAGCACTGTGAAGCTGTCTGCAGCCTCTGCACAGCAGGTTTGATTCCCAACTGCCCTGGGAGATTCCCACATGGGATGGCAGACCTCTCCTATTGTGCCTGCTGCTCCCCTCAGCAGTGCTTTCCATCCTTCTGCCTGTTCCGTTGCCCGCTCTGTCTCTGGCGAATCATCTCACCCTCCCTTGCCTCTGGCCTGTACCCCAGCTATTGTATAAAAAATAAATAAATAAATGAATCCTAAAAAAAAAATAGTGAAGAGCAAAGTGAAGAGCAAAATCTTTACTATATTAGAGGATATGCAGACTATTAATTTTTAGGGTTTTAAAAATGTAGAAATGTGCTTTTTCAATCTTTTGCATCAGAACTGTGAAAGGAACAGGGGATACACTACACTGGTGAGGTAAGTTGCACACTCTGGAATCTTTGGGCTCTACAAATTTTTAAAAATAAGGGAAATTCAGCTGCAGTGCCCAAGAATGACAACTTCTTTCATTGACAAATTCAATAGTGTAAAAGTGGGTAAACCCATTTTAAAAATATGAATTTCTTTACTAACCAAATATCTTTAATTTTCTATACTTTATCAAAATATGAGCCACTACCCTGAGATAAATATGAGACTTTTCCAGCCACTTTTGTGATTAACTACAAAATGATTTTGGAGATTCTAATAATACTGTAGTGACATAACTGTTGCTGCATGGCAACTTAAAATTCACTTGTCACACTGTCTCATTATTTCTGCAAGTACAAATACTTCAATATTCCTACAATGACCACTGTGTTGAATCATTTCCTATAACTACTAAGCACTGATAATATTTTAATGATTTACTTTACTATCAGCCATTTATTTTATTTCTTTGTTCATTATTCTCATAAAACAAAATGATCTTTTCTATTTTATTTCATTTTCAGTATTATACTTTGTAATTACATTTTGTGGTTTCTATATCATGAGGAGTAATTAGTGAAACTCACTAACACATTAGTGAAACTCATCTTTGTCAGAATTTCCATTTAAGCTTGGATCATAGATGTTTACTCATAACTTTCTATTTTACCTGAAAAATAATGATTTTTGTGAACAATAAACACTTCCTACTTTTTCTCTATATTTACTAGTAAGAAATAATGAAATGTCACATATATGAATACCATTAAGCTTATATTTGAGATCCCTTTCAGAATTTGCCATCTTCCCTGCTACTATGTGACTTTTCTTCTTTTTGTTGTGTCTCATAAATTTTTATGACCTCTTTGCGTTGGAAATTTGTAATTTCTCCCAGAGCTCTACTAGCTACCTTCTAGCAGTAATAAAACTCTTGTCACTTTCCATTGCAGCTACTTTTAGAGTAAGGCCTACTGGCTTCATTCTGCAGCATACTAGATAAAATAATCAATATGCTCAGGTTGAAAAATTAAATGCAACATTTGTATAGCCATTGACTTACAGTGCTTTGAGCTTGGAACAGATGTCTGGCCCTAAGAGATTTGCTAGATTTCTTGAGAGTGGATTATGTGCTCTTTTTTTTTTTTTTTTTTTTTTTTGGTATTTGCTTGATTTTTTATCTACAAAAAATTATAATTGCCCAAGACAATTGTAAAAATCCATATAGCTCCTCTTGAAAAACAGTAATTGTGACTACTAAAAGCAAATGTCACACTTTCAAAACTATTTCTTGGGAATACAGTTACTTTCTTAGTAAATTCTGAGTATCCTTTTATCACATGTTTATGAACTTTTTTACGTGTGCACACACTTGTATCCCTAATCACCACTTATTCATAATCTGTGTAGACTTACAGCGTAATTGTAAGATTTCGGCTACAGAACTAATTTAACTGTTGAGAATGTAGTTCATTTTTAATTAAATAAAATGATTCTCATATACTTTAGTTCTTGCCCTATATAAATTAAAATTACCACTGAACACATTCTCGGTCCCTTTAGGCCTCTCTGATGCCTAATAATTTGCTAAGCGTAAGTTCTTAAAATATCCTGCTTCAATTTAAATAATATATATCCAATATGTAACATTCTTTACATAGGTAATTTAGAGAAGGATATTTAGGATTTTTTTTTTAATTAGTGGTTCAATGTTTCTCCATAAGTCTCTCAGCTCATTTATTATTCTTTGAAATTTTGACAGCTCCAAATACTACATCATATAAAATTAACTATTTTTTCCAAGAAATATTTGCTGAGTGTCTACTATAAGCTAGGCAGACATTGTGTAGGATCCTAAATATAGAGAAGATACAAGAACTTGCAATCATAGAATTTGTTTTGATTTAACGGTATTATCAGTGAAATGAATTTTCTCTTTTTTCAGATATAAGAGAAGTTCATATTTTTCCCAAGATAGTCTTAGTAATAATCTTTAAATTGTATACATTACTATATATAACTTATTTGTGTAACTTCAGAGCCTGATAGTAGAAAACATCTGTTCTTTCACAAATGTTTGAGAATATAGTGACTTTGTACTTAGGACTTGCAGAGGTGAAAGTGAGGTTTTTTGCAGTTTGCTGTCTGAAGACCATGGAAAACTATCCAGAATTGCATTTACAATAAGGAAATTAGAGTAGAAGTAGACAGGAAGATGAAAACAAATTGGAACTTATAATGATGCATAAAATAGTGGGTAGACAAGTAATATTTTCATCTTAAATTACGCTTCATTTGCAATAATGCCTGAGAATAATACATTTTTTGTTTCTCACTTAAAATGTCACTATTTTTATTTCTCATATTTTACTGTAAATATTACCTTTTATCCTATCTTCAAAAGAATACAACATATAGTGCTGGGTCCAAAACTGATCACTTTAGTTAATAAAAGTTTGTGTTTTAAAGGCAAAGGGTACACATTTGCCTCACTCTGATGTCAACAAAAACATTTTGGCTTATATGCGGCATGCAGACAAATTCCGTGGTGAGAATCTGCTGAATGGGCTTCAGCACAGTGTGTGTTTGAGCCACAGGCTCACACAGGCAGGGGGCACCTTTCTGCCACATGCACATTGAGAATCAATCACAGTGGTGGTATTTATGCCACAGAAATCAGAACATGCTGCAAATAATAGCTTTTCTCCCAGAAAGTAGGCTCTTTAATAGCATCTAGAACAGGACTGGCGCTGAGGGAAGGAAGGAGCTGGAGGAATAGAGATTTTTGCCTTTTCCACAGGTCCCTCAAGGGAATTGCAGCCAAGCATAACAAGCAGATTCTGTTTTTATTAATAGAGGTGAGAATGCTAGCCCACTTGTCCTTGCAGGAAATAAATCTCTTCCTACCCCTCGCTCACCCTTCTCTACTTCTCCCATTCCATATATGTATACACAAAATTGATTTGTATGTTTGAATTAGTTTGCTGGCAATTGAAGTGAGTAAGGGGACAACAATTCAAATTTTATTGAATGCTGTGCTATACAGTATGCATGTTAGTTCACTTTTGTTGAAACTCAGGCCAAGTTGTGAAAAGAGATGACTTCCAAAAAGAACGATGGACATATTAGTGTTTCTTTCAAATCTAGAGGAGTTATTTTAACAGAAGAGAAGCAATAATGCAGGGCTTTGTGTAATCAAGAGTGTTGGCGTCCCCAAATATTAAAAAAATGTGTAAAAATATATAAGCATATTTAATATGATTGAAAGTTTAATTTGTTGATTGTGTCTCTGAATATAGCATTTAGTTTGCTATAAGTTCATTCCATTTGGGAATATTCTGCTATCTGCCACAATATGCAAAAGTATCTGGGTTTAACAAGAAATTTGGCTTTTCCCGTTTACTAGATTTCTTCATCTTGGAAGAATTGATGATCTATTGTTGCTATTATCTGTCATTGACAATATAATAACACAATGGAACTTTTCATCGTTTTTATTTAAAAAATATTAGCAGAATAATATATATATCTATAGCATTAGGAAACAATAATTATGTTTCATTTTTTGCTACAAAATACTTATTCAATTTTTCTTTATATATACTAAATCATCATAGCACAATGCATGCGAATATGTGTGTATATCTTTTATTAAATCATGGATGAGCCAGTAACACAAAAGACCACAAAGGCCAAGCTGACTTCACACTATTATATACATTTGCTGTAACCTATATTCCTGGAGATTTCTGGAGATGGATAACAGGAAGGTCCTCATCCCATAATTGAGAAGAGACATGAAAAAACAGGAACCAGGAATCCTCAAACTCTTTTAAATCACTCTGATTCTAATAAATTACCTTTCTCTGTGACATTTTTAAGGTCTGCAATGATAATGCATTTACAGGAGTTTCTCTGTGACATTTTTAAGGTCTGCAATGATAATGCATTTACAGGAGTTCATTATGACTTCTGAACACCCATCAAAGCAATCTAATGTCTTTCAGTGAATATAAAAATCCAAATGTATGGTTGTAAGTGTCACACTGGGCAGTGAAGTATTCTCCTTCTCCAATTGACCCTTTCTGCTCTTGTCTTTCACTCTGTCCTCAAATGGACAGAGAGTGAATAGGCTATCATGTCCAAGGGATTATCTCATGATGTATGTGTCTAGTTAAGAGAGTCATGTTGTTAAAATTGGAAAGCTTTGAGAGAGGCTTATCCAGCATATCTTAGCTATGTGCTATTGTCTTAGTAATTATAAACTAGCCCATTGTTTTTGACATTGTATCGGGGGATGGGATGAAGCAGATTCTCTATGATCCGAGCAGATGGGTGAAGGAGTCCTGGAGCCCTTGGTGTCTTTTCAGGCTTGTACTGGGATTTTACCAGGTATACAGCAGGCAAGGGCCCCAGGGGTCTGGGAGGCTGGCAGGCCTCCCAGCAACCAACTGGCAAGTCTTCATTCTTTCTGGGCTCTCTGGTAATCTCTCGCCTCTGCTGGTTCTCTTCCTGGTCTCTCACTTGTTCTGTTTTTCCTGGTGGTTCTGCTGCTGGCATCCCTGTGACACAACCCTTATAAGCCCAGTGTTGGCCCAGGTGAATCCCACCTATGTATGCCCACACCCACTCCAGGTGTCTGCCATCATTTATCCTAATGGCAGGAGGGCAGAAAAACCTGACAATTACTTACCCTACAGACATCTTCTCTCAGTAAAACAATATTTATGTATTTATTTTAGGTGCTACATTTAATAATATTGGGATGTATTGTATACCATGGTAGGTGTTGTGTAGCAACATGTAAGATTTACACTATTACACCAAAATCATGTATCAAGGTTGTGAAAAAGCTAGTATGTTAGGAAGCATTATGTGCAGGTGAGGGGTGTTGAGATCTAGTTGTCACAAAGAAATTAAGGTTTTATTAAAGCCAACTGAGTGAATTACAAGAGCTCAAAAGATCTGGGCACTAATCCTCAAACTCTCCATGAACCATCTGTATAACCCTGATGGAAGAAGTTGTAGATGAAGTTGCAGAGGACATGGGTTTTGGTAATAAATGCAATATTCTCCCTTCATTGTAGTAAAGATCCAATGGTTTTTGGAATGCTGAACAAATCATTTTATTATGCTGGCTATCAATTTCTTTTTCTATAAAATTATCAAATTAAAGTCATCTTCAAAAGCCAGAAGGCCTGTGTAGGGGACAGGGATTGTCATAGAGCAGGTTTTCTGATCCAGCAGACCGGGTAAAGGAGGAGTCCTGGAACCCTCAGTGGCTTTTGCAGGCTTTTATTGGGATTACCAGGTACACAGCAGGCAGCGGAACTGGGGGGCCAGGAAGTTGGCAGGTCTCCCAGCCCCCAGCAAGTCTTCACTCTGGGCTCTCCTGCCTTCTCTCACATTCTCTCTGCTTCTGCTTCACGGCTCTGCTTCTCTCTCAGCTTCTCTGCTCCTCCTGGCGTCCTCGTGACACCGCCCTTAAAAGCTCTATCTTAGCCCAGGTGAATCCCATCTACATATGCCCACACCTACTCCAGATGCCCGACATCAAGCATGCATTCGGGATCACAGGGTTCCATCATCTATCCTAATGGCGGGAGGGCAGAAAAGCCTGACACATTTTTTACCTTGCCCTACATCCTGCATTGAAATTTTAACTCTGCCACTTACTGGTTGTGTGATTTTTTTTTTCAATAGTTTTTAAAAGATTTATTTATGCATACAAGAACTGGGGTACAGGCCAGAGATGTTGGTGGTGAGAGGATTTGCCAGACACAGAATGGGGAACAGAACAAATAGATCTACTGAAATACACTGCTGAGGGGAGAAGATGGCAAGTCTGGGGAGATCTCCTGTGCCATATGGGTAGCTCCCTAGCCAGGGATCCAACTGGTGCTGCAGTGGCTGTGAATATCTTCATAGGTTGCTTCTTAACCCCTTTTGCCCCCAGGGAGGCCCTGGTTGTATGATATTAACATAGCAATTAAGACCTTTTCTGTTAAAAAGCAGGGAATCTAACTCACTGCCTCAAAGAAAAAAATTAAGAAAGAGTAAAACAATGGAATTTATTAATTACTCATTTAATATGAACTCCACAGAAAACTTATCAAACAATATCATAGACCACTCGTTTTATTTTTGTCATTGTGGCTACTAGCAGGAGTGGTTTTACTTTCCCTTGAACTCAGTACTTAGGACTAATTGACCAATTTGAGTCACAGACTCCTCTGATTGAGTTCCTGTGGTTCATTGGACTCTCTAGGCTGATAGATAATATTTTATTATAATGGTACAGCCCTTACACCCCTAAAATGAATAAAAAATAGGACACTTGTAACATGTACTTTTATTTTTTTTCCTGCAATGAAATCAGTTATTTATAAGGGTATGCTACATTTAGGACATTTAGTTATCATGATAACAATCATGCTTGACTTTCCTTTATTGGTACACAATATTGCTTAATTTATTTTGACTTGTTTTCATCTATCATAAGAGAAAAAGGTGATATTCTCTATATCACAGGGAAGTAGAAAACCTGAACATGGTACTTCTGTACTCTTTCACTTTTCTACTGAAAGCATGAGTTGCTTTGAAATTTAATTGAGACCTTTGGGACCAGAGGGTGATTGCATTAGGAAGCAGGTTCCACATGTTTGCAGCTTCAGCTAATTGCGGTGTAGTATCATATATGGGATGGTATATTCAGAAGAAAGTTAATTTCATTGGCAGTTTTACAGAAAAATTTTCAGTATTATTGCTCAAATAAGCTGAAATTATTTACATATTTATTCATACCTCTATCTGTCATCAATGTATCTATCAGCCTATCTACCTTATATATATATATATATACACATATATATATTATGTAGGTATTTTCCTGTAAGAAGGTCCATAGATTTTGATCACATTGCTAGTATTATCTAGGAATCAAAAATGGTTAAGAATAAGAGTATGAGATGATTTCCTTCTTATTAATTTTGGTTTTATTGAGACATAATTGAACTAAATTTGAGAAGATTTAATGACATTGCATTTCTATTAAAGAGGAACATCTTTTTAAAATAGCTGAAGTATCATTCTATGTAGATTTTAATCAGTGTCATTTTATAGCAGAGCACTACCTAGATTTAAAATTTTCCTTTTAGAATTTGTTTCTTGGACTCACAGATTCCTGTGGTGATAAATAATGATTTATACAAAATTATAATATCATTAGAGGCTCTTATTTTGAAGAGTTCTTTGTGACAAGATATTTAACTAGTTCCTATTTTATTTGTATCTCAATCTTGCTGAAATTTAAAGTGTTCTTTTAATATAGTTTTCCCATAAAACATGAAAGCTTATTACATATCTTTGTTTAATATTTTTTTTTATTTATGCATAGTCGAACTTCGGTGTGGGCCAGTGGTGGGGGTGGTGAGCTGATTCACTGGAGACAGGGGGGTGGGGGGATAGGACAGGAGGATCTACTGAAATGCACCACTGAGGGTAGCAGCAGGCCAGACAGGAAAGTTTTGCTGAGCCATGTGGGTTAATTCCCTGGCTGGGGATCAAACACATGATAGCTTGATAAAACTGAGACTTAACCCCTGTGCCACCAGGGAGGCCCATCATTATATAAAATTTTAATATATAGAAAAGTAAAAGGAAGAAAAACAACCTTCTTAATTTTAACATAATACCTTTCAAAATGTGTGTGTAACTCATGTGCATTCACTTACCCCCCCCGCCCCTCTCATGTGCATTTCTATGTGATAAAACCACATCTGATATTTTAATTGCACCGGGTATGAAAATGTGTATTCAGTTTATGCAAACATTTGCTTTTTATGCAGATATATGGCAAATTGTTACAAAGTAAGCATTTTTGACTGTGACTTTGCTGTTTTTATCAATGAAAGTTTCACTTTCCTGCAATTCTGCCAGTCCAAATGGAATGATTAGTCACCTCACTACAAAGATGATGAAGGATAACAATAGACTATAAAGTAAATTGACTTTATGGTGAGGGTGATGAGATATGTTCTTCAATTGCTATTTCTTAAATTTTCATAAGTATTATGCATGTTACTGAATAATTTTTCAGTAGAACTCATAACATTTCATAATATTTGTAACATAAGTTTACAAATAAGTTTGCAAATATGTCTACAAATAAGTTTCCCCAACTTAAACAATACTGATATTGTTATAGGGCAGCCCCGATACAAAACCGGGTGCCTGACAGTGGGTCCTCACCTGCGTGCTTAAAAGGACTTATCAATACTCTACTGCAGGCACACACGAAAGGTTAATAAAAGGTTTATTTACAAGGGACTAGCAAATGAGGAAATGTACAACTCAGGGAGCAAAGTGGGAGACAAAGTTTTAAATGCACCCTACCCGATCCGCCCATCTTGAATCCCAAATGGCACTCTGAGAGCAAGCCAGGAACCCTGAAGCCAGGAGGCGAGGAGAAAGCGACAGAGCGAGAAATCCCAAGGCCCACGTGTCTGGCTTTTATATCAAACCTGGCTGCTTACCTCCACCCTCAGGTCCCAGCCACCTTTCCTTTGGTGGTGACAGGATTTGTCTTTCCCAATGTCCTGATGGCTTTGGTCTGGAGTGGGGTGGAGTCCACAAAGCCTGTGTGGGATTAGCTCAGGACATCCTTTCCCCCTAACAATATGATCATCTTTAATTACAAAAAATAATGTTTATAATAACTTCTGCAAGATAGAGTCATAAGATATGTGACTGCTAAGATGAGGAGTAGAACTAGAATTGGGTTACCTGCTGCCAAATTGTTCCTCATAATACTTAAGACCATCCCTTCAAAAGCAAGTACATGTGCACACACATGAATCCTGCATTTCTTTCTCTGTTATCTCTTCCAATAAGAAGTAAATGTGCTTTACAACCTCCTATGATACAACACTTTGTGTATAAATGTCATGTACTTCTCCAGTAACTGCCAAGTTCATCATCATTCTTGACACTCATTTGTTAACTTAGTTTCTGACTAAAGTTAGTAATAATCTCCAGTTTGACAATTTAATGTTAAGTCCACTGACCCTGCATTATATTAAAATTTAATGCAGCCAATTCATTATTCAACCTTGAAAACATTTTTTTTCTCTTTGATTCCAATTTCACTGTTCTTTTTTTTCTTTTTTCCTTACTACCTCCTACACTCTTCCCTTAAGTGATCTGGTGGCCTAGTATTTAGTGTGGGAGTTTGTCTTTTTTTCTGCACTCTCTCAATAAAATTGCACCTATTCCCATGGATTCCAAATTTGTAAATTTATGAAATGTCTCTGCTTTGCCAAATTTCATATTCTCATTTTCCATCTGCAAGGAAATGTCTAACAAAAATTCCAAACTTGATCTTTGCAAAGCAAGAACTGTTTATTCTCTTTAATTTTTTCCCAAGTATTAAAAAAAATCATAACATCAGTATTTACACTTTATTCATCAAAATGCTTAATTCATAAACTTAAGGGTCTTTGTTGAAAGATGATTTTTCTTGTGTTCTTATTCAATTGGTAAGTGTTGCTGATGCCGAATTCAAGGTCCAAATGTTTCACCTTTTACCATGACTCCTGGTACTGTCTTCTTCCAAGTCATGGTTATATGTCATACAGATCGCTCTAGTAAACCCTGTCTTCCTGCTTTCCATCCTTTGTCCCATCTAAAGTAGCAGCAAATATAATATTTTAAAAATGCAAACTAAAAAAAATAAATGTACAGTAATCCTAGCCTCTTTTCTCAAATGCTTTGATTATCTTCTCATCACATTTAGGTAAAGTAAATTCTTATACCCAGTAGACTGAAAACCGCTATTCACAGTTGTCTACTCGTGTTCATAACAGCACTAGTCAAAATAACCAAAACTGGAAACAAGCCTGTGTGCATTGGCTGATAAACATAATAGCATATACAAATAATGTAATATTAATTAGTCATTAATAGATACGAGTTGCAGATATAGATTACAAAATAGATGATCCACAAAAACATACTAAATGAAACAAAGGTCACATGTTTTTTGGTTCTCTTTTTGGGAAGTTTCCAGTATAAGCACATCCATAGACACAGAAAACATGGCCACTTGTTAGCTCTTCAATCCCTTCCCTACCATGTATAATTTGCATCCCCCATGCACTCCACATTAATTCCTATTTATTCTTAGTCTGTTATACAATCTCATTTACTTTATTTGTGATCATTTCCCTCTGTATCAGCTTCTCAAATCAAATTGTGCAATTACATATTCTGGTATTCCATTCAGGTATCTACTTATAACACTACAACCCCACAAAAGATCACCTCCACAGGCAGTTCACATAATAGCAGTTTCCAGAACCCAGGCCTCCCCAAAGACACAAAGTCCTTGCATAGCTAGTAAACACAAAATACAACAACTTTCAATTTTCAGCGTATAAGGATATATAAACACCCGTAAAAGCAGAGCTGGCCTTTAAGCCCACATTGAATTAAAGAGAGACTGAAAAAATAGGAAAGGAAGTAGAGAATGTGGTAGGGGCTGACCACTGGAAAAAATCACCCTGTAAAGAGACAGTGCCAGCTTGATTCTGAATCAAATCAAAAGAAATAACAGGTAAAGAGAATGGTAGATATTTAAAATCATGAGGGACCAGATGTAACAATCTTGGGGAGATACTATGTCTGAACAAGAGTACAAAAATCAGAAATATGTGGAATATTCCTTGGATGTTCTATGTTTATTTTACTTTTTAAAGATTTATTTATGTATACATACAAGGGCTGGGGTTCAGGCCAGAGGTGTGGGAGGTGAGGGCATTCACCAGAGACAGAGTGGGGAACAGAACAGGCAGATCAACTGAAATACACTGCTGAGGGGAGCAGTGGGAAAGTCAGCAGAGGTCTGCTGCACCATGTGGGTATCTCCTTGGCTGGGGCTCGAACTCGTCCTGCAGTTGCTGAGGTGAGCTTCGTAGGTTGCATCTTAACCCCTTGCTCCACTAGAGAGGCCCTGTGCTATGTTTAAAGGAAAACAAGACTCAAGATGCTGAAATTAAGGGCTCTACTGACACAAAAATATAGTCCTGAGTTTTATTATTAGTGACATTGATGTAGAGAATATGTGGAGAGGAATGAAAACATCGAAAAACTAAGTAAAGAGCTAAAAGGCATCAAAGAAAAATGATATAGATATTCAAGAAGATAACAAAATTCTCAAAATTTGAATCCCAGAAGAAAATCAAAATAAGAAAACAGAAGGAAAAAAAAAATAGGCCTACAATTCAAGAAGGTTTTTTAGAGATAAACTATCTCCACCTCCATATTCAAAGGATACATTTCCTTAGATTTTAAAATATCCTAGAAAAATGTTTAGCTCTTACTGATATTTTTAAGAATTTATCTTCCCCTTAGGTTAAAAAAGGTCAAGTTACTTGACAAAGATAGAGAATCAAGTTGTCAGCAAACTTCTCAAGATTCAAAACAAGACACCAGCGGAATACTGTAATGGGAAAAATAAAGAAAAAGTATGTGAACCAAGCTATCTGCCAGGTGTCAAGGTTATAAAAATGTAGTTTTCAAGTTTATAGAGTTAGAGAATATTAACAAACTAAAATATGTTTTATCCAGCTTAGTGTTAATTAGATAAACTTTGACAAAAGTATTTATTGTGAGTACTGAATGTATTTGTAGATTTAAACTAAAGCAAGGTATAAATGTGGTAGAAGAATTATAGATAAATATGTTAATGTTCTGACAAATTAGGAATTTTACAACTTCAAGCTAATGGAAGATTAAAAAAAGAAATGAGAGATGGTAATTTTCTTATAAGTGATACATTTGAGGTAAAGGATATCATTTAGCTTAGTTAGTAGCCTAAATGAATAAGCCAAAATTTCATTAAAACCTTAACCCTTTCTCTCAAGGACCTCAAAATTTTCCAGGAAAGGTAACATACACGCATTTGTAATTGCTATTAAAGCTAATCTTTAAAAAAACTTTCAAAACTAGTGAGAAATGAGTGTACCCAGTTTCTTGGAAGGAATTCCTAATCACAATATTAAAATGTCATTATTAATTTAGAAATCTGTTAAAATATTGGGCAAGAATGCATACACTTTATTTTTTATATTGAAATTTCTTAAATTTCTTTATTTTTTATTTTTTTAATATTTTATTTTTTAAATAAATTTTATTTTTATATTCCCCATACAATTCCAACCCCCTTGTTTTGACCCCAATACCTCCCCTCCCCGCACCCCACCCCCCCATAGAGTGTCTCTGGTTCATAGTTGTTTGTTGATTTTGATTTTCACTTTCTTATAGTTATTCATTTTCCTGGTCCCTTATTTAAGTTTTCCAGATTCCTGCTATGAGTGAGACCATCCGGTATTTTTCTTTTTCTTTCTGGCTTATTTTGCTGAGCATGATCCCTTCCAGCGCCATCCATGTTGCTTCAAATTGCATGTGTTTATCTTTTTTGAATGCTGAGCAATATTCCATGGTATATATGTACCACATCTTCTTGATCCAGTCATCTATTTTTGGGCATTTGGGTTGTTTCCAAAGCTTAGCTATTGTATACAGTGCTGCTATAAACATAAGGGTGCAGGTGCTCTTTGGAATTGATGTTCTGTGTTCTTTGGGTAAATACCTAGGAGTGGAATTGCTGGATCATATGGAAGCTCTATGTTTAGTAGGTCCAGAAATCTCCACACAGCTCTCCATAGTGGTTGGACCAGTTTGCACTCCCACCAGCAGTGCAGGAGAGTTCCTTTTTCTCCACACCCTCGCCAACATTTGTTGTTGCTAGTTATTTTTAATATGTGCCATTCTCACTGGTGTAAGATGGTATCTCATGGTAGTTTTGATTTGCATTTCCCTGATGACAAGTGATGTTGAACATTTTTTCATATGCCTGTTGGCCATTTGCATTTCCTCCTCAGAGAAGTTTCTTTTTAGCTCTTCTGCCCATTTTTTGACTGGATTATTTTCTTTGTTGTTGTTGAGTCTCATCAGCTCTTTGCAGATTTTTGTGATAAATCCTTTATCATTAGTGTTGTGTGCAAAAATATTCTCCCAGTTGGTGGGGTTTCTCTTTGTTTTTGTTATTGATGTGAAAACTGTGTCACTACATGCAAAAGAATGAAGCTTGACCACTACCTCACACCATACACAAAAATCAACTCAAAATGGATTAAAGAACTAGACATAAGACCTGAAACCATAAAATATATAGAAGGAAATATAGGCGAAACACTACGTGATATTCACATGAAAGGCATCTTTACAGACACATCACCCAAAGCAGTGATAGTGAAGGCAAAGATAAACAGCTGGGACTACATCAAATTAAAGAGCTTCTGCACAGCAAAAGAGACGATATTTTTGTTTTTTTAAAAGATTTATTTATTTATTTATTTATTTATTTATTTATTTATTTATTTATTTATTCAAGCACTGGGTACAGTCAGAAGCACAGGAGGGTGAGAAAATTCACCAGAGCCTGAGCGGGGAACAGAACAGGCAGACTGATGTAATATACTGCTGACGGGAGCAGTGGGCACGGCATGAGAGGTCTGTTGTGCAATGTGGTACCCTCGCCAGTGGCCAGGTATCGAACCAGTGTTACAGAGGCTGCGGGCAGCTTTGTAGCCCAGAGCTCAACCACTGCGCCACCAGGGGAGGCCCAGAATGCATAAACTTTATATACACTTATGCTATTTATTATAATGCACAGAAATATAGGTCTGGCTTTGCAAATGGAATTGTTGCCTTTGAAATAACCTGTTTCATTTCTTTCTTCATTGAATCTTTTTTTAATTTAAATATTTTATTTTTTATAATTCTTACATCTTTTTTCATCTTTGCACAATGTATGTATTGTCATTTTGATTATATTCCCCTTACAATTGCACCCCTCCCCCTTATTTTGACTCTAGTCCTTCCATTCCCTGCCCCTCCTTCCCCTCCTACCCCCCGTAGCGTGTCTCTGGTTTATAGTTGGTTGTTGATTTTGATTTTTACTTTGATTTGATTAGTCTTCTTTCTTGTCTCTTATTAAGGTTTTCTAAATTCCTGCTATGAGTGAGACCATCTGCTATTTTTCTTTATCTTTCTGACTTATTTCACTGAGCATGAGCCCTTCTAGCTCCATCCATGTTGCTACAAACTGCATGCGTTTTTCTGTTTTGAATGCTGAGTAATATTCCATGGTGTATATGTACCACATCTTCTTGATCCAGTCATCTATTTTTGGGTATTTGGGTTGCTTCCATAGCTTAGCTATTATAAATAGTGCTGCTATAAACATAGGAGTGCAGGTGCCCTTTGGAATTACTGTTTCTGTGTCATTTGGTTAAATACCTAGGAGTGGAATTGCTGGATCATATGGAAGTTCTATGTTTAGTATTTCAAGAAATTTCCACACAGCTCTCCATAGTGGTTGGCCAGTTGGCACTCCCACCAGCAGAGCAGGAGAGTTCCTTTTTCTCCACAACCTCGCCAGCATTTGTTGTTGCTAGTTTTTTTTTTTTTTTTTAATATGTGTCATTCTCACTTGTGTGAGATGGTACCTCATTGTAGGTTTGATTTGCATTTTCCTGATTACAAGTGATGTTGAACATTTTTTCATATCCCTGTTGGCCATTTGCATTTCTTCTTCAGAGAAGTTGCTTTTTAGCTCTTCTGCCCATTTTTGGACTGGATTATTTTCTTTGTTTTTGTTTAGTCTCATCACCTCTTTGTAGATTTTAGCAATCAGTCCTTTATCCTTAGTGTTGTGTGCAAAAATGTTCTCCCATTCAGTGGTATCTTTCTCTTTGTTTTCGTTATTGTCTCTTTTGCTGTGCAGAAGCTCTTTAATTTGATGTAGTCTCAGCTGTTTATCTTTGCCTTCACTATCACTTCTATGGGTGATGAGTCTATAAAGATGTCTTTGAGGTGCATGTCATGTAGTGTTTTGCCTATATTTCCTTCTATGCATTTTATGGTTTCAGGTCTTATGTCTAGTACTTTCATCCATTTTGAGTTGATTTTTGAGCATGGTGTGAGGTAGTGGTCAAGGTTCATTCTTTTGCATGTAGTGACCCAGTTTTCCCAGCACCATTTATTGAACAAACTTTCTTTGCTCCAGTGCATATTCTTTGCTCCTTTGTCAAATATTAGTTGACCATAAATCTATGGGTTTATTTCTGGATTTTATATTTGATTCCATTGGTCTGTGTGTCTGTTCTTGTTCCAATACCATGCAGTTTTGATAATTATGGCTTTGTAGTATAGTTTGAAGTCTGGGAGTATAATGCCTCCATTCCCTTCTTTTTTTTTTTTTTCTTTTTTTTCAGAAGAGCTTTGGCTATTTGGGGTTTTTGGTGATTCCTTATGTATTCCATCAACAGTTGTTGTATTTCTTTGAATAATGTCATTGATTTTTTTTTAAAGCCATACCATTTTGTTTTTAAGATTTATTCATTTATTTATACAAGCACTGGGTACAGTCAGAAGCGCGGGAGGGTGAGAGAATTCACCAGAGCCAGAGCGGGGAACAGAACGGGCAGACTCATGAAATACACTGCTGAGGGGAGCAGCGGACGGCAGGAGAGGTCTGCACACCATGTGGGACCCTTCTCCAGTGGCCGGGGAGCAGCCGGGGATCGAACCGGCGCTGCAGAGGCTACAGGCAGCTTCGCAACCCATCGCTCAACTGCTGCACCACCATGGAGGTCCTGTCATTGAAATTTTTATTAGAATAGCATTGAATCTGTATATTGCTTTTGGTAGGATGACCATTTTAATGTGTTAATTCTTCCAATCCATGAGCAGGGGACTTCTTTCCATTTCTTTGTGTCTTCTATTTCTTTTAACAGTGTTTTATAGTTTTCTTTGTATAGGTCCTTTACCTATTTTGTTTGATTTATTCCCAAGTATTTGATTTTTTTTGTTTTGATAATAAAAGGGATTTTTTTTTAAATTTCTTCTTCTTCAGATGTTTTGTTTGTGTATAGGAAGGTTACTGAAACCAAAGCAGAAATAAATGAAATCAAAACTAAAAAAAAAAATCCAAAACATCAATGAAACCAAAAGCTGGTTCTTTGAAAAAGTAAATAAAATAGACAAACCTCTAGCCAGGCTCACCAAGGAAAAACAAGAGACAAGAGAAAGCACAAGTAAACAGTATCACAAATGAATGAGGAGAAATCACAACGGACACAGCAGAAATCAAAAGAATAATCAGAGACTACTATGAACAGTTATATAGAAACAAGTTCAAAAATCTAGAGGAGATGGACAGTTTTCTACAACTCTACAATTACCCAAAGCTAGATAAAGAAGAAATAGAACGCCTAAACAGAACAATTGCATGCAGCAAAATTGAAATGGTAATCAAAAACCTCCCCCAAAACAAAAGCCCAGGACCTGATGGATATACAAATGAATTCTACCAAACATTCAGACACAAATTAGTGCCTATCCTTCACAAATTCAAAAAATTGAGAAGGAAGGGATAATACCAAACATGTTCTATGAAGCCAACATTACACTAATACCTAAACCAAACAAGACAACAAAATAAAAGAAAACTACAGGAAATCTCTCTAATGAATACTGATGCAAAAATCCTCAATTAAATTTTAGCTATCAGAATCCAACAATATCCATAAGATAATTCACCACGACCAAGTAGGATTCATTCCAGGGACACAAGGATGGTTCAACATCCAAAAATCAATCAGCATCATCCAACACATCAACAAAAATAAATATAAAAACCATATGATAATATCAATAGATGCCGAGAAAGCTTTCGACAAAGTGCAACACCCATTCATGATAAAAGCCCTTGAAATTCTTGGGATACAAGGAACATAGCCCAACATCATAAAGGCCATCTATGACAAGCCAACAGCCAGTATCATTCTCAATGGTGAAAAGCTGAAAGCATTTCCATTAAGATCAGGAACAAGACAAGGATATCCACTGTCACCACTGCTTTTCAATATAATACTGGAAGTCCTAGCCAGAGCAATAAGACAAGAGAAAGACATATAAGGAATCCAAATAGGAAAAGAAGAAGTTAAACTATCACTATTTGCAGATGATATGATAATATATATAGAGAACCTCAAAAACTCAACAGAAAAACTAATTCAACTAATCAATCAGTTTAGTAAAGTGGCAGGATACAAAATAAACTGGCAAAAATCTGTAGCCTTCCTATACATTGAATCTTTTTGAGGTGACATGGATTTACAGCACATACAGAATCAGAAATACAGGATTACATGTCTTAGATGTACATCACCACATCACATGCACAACCACCAAAACACCCATAGTCCTCCACACCCTGATTTCTATTGCCATGGTTCTTTCTGATCCTTTGTTTCTCTGGTAAATCCCTTTTGCATATATTCTTTTTTCTTTCTTTCTGTTGGAGTTGAATCCACAATGACAGCACTGAAGCCAAATGTTGTGGAGATTTTTGCCTTTTTATTCGATGTAATTTCTATTCTATTTGAAATAAGACAACTTTATTTTCTCTCTCATCCGTCCTCCCTCATTTCCTTCCTTCCCTGCTTCCATTGAAAATGAAAATGACTTTTTTTTGATACTGTTCTTGCAGATTATATATATATGTGTGTTTGCTTTTGGGTTTTTGCTTGTTTATGTTCTCCTTGCTGTTTGTGTATTTGGTGGTGGTGATCAAGGCATCGGGGTGGTGTTGTGTTATTTCATGAAAGTCATCTAATTTTGGGGGGGCAGCCTAAATATAGTGTGTCTCAATTTCTGCTTTTGTGTTCTTTTGCATCAGCTATAGCTAGCTGTTTTCTCGATATTTTTTCTTAATGAAATCAAAAGCAATGTAAACAAACTACTCCTTGCAAATGAATCTCATTCATGTGCATTTCACTATGAAAAAGCTCTCAGAAAGACTACCCATTGATTTTCATTTCAATAATAGTTTTGTAAAATTATTAACAGGGCTTTGTTAATAATTCATCTTTGTCCTCTGGAAAACCATATGCTGTCTTCACAAAAAATATCAGGTCCATGGAGAAATGACCCTTCTGCTTTATTTAGGTTAAGTTGTTGGGAAAATATCACTAAGTCAAATCAAATAATTCCATTTCCTTAATCAAATACTCTCATGATTTGATTCTATATAAGCAGGGAAATAGGTTTAATTCATTCTACTACATCTGGTTGTATTGGCAATAGATACAACAGAGCATTCCTGTGTGAAATGAAGATATATATTGAATGGACTGGGTGATAAAAATTAAGTATACCCATATAGACATATTTATGCACATGCTGATATATATAAACATATATATGGATGCATGCATCACATATTGATATGTGTGTATATAGATGTGTGTATATATATATATCCATATGTGACATATATACCTATATATATGTATGTGTGTATATACATACATATATATGGGCATATACATACAGAGATAATATGATATACACACATATATATGGGCATATATATACACAGAGAGAGGATATTATATATGCATGTGTATATATACACATGTGTGTGTATATATGTGTGTGTGTGTATATACATACACACTATCAAAGTGTATAGGTTTTACTTACTGTTAGTACTATCATTCAAGCCTAAGATATATGAAAAAAGAGTCTGTTCAGGAAGGAGAAATGATGAGGGACCTATTCTCAACAGGAAGAGCACAGTTATTCCTGCTGTGATGAACATACAAAACCAAAATATGGAAAGAACAAAAGGTATCTTTCTGGAAAAATTTCTTAGTCTCTTTAATGTTATATTTATATAACCATCTTGCTGTTCCGTTGTTCTTTGTCAGACAAAAATCAATAACTTGATTTAGATCTTTTTTGTTTCTAAGAAGTTAGTGGAATTTTGTTTGATCCTCTCTCCTATGGTATCTGAAATCAGTTCTTTTCTCCTTACTCTCCTAAGTCAGAAAGCTTGATTTTGGTCCCTTTCAAAAGTATTTCTGGAAGATAGTTTTCTCTGTTCTCTCTTCTGAGATTCTATTAAGAAATGCATTGCATTAAAATTTACTCTCATGGTAGATGTTCATAACCTTTGCAACCACTCTCCATTTTCTACATGATGCTCTGAAAGCCTGTAAATTTCTCAACATTTACTAAGATAGCTTTTAATTATTTTACCATTAATTTTCCCTGGTGCACCATATTGATTCTCCTGAAGTCTTCCTTTATAGTTTAGAAAATAATAATAATAATCAAAATGATCCTGACAAATAACTTTTTTCATTATATTGGGAAGAAGGGGTTGGAAAAGGGAGAGACAACATTAACTGCCAGTATTGATATTTGTAATAGGACTTTATTCACTTTGTCGGTTTGATGACACTTTACTGTTTAAATTTTTAATTATTTTAAATTTATAAATTAGCTATTGGGAGTATATTATAGATGAGTATATAATCCAGTTTTCATTTTCTTTTTTTTTTTACTCTTTTAAAGATTTATTTTTATTTATTTTGTTATGTATACAAGATCAGGGGTATAGACCAGAAAGGTGAGGTGATGAGAGAATTCACCAGAGACAGAGTGGGGAGCAGAACAGGCAGAGCCACTGAAATACACTCCTGAAGCGGGCAGCAAGAAAACAGGAAAGGTCTGCTGTGCCATGTGGGTCAGCTCCCTGGCTAGGGATCGAATTCAGGCCGCAGTGGCTGGTGATAGCTTGATAATACTGAGATTTTAACCCCTGTGCCCCCAGGGAGGCCCTATGATCCCGTTTTCTTTCTTTCTTTTTTTTCTTTTAAAGATTTATTTATTTATTTATTTATTTATTTGGGAGCGCGGGAGGGTGAGAGAATTCATCAGAGTGGGGAGCAGAGCAGGCAGACTGACGAAGTACACTGCTGAGGGGAGCAGCGGGCGGCAGGAGTGGTCTGTGCGCCATGTAGGATCCTTGCCCGGTGGCCGGGGATCGAACTGGCACTGCAGAGGCTGCAGGCAGCTTTGCAGCCCAGCGATCAATTGCTGTACCACCAGGGAGGCCCCAAGTTTTCTTACAACAACTTTACATACAGATTAAAAAACATATCTATATGGGAATTTTGCAATTTCTAACCATACTTATTACATTAGAACATAAGAAGGGATAAATTTGCCTTAAATAGATCAATTATTTGATTTACTTAACTGAAATTCATGTCATTGAGCATTAACTTGAAATTGAAAAAAAATCAAAGTAAAGAAAACACATTTACTATTTAATATTTTAATAGTACTACTAAAATGCAAGTGAAAAATTTTATACATAATTATTCACTTAGCAGTATTGATATAGGGCTTACTATTTATATGACATAGCATTTCAAAACCATCTTGACCTTCTCAGGGAAAAGGTTGTAGTAGTGATTAGCGAATAACATCTGCTTTCATTTAAACTGCAGTCTGAGATCACATCTTTCTCAGTGGTAGCAAAGTTGTTACAGTGAAAAAGATTCGAATAAGTAAGGAGATTTTTTTTTTTTTAAGATGGTTTAGATGTTCATGAGGAAGAGTTTATATGCTCTTTGTTGAGTCTTTTAAAAATCTGTATTTGTTGTGGATAACTTTTTGTTTATTGTCACCATATGCTAATGCTATATAAACATAGTATGTCTATATATAGTTAGCATTCCACTCACTGAACTCCTCAGTGGAATTAAACAACTTAAAATAATTCAGCATACATCATCCATATGTTGCTGATATTTGATATTTTCATCTAGGGTGTTATATATACATTTGTATCATATATTAAACACTGCTTCTGTATTAGTGGATTTTGTTTGTCTTCCTTTTTTTCAGTATACATGTATATATTCCCTCTACTGTCTCTAAAACTTCAAACTTTTTGACTACCTAATAGATAGACTAAGCTACATAGATCCTACCTATTAAATGTGTGCTGGCACAATAATGCTACTAGATATCCTGATTACTTCTTAATCATTCTTAATCATAATGAGTTCATGATAGGATATCAAAGAGAGAATTCCTATAGAGGGACAATACTGAGGCACAGGGAGCTATTTGATCAAAATTTCTTACATACTGGTATTTATATGTTTAATCATCCAGCCACACACACGCACAAACAAAACAAAAACCAATACCAAAAGAATGAACTTGATTGATGACAGATTACAGTAGAAAATAAACACTAGAAACAAGAAAATCAGACTAAACACTGAGAAGTTTTCACGTTAAAGGTGAGGAAGCAGATGGAGTACCTGTGAAGAGTTAAGAAATTTTTCTTCAGAATTTTTGTATGTGCTTGCAATCAATATGTGTATATTTAACACTCTCACTTCTTTATAGTTTGTTAGGAGAGCAGTTAGAAATTGGAGATTGATTCAATATCCTCAGTTATTACAGAATATAGAGGTGTCTGAGGAAAGGGAAAAGGACAAAAATTGAAACAAAGATAGGAGTAAGTGAACCAAAATAGAAGACAGAAAATTAGCAGAAGATTCTGGGGCGGGTAAGGTGGGGGAGCGGGATGGACTTAAAGAAAAGAAACAGGTACAAATTCAAGTTAAGATGACAAGTTAAGTGTGTTGTTAAAATTGAACTGTTTTAGTTATATGTTTTTCATATATTTTTAGAATAAATTATCACATTATGAAGTTTAAAAGTATAGTCTATTTCATTAAAAATCAACTTGTTCATTGGCTTCAACTACCTTTCAAAAAATTACTTTGTCTTCTGCAGTGTTCTTGTGTCTTGGTGGGGTGGGGTAGTTACACAGAGAAGATAAAATTATGTTGAGAAAGATCTGACTGAAAAATACCTACTTCTAAGTGTTAAGACTGAAAATGATAAATTATTAATTTTGGAATCTTTATGAAAAACCCTTTCATTCTGCTAAAAATCTGTATCTTTTTCAAAGTCTCATTCTATTTCAAATGTAATAGTATGCATATGCATCCCCCCAAATTTTTTAATATAATTGAACAAAACCAGAATATAAATTGTGTGTATAAATAATATAGTAATTGTTTTGCTCATAAAAATTAAATTTAACTTAAGTGAATTCATTTTTCTGTAGAAAAACAGTATAAATTTTATATTTTAAAGAATCTATTTGATGTATATAGTTGAGAGTATGGTTCTCTACAAAGTAGTACTTTATTTATAGTGTACCCTATATTTAAGTATGAAATTTATTGGAATACAAAAATTAGCTTTCAGTGTGGTTATATTCAAGCAAAGTTCTTGTTAAAACAGACTATTGATCAAATGTAACATTTGTATATAAAAAGACAAAAATTACTATGTTCTCGATTACATTTACTTTTCCTTCTAATAAGAAGTTTATATTCTTTTGTTGACATGATAGTTTAATTTGCTTCACAGAAGTCCCGTAGTTTATTGTAGTTATAGTCAACTCCCCAAAGATATCCATGAAAATCCCTCAAAATCATGAAGTGTTTTTTCTATGTCTTCTTCTATGTATTTCAAAGTTTCAGGATTTACATCTAAGTCTTACTCCATTTAGAAGTTAATTTTTTTGTGTACTATATGAAATAGTAGCCTAATTTTATACTTTTATGTCTTGTTATTCTGTATTTCTAACTCCATTTGTTGAAGAGATATTCCTTTCTCCATTGTTTACGATTGGCTGCATTTGTCATATATTATCTTACCATGAAGTGTGTTTTTTTTTTTTTTTTCCTGGGCTCTCAATTCTTTCCCAGTGATCTGCATGTCCATTTTTATTTCAGTACCAATTACTAAAGTAATTGTTTTGATTACTTTAGCTTCACAGGAATGTTTTAAATTCATGAGTTTGAGAATATTATACCTATACTCTTCCTCTTTTTCAGGGTCTCATTGGCTTTTTGAGGGATTTTGTGGTTCTTTATAAATTTCAGTAATATTTGTTTTATTCTTTGAAGAATGCCTTTGAAGTTTTAATAAGGATTGCATTGAATCATTTCTTTTTCTTCCTCTTTTTTTTTTTGCATTTACTTTGGTTAAGATGGCCATTTTGACAATTTCATTTTTTTCAATGAATGAACATGGGCTAATTAATATCTATCTTCTGTTTCCAGTTCTGTTTCTTTTAAGAATCTTATGGTTTTCATTGCATATGTCTTTCACACCTGTTATGTTCCCTTTATCCCATTTTATTGAGTGTTTTAATCATAAATGGACACTGAATCTTGTCAAGTAACTTTTCTGCATCTAATGATGTGGTCATATAATTTTTAACTTTCATTTTGTTGATGTAGAGAATTACATACTGATATTTATATGTTTAATCATCCTTGCATCCCGGAAATCAATAGTGCTTGTCAATTATGTATGATACTCTTAAATTTATATTGAATTCATTTTGCTAAGATTATGTTAAATATATATATATGTATACACATATACATATGCATGTGTGTATATGTGTGTATATGTAACATTCATCAGGCATATTATTTTAAGGTATTTTTATGTGCTGTATTTGACAGATTTTTGTATCAGAATGATGTTGGCCTCATAAATTATGCTTGGAAGCATTCCTTCATATTCCACTTTTTTCAAATTTTTGAGAAGGATAGGTATTAGTTCATCATTAAAGGATAGTAGAACTCATTAGTGAAACCATCTGGTCATGGGAATTTTTAAAAATTATATCAATTACCTAACATATAATTGGTCTGTTCAGACTTTATGTTTCTTCCTGATTCAGTCTTGGAATGCTGTGTGCTTCTGTAAATGTGCTCATTCCTTTTATGTTTTCTAGTTTATTGGCATTAAGATGATTGTAGTAGTTTCGTATGATCCTCTATTTTTCTGAGATGTTTTATAACGTGTCATCTTTCTTTTATGACTCTTTATTTTATTTTTTATTTATTTATTTATTTTTGTGGGTCCCTCGCCGGTTGCTGTGGATTGTACTGGCGCTGCAGAGGCTGCGGGCAGCCTCGAAACCCAGCACTCAACCGCTGCACCACCAGGGGAGGGCCCTATGATTCTTTTTAATAGAGTTTTGGGTTTTTTTGCCCTTTTTCTTAATAAGTCTAGATAGAAGTTTGTGTATTTTATATTTTTTCAAAAACAAGATTTTGATTTCTTTCATTTTGTACTATTTTTAAATTTTTATTTTACTTAATTCCATCCTTTGCTGTTCTTTTGTTGTCACTGAAGTAACATTGGTTTAAAATATGTTGTATGCTTAGAGGTATAGGAACCTTAGAAGTATGTCACCACACCCTCTACTAAGGCACCTGTATTCCTCCATTCTAAGTTATATTATTTCCTAGTTTCTCATGACTTTTGGATTTATTTTAATTTTTTCTAGTTCCTTAAAGTGTAATTTTAGATTACTTTTCTGAGATGTTTCTCGATGTAAGCCTTTGCTATATTCTTCCCCCCTCATATGTTCTTGCTGTTCTCCATGGTATGTTTCAGCTTGTGTCTTCATTTTCATTTTCTAGGTGATTTTCTTTTAAGATCTCTTTTTTTATTTACTCATTAACTCTATATTTATTCATATTGTGCTGTTTAGCTTTGATATATTTGATGTTATTCCTGCTTTTGCATGATTGATTTCAATTTAGATAACATTGTGATCAAAGATGATACTTGATAAGTGTAAATCTCCATGAATTTATTTACACTTGTTTTGTGATTCAACATGCAATTACCCTTGAGAATATTCCACACTATGCATTTAGAATTTTGCAAGATATTTCCAAATTACCCTAAAAAATTTTAACATGAAAAATGCTTTCACATTTTATTGAAATTTACACTTTGCCAGTATAATTGTTTCAATTATTTATTTTGATTTGTCTTTTTAAATTGAATATCTATGCAACACTCATATCGTTTTTATCAAATGTTATTCCAAATATTTTATTCTTTTTTAAAATTTTATTCAACTTTACTTACCTATTTTATTTATTTATTTATTTATTTTTGTAGAATTTTTTTTTATTTTCTTTCTTTTTAAAATATTTATTTATTTATTTATACAAGAACTGGGGTACAGGCCAGATTTGCGGGAAGGTGAGAAGATTCACCAGAGACAGAGCGGGGAACAGAACAGGTAGACTGATGAAATACACTGCTGAGGGGAGCAGCGGGTGCAACAGGAGAGGTCTCCTACGCCAAGTCGGACCCTTGTCATCTGGCCAGGATCAAACCGTGGCTGCAGGGGCTGTAGACAGCTTCACTGTTCGGTGCTCAACTGCCTGAGCCACCAGGGGAGGTCCTATTTTATTTATTTTTAAATATTTATTTATTTATGCATACAAGAACTGGGGTACAGGCCAGAGGTGTAGGGGGTGAGAGGATTCACCAGAGAGAGTGGGGAGCAGAACAGTCAGACTGACTGAAATATACTGCTGAGGGGAAGAGTGGGTAAGTCAGGAGATGTCTGCTGTGCCATGTGGGTTGCTATTTGCCCACTACATGTTTTGCATATATTTCCCCAGTTGGTTATTTAAACTATTTTGTTTTTCTTCTTTGGTATTTTTCAAATAAAGAATTTAAAAGTTTTGAAACTTATATACTATTCAATGTCATCTCGTAATACAACTGAAAAAGAGGCTTACAGAATATTTTGATATCATTTACATATAAATAATCAACCAGTTCAGTGCATTAAAAGCTTTTAATTTAGAGATTGAATTGTTTGTCCACAAACTGTATGTATGGGTAAAGAAGTGCAATCACTGGGTTATGAATCTTGAGAGAGCAGGGATTAACTAATTGATGTAAATAACTGATTTTAACATCTTTGGTATATCGTTGCTCATAATTTCTTAAATAGTATTTTATGTGGTAGCGTTCCTCTAAATGATAATAACTATTCTCCCGAAAATAACTGAGTGATAAAATATTTTAGAAAAAAATCCATGAGATAGTCATCTTTTAAAGACAGCATTAGATCTTGGAAGTTTTGAAGAAATCTTACAATGAGAAAACACATTTAATTTCAGTGTTTCTCATGTCATTCACACACAAACTCTGCTCCTGTGTATTCTAGCAGTGCTCTTACAGGAAATTCTAGCAGAGCTAATGTGTGGTCTTTTTCTTACAGAAGAGTTAACATATGCAATTTTAAAAAGAGTAGTAAACAATATTCCAAATATGAAACATTATTTTTAAAATTATCCTATAGCTTAAAAGCAATGGTATGTACCCTGAAAAGGAATTTAAAACTCTGATATAATAACTTAAAATACTTTAAACTAATGGAATTTTTATCTTTGCTTGAGTCAAATAAGCAAAAAGTATATGACTATAATATCCACACCTTGAGCTTCTCAGATGTGAAGAAATAAAAAGGCAAATTTTAAGAAATAACTATAATATGTTGACATTATTCTCAGCAGGAATAATAGATTATGGTTGTGTTTTTATAACACTCAGAGAACTTTATATAAAACTATCTATAGTTCTCTGAAATAGAGTAGAATGCTAAAAAGCCTTATTCTATTATTTTTTTTCTTTTGAGTTTTTTCCACCAGCTTACTCTATGTGGGAAAAGAAAAAAAAAGAAATCTCTTAAAAGCAATTTACAACCATTTAAATTTAAGTCTCTGACTTTATGTGATCTTATTAGTGTAAAACTGAAAAAAAAGTCAAGTTTCAGAATTACATTGTCAAAACTTTACATTATATAAAGTGCATGCCATAATTTTAAGACTTACTAAGATCATTTTTAGTTCCTTATGTCCTCTTTAATGAGATTCCACAGTATGTTAAGTAACAAGTAAACAAGGTCCATTTGGATGAGAAATTAATTTTTTAAAATATATTTTGCATCATTCTTCCTTTTTGTACAATGTTTGCTTTCTCCTTTAAGGTGTAGTCCCTATAAAATTCCCACCACCAATTTATCCATGTACTATCACCATAGTCCCTTCTGCTCTTCCCTCCCCTGTTTTGACCCCTCTCCCTTTCCCTCTGCTGGAGAATGTCTGATTTATAGTTGCCTATTAATTTTGTTTCTTTATATATTATAACTATTTTTTCCTCATCCATTATTTGGTCCCCTTACAATCCTCCCATAAGGGAAACAATCTGATATTTTTGTTTTCCTGTCTGACTTATTTCACTGAGCATAATACATTTCAGTTCCATCCTTGTTGCTGTAAACGCCATGAGTTTATCTTTTTTGAGACCTGAATCTTTCTAGGAGAAAAATGCATCACAGCATTTGTTTATGAGTATGCCATAGATAAACAGAAAATTTAATATCAAGGAATGATCTTGATTTTTGATTTGTTACATACTTGTGTTTAAATCTATTGTGAGACTTTAAAATTACATCAGATTGTTGAAGTAATAATTTTCTTGGCTTCTGTGGCTTAAAATTCCTTTCTGAAATCAAGAAAAAAATAGTCTGTCTGCAATGCAGAGACATAACTAAAGTGATAATTGGTTCTATTTGATCCACATACTCTATGCATTTAAAAAGGTGTTGCAGAATACTAATGCCCTTCAGACTAAACTAGCATACATTTTGCTATAAATAGATACATGTTGATAGAAGGAAGAAATGAAAGACGAAAGGAAGAAAAGGAAAGATGTTGGGAGCATGAAGAAATAAAAGGAAGGGGCCTCCCTGGTGGTACAAGGGGTTAAGCACTGCACTGTGAAGCTGTCTACAGCCTCTGCAGCAGGAGTTCATTCCAGGCCTGCCAGGCAGCTACCCACATGGCATGGTGGACCTCTCCTGTTTCCCCTGCTTCTCCTCTCAACAGTGTATTTCAGTCAGTCTTGGTGAATCATCTCACCCCCAGCCTCTGGCCTGTACCCCAGTTCTTGTATGCATAAATAAATAAAGCTTTAAAGAAATGGAAGGAAGGAAGGAAGGAAGGAAGGAAGGAAGGAAGGAAGGAAGGAAGGAAGGAAGGAAGGAAGGAAGGAAGGAAGGAAGGAAGGAAGGAAGGAAGGAAGGAAGGAAGGAAGGAAGGAAGGAAGGAAATTTTTTTAACACACGACCATAAAACATTGAGTTCTCAGAGAGCATATCTCTATAAGAGAAAATAAACTCCTCTACTTGCTGAGCAGTATTTCAGGCAGACACTCTATATTTATGTTCTTCAGGGCCCAATATTATCTCTGTTGAACAGATGTTATTAATTATCTGATATGTCACAAACCCTTATTTCCTATTTAAATTTTTAACAAGATTAGCTAGCTATATAAGTATATACAGCCTAATAACCCCTTTAGTCAATAGATATGTTTCAATTTAACCCATTTGCATTTTCTCATCACAAAAGCAAGTTCACTAGTTTTCACATGGGGTTAGTACAAATCTTTGCTGAAAAATTAATTTAAGTCGCCCAATATCAGATAAGTTTGTATGTAGAGCAATGTTTTGGGTAGTTCTATTTGTAACCATTTATCAGTTATCGCGTTCAAATATTTTAAAATTAAACTCCCTAATACTGGGAATAAACTTACTTTTTTTTTAAAGATTTATTTTATTTATTTATACATGCACTGGGTACAGTTAGAAGCACGGGAGAGTGAGAGAATTCACCAGAGCCAGAGTGGGGAACAGAACAGGCAGACTGATGAAATACACTGCTGAGGGGAGCAGTGGGCGCAGCAAGAGAGGTCTGCGGGCCACCCTCGCCGGTGGCCAGCGATTGAACCTGCACTATAGAGACTGCGGGCAGCTTCGCAGCCCAGCGCTCAACTGCTGCACCACCAGAGGAGGCCCTCTATATTTATTTCTAATGTGCATTCCCAGGTTAACTCTTCCTTCTGCAAATTAAAATATTACAGATATATAAAGAAGGTCCTTTTTGAATTAAAGAAGGAGTGAGATATTTTGGAAATATTTTTAAACTCTTGGTTTAAAACCATACAATTTAAAGGAGAGTAAAAGAAAATGTGGATGATTTAAAAATTAATTTGAAAATTCATTCAAATAACCGATTCTGATTTATAATTCCTGTTCAGCCATTGAGCTAGCAATATAAAAATGAGCAATTTTGACTAATAAAATTTTTAAGTACCTTCCTCTCTCTTTTCCCCTAATTTCTATATTATCTTTCATTAGTTACAATCAATGAGATTTAATAAAGATTTTTAGTTATAGTTATAATCATGTTTTGCTTTATCCAAATAATTTGAGATTTCCTTTATAGCTTGCTGTTACATTTTTGTAGATTAAGTTCACTTTATAATGATACATTTAGTTTCACTGACTACTTTAAGCATAGGGCCAAGCTAAGGATCATCAGAAACAATATAAACAATTCTATTTTTGGATAATCAGATCTCATCTGTTCAGGATCAAATATATTGCACATGAAATATCCTTATATACTTCATGTGGTTCTGTTTCTTATGGCAATGAATATTCATTATCTTATAATGTATGTTAAAATGTTTGTGTATATTTTAAAATTTGAAAATCAATTCCATTGTATTCTAGTGCACAAGTATTTTGATATTTAATTTTATGGCACAAAAGTAGAATGGTGCAGAGTATTAAATTCATGATAGAGTTGCGGTGTGTACTGTATATTTTCCAGATTCTAACACCTTACAAAATATCCCCCTACCATTATTTGCCCTGGACTGGTCATTGAATCTCAAGTTTTTAATGATATATGGCACATGTTTATGAATACCTGAATTTAAGAATGAACCTTCTAAAACCAATTTGACTTCTAACATGCTATTTAAAAAAAAAAACATATAAGGAATTGTATTTAAAATTGTACATCTGGTGCTAGTCACTGTGATTAAAAAAATGTAGATACTAACCTCACCTTTGTATCATGCACATTTTAACTTACCTTTGTTTGTAAATACAAAGAAAAGACAATGACCTGAAAACTCTTCATTATTGGCAAGGATCATCAAGAATAAGCAGGCTATGAAAATGGGAAGATTTTTGGGTGTTTCTAGGGATATGCTTCACATGTTCTTTAAAATTGAAAGGAAGGGAAGAAAAGAGTAAGAAAATTGCTTCTGGGGTATATATTGGTAAATTACATGATGAAAGCTATCAAAATGACATTTTTGTTTTTCAAATAAATTCATTTTCCTGGAAATTATGTATACACACACACACACACACACACACATATATATATATATATATAAATGCACATAATATGTGTTATGCATATGACACAAACACATACAGAGCTTTTCTGGTAATGATGATTTATTTATTTCCACTTAGGTACTGTTTTTATGAGATGGAATGAACTATTTATCATTGTTGGTATACAGTCACATAAATCACTTGGTTCAATATATCCAATGTCTTAATTTTCTCCACTAATATACAGTAAATAAGGACTGCATTTTTCATACTATACCACTAACTCTAACATTAATGAAGAGAGTATTGAAGAGAAAACATATTAATCAAAGTGATTAATATGTATTATTCGGCAAAGGATGAATTTACTAATTGTTGTATAGATAACAACTCTTTTTTTTTTCCTTGCCTTTAGAGAGGATCTCCATAGGCAAGTATTATTATTTTTTCCTTCCACTCTTTAATTTCACAGTGAGATTATTCAGTAATTCAAAACATACTCTAATACCATTATCTTATTTTAGGAGATGAGGAAGATACTACATAAGTGTTAAAATGTGCACTGATATTTTTAATGAAATTCAGAGTTTAATGAACATTTTCTTGTATCTTCTAATTCTTTTTATGGAGGTTACATAGCAATATGTTTAAATGCATATGTTAACTTCATTTTGTTAAAAGAAATGCTAAACTACAAATTTAAATTTTTAAGGCATAATTTTCATTTTTCCATCACAGATTGTTAATACAAAAAAGTATTTCAAAGAACATAATACATATTAATAAGAGTAGAAGATTCTAATCCATATCTAAGCAATCTAAGTTTCTTACTTTTATTCGAATATTAAAATAATGATATTGTAAAATGTTTTTATTTTTTATTATTTGTATTCCTCATTTTGCAACAAGGAAATTAGAAGTATGAAAATGTTTTAAAGGCAAATAGAATCCAGCCTTACAGCTTTAAATATCATCATTTACTGTTGGCTCTTATATTTGCAATTCTTATCTCAACCATTACCCCAAAATTCCAGATTCACTTGTCTAATTGTCTATTATAATCTCCACATGATTATTCAAAATCTAAACTTTAGAAGACCTGAACTAAACATCTGTTCTACACCCTTTAGACTTGTTTCTCTTCCTTCCATTTCAGTAAAGGCAACTATATCCTACTGCTTGCTAAGTACAAAAATAATTTTTAATGTTTTATCATTTTTAATGACGAATTGTTGGTTTAGAACAGTGTATAATACTTAGAGTAAAGGGTCACACATTTTCAATATCATGCCACCTCACCATGCCCCTCACCAAAATACCCATAGTCCTCTACATGGTCCGTTGGACACGCTTCTCACCCACCTGCCCTCTCCCTACCATACGCCTTTGTTAGCACCAATTCTGTAATCAGATTTCTAGGGTTTGTTTTGGTTAAAATTTGGTTCTTTTTGCACTGAAGAGATAAATGTTCCTGTATTTGTCTTTCTCAGGTAAAAATTCTTAGTCACCCTATGCATTTCTTTCTCTTTTTTTTAAGATTTATTTATTTATGCATACAAGAGCTGGAATACAGTCCAGAGATGCAGTGGGTGAGAGGATTCACCAGAGACAGAGCGGGGAACAGAACAGGCAGACTGACTGACATACACTGCTGAGGGGAGCAGCGGGCGAGGCAGGAGAGTTCTCCTGCACTATGTGGGTCACTTCCATGGCCTAGTATGAACTGGTGCTGCAGTGGCTGCAGATAGCTTCATAGTGCTGCATCTTAACCCCTTGCACCACCAAGGATGACCCACATTTATTTTTGTTTCACATGTTCCTCCAACTATCATTTTTTTTAAGATTTATGTATTTATTTATTTACACAAGAACCGGGGTACAGGCCAGATTTGCGGGAGGGTGAGAGGATTCACCAGAGACAGAGCTGGGAACAGAACAGGCAGACTGACAAAATACACTGCTGAGGGGAGCAGAGGGTGTGACAGGAGAGGTTTGCTTTGCCATGCGGGACCCTAGGCAGCCGGCTGGGATCAAACCAGCGCTGCAGAGGCTGCGGGCAGTCTCACAGTGCTGCACTCAACTGCCTGCACCACCAGGGGAGGCCCTCCAACTATCTTGAGGCTTCTAGAAATCTTAACCTGAATGATGTTAAACCTCTGCTACTAATTCTCTGACCCAATATTTCAATTTTTCCTGTCTAAATGAAAGCAGCAGCCTCTTAACTATTCCGTTTTCAACTATCTATGTCCTCCTGGTCCATTAAAACACATAATGAGCACAACAGTCAGAAGTAAGTAAGTAAGATCTCTCAATCATCTGCCTAAGTCTTCCAATGGATTCACTTTTAACTCAAATAAAAGCCAAAATTCATAAAATGCCTGCAAGACCATGAAAATGTTGTTTTATTTAGCTTTCTGATCTTATTTTCGTGTGTTCTTTCTTTTTTATTTTAACAGTCTAGTCATAGAAGCTGCCTCATTTTTCCTTCAACAAACCAATCATTCACCTGCCTCAGAACTTTAAAACTTTCTGTTGTGTTTGTTCACTTCCCGTTACCACAGAGCTGTTCTTTGGCTCTTCAGGACTCTGCCCAGTGGGTTCTGTAAGCCCTTTGCACTTACGTAATATAAAAACAAATAATGAACATTTTCATCCTTCTCCACTTTATTGTTCTGCATAAGACTTTCATTACATAGCACTTATTCATGTTGTTTATTCGTTTATTATATAATTTATTTATGTGTTCATCCAGTCATTCATTGCCAAACGCCTACTTTGTATCTTTCATATATGAACTTTTTATTCATTGTAGTATTCCCAGCACATAAAATAGAGCCTAGTATATAATGGATTCTTGGAAAATGCTAGAAAAATGACTAAGTGGAATTCATAAGACTGAACTTTATGTTTGATAATAAACTTATTTTCATTATCGTATACTGATTGTTTTTTTTTCATTCTTTATTTTATTTCTTCTGTGTAGAACTGAAACTTTAACTAAAATAGTTTCCACTTTATATTTGAGAATAATACTGTCTTCTCTCATAATCTTTAAAATGGTTTAGCCTTTACAACCAACTAACACAACTGACTGTTTTAGTTGATACACAGAGGGCTAATTGGCTACTTATTTGCAAATAATTGAAGACAAACTTCATAAACTCACTTTAAATCCCATACTTCCATTATATAACTTAAGAACAAAACACCCCGAAGTATAATCATACCCACTATAATTTAAGTTCTTGAAGTCCAATTGAGAGCTCTATGCTATGACCCTTTGTGTCCCAGCTGTTCTCTGCTTTCCATCTTTAATTTCTTCTCAGAACAATTTCAGATGTGTATGACCTGTGCTTTCTTAAAGGTCCCCACAGTTAGAAGGTTTGGCTTAATGTTGCACTGTCCCATATTGGAAATCTTAATGATTTTTGACTAAGAGGTCCTCTTTCACATTTTTCAATAGGACTTGAAAATTATTTGGCTGGTGCTGCTCTTACTTAGAGAACCTCTAGGACAATAACATATATAATGATGCAGTTAAAAAAGACTGACTTTCAATTTCTGAAGCTCAGAAAAATCGTGAAGCCTTTATTTAAGGAGAAAATTCTTGCATATAAATATAATTAGAACAGGGAGAATAATGAGGTAATGCAGTGATCATATTTTGTGAAGAAACTGAGATGAGTAGAATTTTTCAAAAATTTAAATTAGCATTGTGTTATTAATCTTCATAAATATCACACCCTGACTTCCCATTAGGTGGAGAGAAAAACATTTACACATGATTAAAATGAAACTCAGAGCAAATACATTATAAACTTTCCAAGGGATCATCAACTCAAAGGCTTTAAACAAAGAAAGGGCAAGTAAAAATAAAGAGAAATTTCACTGGTATTTAAATTTTAACATATAATTAAAAATTTACTACATGTAATTTTTCCTTAGATTAAAACCTGTTATCTTTATGAGTTGCATGTTTAAACATATTTCTTTATTAAATTTTAATGCAGTAGCTTCAGTAATAGATGATGATTTCAGGTTGGAAGATACACTGAATATTTCAGAATGTGGGCTTCAGAGATACTACTTTTTCCTTTGCATTGACATGTATTAGTGTTATATTATAATGCTATATGCAAATGCTGTATTGTTATTGGGTTAATATTAAACTGATTTTATCTGTTTTAATGAAGTACCATCGTTTTATATTCTTGTTAATATTTTGACAATATAGCTGCTCAGTTGTAGTCACACACCTCCCACCATCAAAGCACCCACAATCTTACACTACAGTCCATTTTGCTCTCTACTTCCCACCCCATATTCTTACCCTTTTTCATGTGGATGCCACAGATCTATGTTCAGTTTTCAAGGGTTAGTTATAAAAATTGTCTTTGTCTTATCCTTTTTTTCCTCTTCATTTCATATCTATGTGACACCATCCAGTATTTATCTTTCTCTTTCTGGCTAATTACATTTATCACAACCCCTTCCTGCTCCATCCATGTTGCTGCAAATGGCATGAGCTTATCTTTCTTCATTGCTGAGTAGTATTCCATTCTGTATATATACCACATCTTCTCTGTGGTACACATATGTTGTTGCCATATCCTGGCTTTTGTAAATAGTGTTATAATAAATGTAGGAGTACAGATATCCTTTCAATTAGTGTTTTGTATTCTTTAGGTAAATTCCTAGGAGTGGAATTTCTTGGCAGTATGTCACATCCATTTTCCTTCTATTTACTATTTTGCTAATCTAAGTCCTTTAATAATATTTTATATCTCTCCTTTTATGGGTATTTTATTTTCTTGCTAGGTTGATTTGGACATATCTATTTCATTTGAAGCAATTATAAATGGAGTTTTTGACTTAAATGTTTTTCTTGTTTGTTGTTTGTATATAAAAAGGATCTGCATTTTTGTATGCTGATTTTGTAGACTTCCATTCTGCTGTATTCATTTACTGTTTCTAAAAACTTTTTGATGGAGTCTTTAAGACCATCTATTTATAATATTATAATCATTTTCAAATGCTGATAGTTATCACTTTTTCTTTTGTTATTTGGATTCCTTTTATTATCTATGTTTCTCTAATAGTTTTGGCTAAAACCTCTAAAACCTCTTAAACAGAATTTGTGACAGTGGGCAGCCCTGTTTTGTTCCAGATCTTATAAGAAAAGATTTCAGTTTTGTACCATTGAGTATTATATTGAATGCTGCTTTGTGATATATGGTGTTTAATATATTGAGGTAGTTTACTTCTATTCTCATCTTGGTTAGAATTCTTATCATAAATGGGTGTTGAGTCTTATCCAATTCTTTCCTAGCATCTATTGATATTTCCATATGTTTTCATCTTTATTTTTATTGACATGAAATATTAACTGATTCATGTATATTAAAAACCATCCTTGCATTCGTGGGATGAATCCACCTAATCCTGATGTATAATACTTGTGATATACCTTTCAATTGGATTTTCTGTATTTTGTTGAAAAGCTTTGTTTCAATGTTCTCAGGGATATTCATCTACAATTTTATTTTCTTGTCTGTCTTTGTTTCACTATTAAGGTATTAGTGATATCATGACATGTCTTTGGGAGACATATTCTTTTATTTTTAAAAACAATTTGAGCAAAGTGGACAGTAATTTTTCTTTAATTTCTTTCTAAAACTTCAATTTTAAACTATCTTCTATTTACAAGAATTTCCCCTTACCAGCAAACACAAACATAGAATCAAAACTGGAAGAAAGTTATACAAACAAACAAATGGCAATCAAAACAAAAATCAGAACCAGCTATTCTTTCATCTGATAAAATAGAATCTTAGGTAATTACTAAGAGACAGAGAAAGGGGGCCTCCCTGGTGGCACAAAGGGTTAAGACGCAACCTATGAAGTTATCCATAGCCTCTGCAGCACAAGTTTGATCCCCGCTGGACAGGGAGCTACCCACATGGCACAGTAGACCTCTGCTCACTTGCCCTGCTACTCTCCTCTGCAGCGTATTCCAGTCAGTCTTCCTGTTCTGTTCCCCACTCTGCCTCTGGTGAATCCTCTCACCCCCTACACCTCTGGCCTGCACCTGAGTTCTTATATGCATAAATAAACCTTTTTAAAAAAAGGAAAGCTAAAGAAGGACACTATTTTATGATCAAGGGTCTAATATAAGAAATGCATATGCACCAAATGATGGATCACTGAGATTCATAAGAAAATTAATAGCCTAACTTGAGAGATATTGATAATAGCATATTAAAACTAGGTGACCCTACTTACAACAAAGAAAATATCAAAATACAAGTAAGGAAGTGACAACTAAATGAGGAGCCAGACCAAACGGGTGTAACAGACATATATAGAACCCGTCTCAGCAGTGCGCTGATGGTGGCTGGCATCTGATTCTGAGGCTGTGTGGATTTTCATTGCTGCACTCTTCCCTCTTGTGGGTTTTACTGCCTTGTTAACAAAGTTCACTTAAGTTTTTTGTACCCTTTGCCTTTGAACCAATGCTTCTATTATGTGCTGGCTTCCTTGGTTTTCCCTGAGAGTTTTTCTTTTTGTTTGTTTGTTTTACTTTGTTTTATAGCAGTTTTGCTGTGAGTATTTGGAGGAGGTGAGTCCGGCATCTTCACTTCTTGGACTCCGTAGGAGAGCATTTCTCAGACTAAATATAAATCATCTTTTAAAAGATAAAATATTTATATTTTATGATGAGGAAGTAAGATTAATGAGTCATTCCTATTACAATAACAAAAAATGTTAAAATTTGAATAGCAGACCATGGGCAATTATTTTACAGACGAGACAACTGTTCATCAATATTTTCAAATGTTTAATGGAAGTTCTATTGCCTGAGATTATTCATATGACAAACTGAGTTATTGGAAAAATAATTCCTTAAAAAATTACCTCACTCTTTCTGCCCATGCTTAAAAAAACAAGTGCCAACTAACTTACTGGGAATGTATGGTATAGCAAAGGCATGTTTTACTCATATTCAGAGTGTTCTTCTGTAGAGATGCAAATAAAACTGCATATAAACCGACAGCAACACTTACAAGATGGCATTTCCCAATCTGCCAAGGGAACGCAGCTGGAGAAATATGTACAGTACTTAATCTTTAAATCAAACATAAACTAGCAAGATATTTACTACTGTATATATAATACCATTACCTTTCACAAAGTAGAATTTTTGCTTTCTTCTTTCCTTGACATTAATAAATGATGCCTTCATAGTTTTTTTTTTTTAAGGTTGGGAACTTATTAAATGCACAAATATTTAATAATATTTATTATATAATTTTTGTAATTCAAAATTGTATTCTCTTTCTTTTTTCCTTCTTCCTATTTCTTACATTCCTTTACGAGTACCTTTGTCTCTGACAGTGTTTCTTTGATATCTTACTGAGTTTTAAGCCCTCATCTAGGTATTGAAAAAAATGTGGTATACAGTTGGGATCTCTGGCCAAAGTGATGATGTCATTTACAAGCAGATGTTTTAAATGAAATGCAAATAAAAATTCATAAAATGAAAAATTGCAAAATGAGAGGAGACAATAGGATAATGGAGTGGGAGGGGTAGGGGAGAAGGGAGAGTCAAGGAGGGGACAGGAGAAGAGAGCCAGAAAATTAACTTTTTTTTTTTTTTAAAGATTTATTTATTTATTTATACAAGCATTGGGTATAGTTAGAAGCGCGGGAGGGTGAGAGAATTCATCAGAGCCAGAGCGGGGAACAGCACAGGCAGACTGATGAAGTACACTGCTGAGGGGAGCAGCAGGCGCTGCAGGAGAGGTCTGCAAGCCATGTGGGACCCTCGCTGGTGGCCAGGGATCAACCGGCACTGCAAAGGCTGCAGGCAGCTTCGCAGCCCAGTGCTTAACCACTGCACGAGGGGAGGCCCTAACCTTTTTTTTTTTTTTTAAGATTTATTTATTTATGCATACAAGAACTGGGCTGTAGGCCAGAGGCGCTGGGAGGTGAAAGGATTCACCAGAGAGAGTGGGGAGCAGAAGAAGCAGATCTCCTGAAATACACTGCTGAGGGTAGCAGTGGGAGAGACGGGAGGGGTCTGCTATATCTTTTGGGTCACCCCTTGGCCCTGGGTCACCCCCCTGGCCCGCGGGAATGAAACTCATACTGCAGTGGCTGGTAACAGCCTCATAGCACTGTCTTTAACCCCTGCACCACCAGGGAGGCCCAGAAAACTTACTGATTTTAATTCTCTTAATTTTTTGGGAGATGTGATATTGTGGAATTCTCTGTTAAGAACACACATTATTATGCCTCCCTGGTGGTGCAGGAGTTAAAGTCTCAGTGTTATCAAGCTAAGGTCAGTGCTATATAAGCTAAGGTCAGCAGACCTCTCCTGTCTCACCCACTGCTCCACTCAGCGGTGTATTTCAGTGTATATGCCTGTTCTGCGCTCCACTCTGTCTCTGGTGAATCCTTTCATCCCCTGCACCTCTAATCTACACCCCAGTTATTGTATGCATGCATAAATCTATTTTTTAAAAAGAACACTCATTATCAGGTAATCTTAATGACTATTTAAAAATCCTGCTGCCAAATGTTTTATGTGCCATAAATCTACTATGATATAATTTAAGATCCATAATCCTTAGAATTTAAGCTGTAAATTATTCTTCCTTTGGGAAGCTATAAAAATTTCTTAACACCATGGAACTATTGTAGGCATATTGGGCTTAAAGCAGATTGTTTGTACTCATTTTAGGAAGAAAACCACTGACATCCCTAACTCTGCAAATATTTCATACTAATATTTTTAAATAAATAGCCTGTAATTCAATCAGGAAACAAGGAAAGCATAATCTTAGAGAGAGAGGATAAATTACTAAAACATCTGGATAAAAATAAATCCTATCAACCTTACCTCACAAGTCCTACCATATTACAACTTATAGTTAGGCATGTGGGCTCTTTATTTTTTTAAAGATTTATTTATTTATGCATACAACAACTGGGATACAGGCCAGAGGTGTGGGGGGGTGAAAGGATTCACCAGAGACAGAGTGGGGAACAGAACAGTCAGATTGACTGAAATACACTGCCTAGGGCAGTAGCAGGTGAGTCAGGAGAGGTCTCCTGCGCCATGTGGGTAGCTCCCTGGCTGGCTGGGATCGAACTGGTGCTGCAGTGGCTGTGGATAGCTTCATAGGTTGCGTCTTAACCCCTTGTGCCACCAGGGAGTCTCTGAATGTGGGCTCTTTAGAGCTGGAGAGTAGCCCTGAAAATTTCATCTCATTTATAGGTTATATTTGGAGCATGAAAATAAGGAGTTTCATTGGTCATGGCAAGTATTACAGGCTGATTTTGATATGATATACAGGAGTTTTTGGAAAGGAGACAAGATAGCATTGATCCTGTCAGCTAGGTTTATCTTACTTGAAATAGTGATATAATGGTGATTTTCTGTGGACATTCAAACAGTGGAATTTTAAAGAACTTCTAAATAATGACATTGAGACAAATTAGGTTTCAGAGCAAGCTAAAAACATTTTCACACATTGTTCTTTAGTAATTATCTCTGCCTCTAATTATACTGAAAAATAAATAGAGGTTTCTTACTTCTTACTCTTACTAGAAAATATTAATGTTTTCCATAGAAGAAAATAGCTAACTTTGCTGCTGAAGTGCAATCCAGAGCAGCACTATATTTAATGTCTTCTTTGTTTTTGTTAGCCATGGTTATTTTATTTTCTCTCATTAAATGATTGTCTAAACATATATTTTTGTAATATTTAGGCTAAAAATACAAAATGTATAATTCACATAACTTGAAAGTAGAGCCCCATTTATCAGAAATGATAAAAAGTATTAAAGCTAACTGACCACCTATTGATTGAATCATGACTATTATTTTCACATTTTTTAAAATATTATTTTATTTATTTATACATACAAGAACTGGGGTCTAGGCCAGAGGTGCAGGGGGTGAGAGGATTCACCAGAGACAGAGTGGGGAATAGAACAGGTGGGTCTTCTGAAATACACTGCTGAGGGGAGGAACTGGGGAGACAGGAAAAGTCTGTTGTGCAATGTAGGTAGGGCTCAAACTCATGCCACAGTGGCTGGTGATAGCTCTATAGCACTGATACTTATGTAATGTAATGCTTGACATTACATTTCTTATTTCTTCCCTGGGCATTCAACACCAAGACACATAACTCACAGTCCAATGTTTCAATAGAAAACATCATTAGAGCAACATGTGCACAATATATTATACAAATTTAACTTATAACAGAATTTAAAAAAAATCTTTACTTTGGTTCTGAATCTCACTACACAGCTTGTTCAATGGAGTTTATCTTCTCCTGCCCCTCCATATAATGTCACATAATATGGTAGACCCCACACCTTTTAACTTTATTCTTACATTACATTCTTACAATAATTTTAACTACCTATATATATATTTTGTCAATATATATATGTATATATATATTTTGTGTGTGTGTGTGTGTGGTACCCTCACTGGTGGCTAGGGATCGAACTGGCGCTGCAGAGGCTGCGGGCAACCTCGCAACCCAGCGCTCAACCACTGTGCCACCAGGGGAGGTCCAATTTAGTCAAAATATTTACAGTACAAGAGTGTATAAAAATCATAATGGGATGTAACCTCAACTATTTATCTTCTCCCTGGCTCAGGTCAATGTATGAAAGCCTACACTTTCCCCTTTCTTAACCTAATATCCTTGTCTGGGAGGAATGAATGTGTGGAAGGCAATAGAGGACAGAGAATAAGAAATTAGTTGAACTAGTATCCCATAATTTAGTTTTATCACAGTATTAATTATAGTTTTTATTTCACAAGTTACCCCCAGATTTAGTGGTTAAAATAACAGACAGTTATTTCATGGTTTCTGCTTTGAGCAAACTGGGCATCATTTCCATTGGTCCTCTAGCTCAGAGTCTTTCACAGTGTCCCATCAAGTCTCCCATCAAGGTATCGTCTGATGACTGTCACCTCCAGGCTTAACATGGTGGGAATTTAATTTTATGTACACTCCCATAGCAATTAGAAAATTTATTTTTTTAAAGATTTATGCATACAAGAACTGTGGTGTAGGTCAGAGGTAAAGTGTTGAGAGGATTCACCCAAGACAGATCAAGGAGCAGAAGAAGAGAATCTATTGAAATACACTGCTGAGGAGAGCAGCAGGTGAGACAGGAGAGGTCTAATGCGCCATGTGTGTCAGCTCCCTGGCCAGTGATTGAAATCTTGTTGCAGTGTTTGGCGATAGCTTGACAGTGCTGTGTCTTTAACCCCTTTTAACTCCAGGGATGCCCAGTTGGAAAATTTAAATACTGCCTGAAACAGAAAATTTATATTGTCACCACATGACTATTTCCACAGTGTAGCTCACCAAGTGGACTCTGACTTCTGCCACAACAAGCAAATGAGAGAGGAAAGCCTACAACAGAAGCTTGGTCTTTTGAGCTAATCTCAGGAGTGATATCCCAAGGCTCTGCAAGTTTTCTATTCCCTAGAAGTCACTCATTTTGTGCGCAGACCCCTCCTGCTGCCCGCTGGTCCCCTCAGCAGTGTATTTCGTTGGTCTGCCTGTTCTGTTCCCCACTCTGGCTCTGGTGAATTCTCTCACCCTCCCACACTTCTGACTGACCCGGTGCTTGTGTAAATAAATAAATCTTAAAAAAAAAAAAAAAACAAAGAAGTCACTAATTAGCTCCAGCACATTCTTAGGGGAGGGGATGAGATGAGGCATGGATACTAAGAGATGAGGGTAATCACAGTCATATTTAATGCCTCATCACAAGCCCTTCAGTGTGATTCTTTGCCTGCATATGCATCTCTATGTGATTTTGAGAAATGCATGTCACCACAGATGTCTCACTTGTGTTTACATAGATCAAGCAGCAATATTCAAATTCTAGTGGTCATTTAGATTCTTCTGTTAGTCTTTGAGCGAAAGCATCCTTAACATATATATGTATATGTATATATTGGCCTCCCAGGTGGCACAAGGGGTTAAGCACCGCACTATGAAGCAAACCACAGCTACTGCAGCACGAGTTCGATCCCCAGCCTGCCAGGGAGCAACCCACATGACGCAGCAGACCTCCCCTGACTTGCACACTGTTCCCCTCAGCAGTGTACTTCAGTATATCTGCCTGTTCTGTTCCCCAGTCTGTCTCTGGTAAATCCTCTCATCCCCTGCATCTCTGGCCTGTACCCCAGCTCTGGTATGCATAAACAAATAAATCTTAAAAAAAAGATACACACACACACACAAACATACACCTTTTCTTCTTTTACTAGTGTCCATCTGATGCACTGAAGATTTTTTCTAAATCCCTTAACTCTACAAATGGTAGGAGTACAGATGGATCCAAATACAACAAAACTCCATAATGAAAAGGCACATTCCCATTTAATGTCACATAATAGGGGCCTCCCCGTGGCACAGGGGGTTGAGCGCCCCACTGTGAACCTGTCTGCAGCCTCTGCAGCCTCTGCAGCGCAAGACTCCAACATGGCATGAAGCAGACCTCTCCTGTCGTGACCGCTACTCCCCTCCGCAGCGCTCCCCTCAGCAGTGTATTTCTGTCATCTGCCTGTTCTGCTCCCTGCTCTGTCTCTGGTGAATCCTCTCACCCTCCCACGCCTCTAGCCTTTACCCCAGCTCTTATATAAACATACATAAATCTTTGGAAAAAAAAATAATAATGTGACATAATATTGGGTATGTGTCTCCTTCTGTCACCCACTTATACACTTTTTTTTTTTTAAATAGAGGCATGCTTTATTTATTTATTTGTTTGTTTGTTTGTTTTTTGTTTATACATGCACTGGGTACAGTCAGAAGTGCGGGAGGGTGAGAGAATTCACCAGAGCCAGAGTAGGAGCAGAGCAGGCAGAAGGACCGAAGTACACTGCTGAGGGGAGCAGCGGGCGGCAGGAGAGGTCTGCGCGCCATGTGGGACCCTCCTCCGGTGGCCGGGAAGCAGCCGGGGATTGAACCGGCGCCACAGAGGCCGCGGGCAGCTTCGCAACCCAGCATTCAACCACTGCGCCACTGGGGAGGCCCCACTTATACACTCTTTAGTCTTATTTCTCTTGGTAAAACAATCCCTTATTAAAAAAAAAAAATCCAACTACAAAGTTAACATGTTTTAATATAGAAACAAATATGCTAGGAAAATTCAGTTATCAACTCATGTTAATGGAAACCAAAATCATTTTATATGCAGTCATGTCTAAGTAAAAAAAAAAAAAAAAAAAAAAAAAGATTTGGGCCTCCCCTGGTGGTGCAGTGGTTGAGCACTGGGCTGTGAAGCTGCCTGCAGCCTCTGCAGTGCCAGTTCAATCCCCGGCCACCAGTGAGGGTCCCACATGGCGCGACAGACCTCTCCTGCTGTGCCCACTGCTACCCTCAGCAGTGTATTTCATCAGTTGGGCTGCTCTGCTCCCTGCTCTGGCTCTGGTGAATCCTCTCACCCTTCCGTGCTTCTGACTGTACCCAGCGCTTGTATAAATAAATAAATAAATCTTAAAAAAAAAAAAACAATTTATTTATGCATATAAGAACTGGGGTACAGGCCAGAGGTTTGGGAGTTGAAAGGATTCATCAGAGACAGAGTGGGGAGCAGAACAGGCAGATTGACTGAAATACACTGCTGAGGGAAGCAGAGGGCAAGACAGGAGAGGTCTGCTGCACCATGTGGGTCAGTTCCCTGGCCAGGAGTCAAACTCATGCTGCAGTGGCTGACAATAGCTTGATTGCATTGAGGCTTAAACCCTTGCACCACCAAGGAGGCCCTGCAGTCACTGCCTTTAAGGGAAAATATTTTTCTTTATTACCTTTCTGATAGTCATAAGGATATAAGGAAATTATCAAGTCAATAAGTTTCTCTGCATTTATCTGAAATGCATGGTAAACATAACTTTTGATACCTTAGCTATCACCAAAATCAAATATAATTACTTTATGTTTTTTATTGTTTCCCAGTGATTTTATTCATATTCACAAGAGAAATAGGTGTGTATCACATGAAAGAAAAATCAGAAAAGGTTATAAGATTACAAAAACCACACATAGATGAGCCATGAAAATGCTTTCATCTTCATTATATTTTCCCAGTTTTTCTTATGCAAGAGTTTGTATTTTTATGCACATTTGGATATATTTTAGATCACAGGGTGGATCACAAGATAAATGTCAATAAATTCATAAAGATTCAAATGATATAATTTACTTTTAATTTTATTATTGTTATTTTTTAAAGATTTATTTATTTATTTGTTTATTTGTTTATTTATTTATTTATACAAGCACTGGGTACAGTCAGAAGCGCAGGCAGGTGAGAGAATTCACCAGAGCCAGAGCAGGGAGCAGAACGGGCAGTCTGATGAAATACACTGCTGAGGGGAGCAGCGGGTGAGGCAGGAGAGGTCTGCATGCTATGTGGGACCCTCGCCCAGTGGCTGGGGATGGAACCAGCACTGCAGAGGCTGTGGGCAGCTTTGTAGGCCAGCACTCAACTGCTGCGCCACCGGGGAGTCTCTTAATTTTATTATTAACAATATTCCTGTGGTATTTCTCTATGGTCTCACACTATTAGTGAATTTCTACATTTGATTTGGCTTTAATTATGATTTTTTTAAGATTTATTTATTTATGCATATAAGAACTGGGGTGTAGACCAGAGGTACAGGGGAGGGGTGAGAGGATTCACCAGAGTGTGGAGCAAAACAGGCAAATTGACTGGTGGCACAAGGGGTTAAGACGCAACCTATGAAGCCTATGAAGCCACCTATGAAGCCACTGCAGCAGGAGTTTGATCCCCATCCAGGGAACTACCCACATGGCACAGCAGACCTCTCCTGGCTTGCCCGCTGCTCCCCTCAGCAGTGTATTTCAGTCATTCAGCCTTCTGTTCCCCATTCTGTCCCTGATGAATCCTCTCACCCCCTGCACCTCTGGCCTGTACCTCAGTTCTTGTATGCATAAATGTTGTATGCACAACATTTCTCTGCAACTAAACTTTCTTATTTATCTAAAAAAGAAAAATAAAATATGATAATGTCTCAGTTCCCTGCTACCTCTAGAATTGTATCATTGTATTAAATGTGAAGAAATTGTAATTCCTGGGAAAGGAGAAAGAATAAAAGCAGTGAATTCACAGACTCTCTCCATTTAGGTTATGAAGGCATTAAAGAAAATATTATTAACAATAAAAGCAGTAACTTTTAAAAAGGGGTGGGTGAATGAAAAAAATGATTTAAAGGTGATTATGGGTCAATATGTTGGCAGAAATTTGTGGATATTAATTTGAAGTTTGGTAAGTTTCTAATAGAATTATTGTGATCTTGTTCATTTCCTATTCCTTTCCTTCTAAATACTAAAGGGCACATAATTTTTATTAGTAGGAACAATGAAAACAAAACTCAATCGAATGGATATATTTTAACTTGATCCTTGTTACTTGTGATAACTTCATATTTTTGCATGTGAATTTACCCTAACTGATGAGATACAACCAAAATTAAATCAGGGGGCCTCCCTGTGGTCTAGGGGTTAAGTCTCAATTCTACCACTGCTAAGGCCTGAGTTCTATCTCAGGCCATGGAGCTAACCTACATGGAGCTGATCTCTCCTGTCTCACCTGCTGCTCCCCTCAGCAGTATACTTCAGTACATCTGCCAGTTCTGCTCCCTATTCTGACTCTGGTGAATCCTCTCAGTTCCCATACCTCTGGCCTACACCCCAATTTTCTATGCAAAAATAAATAAGATCTTTTAAACAAAAAGGTAAATCAATCAATATGTAAAGATTGCTAAAACACAGTACTACAACAGGGCCAAAGGACAGTACTTAAGAAAGCTCCAGGGAACAGTGCCCAAGTGGACAACATGTCACTGTCAATGGGTTCTTACCCATGTGCACAATTTGCAAGATTCCTCAGGCTCAGGGTTTTATTTAACACAGAGGAAACAGGAGACACGAAATAGTTTTGAGCCAGAAATGATCAGATGTCTCACCCCAGACAGTATCTACAGTGACCGGAAGCCCCAAACAAAGGCTGCTCATATAAGCTGATGTGACGCTGCAGCAGCCCATAGCAGCAGTCTGAAGGCTGGATTGGACACCAGAGCGGACAGTGACAGACTCAGCAGCAACAGGAGGCGGTGCCAGATCACCAGAGGTTGTGGAAAGCTCTTTTGTGAGCTGTTGGCATACACAAATAGCTCTTTGAGATATCAGACTGAAGACAAAACATGCCCCTTGTAGGCATTATCTGAGCTAGGGTCCGAGTCAGGTGCAGCTGCCAAGACTCGGTGATGGTCCATGGAGTTCTAGAGGTCAAAAAGGCTGGAAGTCTACAGAGTTCTGGTGAATTTCAGGGATGTTGAGTGTATAATGCTTCTCTGTCTTTGAGGGCTGTGTGTTAAATCATTCTTCTTAGAAGGTGGTTTGATGACTCCTGTCTTCAAAGTCCACCTGCTAATTATTTCCTCTTCAAAGGCAGTCCAATGACGACTTCTCTGTTCAGAGGTCAGCTGACTGAGGCTGGCTGTCGCTATCTCTTCAGGGTGCGGTACACTATAAGCTTGATGGTACTGCTTTTAATCCTAAGCATCTTATTTGACCATTTAACACCACTCAGCTCTCTTCCCATTTTCAATCCAAGTAATTAACTCAAGTTTGAGCGACAACTGGACACCTTGAACCTGATTGGTCTATTTATCTCAAATCTAATTGGTCCCTAGAGCTTAATCCTGATTGGTCTATTTAGCTTGAACCTGATTGATTTATATAACTCAAACTTGATCGGTCCATTTTAGGACCATGAAGCCAGATATAAAAGGAGTAAAAGCTCTTCCTTTGCCCAATCTGATCTGCCTTTAGGTCAGGGCAGGCTAGTGTGTATGTGCGCTCTGGCGAGCCATGGCCAGGAACCTGCCTTGCTGGATCCAGGGGAGGGCAAATACCTGCAAGAGCCAGGCTGACTTGGCATTCTTCAGTTCCAGCAATACCGCTTTGTCATTTGCCTCCAGTTTGGGGATCCAGTTACAAATTCACAGCAGCGTTACATTGCACTTAAATAGTTTTAAAAGTTACAAATACAGAATTGTTATGCTTAAGTCCAAAAGGTTATGTTATATATGTATTTATTTTTGGAAAGCTGGAATGGATATGTTATAAAATTTTAAATAGTGTTTGAGTTTGGTCTGCTTACTAGAATTATATGTATATATCTTTGTGTGTCCTATTTTCACATATTTTTCTGACTGTGTTTATTAGGGTTTTCAGTCAGAGCAGACACATAGTAGGAGATCATGTGTAAATCTGAAATTGTGAAATTAGGGTAGATATCTAAGAGTAGATTGTAAAATTCAGAACAAAAGTTGGCATTAGATACAGGAACTTAATGGTTAGAAAAAGAACATAATTTTCGGTTTTGAATGAATGATGAGATAGTATCTGTGAAGAACTTAACAGTTTGACATTACTTTAATGAATTCAGGGTAGTTTAGTCATCCAATTTTGTTAGCATACTAAGTGTATCATTTAGTGTGAGACTCAAGTGAACCAAACTTTCAGAAATTCATGTATAAATCAGTGTAAAAATGTTTTCAATAACCTGCAAGGCATGGCTTTACATATTTTCTCATATTTTTCCCTTACCACATTTTCAACCCTTTAACCCTCCCATGCCCCTTCATATCACAGGTTAATACAATTAATTAGATTAGTGACAGATATCACTGATTTAGGAGTCATATCACTAGGAATTGACATTATAATTAAACCATTGAGTTCTACTTTATTTACATAAAAAACTGTTATCTTTAATTCTGAGGAGGAACATCCAAATGTCAGTACCTCTGTACAAACTGCAAAAATTAATCCATCTTTTAATGATGGCTGCTAAAGGCATGCGGCTACCTTAACATATTTTTAATAAAATATGTTATTGTTCTAATAGCTCATAAAAAAGATATATTTTCTATTACATGCAGTGAAATGTCTGAGTTGATGTTACCAAATTCTAATGTGTTAATAATTGTGTTCAATGGAGATTTAGCTTCTGTATGGAACTATGGAATAGAAACACCTGATTGTATAAAAGTTACCTTTATATTTTTCATAAAATAAAATGTTGTTTTATATAGCAAGCATACACTTCTAAATGTATTTTCATATTTAAAAATAATAAAATAAAAATAATTGGATATGTCATATTGACAAGTTAAGAAATGTGGAGCTTTTATTGTTTACTAATTCTGATAATTTTTATGATTACAATTTGAAACCTAAAAAAGAGATTTTATAATTATTTAAAGAAAATTATTTACAATAGCTGATGAAAGTGTTAATTAAGTATTGGGGACTAAAATACCCTCGAGAGAATGTAAGAATATATGTTCAATAAAATATAAGAAATACATATGATAAATAATTAAAAATAAAAATGCAAATATCCATTTTGTCAAAAAGAAGACAAATATGTGGAATTATTTCTGCTTATTACTCTTTCTTACTTTTATCTGAATCTTTTCCATAGTTTTGTGCCCTTTTAAACATTTAACATAATTTAAAGCTTTATTACATAAAGAAATATATTTTATATATCCACATATCTATATATATCCATAAGTATACATGCATATATGTATATATCCATATATATATTAGTATATATACATATGTATATATCCATATATCCAAATATTCATTTTGTCAAAGAGGAGACAAATTTGTGGAATCATTTCTGCTTATTACTCTTTCTTACTTTTATCTGAATATTTTCCATAGTTTTGCGCCCTTTTAAACGTTAATATAATTTAAAATTTTATAACAGGGCCTCCCTGGTGGCACAGCGGTTGAGTGCTGGGTTGCGAAGCTGCCTGCATCCTCTGCAGCACCAGTTCGATCCCCGGCTGCTCCCCGGCCACTGGAGGAGGGTCCCACATGGCGCGCAGACCTCTCCTGCCGCCTGCTGCTCCCCTCAGCAGTGTACTTCGGTCCTTCTGCCTGCTCTGCTCCCCGCTCTGGCTCTGGTGGATTCTCTCACCCTCCCGCGTTTCTGGCTGTACCCAGTGCTTGTATAAATAAATCTTTAAGGGCCTCCCTGGTGGCGCAGAGGTTGAGCGCTGGGTTGCGAAGCTGCCTGCATCCTCTGCAGCACCAGTTCGATCCCCGGCTGCTCCCCGGCCACTGGAGGAGGGTCCCACATGGCGCGCAGACCTCTCCTGCCGCCTGCTGCTCCCCTCAGCAGTGTACTTCGGTCCTTCTGCCTGCTCTGCTCCCCGCTCTGGCTCTGGTGAATTCTCTCACCCTCCCGCGCTTGACTGTACCCAGTGCATGTATAAACAAACAAACAAATAAATAAATAAATAAACATGCCTCTATTAAAAAAAAAATTTAAATAAAAAAAATAAAAAAAATAAATAAATCTTTAAAATAAATAAATAAATAAAATAAAATAATAAAATTTTATAACATAAAGAAATATATGTATAGTAATTAGTGAAAACATGTGTATTTAACAAGTTGTTTGTAACATTTCACATAATTTTGTCACAAGGGAAAGGTATATACATATGTGTTTGTCTTGTGTGTGTGTGTATACTAATCATATCCCTAGTAATTATTTTAGCCCATTAAATAATTTGTGAAAGAAGCATTTTTTTTCCCCATATAGGAGATCATGACATGATTTCACTTCAAATTTATTGTAGGTATACACTAGATGTCAGACCACTCTTGGACAAGAACAAGTAGTCCAATAAAAAAAAAAAAAAGGGTATCCTTACTTATCATAGCAATAATACATTTGTGGATTTTGAGGGTCTGTGCTTTAGTTGCTGATTAGAAAATAAGGAACATATTTTGGAGGAGTGAGAAAAGAAACAATGTGCTCTGTGTCTGATTACAAAAAAATAATAGTAAACAGCCACTCCAACAGACAGTTCCCTTCTCTTTGTTAGACAAGATGTCAAAGTCTGACAATTAACGAGCTTAACTAGAGTAACAGTCTCAGATATAATGACTACCGTTCTCTTTTACCAATTTATTAAAAATGAGTTATGAATTTGACAGTTAGATGTCTTTCAATGGTTTTTGACCATTTGAAAATCAAACTGCAATTTTGTAACTGAGAACTAAGTGATATAAAAAATTCAGTATTTACTTACTAAACTTCTAGCACGTGCTAAGTACAGTTATACTATGGATTAAAATGGACAATCTGTTTCCTCAATAAACTTATAGTTCATAAGGGGATTAGACAGACACACAGATGGCACAATTCATTACAAAAACTTTACCCAAAAGGTGAAAAAAGCAAAGATCCAGGGTCCTCATGCCTGTAAGTCATGCTGGGAGGGCAGGTTTCACAAAGTACGGTTAAGTAAATTAACAAATTTATTTCTCAAATCAGGGGTGAAAGTACATTTATTCTGGGAAAGGTAATAACAGTTTCATGGAATGCATAATAGAGGCTCATATCAAAGAGCATGGTGTATTTTACAGTGATGGTATTTAAAATGAACAGTGACATGAAAAAGACCAACTGTAACTGAGATCTGGTTATCACAGGTGTGTGAGTGATGAAAAGCATGATGGTCACTACTTTTACATAAATTACCGTTCATAACATGAGAAAAGCTCATGCAAAAAAATGATTTAAAAATGCTTTAGCATGAGTGGAGTTTTAATGTTAATTACCAGTTATTTATATAAGGTCAAAAAAACCATAGGCACTTCCGCATTTTAAGTCTCAGTCAGGAGTTGTCTTCCAAAATGATCCTTTTGTTTTCCTGTGGGTGGGGGGGGACTTCTTGAAGTTCAGATAAAATGTCTAAATCAAACTCTTTAGTTATCTACTACATGGCATTGCACAATTTTCAAGAACAAACTTTATAATAAATGTCAAAATCTCGGATGATCCAGCAACTTAAATATTACATCTGAAAGAAATGAGTTGTAGAGGGCCTCCCTGGTGGTGCAAGCGGTTAAGCACCACACTATGAAGCAATCCACAGTCTCTGCAGCACCAGTTCAATCCCCGGCCACCAGGGAGCACCCCACATGGTGAAGCAGACCTCTTCTGCTTGCCCGCTGCTCCCCTCAGCAATGTATTTCAGTCATCTGCCTTTTCTGTTCCCTGCTCTGTCTCTGGTGAATCCGTTCACCCCCCTGCATCTCTGGCCTGTACCCCAGCTCTTGTATGCATAATAAATCTAAAAAAATAAATAAATGAGTTGTAGAGAAGATTAAAATAAAATTAGTTAAGAAGTCGGTCTTTTAACCAAAACCACTTAACTAAGAATCATTATTGTCAATTAAGCTTGGAAAGTAGATATCCAAAAATAAGAAAGAAGAACTCTTTTGAAATGTGTATGTGATAGACATTATAGGGAATTGGTGTTCAAATTTCTCTGTTATGAATATAAAGTGATATTTAATTTTGCATCATCAATATTAATGTTAAAAATCAAAGTGAAAAGTGGAGGTTTTGTTGTATTCTAAGCATCTTTGAACACCTTGCTTAATCCCCACATTGTTCTTTTATATACCTTACTTTCTGAGAATAATGACATTTTTATTTTTTGATATTTTTTAATATTTATTTATTTATACAAGAACCAGGGAACAGGCCAGATGCGCAGGAGGGTGAGAGGATTCACTAGAGAAAGAGCGGGGAACAGAACAGGCAGACTGACGAAATGCATTGCTGAAGGGAGCAGCAGGTGAGACAGGAGAGGGATGTGGGATCCTCACCAGCCAGGATCAAACCGGCACTGTAGAGGCTTCGAACAGCTTCTCAGTGCAGCGCTCAACCACCTGCACCACCAGGGAGGCCCAATAACGGGCATTTTTAGAAGGCGCATTAGTGAACATTTAAATGTATTCATGCCATAATCATGTAGATGATAACCTCATGGCCTGAAAGAGCTTTTGTCAACCTCGTGCAAGCTCCAGGGCAGTTCCAATCATTGCAAGATATCATTAGTGTCATAGAAAGTTAGACTGTGGAGTACATATCCTAAAGTCTCACATTAGTAGCTTCCTAGGTACCAATTATGCAATGTCGTTAGGACTCTGAAAAAATATTTTTAATTAGACAATGCAAATGAAAATTAAGAGACAATGGATAATAATTTAAGTAAATGCACTTTCTTAGTTTATTGAGAGATGATGTTTGTTGCATTCATTTTCCTGGGTTAGATTTCTTTTTTATAGGTCAGAGATGATACAATAGTGATATTTCAGTGATACTGCTGCTCATACACAAGCTAGAGAAAATTGGCATATTGTGGACTTTCTGTCTAATCCTCCTTCATGTTTATAGATACCTGCATAGCTCTAAGACCTCAAAGAACACTGAAAACTAATAAGGTCACTGAGTTGCTCCAGACTTGTGTCTTTTGGCCTTTGTCTACATGCCCCCTTTGCCTTTCTCCACATTTATTTTTTGCTCCTAGTGACTCTAGCTTTGACTTTCTGTTACATCTACTCCTGTGATGTCTGTTTCATTTCCCCCAAGTTCATGGCCTGGCTCCTCCATTATATCACAACAGTTCAAAGCTCCTATTTATTAACTTCACTTTGGCCTTTGGATTTTCTGCTGTGCAATATGAACTGTCCTGGGACTTTCTCATTTCTTACAGATCAGGAGACAATTCTATAAATTATTTTTGCCTACCAATTTAAAGTCTGAACCTTTATTCTCTCACACTTTGGTCTACCCAATTTCAATATATATCTATTTATATAGACATTCTGAAGCACTGAAGACCATTTAAATGAATCCCTTGCTATGAATAGTTACTTCTTAAGTATTTCTGGCCACTACATAATGTCCCAATATTTTAAATTTAATATGCCAGTAAAATTAAGGGAAAAAAAAAGTCTTCAGTGGAGCAAGCTTAAGCCCCCACTGTCATAGAAAAAAATGTTTTAATTGATTAAAAAAGACAAAGATGCAAATACACATAGAATGATTGGAAATATTACAGAAAATATGTAGCCACAGGGAAGCACTGCAGGTTTTGAATATTTGAATCCATGTAATAATCACTGTCACAAACTTTGTATAACTCACATTTTTCTATAATTGTCAAATATACTTCTACAATATTTGCTGTTTCATACATGTGCTGCTCTTTCTTTTCTCACAATGTTATGAAGTTTGCACATTTAATCCATGGCCAGTATTGACCAATAAAAATCTCTGTCAGTCATTCTTTAGGAATCCAGTTTTTGTAATAAAAATGCCATGATTCCCCACTGAATTTCTTTTAAAGTTCACATTTTATTTTATCTGAACAACAATGTATAGTGAGAGAAATAGTGAAAGATTCTAATATAAGAATGAATGTCAAAAGAAATTCAACAGATGAAGCTCTCAGAACTCTCTCAACTACCTATGTGCATATAAAAGGTTTAGAATGTTAACAGCTAAGATTTACATATTCATAAAAACAATTTTATAAAGGTGTTCAAGATCTCTTCAAGTATGTCAAAGAACATTTTGGTGAAATACCCTATAGTGATATTTTAATAAGAGTAATTTTCAGTAAGAGCAATCCACTGACTTTTTACACTCCTATGAGCAAACTTCTACTCATCTTCCTCATCTAAGTCATCCTTTATTGACAAGTAGTATTTCTGAATCAACTTCCTTTAGGATGCACATTGCAAGCATATTAACATTAAGTCATTTAACTTTGTCTATCAGATGTAAATCTTATAATGGAATCTACTAAAATTTCATTGCCATGGGTGAAATAAGTACTGATGAGTCCATACTGACATAAAGAAATTATTAAATAAATTGATAAATTGGAGAGAAGAGACAGGTTTCTCAATCAGCAGAATCCAAGTACTTTTTGCAGGCACTCAGTTCTCAGAGTCAGAGAATAACTCTCTGCTCCTAATGTGGGCTACACATAGTCAGTTATGTCCAAAGTCTAATATATGAAAAGATGGGGAAAAGAGTAACTTCACAGTAGAGAAACTTGACAAACACTCTCTCGACCAGGTGATCAAGGCCAACATCCACAGTCATAAATCATAGTAACAGTATATATACTTGATAGGAGGTTAGGATATAATAGAAATGGAAATTCATCTATCTGATCATCCTTCCAATAACAAATTATCTGTCTTATGATCAGAAAAATACCAGACATATTTTAGTAGTTAGGAATCTTAAAAATTCTTCCTCAGAACTGTTAAGATTTATCAAAATTATGGAATGTCTGACAAATGCACAGGCCACTGGATCCTATAAAGACATGGCTGCTAAAATGTGACATGGTCTCCTGTTTGGGATCTTGGTTTAGAAAAAAAAAATGAGTAAAAAAAACGAAAAAAAAGTCTAAAAATATTATGAACTTTAGTTAATAATTACAGGTCAAATTATTTCACTAATTATCATAACAACTGTATCCTATTTATATAAGATGTTAGTAATAGGGGAAGGTGAGAGTGGGATATTTAGGAACGTTATATACTATCTTCTTAAAATTCTCTAAATCTAAGTTATTCTAAAAATAGTTTTCTATGGGTAAATATGTTTAGTTGCTATGTATCATTATATGTGCACTAAAGTGTTTTTGTATTCTTCCTTTAGTGTAGTCCTACAAGGAACAAAGGCCTGACTGGCACTAACTTATTAAATCTCCCCTCACTACAAAAAAAAAAAAAAGCAAAACAAAATAATGGGAATTGTCATAGAATTATAGTATTAAATTTAATCAATACAAACAATATTTGACATTAGTTCAACGTCATTACAGAAAACAAACAAGTTCAGTTTTTTCTCCACGTGGCTAAACCTTGGTGAAAAACTATCCATATGACTGATGAAATCATCCTTTCCAATGATTTCTGATATCATGCAAACTTTATGGCTGACTCTGTATTCTGACTTTATGCAAACTTTATGCAAACTTTATGGCTGACTCTTGTGTATTCTGATTTTACCCCTGGACACGCAGATGTACCTTCTATAAAAAAAGAAAATGTGGGCCTCCCTGGGACACAAGGGTAAGTTAAGACGCAACTTATGAAGCTATTTGCAGCTTCTGCAGCACGAATTCTATCCCAGGCCAGGGAGCTAAACACATGGTGCAGCAGACCTCTCCTGTCTCTCCCACTGCTCCCCTCAGCAATGTATTTCAGTCTGCCTGTTCTGTTCCCCACTCTGTCTCTGGTGAATCCTCTCACCCCCACACCTCTGGTCTGTACCCCTGTTCTTGTATGTATAAATAAATATTTTTAAAAGAAAATCTTATCAGTCTTCTTTAATTATTTTTTTACATCATTGTTCATTTTTAAACAATATTTGCTTCCCCCCAACCCCTCAGATGTAGTCCCCATAGGGTTTCTTTCACCAATGCACCCGTGCACCATCACTTCAGTCCCTTGTCTCCTCCCTTCCTTCCTCTGATCCCTCGCCCTCCTCCTCTCCTGCAGTATGTCTCTGATTTATAATTGTCAGTTTTTGCTTTGTTGTGTTTTGTGCTGTTATTGTTTTACACTGATGTCTTATTTGGTTACCCTATATTCCTGCTGTAAGTGAAACCATCCAATATTTTTATTTTTCCTTCTGGCTTATTTCGCTGAGCATAATTCCTTCTAGTTCCATCCACGTGGCTTCAAATAGCAGAAGTTTATCTATTTTTGATTGCTGAATAATATTCCATTGTATATATATGCCACATCTTCTTGATCCAGTCATCTATTTTTGGGCAATCTTCTCAGTCTTAAGGAGAAAATAAGAATCTGGGACAAAACACTTCTTCAATCTAGTTCAGAAGTTAAAAATTCTGTGAGTTGATGCTCCAGGAAAAGAAATGGTAAAAAATGTTTAAAGTGGGACTCAAAGCCTCCAAATAAACTAATAGATGAAGCATCATGGGCTACCAGGGAATGGCCTTTGCAGAATATGTCAGGTGTCCCACTCAGTATGGTAGTACTGGGTCACTTTTTAGTGAGTCCCTTGTGCACCATGCTCAGCTAGAAGCCCATGTCAAGCTCCGCATCTGATTGCAAGCCTAGTCTCTACTTTTCTATGTTCGTGGCTTAAGCAGGAATCACTTAGCACACAAGGAGGATAGAAGTTTATAAACTTCCTCTTGTATTGAACGCTTTTCTGCTTTATAGCACGTTGGTGTCTTTAAAGTTTGTGTAGTCTTTTCTCTACTTATTAGCGAGTATATGTTTTTCCCTAGGGGGCTTTAGTTAAGTATCTGATTTTTCTCTATGGGATGTCCTGAATACATTCTTCTAGAAGTCATTGGCTTCTAGAAATCACAACTAATTGACATAATATTTGAAAATGAATTGACCCCTCTCAGAAGTGACTACCCTGCAAAATGAAATCAATATCCCTCTGGCCTCTCCTGGTGGCGCAGTGGTTGAGCACTGGGCTGCAAAGCTTCCCACTACCTCTGCAGCGCTGGTTAGATTCCTGACCGCTGGGCAAGGGTCCCACATGGCGTGCAGACCTCTTCTGCCACCTGCTGCTCCCCTCAGCGGTGTGTTTCATCAGTCTGCCTGCTCTGTTCCCCGCTATGGCTCTGGTAATTTGCTCACCCTCCCACGTTTCTGACTGTGCCCAGTGCTTGTTATAAATAAATAAATAAATAAATAAATAAATAAATAAATCTTAAAAAAAATCAATGTCCCTCTATATATCTGTAAACATATGCAAAGAAATCTGCAGAAAATTTCTTGGTCACCTATTATAAGCCTCTCCAGCGGAGAGGGGTAGAGAAAAGGTATGTTACAACTTGCAGGTAAGTAGGTGAAACAAGAGAAATCAAAGCCCTAATATTTTCTTTCTTTTTTTTAAGATTTATTTTATTTATTTATGTATGCAAGAGCTGGGGTGTAGGCCAGAGGTGTGGGCAGTGGGGAGATGGGTGAGGATTCACCAGAGACAGAATAGGGATCAGAACAGACTGATCTGTTGAAATACACTGCTGAGGGGAGCAGCAGGCAAGACTGAGAGGTTTGCTGTGCCATGTGCTTCAGCTCCCTGGCCTAGGATTGAACTGGTGCTGCACTGGCTGTGGATAGCTTCAGAGTGCTGAGACTTAACCCTTTGTGCCACCAGGAAAGTCCAAAACCCTAGTCTTTTCTTGAAAGAAACTTTTTTTTTTTTTTTAATAATGAAAGATAATGGTGGGTCTGAAGTCTAGGCAGCCTTCATATTTCTTTTTCTGCAGCTTAGGTTTATCTGAATATAGTTAAGAGAGAAATAGGAAATTCACTGTGGCCTTGTATGATGGGGAGAATCCAAACTTATAGAGAGAAATGTTAAATATGATCACGGGTTTCTTAAAAGGCCTAATTTCCTTGGTGGCCACTAGCTTCAGTGCAAGCTCTAGAATCATAAAGCAGAGCACAGAAACTAGGTAAAGTCCTTCTACAATAAGGGCAAGTTAAACAAAGTGACATTTCTAACAATAGTTATTTATTAAAGCAATGAATGGGAGATTTAAAGGCTCTACAATTAATAAAATTCTTTAAATTACACATTAAATTATTCTGGTTAAAAATGAGCTATATTTTCCTTAAAATTGGGAAACTATAAAAATATAGGTAACTTCAGAATAGTGCATGAATTGTTTGGTTTTGCCACCTAATGATATTCTCATTTATTGAAATAAGAAATAAAAATATAAAACTCATGTGAAAGCATTTTATCAAAATTTCTAGTATGTATGGAAGCAGATTCAGACCTCTCCAAAATAACAAAGATCACAATTTTATACAATTTGATTTTATATAATTTGATATAAATTTTTTAGTTGACATTGAAAATATTATTTTCTAATTTGTACAATACAAAGTGTAAGTTTAGAATAATCTGAAATTATTCCCTAGAAAATCCAATGTATTAATTTGAACTTTAGAGCACAAAATCTATCCAAAGACAAAGCCCTGAGAAGAATAAAATAGGTATGTGTTTATTAATATTATACAGTCAATAAAATAAAAATGTATTTATCCCTTTATAATTCTATATCAAGAGAAGTCTGGGATATAAAAGATATTTATACATTTAAGTAATACAATGAAAAAAAATTTCTTTCTATATTACTTTGCTCACTAATATAAACATATGATTCTTTTAGTTCCTTTACATCATTTGAAGAAATAGATCACACACAAGGCCAGATGTAGTATTTCAAAGTTATACATTCGTACCTGTTAAAATTCTGTTTTTTTTTTTTTTTTTCAGAGTTCTTATAGTTCTATTCATGTTCTGGTAATCACTACTTATTATGTACTTTCTCTTCTTGTATTACAATTGGAGAATACATTGTTATTAACATAAAAAGGCCAAGGGCAAGTGACATTTAATATCAAAGAGCATCCTTCCTGGATTTATATTGCAACCAATTATATGTATCAAATACCTTAAGTTATTTTATCTTAATACAGTCCTAGAATAGAAATATGTATTTCTTATTATCTGAAAACAGAGAGACATTACTAGAATCCAAAACTGTCTACATGGGCTTTGTAGCTAATAGCGTACAGCCTTGCAAATTATAGAAGTTCAAGATGGCAGTGGCATCTTCATTTAATATTGTTGCAATGGCCAGTCAACCATTAAATAAAAGTTGCTGAAATCCTGGAATCTTCTCTTATTCTTTTATTTTTTAATTAAAGTTGCAGAGAATCATTGATTGAAATGTCTTTTATCCTCTTATTGCTCTTTAAAAAAAAAATTACCTTAGACTTTTATACTCCTCCTTAATCTTGAATGCAAATAAAATTCAAAGTGCAATCAGCAGCTGCTGAAAGAGAGCACTGAGCAAACTGGGTTGCCATGGGAACCATGAAGTCAGTCCTTGACCAAAGAATAATACCTGTGTGTGTGTGTGTGTGTGTGTGTGTGTGTAGATGCTAAACAATGTATAAAGAACAACAGAAAATATGTCAAGGATTTTTCCTTCAAATAAAGAGTTCATTTTAGATATTTAGGTTAAAGGTGAATGAATAAATTCAGCTATTGCATTCATTTAGTAGGAGGGTTTCTTCTCATTTGAGATCACAGTCCTATCCTGGATGAAGCTACAGGTTTGAAGATGGTACTATTAGCCCAGAACCTAATAAGATGAATATTTAATGCTTTTCTTTGCAAACAAATAAGCAATTAATGCAATTATTTGACCTATTATTGCTGTCATTATTTTTGCCTTCTCTTCTCCAATAAGCTCTGCAGCATTTTAATTTTATTTTCTCTTGGGAAAGAATTACCTCCTACTCTAAGCTGCTGGAAGAAAGTATTGTTAAGCTTTTTAAATGTTGAATATAAAGGTCATACCACTGAGGGATTTTCAGCTGTGAGTAAACATGTTCAGAGGAAATCGTGTTCCACATCACCCTTATGCTACAAATTTAGTTTTAAACTGACTGCCACAATGTTTGAGTATCTTAATTTGGCATGAGTAATGGCCATTGCAGGCAATAATATCATTAGAATCCAACTGTAAGAAGGACTTTATTAAAATCTATTAATAAGTCTGTATTTAAAAAAAATAAAGAACAGTAGGATTCAGTACCTTTAGATTTGTTCTACATTGTCAATACCTTGGGGGCTAAACATGTTCCTAATTAATAAGAATTGAAAGCAATTGTCTTTGGTTGTGGAGCATCTGAATTTAAGTCTCGAACAGATCGTATATCACTTGCAAAAGGCATTGGGAAGGTGTTTTTTGTTTGTTTATTTTTATTTTTTAAAGATTTATTTATTTATTTTATACAAGCACGAGAGTACAGTCAGAAGCGCAGGAGGGTGAGAGAATTCACCAGAGCCAGAGTGAAGAACAGAACAGGCAGACCAACCAAATACACTGCTGAGTGGAGCAGCGGGCGCGGCAGGAGAAGTCTGTGCGCCATGCCGGACCCTCGCTGGTGGCCCGGGATGGAACTGGTGCTGCAGAGGCTTTGGGCTGCTTTGCAGCCCAGCGCTCAACCACTGCGCCACCAGGGGAGGCCCAGGGAAAGTGTTTTATCTGTCCTCTCTAATCACCCTTTCCAAGATCACCTTCCCACCTGGGAGGTGCCCCTTTTTTGTTAGGTGTTTCCTTCACCAACTTCAAAAGACAGATCATCTTGATCTCTCAGCTCGAAAGCATAAGCACAAATTCAGTGACTTGTCTAAGATGGCTGAACACGCTATTAATGGGGAATTAGAATTTACTTTTGAATGGAGTGAGTTTCAAAAAAGGTTTTATTTTTTTTTCCTTACTTAATAAACTTGGAATTAAATATAGGTGTTGGTAAGAAGGTTATTAAGTGAAGTTAGAATATAGAAATAACATTTATATCTAGTTGTAACTTAAAATGCTTCATTGAAATTATGCATTTTGCCCCAACTAACAAAGGAAGACAAAGAGTATGGTTACAATTATATACCACCTTTTCTCAGCTTTCTTTCACTTATCTGTCCTGCTTTTCTTCTCCTGTCAATTTGCATGTACTTTTTTTGTTGCATAAAACACTTTGCTGATTATCTCAAGCAATCAATGCAAACCTCTGCTGCCCTAATTGGCTCAAGTAGGCAAAGACTTGTTTTTAGTGAGAAAATAATTCATCTTATCAGACTTTTTTGAATGAATTATGCTTACTTCAGCTGTCTTATTATTTTTAGGACAATTCATTTTTTAAAATCTCATCCTTATATTAAAATATTTCAAAATATTTGAAATATGTGAAAATAACTACGGTGATAGAACTTTAATCAGATTTGCTAAATTTCTCATCTGAGAACACCTCTTCTTTACTGGATCTACTTCATAGAGAAGGACAACACTTGGTGCTCATTACATATATTTATCACATATATATACATGATATATATGTGATAAATATATATATATCTATATATCACAATGTAGAATGTTAATTCTTTTAATGTTCAAGTTAACAGAATTATGAGTTTTATCCTTTGAGTTATGAAAAGTCAAGATTTTAAACTTAAATGATAAGAAATTTCCTCACTTATACCCTCTTTTACATACAATGAAATAAATGTAAAGCTTTATTTTCTTTAAATTTCCCAGCACTTTCCAAGAGTAGAATTGGGCATTATCTTTATTTTTTTAACCTCAGACTTAGTGAGATAAAATTGGCTTATAACATTTTAAAATATTCAAAGTATCTGTTCTGGTGATTCAATGTACATATAAATTATTGAAGTATCCCCCCATCTATTTCATTAATACATTATTACCTAACATATTTATCTTCTTTAAAGTCAGTGAATGTCTACACTTAGCAAATCAATTCTACAGTATAATGCTACCAAATATAATCATCCCACTTCATATTAGTTTCAGATCTTACTCATCTTATACCTGAAAGTTTGTTCACATTATCAACCTCTCCCTAGTTTTCCCCGCAGCTAGTCCCTGGCAACCATCTCTCTACTCTCTCTGTTTCTATGACTTCAACCTTTAAAAAATGCTGATTCAGGGCCTCCCTGGTGGTGCAGGAAGTTGAGCGTCACTCTGTGAAGCTGTCGGCAGCCTCTGCACCACAGGTTCGATCCTGGCCAGCAGGCGAGATTCCCACATGGTGCTGCAGACTGCTCCTGTTGCGCCCGCTGCTCCCCTCAGCAGTGTATTTCGTCGGTCTGCCTGTTTTGTTCCCTGTTCTGTCTCTGGTGGGTCCTCTTACCTCCCGTGCATCTGGCCTGTGCCCTGGTTTTTGTATAAATAAATACATATTAAAAAAAAATTGTTAATTCAATATGTGATACTGTGAAGTGTTTTTCTGCCTTTGTCTGGCTTATCTCACTTAGCATAATGACTTCACGTTCCATTCTTGCTATTACAAGTAGCAGGATTTCCATCTACCTCCTTGCCGAATAACATTGTTGTATTTATTTATTTATCTTCATCATTCTATAACTTGGTAATTATGAATAATGATTACATGAAAGTAAAGGTTCACTTTGATACCCTATTTTCATTTGCTTTTGATATATACCTAGATTATGGATCATATGGCATTTCTGTTTTTAAAACTTTGAAGGACCTCCATGTTGTTTTAGTGTCTGTGCTAAGTTACATTCCCATAACTGTGCACAAAGGGTTTGCCTTTCTTAACATTATTGCCAGCATTTGTTATCACTTATCTTTTTGATTTTAGTCATGCCAACAGGCCTGATGTGAAATCTCACTGTGATTTTGGTTTGTATTTCCCTGATAATTAATGATTCGAACACCTTTTCATGTACCTGTTGATGATTTTTGTATATTTTAGAAAATAGTTATCTGTATAGATATTCTGCCGATTATTTAATTGGACTGATTTAGTCATTGTACTGAGTGCTGACTGGGTACAGTCAGAAATGTGGGAGAGTGAGAGAATTCACCAGAGCCAGAGCAGGAAACAGAACAAGCAGAGGGACGAAATACACTGCTGAGGGGAGCAGCGGGCGTGGCAGGAATATCTGCACGCCATGTGGGACCCTCGCCAGTGGCCGGGGATCGTGCTGCAGAGGCTGTGGGGCAGCTTCCCAGCCCAGTGCTCAACCACTGCGCCACCAGGGGAGGCCAGCTGTGGGAAATCTTTATGAGCCAATAATAATTCTTTGTCTGCAATGGTCTTGTAGGATTCATGGACACAAACTCTGTTAACTTTCAAAAGCTAGCTATACTTTCAAAAGCTGGGTATTTGAAAGGCCTGTCCCTCAGTTGGAAATCTTAAAAGTGTGGGTCATAGATTTTAGGATGAAATCCTTTACTCAGGAAGAAACTGGTGATTGTGAATTCCCCATTGATTATGCCAAGTATGGGGGGTTATGGTGAAAGTATTCCTGAGCCTTCCCTACACATTTTAATATATGTAGTTTTCTTTTGCATTACATATCAGCATCACTCAGCTAGTTTCTGGATTTCTTTTCAAGGGAATTTCATCACCTGTATTCATAGATTTGGTGTGTCCATGGAAGGAGGTGAAATCAGGATTCTCCTATAAAGCCATATCAGAACAGAACATCTACTCTGTCTTTGATCATTCCTTAACATTAGACTGATTTTCTTAACCAACGGTGAGACATTATCCATGTAGGTAAAAGCAGTTTGATATGATATGTAAATGAGTTTTGAAATATACCTTAATTCTTTAGTAACATGAAAGATTGTTTTATTATTAATTTTACTTTTCCTTTTTTGGCCATTTTTTGTATTGTATGAGGATTTTATGTACCGTTGTCCTAAGAGTTGCATGAAATCATAATATTTTTGTCACACAATATTTTACTACCCTCTCTCTATGGTCAAGAACTGATAAAACAGTACTGAATTTTCCATGTTATATTTTTCTGTTCATCGATGTGTCACTAAACCACAGCAGATTTAGAAAAATTGATAATAAATTTGAGATCTTATCCAATTTGAAACTTATACTTACCCCTCCATGCGGCAAAGTATAATTTGACTTAAAAAAAATGACAACCTTGACTATTTCATTCTGAATTTCAAATAATTGTATTAATGAATTGGTATTTAATGTTATATTCATCACAGCATATTAGAAAACAACACACACAGACCTATTTTCTTTTGGTTAATAAGGTTTAAGTATTTTAAATTTAATTTGTTTAGATGGCAAATGTTTTAACTATTCACCAAATTTCTAGCAACTTTTACTCAGAGCCTACCCTTGTAATTTATTTGTACCGTAACCTCCTTTAGATAGGATCATGAAAGATTGGCCTTGATGCACCCCACATCTAATAGTCACCTTTTAAATTTGCACTCTTAATTTTCAACATGCTGCTTTTTTTAATCCTTTGCTGCTATAATGATATCATCGTATTTGAATTCATTGAGGTCCCAAATAGGTTTATGTGTATTGCCGTGACATCTTTATCTTTTGGAGCAATGTGGAAACCTGCAGGGGTGTAGAATTGCTACAGATGGACCATTATGCAAAACTGAGTATATCAAACCTTCCAAAATTAAAGAGAAAACGTATTCTGGAATGTAAAAGAGACATATGTTCTAGTCATAAATGTTGGCTATGGAGGTCATATCTGAACAGTGAGTGTTTTCTATTAACAGTTTAGAGGTAGCTGATCATAGCATTTATTTACTACTTGAAGAAGTCTGAAGAATATCATGTTCTTATTTTACTTGATTGTAAACCTTTTCTCCAAGGAGATAAAATAGAGATCAGAATCAGCTAGTGCTTGGCTAAAAGAGAACTGTGAATTAAGAAAAATGGATTATTATAATTCTGAACAGATTGAAAAAAATGAGAAGCATATTAAAAAGGATGTATCTAAATCCAATCAATTGTTTCTAAATGGAATAATCTGAACTTTCAAAGTAAACAATGAAAAGAGCAATCTAGATCCCACTATTTTCAATTTTTAAATAAATTTTCTGATTATATCTATCTTTTTCACTCTTAATATATTTTTCATCAGAAAGCTTTATTCATTTCACAAGTACTGATTTGCAAAATGAACTGAATTGGGAATTGAGAAGAGCCAATAACACCCATGAGTAGTGTATAATTTACAGTGGCGTATGCAAACTAAAGTAACTAAGCAGCTCAAAAGTAAAGTCAATTTGGTAAAATAAAAAAGCAGAGAGAATGTCATTTGGGTTTCATTGCTCTATACAAATAGTTTTCAAGCTGTAGTAACTGGTACTAAGCTTTAAAGGAAGCCGATAATCAAACACTCTTTTTTTTTTTTTTCCATTGACCACATCTATTTTAACAACAACAACAAAAGTGCAGTAAGTAGAGAGGACATAATGGGTATGCAAAGAAACTCAGAGAAGAAAAAAACAGTCACAAAAGACTATAATTCATGGTGGAGTGTGGTCCAGAATTGTAGTAAGTGTAGTGGTAGAAAAACTAGTGATCTTGGCTAAGGGGGAAAATCCTATATTGTGAAAAACTAAGCAAGGATATTTAAGAATGTTATTTTTTTCTTTTTTAAAAAATATTTATTTATTTATGCATACAATAAATGGGGTACAAGCCAGAGGTGTGGGGGATAAGCGCATTCACCAGAGAAAGAGTGGGGAACAGAACAAGCAGACTAACTGAAATGCACTGCAGAGATTAGCAGCAGGTGCAACAGGAGAGGTCTGTTGCACCATGTGGGTAGCTCCCTAGCCAGGCATAGAACTTGTGCTGCATGGCTGCCGATAGCTTCATAGGTTGTGTCTTAACCCCTTGTGACACCAGAGTGACCCGAAGAATGATATTTTTTTCTTAAAAAGTGTTGTAAACCTACTTTACCTCAATAAACATAATTTGTGGTAAATAAAATAACATTTATTACACAAAAAATACTATAATTGTTTCAGAGGAGTCACTGATAAGTAGCATTTGTCTTTGACCTCTAAGTGTTTTCTAGGGCTCTTATAGGAATGTAGTAAAGTGAGGGATTTTCCATCTCTTGCATAGCTACCTGGTCTTGCTGTTTTGGGATTGTTTAAATTCATGTACTCTATGGTGTAATAATTAGAATCATAAAATTTATTTCTTTTAAATTTCATCTGTCATATAAAATACATATTTATCACTAGGGTTGGTTATTGAGATAGAAAGTTTTTCTGGGTTTAGCATATTGGACATAATTTGATAAATCTTAAATACTTTTCAGGTTTGTTTTTTTTTTTTTTTTTTTTTTTTTTGGTGGGACCCTCGCGCGCAACCAGGGTTTGAACCAGCACTGCAGAGGCAGCCGGCAGCCTCACAGCCCAGGGCTCAACCACTGCGCCACTGGGGAGGCCCCAAATACTTTTCAGTTTTAAGAAAATTTTACCAGGGCCTCCCCTGATGGTGCAGGCAGTTGAGCACCACAATGTGAAGCTGTCCACAGCCTCTGCAGCGCAGGTTCAATCCCAGCCGGCTGGCAAGAGTCGCACATGGCATGGCAGACCTCTCCTGTCCTGCCCGCTGCTTGCCTCAGCAGTGTATTTCAGTCAATCTGCCTGTTCTGTTCCTCACTCTGTCTCTGGTGAATCCTCTCACCCTCCCGTGCATCTGACCTGTACCTCAGTTCTTCTATAAATAAATAAATCTTAAAAAAAAAAAAACTCTCTAAGACTTTTTTAAAAAAAAGAAAATGTTAGCAGCATGATTAAGAATGTAAATAAAAATATGTAAGACCTTAAGGCAATATAGTTCCATGCTACTCAAGAGAAGATGGAGAAGTGACTGGATATGGAAGAACTCTGTGAATGTGTGTGTGTGTGTGTATGTGGGCACGCGTGTGCTGGAAAAATTGAATAGAGAATTGAACACATTCTGTCAGTGTTAATGATTGCTTCCTAATACAGGAATAGGGTTATCTATGCTAAATGTACACACATTTCAGTTTATAAGACTTTTCACAGTAAGAAACAAATAACTTGATTTATAGTGACTTAAAATATGAGCTTATTGTTTAGAATAGTCTCAAGACATTTGATTTTATGATTGAGTTTCTGTTTCTTCTCATGGTCACAATATGCCCTCTAAAGCATCAGACATCACACACTTACAGAACCATGTTTCAATGCAGAAAGGAGCTGTGGATGACTTGAAAGTGAGAAAGAGAGAAGAGAGAGAGGGAGAAAGCTATAGCATGAGAGAAAAACATGTTTATTCATGTCATCTTTCATCAGTGTCTATGACATTCCTGAAGACTGCCTTAGATGTTATTAACTAGAATTGTGTCCATGTACAATCCTAGTTAATAAAAATATTTGCATGATGAGATTCCACTTTTTTTAGAACAGTCTTCGTTACGAATAACTTACTATATTTATATAGCATCTATATATATATATTATAGGTAGTATCTATATATTATATCCATCTATACTTCACACTAAAGTCACATTTATTATATGTCATGTAGCAATAATTTGCATGGAAATACGTTAACTTTTTCTTTTCTTTCTGTATTCACTATTTTCTAACTCATTTAACTTTTAAAAATTGTAGAATTTCTAATTTTATCAACATTTGTTTTTAGTTGGACTGAAAATAATTCAACTACTGAGAGGCAATGGGTTTCACTACAAAATTTTGACTTTTCTTTTTGTTTCATGATGATTTTTTCTTCAATTCTGTTGGAGTTGGTAACCAGTAATCTCTCTGTTTATTGTTATATTTTTTTAAATAATTGCTCTATGGTAGAAGTCTTATTCTTCAGTGAGAAATGTAAAATCCCACCAAATCTCTCAATTTCACCATAATAAAAATGTTTTCCTGCCAGAATGCCTATTTTTTAAAGGTCATTGTAGTGGCAGGAAGGGCCACAGAGGAGGAATCTATGATCTGAGCACACTGGGGTAAAGGAGAGTCCAGGAGCCATCAGTGGCTTTCTCAGGCTTTTATTGCGCTTTTACATGTAGTGCAGCAACCAGGTACACAGCAGGCAGGGGTGTGGAGGGGGTTCAGGGGGAGGGGGTGCAGGAAGGCAGTAGGCCTCCAAGTCCCTGGCAAGTCCTCAAAGTCTTCACTCTGGGCTTCCTGACATTCTTTCTCTCCTTCTCTCTCCTGTTCTCTCTCCTGCCTCTGCTTCTCTTGGCGAATATCTCAATGCTGTGTCATGGCCCACAGAAGTAAACAACACAGATTACAAAAATGTAACAACTGCAGGTGCCCCATCAGACAGGGCAATCCTAATGGTGGGAGGGCAGAAAAGCCTGAAAACTGTTTACCCTACAGTCATAAAAATGAAAATTTTAATATTTAAACATATTTTAAATATTCTAATTAACAGTATTTAATTTGACTCATTCCAAATAAGTGTTTTTTTTTTTTTACTCAATGAATTTAGTGGTAGTTAAATACATTAAAATAATTGTGTTATAAAAAGATTGATTATGCCTGGTTACTTTGGTACCAGAATATTAACAATACTTTTTGAAGCAAAAAGACAGTGTTTTCAACCTGTTCTGATGCTGTTTAATCATTTGGTTTGTACTTTATCACATAGGAGAAAGAGATAGTCATCCTTGTAAAATTTTATCAAACATTATAAAATTTCTCTAAAAATGTAAGGAGGGCCTCCCTGGTGGCACAACGGTTGAGCACTGGGCTGCGAAGCTGCCTGCAGCCTCTGCAGCGCCGGTTTGATCCCCAGGCGCTGGTAAGGGTCCCACATGGCACGCAGACCTCTCCTGCCACACCCGTTGCTCCCCTCAGCAGTGTATTTTCGTCAGTCTGCCTGTTCAGTTCCCCTCTCTGGCTCTGGTGTATTCTCTCACCCTCCCGCACTTCTGACTGTACCCAGTGCTTGTATAAATAAATAAATAAATCTTTAAAAAATATATATAAGGAGTTTCAGTAATTTGAGCTAGCTGAGGGGCATGTAGGTATAACATAAACACATCAATTGGGTTAATGCAAGGAGTACGCTCTCATTTTAAAGGCATGTGTGAAATACAGAAATGTAATTGAGGCTAATGAACATAACATGTTAATATACAATCTAGATTAAACAAAACTTTTTTTTTTAATTTCTCCAACTTTTACGAATGACTAAAATGAGAGTCAATATGTATAGAAAAAATGAGTTGTTTCATTTCAGACTAAGGAAGGGTTTCTTAAATTCATTACTCTGGGTATTTGGAACTGGAAGCTTTTCTGTTCTGTTGTCCATCCTGTGCACTGCAGGATGCTCAATAGCATTTCTAGCATATTCATTAGTTGCCAGAAGCATCTTCCTAATCCTAATTTTTTTTTTAAAAAAATGCATATATTGCAAAATTTCACCTGTGGTTGAAATTGCAGCGCAAAATTTCTTGCACCTAAGGACTTCTGATTGAATCAGATTGTTTCCATTTTATGTTGGCCAATGTGGATATTTGAATGTTATTGAGCACATTAAGAAAATATGTGTTTGGGCCTCTCTGGTGGTGCAAGGGGTTAAGCACAGCACTATGAAGCAACCCATAGATTCTGCAGCATGAATTTGATCCCTCAGTAACCAGTGATCTACCCACATGGCACAGCAGTCCTCTCCTATCTTGCCTGCTGCTCTCCTCAGCAGTTTATTTCAGTCAGTCTGCCTGTTCTTTTCCCCACTCTGTCTCTGGTGAATCCTCTCATCCCTGGCGACTCTGGCCTGTAACCCAGCTCTTGTATGCATAAATAAATAAAACTTTAAAATAAATGTTTTGGACAATATAGATATGTGGAGCATGGATATGGTTAACACTTATTTGTAAAAAAATAATGTAATTAAATGTAGTTTCTGTGCCACACACAAATATAAACGAGAGAAATAATTCCATTACTCCAACTTTTTAAACTTTTATTAATCTGTTTTCCAAATAGAATATGTTAAAAAGTGTTCTTAGATCTGTGTTACCAAACTATAACCTTATCACTACTGAGCAAATCATTTAACTCACAAAACTGATACTTCTGGGCCTACCCGGTGGCACAGTGGTTGAGCGCTGGGTTGCGAAGCTGCCCGCAGCCTCCACAGCACCGGTTCCATCACCACCACCAGCGAGGGTCCCACATGGCACGCAAACCTCTCCTGCCGCACCTCTGACTGTGCCCAGTGCTTATACAAATAAATAAATAAATCTTAAAAAAAATAAAAAAATAAAATGTTAAAAAAAAAAAAACTAATACTTCTACTTAATATACTGATGCCTCCTTTTTCCAAATGATCTAGACCACTGGCATCTTTAATGTTTTTCATGTTAAGTTTACAAGTGCATATCATTTTTTTTTACTTTACTTTTTTTCCCTGAAATTTATATTTATTTGTCTGCTTCTGGTTGAAAATAAGATCAATGTGAAGTTTATTTTCAGTGAAAACAAAGCTAGAATATTTAGATGGAGAGATTTTGCTTTGGCATGAAATGCCATTGTTTATTTATAAGCCTTTCTATGTTTGTTATTTACAGCATTTTAGACTCCTCAGTTAATGAGGGTGGCAGCAGTATTTAATTTCTGGGGCCTAGAAAATTTGACAGCATATCTGTGTAGTTTGTCTTAACTGTGTTACCTTCATTTGCTTTACTTGGAAAATAGAAGAGACATCCTTCAAGTTCTAGGGAAATAAAATGTTTTGCTTACTCTCTTCTAGTTTTTCCCATTAATATAAATAGTGGAGGTCTGACTACTTGATTCATCTTTACAAATAATGTGGCTAATAGATATAAATAAATATTGACAATTTAAGAATGTAGATATTTGGATAGGTAAATTTGCAAAAGCCATATATTTATGATGCTAATGTCCACTCTATATAAAATATAAAAACATAATTAAATGGAGCAGCATTTATGTTTTTACTTCAGGATAGTTGTAACAACACATGACCATCCAGACTCCCATGAGGACCTGGAGGAGGCAGGAAGGATTAGATCATTGTTAATTCTATAATACGTTTTTTCAACAGACATGTTTATATATTTTTGCCAATGTCATCTTTTCAAACTATCTTTTTTCTTTTTGTTTGTTTGATTTTTCTAAAGTAAATTTACAGAATTACTTGCCTGTTACCCAATATATGGTCAATTCTGGAGAATGTCCCCATGTCCAATTGAAAAGCATATATAGTAAGCTTTAAAATATATATATATATTTATTTATTTATACAAGAACCCAAGTACAGAACAGATGCACGGGAGGGTAAGAGGATTCACCAGAGACAGAGCCAGGCAGAACAGGCAGATAAACGAAATACACTGTTGAGGGGAGCAGCGGGTAAGATAGGAGAGGTCTGCCAAGCCTTGTGGGAATTTCACAGGCGGGTCAGATAGAGCCGGCACTGCAGAGGCTGTGGACAGCTTCACGGCGCTGCCCTCAACCGCCTGTGCCACCAGAGGAGGCCCTATATTAGGCTTGTTGTGGTTCAGTACCCTGTAAATATATTAGACCCATGATATCTAATAATTTCCTCAAAATTAAGTCCTTATTTATTTTCTGTCTAGGCCATTTTTCCATTAGTGAGAATGGAGTGTTGAATTTCCCTACTATTATGTGTATTTTCCAATGTCTGTTTTTCTAATTGTTAACAATTGACTAATATATTTCAGTGTCCCGTCGTTTGGAGAGTATGCATTGATGAGTGTTATGTATACATGGTGTATTGTTCCCTTAATGATTACATAGCTTACATTTGCCTCCTGTTACAGTTTTAAACTGGAAATCTATTTCATCTGATGTAAATATGGGGCTGTCCTTTCCATTCTTTGGGTACCATTTACGTGTAGGAATGTTTTCCAGTTCTTTATTCTGAATCTATGTTTATATTTGGAGCTCAGGTATGTGTCCGGAGAGAGCAGATGGTTAGATTCTGTTTCTTTATCCAACAAGATACTCAGTGTCTTTTAATTGGTGAGTTCAGTCTATTTATATTTAGAGTTGTTATTGATATATGAAAGTCTGTTGCTACCATTTCATCCTTAATTTTTGAGGTTCTATTTTTTTTTCAGTTATTTGTACATATTCCTCCCTTCAGTTTCAATGGTAGACCTTTCTATATTTCTTGGAGAGGGGTCTAGTGTTTGCAAACTCCTTCAAATTCTGGTTGGCTGTGAAGGTGTTTATTTCTCCCTCTGAAGGACAAAGGGATTGATCAATCATTCTTAGTTTATAGTTTTAAGTATTTGGAACATTCATTCAAGTGTCATATATTCCTTGAATAATGCCTCCTAGTAATTTACTTATTAGCCTGTCACTTTGCACATAGTGTTTATTCTTCTTTTGACTTGAACTCTTGAAAATTTCACTGCTATGTTTCTTGGTGTAGGTATCATTTTGTTTTGATACTTTAGGGTTCTTTTAGCTTCTTGGATTTATACATTTATTCCCTTCTTTAAGTTTGGAAAATTATTCTGTTATTTCTTGAGATTTATTTTTCATTTATTTCTCTCTCTCTTCCCACTCTGGCATATCCATTAATATTATTTTCTGTTTCCTCAGGAAGTGGGATAATTCTTAGTGTGTTTCTTATACAGTTTAATCAATTTCTCTGTTTTTCTACCTGTTTTATTTGTTCACTAGCATCTTAAAGCACACTGATTTATTCTCCCATTTGGTTTAGTCTATATTTATAACTTCCTCCTGAATTTTTCATCTTATCTTTTCCTGTTTTTAATCCTGAAACTCCACATTTTTTAAAATTAGAACTTCATTTTCTATCTTCAAATTTTATTTATTTTTTCCAGTTTTTTAGTTTTTATTTTTTATTAATAAATTTTATTTTTATATTCCCCATTCAATTTAAACCCCCCCATTTTGACCCCATTCCCTCCCCTCCCGCCACCCCCCCCAAAAGTGTCTCTGGTTCATAGATTTTTGTTGATTTTGATATTCACTTTCTTATAGTTATTCATTTTCCTGGTCCCTTATTTAAGTTTTCTAGATTCCTGCTATGAGTGAGACCATCCGGTATTTTTCTTTTTCTTTCTGGCTTATTTCGCTGAGCATGATCCCTTCAGCACCATCCATGTTGCTGCAAATTGCATGTGTTTACCTTTTTTGAATGCTGAGTAATATTCCATGGTATATATGTACCACATCTTCTTGATCCAGTCATCTATTTTTGGACATTTGGGCTGTTTCCAAAGCTTAGCTATTGTAAATAGAGCTGCTATAAACATAGGGGTGCAGGTGTTTGTTGGAATTGATGTTTCTGTGTCCTTTGGGTAAATACCTAGGAGTGGAATTGCTGGATCATATGGAAGCTCTATGTTTAGTAGGTCCAGAAATCTCCACACAGCTCTCCATAGTGGTTGGACCAGTTTGCAGTCCCACCAACAGTGCAGGAGAGTTCCTTTTTCTCCACACCCTCGCCAACATTTGTTATTGCTAGTTTTTTTTAATATGTGCCATTCTCACTGGTGTAAGATGGTATCTCATGGTAGTTTTGATTTGCATTTCCCTGATTACAGGTGATGTTGAACATTTTTTCAATGCCTGTTAGCCATTTGCATTTCCTCTTCAGAGAAGTTTCTTTTTAGCTCTTCTGCCCATTTTTTGACTGGATTATTTTCTTTGTTGTTGAGTCTCATCAGCTTTTTGCAGATTTTTGTGATCAATCCTTTATCATTAGTGTTGTGTGCAAAAATGTTCTCCCAGTTGGTGGGGCTTCTCTTTGTTTTTGTTATTGTCTCTTTTGCTGTGCAGAAGCTCTTTAATTTGATGTTGTCCCAGCTGTTTATCTTTGCCTTCACTATCACTGCTTTGGGTGATGTGTCTGTAAAGATGTCTTTGATGTGCATATCCCGTAGTGTTTCGCCTATATTTACTTCTATGTATTTTATGGTTTCAGGTTTTATGTCTAGTTCTTTAATCCATTTTGAGTCGGTTTTAGTGTATGGTGTGAGGTAGTAGTCAAGCTTCATTCTTTTGCATGTAGCGACACTGTTTTCCCAGCACCATTTATTGAACAAACTTTCTTTGCTCCAATGCATATTCTTTGCTTCTTTGTCAAATATTAGTTGACCATAAATCTGTGGGTTTATTTCTGGATTTTCTGTTCGATTCCATTGGTCTGTGTGTCTGTTCGTGTTCCAATACCATGCAGTTTTGATGATTATGGCTTTGTAGTATAGCCTGAAATCTGGGAGTGTGATGCCTCCATTCCCTTCTTTTTTTTTCAGGAGAGCTTTGGCTATTTGGGGCTTTTGGTGATTCCATATGAATTTCATCAATAATTGTTCTATTTCTTTGAAGAATAACATTGAAATTTATATTGGAATAGCATTGAATCTGTATATTGCTTTTGGTAGGATGGCCATTTTAATAACGTTTATTCTTCCAATCCATGATCAGGGGATGTCTTTCCATTTCTTTGTATCTTCTTTTATTTCTTTTAACAGTGTTTTATAGTTTTCTTTGTAAAGGTCCTTTACCTCTTTTGTTAGATTTATTCCCAAGTATTTGATTTTTTTTTGTTTCGATAATAAAGGGGATTTTTTTTTCATTTCTTCTTCTTCAGATTTATTGTTAGTGTATAGGAAGGCTTCTGACTTTTGCATGTTGATTTTGTATCTTGCCACTTTGCTGAACTGATTGATGAGTTTAATTAGTTTTTCTGTGGAGTTTTTGGGGTTCTCTATGTATATTATCATATCATTTGCAAATAGTGATAGTTTGACTTCTTCTTTTCCTATTTGGATTCCTTGTATGTCTTTCTCTTGTCTTATTGCTCTGGCTAGGACTTCCAGTATTATATTAAAAAGCAGTGGTGAGAGTGGACATCCTTGTCTTGTTCCAGATCTTAATGGAAATGCTTTAAGCTTTTCACCATTGAGAATGATACTGGCTGTTGGCTTGTCATAGTTGGCCTTTATGATGTTGAGGTATGTCCCTTGTATTCCAAGAATTTCAAGGGCTTTTATCATGAATGGGTGTTGCACTTTGTCGAAAGCTTTCTCGGCATCTATTGATATTATCATATGGTTTTTATATTTCTTTTCGTTGATGTGTTGGATAACGTTGATTGATTTTTGGATATTGAACCATCCTTGTGTCCCTGAAATGAATCCTACTTGGTCGTGGTGAATTATCTTATGGATACACTGTTGGATTCTGATAGCTAAAATTTTATTGAGGATTTTTGCATCAGTGTTCATTAGGGAGATTGGCCTATAGTTTTCTTTTTTTGTGTTGTCCTTGTTCGGTTTTGGTACTAGTGTAATGTTGGCTTCATAGAACGTGTTAGGTATTATACCTTTCTTCTCAATTTTTTGGAAGAGTTTGTGAAGGATAGGCACTAATTCGTCTCTGAATGTTTGGTAGAATTCATTTGTAAATCCATCAGGTCCTGGGCTTTTGTTTTTGGGGAGGTTTTTGATTACCATTTCAATTTTGCTTATTGTAATTGATCTGTTTAGGTGTTCTATTTCTTCTTTATCTAGCTTTGGGTGATTGTAGAGTTGTAGGGATTTGTCCATCTCCTCTAGATTGTTGAACTTGTTTCCATATAACTGTTCATAGTAGTTATTAATTATTCTTTTGATTTCTGCTGTGTCTGTTGTGATTTCTCCTCTTTCATTTATTATCCTATTTATTTGTGCTTTCTCCCTTTTTGCCCTTGTGTGCCTGGCTAGGGGTTTATCTATTTTATTTATTTTTTCAAAGAACCAGCTCTTGGTTTCATTGATCTTTTGGATTGTTTTTTTTGTTTCGATTTCATTTATTTCTGCTTTGGTTTTTATTATTTCTTTTCTTCTACTGGTTTTGGGGTTTTTTTGTTGTTCTTTTTCTAGATCTTTGAGCTTCGAGATTAGGTTGTTTCTTTGAATTCTCTCTTGTTTCTTGATGTGAGCATCTATTGCTATATATTTTCCTCTTCTTACTGCTTTTGCTGCATCCCATACATTTAGGAAATTGGTGTCCTCCTTGTCATTCAATTCAAAGAATTTTTTATTTTCTTCTTTTATCACCTCATTAGTCCATTGGACTTCCAGTAGTGTGGGTTTCAATCTCCATGAGTAGGAGAGTACCGTGCCTTCTTTTTATGGTTTATTTCTAGTTTGATGCCTTCGTGGTCAGAAAAGATGGTTGGTATGATTTCAATCTTAGTGTATCTGTTGATATTTGTCTTGTGCCCCAGTATATGATCAATCCTGGAGAATGATCTGTGTGCGCTTGAGAAAAATGTATACTCAGATTTTTTTGGGTTTAGTGTTCTATATATGTCTGTTAAGCCCAAGCACTCTAGATCATTATTTAGAGCTTTAGTGTCTTTACTTATTTTTTGTCTTGTTGATCTATCCATTGTTGATAGTGGTGTGTTGAAGTCTCCCACTACATATGTTTTTTCTCTGATGTCTGTTTTCAGAGATGCCAATAGTTGTCTGATATATATTTTGGTGCTCCTTCGTTGGTGAATATATGTTAATGAGCGTTATTTCTTCTTGAAGTATTGTCCCCTTGATCATAATGTAATGACCACTGGGGTCTCTTTTTATCTTTTTAAGTTTGAAATCTGTTTTATCTGATATGAGTATAGCTGTTCCTGCCTTCTTTTTTGGTCCATTTGCTTGTAGAATTGTTTTCCATCCTTTAACTTTGAGTCTATTTTTGTCTTTTGCAGCTAAATGTGTTTCCTGGAGACAGCAAAAGGTTGGGTTTTGTTTCTTAATCCAGCCTGCAACTCTGTGTCTTTTTATTGAAGAGTTTAGTCCATTTACATTTAGAGTTAGTATTGATATGTTAGCATCTGTATTTGCCATTGTGTTTGTCCTTCCTTTGATTTTATTTATTTATTCTTTTAATAACTTTCTTTGGCCTTCTTTTGTTGTTATTCGTCCCTCTGAGGTTCTGGCTTTAGGATTCCTTGTAGTATTTTTTGGAGTGGGGGTTTAGTCGTAATAAAATTTCAGAGTTTCTGTTTGTCTGGGAAGGTCCTTATTCTTTCTTCATAGAGGAAGGAGAGCTTTGCGGGATAGAGTATTCTTGGTTGGCATCTGTTTTCGTGGAGTCTGTTGACTATGTCCCTCCACTCTCTCCTTGCCCAGATTGTTCCTTCAGAGAAGTCTGATGTCAGTCTGATTGGTTTCCCTTTGAATGTTATCTGTTTCTTCCCTCTTGTCAGTTTCATTATTTTTTCCTTGTCTTGGATTCTTGGGAGCTTTACTATTATGTGTCTTGCTGTATTTTTCCTTTCGTCATGGAAGTTTGGTGTTCTTCTTGCTTCTTGTATATCAATTTTCAGCTCCTTCTTCATGTTTGGGAAGTTCTCTTCAATTATATCCTTGAATATTTTCTCTGTTCCTACATCTCTCTCCTCTCCTTCTGGGATTCCTATAACTCTTATATTTCCTTTCCTCATGGAGTCAGATAGTCCCCGAAGTCTTTCTTCGGTCTTTTTCCTTCATACTTCTCCTTCCTTTTCTGTTTTAGTTCTTTTTATTTCTGTGTCTTCAAGAGTACTTATTCATTCTTCCATTTCATCTATTCTGCTTTCATTGCTTTTCCCAGAGTTCTTTAGCGTATCCATTAATTCTTTGATCTCCTGCATTTCTTTTACGTCCCTCTTTAGGGACTCAATTTCATTCTTCTGGTCATTAATTATTTCCCCTTATATTGTTTTCCTTTATGACTTCTGTCAGATTTTTAATCATAGCAATTTTAAATTCTATATCTGGAAGGCTCAGAAGTTCTTCCAAGTTACTGTCGTTGCAATCTGGTAGATGGTTTTCTTTTTGCAGTGTGCTTTTTTGCTGAGGAGTTGCTGGGTTGCATGTGGTTTTTCTACTCCCTACTGCCTGTTTTCTAATTTGCAGTATTCCTTGTGACACTGTGTTGCTGGTACTGGCCAGCATCTTGGGCGACCTTCCCAGCACACCTCTGGCTCCTCTGGGGAATTTCTGCTGGGTTCACACAGTCTCCACCAAAGAAGGGTCCCTGCTGCAAATGCCAGTGCCGGGCACGCTCCCCTGCATGCCTGGTCTGCCCCAGCGGTGGGTGCCGCTCCCCTCTGGGCTGGGACTGCAGGCTAGAAGGCGCCCAGCATGGGCAAGCCTCCCAGCTTACCTCTGGCTCCTCAGTGAGCCTTCTGCTTGTTTCACACAGTCTCCAGCAAAGAAAGGTCCCTGCTGCAAAATGCCAGTGCCTGGGACGTGCTCCCCTGCACGCTCGGTCTGCCCCAGCAGTGGGTGCTGCTCCCCTCTGGGCTGGGACTGCAGGCTAGAAGGCTGTATCTGTTTTTGAACCATATCAATGTGGTTTCTCATAGTCTGTGCTATGTAGACTGGTTTCTCATAGTCTGTGCTATGTAGACTAAAGTTCAAAACAAGGAATCCAGTGTATGTAGTTTATCTTCAAATTTTAAATTAATGTAATCTCAATTGTTTATGTTTGCTTTCAATTGTTTTGCCTGTGGAATTGCATCCCCAAAGATATCTTTGTTATGATGTCATAGAATGTATACAAATGTTTTCTACTATGTGTTTCATATTTTGGTGTTTTACACCAAATCTTCAATTAAATTAGATTTTTTTTTTGTATACTGTTACACCATGATCCAGTTTCATTATATCACATAATTTTACATAATGATCCAGTTTCATTATTTTACATTTTATTATTTACATTTGATTATCCAGTTTCCTCAACACCATTTGTTCAAGAGATTTGCTTACCCATTGTTTGGTCAATGATAATAGAATTTTTGGTTTCTCTTTGATTTCCCTTAATTTAAAAAGTATAAATGTAGGTGTTGTGTTCTTGTCATTTATCCCTTTTGGTATATTCTGAGATTCTTGGATCGTTAATCTGAAGTTCAACATTCATTCAGGGGAAAATATGTCATTATTGTTTCAAGTATTTCTCTTGGTCCTTTCTCTCTTTTTTCCTCTTCTAGTATCCCCAACACTTTTATGTTAAACACTCTGTAGGTTTCCTACAGACATCAAATATTCTATCCTTCTTTCCTTCAGTTTTATTCCAGTTGCATTTTGTTTTTTGAGGCTTCTATTGATCTGTCTCAGAGATATTTCCTTAGCCTTGTTAGCCTGTCAAAGACATTCTTCATTTGGAGTAGATGTTTTTTTATCACTAACATTTCATTTTGTATCTTCCATAGAATTTCCATCCATGCTTACATTTCCAGTGTGTTTACAGTCAATCTACTTTAGGAGAGTTCTTGCCATACCCATCATATTTTTTTGAAGTTCCCAATTTAAATAATTAGAAATATATATTTTAACATTCTTGCCATGATTATTTCTCGTGCCTGCTCTGTCATTCTAACGTATTTTGCCTTTTGATATGTCTTGTCTTATTTTCCCCTGATAATCAAAATGATGTACATAGAAATATGATCAAGTAAAATATTTTTATTTTTTATATATATATTTTTAATATATATTTATTTATACAAGCACTGTGTACAGTCAGAAGCGCGGGAGGATGAGAAAATTCACCAGAGCCAGAGCAGAGAGCAGAGCAGGCAGAAGGACTGAAGTACACTGCTGAGGGGAGCAGCAGGCAGCAGGAGAGGTCTGTGCTTCATGTGGGACCCTCCTCCAGTGCCCGGAGAGCAGCCGGGGATCAAACCAGTGCTGCAGAGGCCGAGGGCAGTTTCACAACCCAGTGCTCAACCGCTGCGCCACCGGGGTGGCCTGATCAAGTAATATTTTTAATTAGTGGTGATAATTGGGGGTAATTACTATTCTCTTTTCATGTTTTATACTTAACCAAAATTAAAGAATGGTAAAGAGTAAGATAAGGAGAAATAATAGACCCATTATAATGGCATTATTGTTGAATATGCACATATCTAAAATATATATTATATATTTCTACCTTTTGCAAAATGTAATTCTGGTTAGACGCTAAAGATAACAGTTTATATATTTTACCAAATATGATGACTAGAGATAAATACATGTCCTTCAATAGTTATACTCCCTCTGCTGATGTTACCACAAGTTAAAAATAAGTGTCATGTATTCCTTGAATAATGCCTCCTGGTAATTTATTTATTAGCCGATCATTTTTTTTAAAACTCCTCAGAAAGTGCAAATACATTCTGTCAAAATTACTTTTGACTAAAGAGAGATTACCCATTGTTATATTTTTTAAATAAAACTTTAGGAATTTTCAGGTTCAATTTATGTTTCTGTACCCTTGCAAAGGAACAAATGTAGCCTTGAAAATAAAAAAAATATTTTCCATTTTCAGTAAGGAAGGCAGCTTCCATATAAGAGCTACATATTAATAGAGTAGTTGTTTCTGACTCGTTTATTCACATGGAGATCACTATCTTTCGAAGGGCAAATTAAAATTCTGTGTATTTATCAGTAGAACAGGTACTGGAAAGAGTTTATCCTTGTACAACATTATCAATCATGTTAAAGATATTGCTTTTCAAAATGAACTTAATTGCACTGAGATAACTACATTGTGTTGCATAGCTCTTATCTGTTAGTGATGTTTTGGCATTCTAACATTCCTTTACATTCAAATACAAAAAAAAAAAAATTCTAGTATGACAGGATAAATTACAAAGGTAACACTGCAAAATTTACTTGAAAAGTATTCACATTGATGATTTTATTTTATATATAATTAAAAGACAAGATATATATATGTTTTCACTCATGTTGATAATTAATATTATATACCAAGTATTTTGTTTCAATGCATAATTTGATTCTCTTCAGTTTAATCCATAGAAGATAATCCATAGAGAATTTTGTGAGGAAAACACATACCTGATACTATTAACTTTAGGATTATATCAGGGCAACAAATCTACAATGAATTTATCCTAACTCTTCAGGACTAAATCTCATTTTCACCTATTTAGACAGCTTAAACACTAATATATTCAAATTTATAAAGTAAAACATAAGAAATGATCTTGTCTGATATTGGATAAGGCTAATTTACTGTCAGTAGCAAAAAGTGTGATACTGTTTATTTTTCTAAAATGTATTTTTCTGTTTGGGGTTAAATACAGTTTTATTTTATGTAGCTATATATTGATTAAACCAATATAACTCTTTTAATGGCTGTAATAATAGTTTACAATTGTTCATTTTTTTTACTGTCTCAAGCGGTAGTAACTCCATTTTGATTATAAAAAACTGAGACAATGCAAATTTTATGTAAGAAGGCATGTATCCAAAGTAAAATATCACTTATAAATTATTTAAATGCAAAAATTGTGTTTTATTCACTAACATTTATAATATGTTTTTAATGTGTATTTTTTATTATTTTGAATTATTTTCTCAGTGTCCCACAAATTATTTACTACCATAAGTAATGTATGTATATATGTATTTAATATATTATATTATCAATATACAGTATATAGCAGTATAATGCTATAACGATTTTGAAATAGTACAATACTTATAATATTAGATATTCATACATTTTTTCTTGTATTTTTCCCATCACTACTTACAAAGAAATAAATCAAGAGTAAGTTTTTCTGTATTATTCTCCTGTATGTAGTTTCATCTTCTGCTGAAATAGTAATGTAAGATCGTACCATAGAGCTTTGTATTTTGAAAATATATGCTAAAATTATAATTATATAAATTTAATGATAAAAATAAAATTTTAAAAATATGAGTTAACTGCATCAGCATTAAATGCTATTAATTCAAATGAAAAATGAACTGAATGCAGTTAAATCCAAAACAACAGTATGATAATTACATTTCCTTACACACCCAGCTGCATTTATGTAAGCGCTTCCTCTATGTGAGTCAATTTTCCTGACTTATAGGCAAACACAATGCCTAGATAGAGTAGCTGACACTACAAAGGCTTGACAAAGGTAGAGAGAATCCTTAAGAATCACTAACTAGAGGCCTCCCTTGCTGGCTCAGCGGTTGAGCAAGGGGCTGTGAAGCTGCCAGAAGCCTCTCCAGAGCCGGTTGGATCCCCAGCCGCTGGCGAGGGTCCCACATGGTGCAACAGACCTCTCCTGCCAGCCCACTGCACCCCTCAGCAGTGCATTTCGTCATTCTGCCTGCTCTGCTCCCTGCTCTGGCTCTGGTGAATTCTCTCACCCTCCCGCGCTTCTGACTATACCCAATGCATATATAAACAAACAAATAAATAAATAATGCATGCCACTTTAAAAAAAAAAAAAATCTCTAAAAAAAAAAAAAAAAGAATCACTAACTAAAGATTTGCTTGGCTCATTCAAACTTTTTATTGATGAACCAAAGATCTGTATCCCTCCTATTGAAATTTTGAAAAGAAATAAAATCATGCTTGTTTCCCAATCACTTCCTACTGCATCTCCAAGACTTTAGTCACTTGTCTAAATATATTAGCATAAAAACTATTTAGCTAAGGTTGATTTTGGTCTAGTTAATATTTTAAAATCTCCATAATGAATTAATGGAAGGAAAAGTGTATTCCAACAATAGCTTTGTCAACCATTCAGTTCCTTGTTATATAAATAGAAAATAATGTTTTAAGAATTGTAATTGGGGCCTCCCTGGTGGCACAGGAGGTTGAAAGCTCTGCACTGTGAAGCTGTCCATAGCCTCTGCAGCGCCGGTGTGATCCTGGCCGGCAGGTGAGAATCCCACACAGTGCGGCAGATCTTTCCTGTCTCGCCTGCTACTCCTCTCAGCAGTATATTTAGTCAATCTGCCTGTTCTGTTCCCTGCTCTGTCTCTGGTGAATCCTCTCATCCTCCCGCGCATCAAGCCTGTATCCCGGTTCTTGTATAAATAAATAAACCTTTAATTTTTTTTTAAAATGATAATTGCAATTGAATAAGACATAGATTATCACATATTTGTGGTTTGCAATGAAAAATGAAAGGGGAGAAATAAGGCACATAAATGTACTAAATATTTGCTAAGATGATATTCTTAAAAAACAGCAATATATTTTATTTTGCTTTTTCATTTATCTGATGATGATAAAGAACCTACTGAATTCTAAGAATTGTATACTTAGTTTTAAAATGACATGAATAAAGATAATCATGTTTTAAAGAAATCTCATTTAAATTCTGATTAAAACCAACTTGGCATTGCAGGTCATTGACATTGCTTTTCTTTCAATGAAATTACATTGCCTGAATAAGAGTCTCAGCCACGTAGGTAGTTTGTATGAGTTTATTTACTCACAGTAAGAGAACATTTCAAGCTTAAAGCTTTAATTATTTTAGCTTATTCCTATGATTGCATTCATAGTAAGGCCAAAAGAGGTGAATATCTGTGTTTAATCACTCCCAGTAATAACTTACATGCAGCTCTGAGGCATGCCCAGCTTGAAAAGCTAGTTTAATTACCTCAAAAATTTCTAAAAAGAAATGAAGGATATTAACACTTCAAGAATATTTAAAAACTAAAATTCAGAAATGTAACATGAGATACAAGAAGGGATATCAAGGCCATTTTCTTGAATTGCAGCATTGAATACATATTTGCAATAACAGGTATTCAATAGTCATTTTGTCACCGGTGACTGAAGCTAAACACTGTTACAGGTGCTGCCACTTGGGGAGGTGCTGATGAGGATGGATAGCCCCAGGAAAAATGTGAATAGAATATCAGTGTAGGTGAATACTCTGATAAGAAATATAAGGGACTGCAGAAGCAGCCCCCAGCATCATTGTTTTGGGATTCAGAGTTTTCAGATCTTCAGGGAATCTGGAGTCAGTGTTTCTGTCCCCACCATTCTGCTCTTCCAGAAGGTTGTTGCGGGCCTCTAAAGAATGTGGAGAGGTTTCCAGCAGCCAACTTCAGACAGAAAATGTTTGGAGGCTTTGCAAGTAGTGGAGTTACTGAAACTGTTCCGGGTTTTGCTGCTGTTATAGCCTGGCAGGGAAAGCAAATACCCAGAGCCAGATGCCTAGCTGAGCTGGGTTGTTCGGTCATTGCAGCTGTTGTTTTGAGTGTTGCTTGTCTGGTTCTGTGCCGGGGCATCTGGGTAGTTTCCGGGGAGCATCTCCTACTATGTCTTCTCCTGTCTTTGTAAGTTGGATCCTGGTCTATAGTCCGGCTGCCACATGCTCCAGGTCTGCAGTGGCGGGAAGACACCATCTAGGGAGCATTTGTGTCTAGGACTTTAAAGCACTGGACACTCCTTCGGGTGAAGTAAACCACCATTTCTGGCCTCAGTAACTCTTTGTTTTTCCCTGGTTTGTTAAGTAAATCCCATTATTGTTGTTCTCTAAAACTGAATAGTCTATAATTATACGCACACGTAAAAAACTCAGACCGTGGCCAGTAAACTATATGGACAGTGTCCTGGGCCAGTTTTAGTGTCCCTTGCTGCCCGATATCAATTTGTTGCACGGAGAACAATTTCCTCTCCTAACATAACCATTTTTCTAGGTGTTTTAGCGCTTATCTACCTGTACCCCATCATGATGTCCCAAATAGGAAAGTTTGAAGTCTCCTTTCTGGAAGCATGTTCTCTTAAAAATTCAAATTCAGAAACAATGTTTAACATTTACTTTGAACTCACTCTCAGTCCGGTTCTATCCTAAATTGTATTAACTCCTTTAATTCTTGTGCTAATCTGCAGTGTTGTATAGTAATATTATTTTCACCTTTGTAAATTATACAAACAAGTTAAATACATCATACAGCCAAAAACAGGAAATTAAATGAAAATACAGGCACTCTAGTATCATAGTTCACATATGAAACTTACACTAGATTTTATTGTGTATTAAATATCTTTGAAATGATCTCCCTCATACATTCTATATAGAAAAATAACATGTAGTTAAACCAAGATATATACAGAATGGAAATATACCAATTTGATTCCATTTACTTCATTCCATTACTATAAAATCTTTAATCAATAAATAGTCCATTATTTGTAGAAGATGAAAGTGACCGTAATCACTAGTCCTGGGTAAACATATTCCTGAAAAATTTGTTAGTTAAACTACCAGTTCCCTCTACTTGATAATTTATAATTCCCAGTACTCTTTAAACTTCCTCTTTTTGAAAAAAAAAGTATGTTTGTTGCAGTAACATTGATTTACAACACTGTATCTGTTTTAGGGATACATGATCTCTACAAATGTATTTTCTCCCATTTTGTTCATCAACAAAGCACCAGTAATCCTCCATCACAGTACATTGCTCACTCTATACTCATTGCTACCATTCCCACCCACCTTGTGTTTTGGTAGCCTCAGTTCTTCTGTTAGATTTCAAGTAATTTTTTTGTTTAGCTTTGTCTTTCTCCTTCATATTATTTTTGTATTTTGGGTAATACCTTCCTGCCACCCAATCTATGTCACAAATGGAAGAAATCCATCTGCAGAGGCAGGATGGGCACAGAACAGGTTCTCTATGAGCCAAGCAGACTGGATGGGTAAAGGAGGAGTCCTGGAGCCCTCCGTGGGTTTCTCAGGGTTTTGTTGAGCTTTACACGTAGTGTGGCAAACAGGTACATGGCAGGCAGGGGTGCCAGGGGGCCAGGAGGCCAATAGGCCTCTAAGCCCCAGGCAAGTCTTCACTCTGGGCTTCTCTGGCTTCTTTCTCCCCTTCTCTCTCCTGCCTCTCTCCTGCCTCTCTCCTGCTTCTCTTGGTGACATCTCAATACTCCTCTCATGGCCCACAGAAGTAAACAAGATAAATAAGGTAGTTTGCAACAATGTAACAAATGCAGGTACCCCCATCAAGCTGGGCAATCCTAATGGTGGGAGAGCAGAAAAGCCTGAAAAAAACATTTACCCTACACCATCATTTTAATAGCTAAATATTATTCTACTGTATGTATGTACACATAAGTAAATATAGATAGATAGATAGATAGATAGATAGATAGATAGATAGATAGATAGATAGATAGATAGATAGATGTATCTATCTATAAACACACACACACACACACACACATCTTCATTCATCTGGGACACATAGGCTGTTTCTCGAACTTACCTGTTGTAAATAGTGCTTCAAAGAACAGAGGGGTGCATGTATCACTTCAAATTAGTGTTATAGTATTCACTGGGTTTGATGCATAGTATTGGCTCTGTATCATGTGGAAGATGTATTGGTTAGATTTTGAGAAACCGCCATAATTTTTTCCCATAAAAAACTGGACTAGGCTACATTCCTAATATATATGAGGACTCATTTTTCTCTACATCCTGGATAAGTTGTTTCTGTTCTTATTGTCATAGACCATTCTCACAGCTGTGAAGTGTTATCTCATTATGGTTTGACTTGTATTACCTGATGATAAGTGATGATAAACATTTTTTCCTTTGCTTACTGGCACATATGTCTCCTTTGGGATAGTGTCTAGATAACTTTTCTGCCCATTTTTCAATTGAGTTATTTGTTTTCTTTTGTTGGGTTATTTTGTGTATGCCATAGACCTTGGATATTAGTCCCTTGTCAGGTGTATGTTGTGTAAATGTCTTCTCCCATTCTTAAGGGTATGTTTGTTTGCTTAATGATAGTGTCTTTTGCTGTGTGGAAGGTTTTTAGCTTGATGCAGAGCTATTTATTTATTTATTTATTTTTACTTTTTTTTTTTCTCTTCCCAGTGTAATTAATTCCCCAAAGACATTGCTGGACCTGGTATTTCTTTCCTATGTTTTTTCTAGATGTTATAGTTTCTGGTCTTTTCTTCTAGTTATTTTATAGTTACTGATATTGAATGAGTTAAGTTTTATGTATGGTGCAAGATGCTGCTCTAGTTTCATTCTTTTGCTGATAGCTGTCCAATTTTTGTTCCTTTCTATAATGTATGTTCTTGGCTCCTTTGCCACAAATTAATTCTTCCTATAAATGTGGTTTTATTTCTGGGCTCTCAATTCTTTACAATTGATCTAAATTTTCCATTATATTCTTCTTATATGAAAACAAAAAAAAAATGAAGAAAAAGAAGAATGCTATTCCATATATAATCATATCAAAAATAACTAATTACCTAGGAATAAACTTTAAAAGGCAGGTAAGGGGCCTCCCTGGTGATGCAAGAGGTTAAGACCCAGCACTATGAAGCTCTCCGCAGCCACTACAGCAGGAGTTGGATTCCCAGACAGGGAAGTGATCCACATGGTGCAGCAGACCTCTCCTATCTCACCCCGCTGCTCCCCTGAGCAGTGTTATTTTAGTGGATCTACCTGTTCTGCTCCCCACTGTGTATCTGGCAAATCCTCTCATGCTACCCCACATCTCTGGCCTGCACCCCAACTTTTGTATGCATAAACAAATAAATCTTTTTATTTATTTATTTTTTTAAGATTTATTTATTTATTTATACAAGCACTGGGTACAGTCAGAAGCTCAGGAGACTGAGAGAATTCAACAGAGCCAGAGCGGGGAGCAGAACAGGCAGAAGGATGGAAGCACACTGCTGAGGGGAGCAGCAGGCGGCAGGGGAGGTCTGCGTGCCATGTGGGACCCTCACAGGTGGCCGGGGATCGAACCGGAGCTGTGGAGGCTGCGGGCAGCTTCGCAGTCCAGCACTCAACCGCTGCGCCACCAGAGGAGGCCTGATAAATCTTTTTAAAAAAGCAGGTGAAAGACTTGAACAATGAAAACTATAAGACATCGTGAAAATAAATAAGAGATGACACAAAGAAATGGAAAGCTATTCTATGCTTATGGATTAGAATATTAAAATGGCTGTCTTAGCCATAGTGATATACAACTTTAATGTAATCTTTATCAAAATTCCTATAGTTCCCTTAAATGAAGTAGAAAAATACATCACTGAAATTTGTATGGACCGTTAAATGTTCTAAAATGACCAAGGCAATGTTGAGAAAAATTGCAAGTATTATGAAAAAAATCACTAAAGGTTATTATTATTTGTAGATTCAGGTCAATCCATTAATTGAATCAACTATAAAGGACATACCTAAAGAAATAAAAATGTAATATAATATAAGCTGTTTACATTATTTAGAAACTTACAATTGCTTTAAATTTTATAGGTCACTACATTAATTAAGAAGAATGGAGGTATTATGCTTGAGACTTCAAGTTTTATAACAAAGTAATACTAATCAAAATATGGTATTGAAATAGAAACAGATAAAATTCCTTTTAAACTAATACAAGCTATGCTCTGTTGCACTATAAGTTGAACAATTTCCAATGAGGTTGCTTAGGAAACTAAAGATAGTACACTTTTTTTTGGTAATTAAAGTGCCATTAGATCTTAGCAAGCTATCTTATGCTACTCCATTTTCACTCAACTTCAAAATAATAGCAAGGTCATCTCACAATGGTATATTTTCTCTATTATTTTTCCCAAATTAAAAGGACCTTATTATTTAAGGAAGAGGTCATCTCCTTTAAGATTCATCTTCTTCTTGGCTCATCAAAAATTTCTTTTACCTTTTTTTTTAAAGATTTATTTTATTTATTAATCCAAGAACTCATGTATAGGCCAGAGATGTGTAGGGGTGGAAGTGAGAGGATTCACGAAAGACAGAGTTGGGAGCAGAACAGACAGATCTACTGAAATACACTGCTGAGGGGAGCAGTGAGGGAGATAAGAAAGGTCTGCTGCACCATATGATTTACCTCCATGGCTGGGGATCCAACTCATGCTGCAGTAGCTGCTGATAGCTTCATTGTGCTGAGACTTAACCCCTAGCGCCACCAGGGAGGCCTCATCAAAAATGTCTTAAGCAAACCTCTGTATCCATAGAAAATAAATAAGAAAAAATGTATTCTTTTAAGGAATCAAGGAGTTATCCTGACTCTTCAGAAAAACAAAAAAAACAAATTCCATATAATTCAGGCCATAATTATATAACTCATTTTTGAATGTATGCCCTATTTGAATACAAATATTAGAAAACTTATCATACATATATTTTCTTCAAAATAAATATCTTGTCTAAAATTCACTGAGTGTCCTAGACAATTCAGTGCAATTATAATCTTCTTAAAATGTAGACAGCTTGTATTACAATATTTTTGTACTTCTTTGTTGAAGTCCCTCAGTAGTTGATTGAATCAATGAACAACCTCGATCTGTAATTAATTATATTTTTAGTAATCAATTAAATTAAACTATAATTTATGATCCTTTAAGTAAAAGAGTAGTCATGTGATTAATAATAATAAACTTAAAGTGTAGCTTTGCTGTTGTAAAATAACTTTCATGTACTTATTTTCATTTGTGATTATCAATAAATAAATGAGGATAACAGGGCATAGTGAACATTATCTCATAGGTATTTGAGATCATTTTCTCATAGATATTTGTGGTGGTATAGGGAAATAAAATGGGCTTTTAAAAGAAACCAAAAAAATGTATAAAGTATCATTGCATTATTACTGTTGTGAATAAAACATCTATTTGTAACCAGAGCATCTGTATTAAAACAATTTCCATGGATATCATTGGTGGGGAAAATTCCAGATGGATTATATAGAAGTTTTCATGAAGTACGAAATATTGCAGTGTTTCATGGGAAAACATACAATGGAATGTCATCATAAAATTTGTGTTTTTTTGGAGATTGCATCTTTGTATATATCCAAATGCATTTTAATGCTTTTGTACTGTCTCTTAGGTAAAGGAAAATTTTCAGTAATTGAATATCATTTTAGGGCTTTTCACCTTATCCTTTATCTGAGGGGAGGACAAAAATGTTCAATTTAGTGATATATAAACATATTATATATTATCTTTACTAAATATATATATATATTTGTCATATTCAGAAGAATATTATTTCATTATAACTAGATAAACCTTTTGAAATGGTCATAAACCCTTATACAGTGGGGGGGGAGTTGAAAATTCTAGGACAACTGAAAACAGACTTATTACATATAAAATCCACTATACTCTCTTCATTTTAAGCTTGCAAGAACATACTAACTCAGCAATTGCATCCATCTCTGACATGGAAATGAAAATAAAAATGTCTTTATAATGTGTCAACACAGAGGTACATGAAGCCACCTAAAAGAAATAGAAAAGCTATTTGTAGGTCAATTTGCAACCAGTTAAATTAGAATGTACCAACTAGAGAAAAGATTATTCAAAAATAGTACCACCTACCTCTCTGAGGCTTGAGTGTTGTTTGATCTGTTTATATTTTTAAATAAAATTGATATAAACTTTTTAAAAAATGGAAGAAGGGAAAAGAGTGAGAGAGAATGTGGTATGGTATCTCCTGAGAAACCATCTTGCTTAATCAACATCTTTAATACAAGAAGAAATCAAAATCCAAAGAGAATATAATGATTTCTTCTCAAGGCCTACCACTGATTCACATCTGAAATAGATCTAAATATCAGGATTCCTCATAGACCCACTGGGTCTGTACATTATAGAGCCAACAAATCTCCTTATCTTTTTTTTTTTTTTTCCCCTTGAGAATACAGTTTCGGGCCTCCCCTGGTGGTGCAGGCCGTTGAGTGTTGTGCTGTGAAGCTGTCTACAGCCTCTGCAGCACCAGTTTGATCCCGGCCAGCCAGCCGGCTAGGGTCCCACATAGTGTGGCAGACCTCTCCTATCTCGCCCGCTGCTCCCCTCAGCAGTGTAGTTCATCAGTGTGCCTGTTCTGTTCCCCACTCTGTCTCTGTTGAATTCCCTCACCCTCCCGCACATCTGGACTGTATCCAGGTTCTTGTATAAATAAATAAATAAATCTTAAAAAAAAAAAGAAAAGAAAACATAGTTTCTTGGAATAGCAGGTACAGAGGTGGCTTAATTGGTAAGATTTTTTTTTATTTTATTTTGTATGCTTGTGTCAATGAGTAGGAAGTTTGTCATGTCAGTTTAGTGTTGTGATTTTATATTTTCCTTGGAAGAAATATTGTCTTCATACATTCAAGAGAATAGGAGATGAAGAAAATTACATAAAAATTTAATAAATTCAAGCTTTTTCCCCAAATTTTGCATGGTGCTTATTAAGGGGAAAAGAAAAATAAGAGAAAGTCCATGAGAAATGAAAAGCTGCCTTTTGAAAAATTTGCCACAAATTTTTTGCCACACTTTTCAGGAATTAGCTCTTTTTACTTCATAATTGCTGCTAACAGTGGCCAAGCTAACTTTTAAATAGTGTTTCTGACCTTCTGCACTGTTCCATAGCTCTGTATAGAACATAGAGAGTTATTTCCCCAGAAATAGAAATGCTTCTGATACTATGCTGAAAGGCATTATTAGTGAGATTAGAATATGATAACAAACTGCAGATGGTAAAAGATTACTTTCTGGCAGAAAATAAATTCAAGTAAATTTTATGCTAAGTGAAATGTGATTATCCATAAATTGTAGTAGTGGTGATCGATTCATGAGTAAATAACTATGTTCTAGATCCTGCTTTCAACTACATGTCATAATCAAATCAAGATAGACTCTCAGTTTAAAGATTATAAAAATCAAATCATCTCAGTGAATTAGAATATACTACATTACAAAATCATAGGAGTTTTAATAGATGTGATAATAAATCCATCCATAGATGATATAATAAGTTCAAGTTCATAGCAATTTGAGTTCATTTACTAGTCAAACTGAATTCTTCTGGCTACTTTAAATATATAAAAATAAAATATTATTTTAACCAAGTCAAATTTCACAATTTTAAAATGAATGTTTATTGATTAATGTAACAGATTGTATCCCTGTGCAAAACATTATGCAAAGCCAAAAAATCTACACAAAAATAAAGTAATATTAATCATTATTTTTACCATTTTAATCATATCATTTTTGATAATATAGTAGTTTTTTCACTTTTGTGGAAATGTTCATTATATATTATTTATAATGGAACTGACTATACAGACATAATACCTTAATTCCAAGTCAAAAAGAAAAGAGAGTGTTATCAAGGATCACTATTATTCTTTCCTTTTTAATACTCAGGTGATTGAAATTCCTTACATATTATAGGAAGTGAGAATTAAGTAACTTCTTTTTTTTCATATTTGCCCTTATACTTAGAAACAATGATTCACTAGTTGTCTATGACTTGGACACTGAGGTCTATGCCAAGTTTGAAACCCAAATTTGCCATTAACTAAATGTATGAATTTGGGGCCTACCTCATGATACAAGGGATTAAGTCTCAGCTCTATGAAGCTGTCCAGAGTCACTGAAGCAAGATCCTTGGCCAGGGAAAGAACCCACATGGCACATTCAGACCTTTCCTCTCTAGCTCTCTGCTTCCCTGAGCAGTGTATTTCAATCAATCTGCCTGTTCTGCTGCTCATTCTGTCTCTGGTGAATCCACTCACCCCCCACAACTCTGGCCTGCACCTGAGGTCTTGTATGCATAAAGCCTTTCCTTTAAGATGAGGAACAAGACAAGGATGTCCTCTCTCACCACTGTTCTTCAATATAATACTGGATATCCTAGCCAGAGAAATAAGACAAAAGAAAGACATACAAGGAATCCAAATAGGGAAAGAAGAATTGAAACTATCACTATTTGCAGATGATATGATGATATACATAGAGAACCCTAAAAATTCCACAGAAAAAACTACCCAAAATAATCAACCAGTTTAGTAAAGTAGCAGGATACAAAGTCAACACACAAAATCTGTAGCCTTCCTATACACAAACAATCTGAAGAAGAAGAAATCAAGAAAACCGTCCCTCTTATAATTGAAACAAAAAACAATCATAAACTTGGGAATAAACCTAACAAAAGAGGTGAAGAACCTATACAAAGAAAATTTAGAACACTGTTAAAAGAAATAGAAGAAGACACAAAGAAATGAAAAGGCATCCCCTGCTCATGGATTGGAAGAATTGACATTATTAAAATGGCCATCAAACCAAATGCAATTTACAGATTCAATGCTATTCCAATAAAAATCTCAATGACACTCTTCAAAGAAATAGAACAAATACTGATGAAATTCATATGGAACCACACACACACACACACACACACACAAATAAATAAATAAATAAATAAATAAATAAATAAATAAATAAAACATGAGTAGCCAAAGCCTTACAGATGAAAACAAAAGAGAAAGGAGGTATTACACTTCCAAACTTATATGAACAACTAATCTTTGACAAAGGAGCAAAGAATATGCAATGGAACATGGGCAGTTTGTTCAATAAATGGTACCGGGAAAACTGAATCACCACATGCCAAAAAATCAAACTAGACCACTGCCTTTCACCATGCACAAAAATTAACTCAAAATGGATAAAACAACTGGACATAAGACCTGAAACCATAAAATACATAGAAGAAAATATAGGTAAACACTACAAGACATACATCTCTGTAACATCTTTAAAGACTCATCACCCAAATCAAAGAAAGTCAAGGTATTACATCAAAATAAATAAATCTTTTTTTTTAAGATTTATTTCTTTCTTTATCCAAGCTCTAGGTACAATCAGAAGTGTGGGAGGGTGAGAGGATTCACCAGAGCCAGGGCGGGGAACAGAACAGGCAGACTGATGAAATACATTGCTGAGGGGAGCAGCAGGCGGCAGGAGAGGTCTGTGTGCCATGTGGAACCCTTGCAGGTGGCCAGGGATCAAACTGGCGCTGCAGAGGCTGCAGGCACCTTTGCAGCCCAGTGCTCTACCGTTGCACCACTGGCTAGGCCCCAAAATAAATAAATCTTTAAAAAAAATAAATAAAGGTATGCATTTGGACATTGTATTTAACCTCACTAAGCCAGTTTCTTTACTTGAAAATAAGAATTAGAATAAACTTTCTGTATATATGTGTTGTAAAAAGTAAAGGAAAAAATAAAGCAACTTATAATAGGAGCTAGGTTAAATGTTGATTCTGTCTCAGGCTTGGGTCAATAATTATAAAGTTTCAATGTGGCTTTAGATAACTGAAAAAATAATTGACTACAAATTATTGTT